>NW_026775573.1:42933436-43632186 GCF_030987335.1 Cornus florida | reverse complement strand
CTACGGGAAATACTTATCAAAGAAAATATTCTTAAATGCATCCCAACTTATACTATCAATATCGTATGCGCTAGTCATGGTCTTCCATCATACTGCCGCGTCTCTATCAAACTTATATGTGGTTAAGGTGATCTTCAACCGATCATCGAGCACTACTATTGCCCTAAAATGCTTCAACTTCATCTAACCAATCGTCCGCTACCAACGGGTTTGGACCTCCCTCAAATGCTACTTTCATTAGTCTGTTAAATTGAAATAGGTACCTAAGGTTCCGCACCATCCCTGTCTCCTGTGGCTGAATAGCAGGTTGAGGTACCACTTGAGTAGCTATGGTACTAGCTAAATTCTGAAAGGCTGAGGCTACAGCCCTCGCTAATGGAACATCGTCTTCCGATAGTTGTGGATTATCATCCACTTTTCTATCTCGGCCCTGTCCTAGTGACACCTTATCCAGCTGGGATGGCCCTTCACCTGCTCGCTCCCCAACTTTATCCGGATCCATTACTTCACGTAGTCTTTAAGCGCGGTACTACAAAACAACTAAACGATCAAAACAAGGATACATGAAGTAGCTCAATCCATGAGCTACGGTGCTCACATGATTCATTCAATAAGAAAACATCAATAAACATAGAAGTGATCAAGTCCCTCACATACGGGAGTCAGAACCCTTCGTAACCCAACACCGAACATTGCCCTGAAACCTCAAACTCGTTCATAATGAAATGCGCTAACCATACATACATCCATTCCCTAGTGGATAGACGACCACAACGTAAACCTAAACGTGCAACCACGTACTAAAATGGGGTCATAACTATCATACTCAAAATAATGTTGTCACATCCTATAATATATGCTTTCATAGATAGTAAACACTTAGTCATTAGATACTGATGAGCGCTAAAAAGTGCGCATTTAAACCCCTTAAGCTTAAGTATTCTAGGACCTTTATCTATCTTATTTTCCCGCTTTAGATTGATTTTGTATTATTTCCATTTTCAGGTACTTATCCCCAAAATAAGCTAACTCAGCCAAATAAGAGCAAAAATGAAGTACTTCGGGGATGAATCAAAGAAAAGAGCAAAGTAGAGCAAAAGGAAGCAAAGGGTGGAATTTCAGCAACTTCGATCGATCTCAAGAAAAGTTCGATCGATCCAACATTCATCAATCTCAAAACTTCAAGATGGATCTGAGCCATGTGAATCCATATTCAAAGATCTCAAAGTTCGATCGATCTAACTTGATTCTCTGATCGATCAAACTATCTTGTCCTTATCCAAATGATTGATCTTATCTAGACTATACCATCCTACCAACCACTTTTGTCCTTTTTCCAAAAATATCTTCAAAATATCTCAGATTCATTTTTATCCAAAAAAGGCACCGCCATAGAGGATCGATCCAACTTAAGTTCGATAAATCTCAGCCATGTTCGATCGATCTCACCCCAAGTTCGATCGATCGAACTTCCCAAATCTCGAGAAAATCTAAATTCTAGCTCATTAAAAGTTGTCTCATATCCAATCATTGAAGGAATATTTGGTGTACGAGCCTAGCTCATTTAGGGTGATTTTTGACCTACCTATATAAGGAATATGAGCCACTTTTTGAGTTGACACTTATACACACTTGGAGGCTTAGATACTTAGAGAATGAGGAGGCTAGAAACAAGCTTGAAGATCTTCCATCAACCAAGAAGTGGAGAAATCTCTACCATGGAGTTAGCCCTTGAGGGTTGGGAGACACCATCCATGAGTGGCTAGACATCCTCTTAGGGCTAGAGTTAGCCCTAAGCATGCTTTCTACATCGTGATTTATGTATTTTTGAGGGGATTTGTATTATAATACATGTTTTGACACTTTTATATATATAGATCTTGTTTATTCAATGATTTGTATGGTTTAATGCTTCCAATTGATCATTTCATTCTATCCATATGTCTATGTATGCTAAAATAGATGTTCATGTGTTTGCCTCTATTTCTTGTGCTATTGATACATGTCTATGTGTATTAATGCTATAGATCTAGAGATTGTTAAGGCATAGTGCTTAATGGAATGTTCTTGTGGTTTATTTGATGGTTCATACTCATTTCTTGTTGGATTGTACCTCTCTCTTAGTTTAATTAGTTTAATTTCATGTCATTAGCTTAATTGTAGTGTAGTTGTAGTTTAGATGTTAAATGGGAGGACAATCCATGCTTGTTGTTTGATGTTCCATACTTATGAATACAAGTGGCATATTTCTCTAATTTAGTGTTGTGTTTGGATTGTGAGCTTAGAGAGGAATTAATGGCTTAGTTTAATATATTGTGCTATTCATTATGTTGTCTAGACAATATATGCTTAATTGGTCATCCATGCTTATTGAAACAATGACACACACACCATTGTTACAATACATGCCTTTCCCTTCGTTAATCATTCATTAAGGGTGTAAAAGAGCTATGCTTAATGGTGATCTCTAAACCCCATGATCTCTCTCTCTCTCTCTCTCTCTTATTTTACCTCTATTGCATTGTTGTCTACTTGAGTTTAAATTACATCTTAGCATAATTCAACCACCAACCAATCTTTTGATCACTCGACCTACTAACCCTAATCTCGATTCCACAACCTTGTACGACCCTCCAATCCCTTGGGAAGATCCCTACTCACCCTTGCTATAAATGTAAAACTTGGCCACACTCATTTGCACACAAATTTGGTTGCACGGATGGCACGATACCAAGTTTTTGGCGCCGTTGCCAGGGATTGATTAAAGGCAACGTCGTATTTGTGGAATCAATTAGGAATTTGTACTATTTTGATTGTGCCTTTACTTTGTTTTCATTTTTATTTTGGTTACTTATTGTGTTGGTTCTTGTTTTACTAGGAGCATTGAGCAAGAAGGTGAGCAAAGGAGCATTCAAGCAAAGGAGCTAAGCAAAAGCAAGGAAAAAGGCTAAAATCATAAAAAAATTGCTAAGCTAAAAGCTAATAATTTTGGAGTTGAAGTACTAAAGGACCTTTGTGAGATCTTTCCAACTCAATCCCTAGTTAAATCGTCGGCCCGTGTGGAGGCTTGTATTTCAATTCTTAGATAAATCGTGAGCCCACGTGGAGGCTATTTACTTTTCTTTGCATGTTGTTCAAGTATGGGAGTATGGGATCATTGTATGTGGAGGAAGTTTGTTGATTGTTGATTTGTTGTAAAGGTGAAGTGTTTGTCATTATTGCTTGTGTTACAGTATGCATACATGGTCGTAGGTCATTAAATCCTACTCTTGTCCCTCCTAATTTGCATCTTGAATCGGTTATTCGTAATCCTAGGGGAAGAGGTAGTTCTCATCACTCCATTTCGCCAATGGAGAATTTGAATGACAACCATGTGGAGGACCTTGGTCACATAGACTAACAAGGTATCCTTTACCCCAATGTGCATCATGATAACATGCAAGTACCATTAGGCATGCCAAGGCCATTCATTCATCCACCACAACAACAAGGCCAAGTTCCATTGGGAATGCCAAGGCCAATCTATGTTCCACCCCCTCCCATCATTCAAGGCAATCAAGGTGCCCATGTTGCACCTCCAATTGTTAATCCTCCCTTTGCTTTAAGAGATCACTATGTGCCTAATGAATATAATGCACCCATATGCATTCAATTGCCACCATTTAGAGCACATCACTATGAAATCAAACCACTCAAACCATTCAAATACTTCATAACTATCATGGACTTCCAAGTGAAGAACCTTACCAACATTTTGATGAGTTTCTTGAAGTGTGTTCCACCGTGAGATACACGGACATGCCGGAAGAGGTCTTAAGGCTTAAACTTTTTCCATTCACCCTTAAAGACAAGGTAAAATATTGGTTTAACAACCTTAGGCCTTTTTAATAACTTCTTGGGTGGAAATGAAACAAGAGTTCTTGAAGAAGTGCTATCCGGTTTCTAAAACCAATGCCATGCGAACCTCAATTCGAGAGTTTTCACACGGGGATGGGAAAACGTTCCATTAGGCATGGGAACGCTTTAATGAATTGCGTAGGAAGTGTCTACATCATGACATGCCTAAATGGAAATTAGTTTAATATTTCTTTGAGAGCTTATCAGACAATCACAAGGGTATGGTTGATGCTTCCATGGGTGTCTCTTACATTGATAGGCATGAGGATGACGTGTGGCATCTTTATGAGAACATGAGTCAGAATTCTTTGCATCGAACTTTATCTTCTAAGAATGGTAGAAATTCAAGTGGAAGGAAGAGCGTTGGCTTACATCAAGTCGACCATTCCAGTGAAATAGCCGCCGAGATGAAATCCTTATCTCAAAGGTTTGATCAATTCTTAATCAACCAAAACTCGGCAAATAAAGTATCTTCCTTCCCTAACCATTCCCATCATGCATCTAATGAGACATGTATAACTTGTTTAAGTGTTTTACATTCTACTTCCAATTGTCCCCATGGATATGTGCAAAATGAGCATCATAAACATGTCAATGTAACATTTGTTAATCAAGGGAAAAATCCATATGGCAATCACTATAATCTAAGTTGGAGGAATCACCTGAACTTTTCTTGGCAAAACCAAAGGGAAGGCTCAAACCCTCCTCAAGGCGGTTTCTAAGAGAAATACATTCCACCTCCAATGCAAAGCCAAGGTTCCCAAGGATTTAGATCAATTTAATCATAAGGAAACCAATTCTCTAATTCTCATTTTCCTAATCAACCATTTTATTCTCAAGGAAATTCTAGGAGTCTCGCTTTTGAAGAGAAAGTTTTAACCGCTTTAGGCACTTTAGAGGCTAATACTCAATTGCTTCATTCTCACTCTCAATCCATTACAAAGCTAGAAACCCAAGTAGGGCAAATAGCTAGCACTTTAAATGCTAGAGAGAAAAGGAAAATTCCTTTGAATGCCCCACCAAAGCAGCAGTGTGTTGTGGAGACTCATTCCTCATCAGAAGGTCACACAATAGAGTATGTCAATGCGGTGACAACCTTAAGAAGTGGGAAGATTGTGGACAACCAAGTGGGTATGTCCAATGAAGATAGTGAATCGGTGTAAACCAAAGTTGACACCCGTCCCGTTTCACATCCTATTCCACCTTCATTGCATATGCATGATTTTTAAAATGAGAATGTGTTGAAAAGTGATGTTAAAAAGAAAGATTTACAACATGATTTCAAAACTTCTTGTATTGAAGAGACTTCAAAGAAAAATTTTGAAAAAGATTTTTGAACCAAAAGCTCCATTTCCGGATGCCTTAAAAGGATCCATTTGAAATGACAAGTAAAAGGCCAAAACCGATGAAATTATGGATGTGTTTAGGCAAGTGAAAGTGAATCTTCCGCTTTTGGATGCAATCAAGCAAATTCTAACTTATGCCAAGTTCTTAAAAGACTTATGCACCCAAAAGAGGAAGAACAAAAGCCAAGCACCTAGGAAAGTGGCCTTAACCGAGCCAGTAAGCTCAATTTTGCAGCATAACACTGTTCCAAAGTTTAAGGACCCCGATTCACCTACTACTTCTTGCATCATTGGTGATCATATCATTAATCGGACTCTTCTAGACTTAGGAGCAAGTGTTAACCTTCTTCTGTACTTGGTGTATGTCAAATTAGGCTTAGGAGACTTGAAACCGACGTCGGTGGTTTTACAGCTTGCCGACCAATCCATCAAAAAGCCTAGGGGTATCATTGAGGATGTATTGATTAATGTTGATAAATTCTTCTTTCCCGTTGATTTCGTTGTCATTGACACAGAACTGATCCCAAATCCTAAGAGCCAAATTCCCGTTATCCTTGGCCGTCCTTTCTTGGCAACCGCAAATGACAACATTAATTGTAAGACGGGGATAATGAAGATCTCATTTGGCCACATGAAGGTGAAGTTGAATATCTTCAATCTAACCCACAATTCATTTAACAAGCACGAGGAAGTTAATGTTGTGGAGAAATGTCATAACCATGAATGTGAAGGAATTGAGTTTTTGTGTGTGACCAAAGTTTCAGAAAGTTAACCTTCAACCTTGAAACCAAAGAAAGTTGTTTCAAAATCTTGTTTTAAAAGGGCATGGAAGCCCAAAGACCATTTTGACCAAGGACCAAAAAGTTGATCCTAATCCAACAAGTTCTCTAGGGAACTATTTGTTGGGTGGAGCTCAAGGCATCCATCACCCCATTATGGAGGGGATGCACTACAAGATGTTTGATCGGGGCTAAAAGAGCCTAACGTCTTGCTAAAGAAGTTAAAGACTAGCAAGGCATTTTGTAGGGTGTCAGAACCCTATTCCTCCCCCATTTCTATCTTGAATTTCATTTCTTACAAAGTCTAGATATTGGCTTTAAGTTCATATACATTGCTAGGAACTGTGATTAGGATTGCATGCACTTTTATGTTGAAATTGAACATTTTGTCCAAGTTCGATCGATCTCCAAGGAGGTTCGATCGATCAAACTTCCTACCTGCATCAAACCTGCATCCAAATCACTCTCTGTCCAATCGTTTGAACAAAACCTGCATATTTTAGCTCTCTGTCCCATCGTTCGAACTTGTTCCTAAATCAATCTCTAGTTCTTTGATCGATCCAACTTCATCTTGGATCGATCTGCAGTGTCCAACACTTAGAAAAAATTTTGAACCCAAAAACCTACATATTTTTGCTCTCTGTCAGATCGATCAAACATTTGTTTAGATCGATCTCAATTCTGGAATTTCACACTTTGACTTTGTTTTGACTTTCAATATTTTTAAAAATCCAAAAATATTTTTGATTTTTAATTTTTAGTTTTTAATTTTTAATTTTTTTTTTGTTTGTTTATTCAAAAAAAAAAAAAAATCAAAGGGGAGATCGATCTCAGTTCGATTGATATGAGACTTCAGTTCGATCGTTCGAACTGGTTCGGGGGTGTTTTCAAAAATAGATCTAGGGTTATTAGATTGATCCCCAGAGAATGATCCAACAATCCCCCCTTCGTTCCTAACCACTGCACCCCTCTTCTCATCTCCGTCGAGACTCCGGTGGCATCTCACTCATCCCGAATCACTCTTTCTCCTCTTGGATCTTCATTCCATCTTCCTCTCATATTCACTCGACTTGAGGTAAGATTTGAGACCTCAATCCTTTGATTCAAGCTTAGATTTCATGAATACATGTGTTAAATGTTAGATCTAGGCTATTATGATGATGATTTGTTGCCATTGTTGCCGATTTGAAGATTTTTATATATGTGTATATATATGCTTATATTTTTCTTGATTTTGATTCGATTTTGGGGGTCACAAGCCAAGTTCCTTCCATTCGGCCACCTCATCACCCAGATTTTACATGATCAGCGCTATCCCTTCCAGCCATGGGAGCACCCTGAGAGAGGATCCTGTTCCTTCAAGAAGAAGGACTGGGATAAGAGTTACAATGCTATTATCGGCAGACTACAGGATGACGCTGTAGTGGCGGCGGAGGAGTTAGAGGCTGAGGAGGCAGCAGCAGCAGCAACAGCAGACCCGGTAGCGGATGACGTACCAGTCGGTCCGGCTGCGGTGCACATTGATATTGATTTGGAGCAGCCTGCAGAGGACCTAGGGCAGCACTCTCCAGTTGGGTCACCCATTCACGATGAGGAGCAGGCTTAGGACCATTATTCTCCAGATCCAACACCTGAGTCTCCAGACCACATACCCAACTTTGGAGAGTAGCTTCAGACTCTGGAGGACTTAGTGACATCTATCTGAGTAGAGACTGTCTCCATTAGAGCTGATATTGCTTCCCTCCGCACGGATGTCATGACAGTATTCAGAGACCTATCCAGAGACATTCGCAGAGTGCGCCCTGCCCGTCTTGCTTCTTCTTCATGATTCCCATATCTTCTTACTCTTATATATATTTGTGATATCTATATATCTTTGATACTATTATATTATTTTTGTGGCCAGTCTGTTGGCCTTGCTATATCACTGGATGTACTGTACTTTATTTTGTTTTTCTATTTTGTTCATGATCTTTTGGATGTCATATTCTTCTATTGATATATCTGTTTGTGATTGACTCTATTAGGTACATCCCAGTGACTTCAGTGAGAGAGAGTACTGCCCAAAATTTTCAGGTCCACCTTTATACCTCTCTCTATTTTCAGTTGCTATCTTATTTACACTTGCATGTCCACTGTGCACTGTGATTATCCCTTTTGTTATCTGATGAGTTTTATCGAAGTGCTAAAATTTCAGGACCACAGTTAATCCCAAGTTTGGGGGGGCTATGCCACCTACTTTGGATACTTCAGTCCCGATTATTCTTTACTTAGTTATACTGGTATACTCTTTCCCTTTGTTCTTTTTGCACATTGAGGACACTGTGCCATTTAAGTTTGGGGGTAATGATGCTTTGTAATGTTTATTTTTAAATTCAAAATTTTGAGCATGACTTGTGTATTTGAAGGATTTTCTATAATTGGTCCATGATTAACTATGATTTTGATCTTTTGAGGACTATATTACTTAAAATTTAAAAATTGCTTGACTTGAGAGTCCAATACTCCTTGTATGCCTTATGGATGCCATTTAGGAGTAAATTTTTTGAAAGATTGATATTGTGCTTATACTTATGGTCCACATCATCCTGATTTTGTGATTGTTTTAAGATTCGCTCTAGGATTCTACACTAGCACAGGTGCACATTAGCATTCATTTGTGGGGTACACGCTTTGTTGATTATTGAATTGGTTATATCCCAATTGAGTTACTAGTGCATTGAAAGCTTTCATTCTTGATAAAAGTGGATAACAAACCCTTTTCATTGAGTAGCTGGAATTCTAGCCTCATCAAGTATTGAATTTCTCGTGCCGAAAGGTGGAGGGCCCAAACTCTAGGTTAATAACTTGAAAAAAAAAAAAAAAAAAAAAAAGAAAGAAAGAAAGAAAGAAAGAAAAGTTATTGCAAAAGAAATAAAAAAAGTGAGGACTTTTCTTACAAGGTGAGAGTGGGAAATGATTAGATGGAGGTTGTTTTGATTTGTAGCCTAGTTGATTTGAGCTTGTAAGTCCTTAGGGGTGTTTGAATGCCTATTACCCTAAAGCCGTCTGGTTTGAGAGTCACTGACCTAACGTTCGACCTCATGAATCGCTAAAAAGCTTAATAGATCAACACATTGCACCATGCTTCCATCTTTGATCCCTTTAAAAAAAAAATTGAGTGAAAAGAATAAGCGCACCTAGAACAATAAGGCTTTCATAAAAGGTCCACTCTTTGTTTTGATAATCGATACTAGATTTGTGTGCTAGTTTGAGGGTAAGGATGTGATCATTTCTTTAGTTGGCTTAGATAGCAACACACTTGATCCCGATCCACTCAAAAAGGATTCTTGAGTTGTTTTGATTTGCATGATCATTTTCTTGATGTGTGGAGAACCATACTTGCTTGCTTGATGTTGAAATTTTGGGAGATGGCTTGGAAATGTTTAAAAAATTGCATACTTAAGGTAGTTCTCTCCCAATGCTTGTTTGCAATATTGGTACCTCTTTTGTGATATTGAGCTTAATGTTTGTGGGTATCATTTCTGGAAACCCTCACGAGACTTCATTTGTCCACTAGGGGTAACTTAGGGGTTTAAAAGGCTTGTTGCATATGCTAAATGCAATCGTGTTCCATACAAAAGTGGTACTATCATTTCATTGCTTTCTAGATTCGTAGTTGTATAGTTATTCATCTCATTCCTTTACTTTCTAGTTCATTGCTAGGGACTAGCAATATTTAAGTTTGGAGGTGTGATAAGCGCTGAAAAGTGCGCATTTAAACCCCTTAAGCTTAGGTATTCTAGGATCTTTATCTATCTTATTTTCCCGCTTTAGATTGATTTCGTATTTTTTCCATTTTCAGGTACTTATTCCCAAAATAAGTTAACTCAGCCAAATAAGAGCAAAAATGAAGCAATTCTAGGATGAATCAAAGAAAAGAGCAAAGTAGAGCAAAAGGAAGCAAAGGGTGGAATTTCAGCAATTTTGATCGATCTCAAGAAAAGTTCGATTGATCCAACATTCATCGATTTCAGCACTTCAAGATGGATCTGAGCCATGTTTGTCCCTATTCAAAGATCTCAAAGTTCGATCGATCTAACTTGATTCTCTGATCAATCGAACTATCTTGTCCTTATCCAAATGATTGATCTTATATAGACTGTACCACCCTACCAACCACTTTTGTCCTTTTTCCAAAAATATCTTCAAAATATCTCAGATTCGTTTTTATCCAAAAAAGGCACCACTATAGAGGATCGATCCAACTTAAGTTCGATAGATCTCAGCCATGTTCGATCAATCTCACCATAAGTTCGATCCATCGAATTTCCCAAATCTTGAGAAAATCTAAATTCCAGCTCATTAAAAGTTGTCTCATATCCAATCATTGAAGGAATATTTGGTGTACGAGCCCAGCTCATTTGGGGTAATTTTTTACCTACCTCTATATAAGGAATATGAGCCACTTTTTAAGGAGAGACTCATACACACTTGGAGGCTTAGATACTTAGAGAATGAGGAGGCTAGAGACAAGCTTGGAGATCTTCCATCAACCAAGAAGAGGAACAAACTCTACCATTGAGTTAGCCCTTGAGGGTTGGGAGACACCATCCATGAGTGGCTAGACATCCTCTTGGGGCTAGAGTTAGCCCTAAGCATGCTTTTTACATCTTGATTTATGTATTTTTGAGGGAATTTGTATTGTAATATATGTTTTGACACTTTTATATATATAGATCTTGTTTATTCAATGATTTGTATGGTTTAATGCTTCCAATTGATCATTTCATTCTATCCATATGTCTATGTTTGCTAGAATAAATATTCATGTGTTTGCCTCTATTTCTTATGCTATTGATGCATGTCTATGTGTATTAATGTTATAGATCTAGAGATTGTCAAGGCATAGTGTTGAATGGAATGTTCTTATGGTTTATTTGATGGTTCATACTCATTTCTTGATGGATTGTACCTCTCCCTTAGTTTAATTAGTTTAATTTCATGTCATTAGCTTAATTGTAGTGCAGTTGTAGTTTAGATGTTAAATGGGAGGACAATCCATGCTTCTTGTTTGATGTTCCATACTTATGAATGCAAGTGGTATATTTCTCTAATTTGGTGTTGTGTTTAGATTGTGAGCTTAAAGAGGAATTAATGGCTTAGTTTAATATATTATGCTATTCACTGTGTTGTCTAGACAATATATGCTTAATTGGTCATCCATGCTTGTTGAAACAACCACACACACACTATTGTTACAATACATGCCTTTCCCCTCATTAATCATTCATTAAGGGTGTAGAAGAGCTATGCTTAGTAGTGATCTCTAAACCCCAAGATCTCTCTCTCTCTTATTTTAACTCTATTGCATTATTGTCTACTTTAGTTTAAATTACATCTTAGCATAATTCAACCACCAACCAATCTTTTGATCACTCGACCTACTAACCCTAATCTCGGTTCCACAACCTTGTACGACCCTACAATCCCTTGGGACGATCCCTACTCACCTTTGCTATATTTTTAGTTAGCGGTAATAATGGCATTTATAAATATAAAACTTGGCCACACTCACTTGCACACAAATTTGGTTGCACGGATGGCACGACACCAGATACGTAGTCAATTAAACATGTTTTCATTAACAGTAACAATTAACAAGTAAACACATAGCAAGTCGAGCATGCTTTAAACAAATTTAATTATATGAGTAGTTGCACATATACATTTAATATTAAATAGTTGATCATGCTATTACATTCAAAAATTAATAAACTCAATGAGCAATGAACACATAGACATATACTAAACAGAGTAACATCTAAACACATAATCACATAGCAATAAGTCATACTTCTGAACCAAAAAAGCAATAACCACATAAGCACGTAATGCCGTTAAACCCAATTCTAACTCTTCTAGGTCAACCTTACCCATCGTCTTTAAGTTTTTGAACCTAAAGCTCTAATACCAAATTTGTAACGACCCAAACTGGAGGTCCGTATCGCTAACCGGGTCCTTACCCGAACCCAAGGACATATTAGGGGTAAAATGGTGTTTTTATAATATAAAAGGATAATCCATCCTCAAACTAGTCAAATAAGGTTTAAAACAACTATTCTATTCATTCCATAAAGCTTGGTGAGGTTCTACGGTCACCGGATATGAATTCCCAAAAATGCCCTTACCGGTTCAAGACAAATTTTGACACTGTTCCACGAAAACAACCATAACTCTCAACATAAGTAAAATTTGGAGATGGGGTTGCTCTCATTGGAAAGCTAACTCAAAATACTTGAAAATGGGCTCAAGATGATCCTATTTGGGTTCAGAACGAAGAAGTTATGACCGTCTAAAGTTAGGTGATCAAAGCTAATAAGCTGACAAGGCAATTTGTGCATACTGGAGGACTTGAACCGGTTCAAGATGGGTAGTAAGCCCACATGAGAACCATGACACCCCCTTGAATCGGTTCAATAGGGGCTGAATCGGTTCAAAACATCCAGAACCCTGAAAATGCCCCAGAAAGCTTTAAAAATCTTTGATTTTTACATACTTGCACTACTTTGGTCCCTATGTTACCTTATTCAAGGCCCAAACCTGCCCCAAATCTTTCATTTAACAGTCTAAAAATATGGTTAAACTCCTGTGCCTTCAATTAAACTGTATACAAGTTAAATTCATTATTTAAAGATCGAATTTTACAAGTCTCATTTTATACAATTTCCAAATAACTAAATACAGGAAATGAGGCCTTCATGGCCAAAATTACACAACTTTAATACAATTAAATGCATTCCTATCTAGATCAATGCCCACAGATGCATATCATTCACCTGGTGACCTCCAAATTCCAGAAAAATCTTAAGATAATAATAAGGTGAGCTCAACAGTTCGGTAAAGAAAGCCTAAAGTACTTTTCTACAAATCTCGTGAGTTACAACCAAAGAAAGGGAATCAAAGAAAAGGGATCATGGGGTTATAAGTCATTTCAACATACATGAATTTCACAATTTATAAGCCATTCCATTACACATGAAATGCAAATGCTTCTTCCTTCCTTTCCAACCCAACCTCATTAAAACCTTCCTAACCATCACATTGGCTTACCATGCAAACCACCCTCTCATTTTCTATCCTTCTTTCCCACATCAACCTTCATCTTCTCAACTCACCCCCATGGCAAGAGTATACATGTCATACAACCATTATCAATGTACAACTCATGATATACATCATAATCATCTTGTTAAAACATCCAAAACATGAAGTCAACCATACAAATCATATTTTCACATTTCATTATAGAAAATTAGCACGCTTAGCACAAATACAAGATAAACCATTACATTATCAACTCAGGTAATTAGATCAAAACTATCTCATGCTTAACATCACAACCAAAATTTTACAACTAACCATGCTTCACAATATCGAGATATTCATATAAGAAAATTCATAGAACTCACTAAAATCATAGGAATTTGTAATTTAAACTTCCCCTACCTCAAGATGATTAGCCAAACAAGCCTTTAGCAAGCCCCAAATTTCAAAATCCTTCAAAACCTTAGCAATATTTGCCTCCACTTGAAGCCCATGCCAAGCTCTCCACTTTCCCTTCTATAGCTTCCTTAATTTTTCATTCTAAACTCATCAAATCAAAGGTTTTAAGCATGGAGGTGTATATAGTTATATATATATAGGAAGAGACAAAAGGGAATCTAGAGAGGAAAGTCTCCACCAAAAATTGAAGGAGAAGAGGTTGATATTTGGGTTTTGCCTTTTTTGCTATAAGGTCACAAGTGTGCCACTTGTCCTAAATTGGTTGATTTATAATTTTGTGCATAGTTACTATCTTGCCCTCCTTCAAACCATACATTACCTCATTTGCCCCATAAATATCTACCTCTAATATATAGATATAGATGTATACATATATGTGAGAAAAGTCCATTATGCCCCGTTCTTAAAATGACAAAACCGGGAGAAGTTCCCGAGTTCGGAAATCGTCCCGACCTCTAGAAATTCTAAAAATAATACTATCACTTCTAATTGACTTAAAATGATTAAAAAAACCACTTCTAAAACCCTTGGTTCAAAAAAATGACCAAAATGCCCCTCAGGGCCCGTAAGGCACGTAAAACGAGGTAAGAATTAAAATAATCCAGAAAAATTAAATAAATTCCCGAAAATAGGAAAAATCAGTAATATTACATTTGAATTACTTGTTTAATTTGAATTGTGTGATTTATATGACTTAATTGTAAATTGGTTTGTTATTATGTGTAGTGAAATGTTTTAATTGTGCATGTTATTTTATTTTATTTTATTTAAATTAGAGATGTGGATTTAGACAGTAGTAATAGACCAACTAATTGGGTCACATGTACTACTTGGATAAGAGATTAATGGGTAAGTATATTTACCCATGGATGGATGTATATATATGGGTATATATATATTGGGATTTTATATTTATTATTATTAAAAATAATATTAATATAACAAGGGTCAGATATATATATATATATATATATATATATAGTTATAAGGTTAATGGTTATATATATATATATATATATATATATATATATATATATATATATATTATTTTATTTTTTCTTATTTCATTTCTTTTCATTAAGTTAGCAAAGTTAGGTTAGAAGAAGGATTAGGGTTGGATTTATTTAGCCTATATATATGTAAGTATAAGCTTGTAGAAGATGCTAGGGTTTATATTACATGAGACTATAGAGAAAGAACAGAGAGTTACAGAGAGAGTTTTAGAGAGAAATAGAGGAGAAGAAAGAGAAGGTGTGACCAAAGGAGAAGGCCAAACCCAAGGAGGAAGGAAAGAAGGTTGTTCGTGGGTCTAGCACGAAGCAGCAAAAAGGTTCGATGGCAACCAAGTGTTGCCGAAAAATAGAGTTTAATTTAAGAAGAATGAGGAGTTAGGTTTTATTTAAAACTCGTAAGGCAAGTTTTACTTCTATCTCTTTCCCTTTGGTCTGTGTTCTATACATACCTAGGACAATTCCTGAATCATTAATCTGTAAAATTAATCATGTATGCATGCTTAAAAGATTAATTATAGTAGATTATGTGTATGTGTATATGTTTGATTAAATTTGAATTTCTTACATGATTCTTGATTATAATTTATTTAAATTATGCATAAGAGGTTCAAATAATGTTTAGGGTTGTTCTGGACTTAAAACAGTATCCTTAGGACCCTTAATGGAGGAGGACGGAGTCGCTAGAGCTGGAAAAGACGAACAGCCCAGTTTCACATCAACCAATTTTGGGCACACGTTGATCGGTTTGCATGAATCAGTCGACATCTGCACACTTTACGTCGGTCGGTTTACATAAACCAGTCAATATCTATGATAATCAGTCGACATTTTTGAGAAACAGTTGACATCTTTGAGAAACAGTCGATATCTATGATTTTAGGTTTACATCTATGATTTTAGGTTGACATCTATGATTTTAGATTGACATCTATGACTTTATATTGACATCTACAATTTTAGGTTGACATCTACGATTTTTCATTGACATCTATGATTTCCCATCAACGTTAGGGAGAAAATCATCGACCGGTTTGGGCCCAAAGCAGGGATGTTGGATTTGCGCTTATGACATGTTTAGGTCTAATTTAGTGATGTAAAATTTTATAAATTGACTTAAACAGAGGCTAGAATGCATAATATTTAATAGTATGCTAAGTTGGAAATTTTATTAACGTAAGGGTTAATTTGTGGAGGAATATTTGTATTAGACTGTTTTAATCTAATAATTTGATTTAAATAGTTTAATCATGTTAAGGATGTTTAAACAATCTATTTGAAATGCATATTAGTTTCTTATAATGTAAATTAAGTGCCTGCTACTTAGAGTTGTTCGTATTGCTTGACTATATGATCAATTAGAAGGAAATTAATTTAAGGGTTAATTAATGGATGGATATATGGTATTAAATTGATTTAATCAAATAATTGAGTTTAAATAGTTTAATCATGTTATAGAGGTTTAAACAACCTATTTGAGATGCATGTTAATTCTTCTTAAAATTAAATACATGCTACTTGGGATTGTTATAGTTGCTTAATTTTATGCTAGGATTGTATATGATTTATTATCATATTATTGATGTACTGCTTTATATTTGTGCATCGTGGATTGGATCGTATGATTTAATGCACCGGTATATGGCGGTGGCATTCTAGGGACGGATTAACCAAAAAAGTTAAGTCCTACCTATTTGGTATAAGGGAATAGATTAACTAAAAATGTTAAGTCCTCCTTATATTTGAGTCAAGTCAGCTCAACAAGTTGAATGATTTATAGATGATTACTTTTTACTAGATATGATGGTTACTAGATTTTATATATATAATTATGTGATATGATATAAGCTTGAGTCTTAGGATCAGTGGTTAGGGTGCGTATATCACTAGGGATGTGTAGCTAGATATAGTGTAATTATGTACCCTGGTAGGCCCACTATATATGCGTTTTTGCATGTTGCCTATTATTCAGGTTGAGACAACCCTATAGTATAGTGAGGTTTCTTTAGTGTGCATTTATATATATACAGACTATTAGATATTGTTGGGTTGAGTAGGATGTATAAATGTATCGGATCTCTACTTAGATTGTAGTAGAGTATAACTTGTTTGTGGGCCTAACCCACCATTATTTTTTAGGTGTTCTTCAGGAGTAGAGGATTGTTCGTGCTGAGCAAGGATTAGTCTACTTTACTCTTCTGAGTCTACTTAGGAGATTCGTTTATGTTTCATCTATTGGATGTAGACTGTGGTTACTTTTATTTATGCTGTTTTGGTTTTCTAGGGGTCCACGCAGTATGGATTCCCAAGTTGTATTATTGGGGGATTAATTACATCAGAATGATTTTATTATTAATGGAAATTTATTCTGAGGTTTAATTATTGGATTACTATTTTAGTTTTCTTTCAGTAAATTATTTATTCTTTTTATTTTTTTTATACTCTGTGTTTGTTTATTGCTGCTTTGTTTTTGATATCCTCGGGTACTCGGGCGTGGGTCTGGCCAACCCGCATTCAGAAATCCGGGGGTATCATAAGACCCAATTAGCTAACAATGATAAAGTTGCTCTTGATAAAACATATGCCCTTTTATATGGCAAAGGGACCTGACGAGGCCTAAGGACTTGACTAGGTTAAGTTAGCTAACTATGATAATGTTGCAAAGGTACCTAGAAATATTGAGATCTCAATGAATTATGAAAAGAAATAGAATAGAAATAAAATTATCATGGACACTATATTCTCTTATACAATTGCTCTTAATATAAATATCAAGGATCTGAAACCTTAGAATGTCAAAAAACAAAAATCGACAGAGACATGATTGGCTATCTTGGAAAAAAGTAATACAGTCAAAGCCAACTGTATTAGCAAGATGAAAAGTCTTTGGATTTGTGATCCAGACACCTGAGGGTGTAAAGCCTATTGGGTACAAATAGGTATTTGTACAAAGATGAAATGAGAATAATGAAATTATAAGATTTAAAGCCCGACTGGTACCTCAAGGTTTTCATAAAGACCTGATATTGCTTATAAGGAGATATACTCTTCTATGATAGGTGAAATCTCATTCATTTTATAATCAATTTGACAGTCATAGAAAAACCGTATATGCCTCTAATGAACGTGGTTATGACATGTTTGTACGGATCACTAGATAATGATATTTATGTGAAAATCCCAGAAGGATTTAAAATGTTTTAAACAAAACTACATAGTATGTACTCGATAAAATTACAACGATCCTTATATGGATTGATGCAATCTGGGCGAATGTGGTACAATCACCTTAGCGAGTAATTACTCAAAGAAATATATGTGAATATTCTAATTTATCCATGCATTTTTATCAGAATCTAATTTTGCTATTATTAGATTATTTTTTAATAAATCTAAATCATAAAGAGCTCAAAAGTAAGGCTACTTATTTAAAGAAAGAATTTAGTGGCTTCCTGAGCGTGTGCACAAAATAATGCATAACACTTTGAGTTTGGAAATTAGTGCCAAGTGGGCACCATATTTTAAATTTATAAACCGCTTAACACCTATACTATGTAGTATGAGTGAGAAGGGATCGTCCCAAGGGATTGGGGGCTATGTTAATATGGAAACAAGGTTGGATTAGTTAGTCGAGTGATCAAAAGATTGTTTGTTGATTAATTAAACTACAGTGTAAATGAATTCAATACTAAGCAATTGAAGTAAATAAAAGGGTAGAGAACAAGAGAGAAAGGTCTTGGGATCTAGAGGTCACCACTAAACATCACTATTCTAGATACTCAATGTGTAATGAATGAGGGGAAATATGTGTTGCACTATAAAGAGGTGTGATTGATTGAATCAACAAGCATGGATTGACTAATTAAATTTACATTGTCTAGACAACCTAGTGAATAACATAATATATCAAACAAAGCCATTAATCCTTCCTTTAAGCTCTCAATCAACACACTAACAAGATAGAGAATTGTACAACTTGCATTCATAAGTATGGAACATCAAATAACAAGCATGGATTGTCCTCACATCTAAGAAAGTAAAGTAACTACACTACTTCTAAGCTAAGGACATGAAAATTAAACTAATTAAACTAAGGTAGAGGCACAATCCATTAAGAAATGAGTATGAACCATCAAACAAACCACAAGAGTATTCTATTTAAGCACTATGCCTTGACAATCTCTAGATTTATAGCATCAATACATATAGACATGCATCAATATCATAAAACCAAGAGATAAACACATGAACATCTACTCTAGCATACATAGACATATGGATAGAATGAAATGATCAATTGAAAGTATTAATCAACACAAATAATTGTAAAAACAAGATTTATATATAAATCAAATATCAAAACAAGATTACAACACAAATCCCCTCAAAATATAAAACATCAAGGTCTAGAAGGCATGCTTAGGGTTAACTCTAAGCCTAAGAAAATGTTTAGCCACTCATTAATGTAGTTATCCAACCTTCAAGAGCCATCTCCATGGTAGGAATGCTCTTCTTCTTGATGGAAACCCTAGAAGAATGGAAGAACTCCCAAAAATAGTGTATGTCTCTCTAAGCTCTAGCCTCCTCTCCAAGATATGTTATGAGATATCTAAGTTATCTATGTTATAATGTAAAAATGGCTCAAAATCATTATATAGGTAGCTCAAGTGTCACACCCAATGGTTAGGTCTTGTGTACTAAGGTCCCTCCCAATGATTGCACCACAAGCCTTCTTTTAATGAGCTGGACTCTATTTTATTTCGGATTTGAGGAGGTTCAATCAATTGAATTCAGATGAGATCGATCAAAATGTGGCCAGATCCATCGAATTAAGGCCAGATCGATCAATCCTTGGTGGCGCCTTTTTAGATTACGACAAATCTCTGAGATATTTTAGGATATTTTGGGAAAAAGACAAATGTAGTAGGTGAGGATAAGATCAAGAAAGTTCGATCGATCTGAAGGAAGTTGAATTGATCGAAGATGAAAATTCTTTGAAGATAAGGACAAGGGTTTTGATCCATGTTGCTGAGGTTGGATCGATCAATGTGAGATTGATCAAAAATATTCTTGATCGATCAAAGTTTGCTGATTTCCACCACTTTGCTTCCACTTTGCTCCATTCTTCCATTCAGCTTGGGATTGCTTCTTTATGCTCTAATTTAGCTGAATTGACTTATTTTAGGGATAAGCACCTAAAAAGGGCAATAACATGAAATTAGTCTAAAATGGAAAAATAAGATAGATAAAAGTCCTAGAATACTTGAGTTTAAGGGGTTTAAATACGCACTTTTTAGCGTTCATCACACCCCCAAACTTAGATATTGTTAGTCCCTAGCAATGAACTATGAGGTAAAGAAATGAAATGAACAACTAAACAACTATAACTATAAAGCAATAAAAGGATAACGCCACTTTAGTAGGGAACACGATTGCATTTAGTACATGCAACAAGCCTTTTAAACCCCTAGGTTACCCCTAGTGGATGAGTGAAGTCTCGTAAGGGTTTCCAGAAATGATACCCAAAAACATTAAGCTCTTTCTCACCAAAGAGGCACCAATATTCCAAATAAGTATTAAAAGACCTCAAGTATATAATTTTTCTGTGACGGCCCAAGTTTTCCAACCCAGTGCGTCAGTGATGAACCGAAAGATGACCCAATAACGGATCCGAAGTGCTAAAGTAAAAGACAAAATAATGGTATCTAGAGATACAACATAGCTCTAAGACACGATTATGACCCTCAACGAGGTCACGGAACCTAAAGGAATCAAATGCGGAAGCAACATTTCAAAAAAGAACAAGAATGAAACTAGGGGCAAAATCATCATTTTCAACTCAAAAGTGGGTGCCACCAAGTACATTATTGGAAATACAATGAAAAATCAATGAACTTAGACTAAAAAATCACTTGATTCGGAGTCCGGATGAAGAAGATATGGCTAACGGAAGAAAAAAGGGCAAAACGGTCAAAAATAGCAAACCCAAGAACATCTAACCGGTTAGATGGCCTATCTAACTGGTTAAAAGGCCAAAAATAGTGACAAAAACGCTGCCCACAATCATGTAACAGGTTACGAGACCCCATCTAAACATTTAGATGTGAAGGGGCAGTAAGGGTCCGACCCAAAAACCTGGTAGCAGGGGTTTGTCCGGAAAAAATGAAAATTTGAGGGCCTAGATGACATTTTCTGGAAAAACACAAAGAAGAAACCCCTCTCAAAATTGAGTTTTCTATGTGACAATAGAGGAAAATCAAAAAATACGAACCGTGAAAAACCTAAAATGCCCTCCCAAGAAAACTGGTCCAGAGGGTCCAAAAAGCTGCTAAATCGAAAAACAGAAGCTGAACTTCGAGATCGATTTCCGATGTCAAGACGACATTTTCTGGAAAAACACGAAGAAGAAACCCCCCCTAAAATCACATTTTCTATTCAACTATGTGAAGAACGGAATTTATTTCCCAAAGAAAATTTTCAAAATACCCTTAGGTCAGAATATGCAACAAAAGTGTAAAATGAGTCCGTATGAGGCTCATTTCACCAAAGAACAAGCTTTGCCCGGAAACAACCATGCACGCAAATGAAACTTACCTAATAAGATGTACTACAATGGTCCATGGCTCAAAAATACCACCGATGCAAAATCCAACCCCCCAACGGGCAAAAAGGCAAAAATGAACTTGAAATGAGAAAAAGGAAAACCAAAATTGACAAATGGTTTCAAATTACCATTTGGCCCTTGGCCACACTTCAAACATGATTAATAAGATCCTATGAAAGAATAAAAATGAAATTCCCACACCCGATGCAAAAGCAATGAAGAAATATCTTAGCATTTTTCAACATTTGCATAACAAACCTCGAAAACTAAAGTGCATAGAAAACAAGATACATGTCATTGGCCTCCGGCCTCATCATAAAAACTATAAGCCATCCAAGGAGCAATGAGCACCACGAACCAAGTCTTCATACCTGAAAAATGTCCCCACTACATGGGTGAGTAACATAAAGCTACTCGTAGGAAGTGAGCATGCATTGACCTAGCATTTTACAAATTATCACCTTATGGTGAAACATGTTAAAGGGCTCATGCCACCTAACGTCTACGTCAATGTGTAACTCGGGGAGCATCCTAAGCTACCTAAGATTATTTCTAGCATGAAACACATCATTCATGCAATTCAAGCAACATGGAAGCATGTTATACAAAGCAACTGGATATAGATTTTCAAAGTTATGAACTCGAAATCTAAAACACAAGAATTACCAAAATAGGTCATGCTACCTAACGTCTATGTTCTAAATGAATTTATAAGATCATTCCTAAGCCATATTTGAACATCAAAACACGAATCATGATATCAATACACTTTAACCAACATTGGAACTTCCAATACAACGCATATAGCATAATTTCACAAAGTTAACATCCTGCAACAAAATATGGAGAATCAAATAAGAAACAATAAGTTATAACATCATATAGTTATCAACTTGAAACGAAATGCGAAATCAACCAAAGTGGATACTTGGACGTCACGCCGGATCAGACCGACACCATAGTTACTTTAGGGTTACTAGCCCACGGGTAACCTCCCTATGTGCGCACAAGACTATATAGAGGGACAATCCCCTGTACTAGAACCAAGTCCTAGCCGTAGCCAAAAAACGACATCCCCAAGTTTCCAAAATCAACAAGTTGTGCAACAACGTATATATCAACATGTATATACAAGATATCAACTATCTACCCAAGCACAACCAAATTTAGAAACATATACAATACATGCACAAAGTCCACAACTACTATGGCATGAAAAATGTCCAATACAAAGAGTGTAATTTCTTACATAAGGCAACAACATATTCATTAAGGAAAACACATTCTTATGAATATTAATATAACAACTACGTTATCCAATTCTTAAAATATAAGCAAGTGAACATACAACAAGTCCAAGTCCATGATTTAAACATAGAAACAACTTCCAAAACGTAATAAAATCCATGGAGCAAATATATAGAATTTAATTAAGCAAAAATAATCAAATTCTCTAGATTCTAAATTAATTCCAAATAACCCCAAATTAATATATGTTGAAGGACAAGTCAAGGTCATCATATATATAACTCCAAACGACTAATTAAGTGATTAAAACACTTAAAACAAAATTAATTAAGCTAATTAATTAATTTCCTCTAGATTTTTAAACAATTTCAAATGCTCTCAATTTAAGATATGTTAGAGAACATGCCAAGGCCTATCTAAATATCACATTACAACTTGATTTCATGCTTGTTATGACCATGTGAATTAAACTTTCACTAAAGATAAATATTAAATAAAAGTTGTAATTCTTAATCAAATGAGCCAAATTTAATATATGTTAACCAACATATCCAAGCATAATTTCCTAGCATGTTATAATTCAATTCCAAGTCATACATATCCTTAAGTATTAAATCCTTTACAAAGAAAGTAATTAAAATTAAATTCCAAGATTTATACAAAACATGCATACAAGTTGAATAAACATATATAATCATCAATGCAACACAAATATAATCCTAAGACACCCCCTACCTCAATTTGAGATGAAAATCCCAAATCCCCACCGAATTGAAGCGGCTTCGAATCCGACAAAACTCCTAGGTTTTGTCGGGGACAACACGATCTATATGAATCCCCAAGAAGCCCCATGAAAATCCAAACTTGACCTCAATCCTGAACTCAAAATTTGGTCAAAATTGTTTCTAATAAGGGTTAATGGTAGAGCACGACGAGATAAACAACAAATGTAAAGGCCGAAGGATTTTCACTTAGGAAAAGTAGGTTAAAGGAGGAAAGAGAAGATGGCAGCTCCATGGGCATCCATGGCTGCCTTTGGTCGTGCAAGAAGAGGAGGAAGAAGAATAAAATCTGATTTTTCTTCTTTAAGGCACCTATTTATAGTAAATCACAAAAAGTGCCCTAAAAGGGCCCCGCCGGGTCCGGAAAAGTGGATTTTGAGCAAACGCGCTCAAACGGAAAAACTCCATAAATGAAAAAGATTTAAAATGAGAAAATATGAACAACGGAAGAAACAGCGTCGAAAACTGAGTCCTGAGCAGAAAGTTATGTCCCAAACAAGTTCAGCGGCAACCGGGTCCAGAAACTCCGAAACTGGAGAAAAACGACCAAAACGGAATTCTATGAATTTACGAGTCAACAAAAAGTGAAAATGAATCCCGTACGAGGATCTAGGCTCCAGACGAGACATTTTGCAATAACTTTCGTTAATTGCACAATGGCCCCTTCAAAAAAGGAACTGCGAAACTGCCCCAAAATGAAAATATCTTCCAAAAGATATTTTCTTCGATGCCCCTGAATAAAATATCTTTAAAAGATATTTATGAAAAACACCCCCAGAAATAAAATTAATTCCAAAGATTTATGCATCCCTGCCCCTATGGGCACTAGGAGCAACCAGAGTACTTTCTTGCAAAATTAAAGATACGTATTTCGTGGAAACCACTCACGATAAGGATACGTGAAGTCAAAAACCAACTCCGAGCACAGGAAGTGAGGTTGTGCCAAAAACTGACAAACGGAGATAAGACGAAATAGGGAAAATGACAGAATAGGGAAAAGACGAAATAGCGCATAGTGTCCAAAAACAAAAAATACGAAAATGACTCGGTCCTCAAAGGAAGTTGTCAATTCACATGAAAGTGTCTCAGAAACCAATTCTAAGCACTCGAGATGACATTAAGCGACGAAAAACCATCCATAGAAAAGAAAAGACAACGGAAAAAATTTATCCGAAAAATTTGAGGAAAAAGGAAAAAGGAAGAAAATGACCGGGTCATTACAACCTTCCCACCTTAAAGGGATTTTGTCCCCGAAATCCAGCCCCAACAAAACAAAAGGCAAAACTTGGATAACTACGGAGTACATCTCTGAGTACCCCAAACAACATGCAACGAAAACAACCCCAAGGCTGAAAGACAACGCTCAAGCCAGTGACATTTGCACCTACGTGCTTACGACTGGACAACCTCTCAAAAGAAAAATGACCGCGCGGTCACACGACATGTCAAAGGTCAGTCACAGAACCCAACGCCAGACAAAAGAACGGAAGACAATAACCGTAAGCATTTCTCCTGATGAACCATCATACCGATCCAAAAACAACCCAAAAGAACTCCAAGATCATCACAGACCAAATCAAAGTATAACACAAGGACAACGTATCAGTACGAATAGCGACCAGAACCCGCCCATACTTACTCATCAGTAAGGTAGCATGACAATATAAGGCACTAATTCATAACCTGCTCCTCACTAGGTCTACCCATGAAACCTCTCGATACAAATGACATCAATGTCGTGAATCATCATTACCAAAAGCACTACGGGAACCAGGCATCTTGTGAGAGTTGGGGTAGCTAATCCTAAAACTCTGACAACAATGCCATAGGCACCGCTAAGCTTAAGGTCCTAAGTCCTCAATACAACAAAACCAACAACTCCAACGCCTCAAAATACTCCTATTAACAACCTCAATCAAGAGTCCAAAGTCTAACAAGCAAAACATCATTTTCGAAATCCCAGATATCATCCTGAAACAGATCAACTACGAAACCACACTGAAATCAAACATCAGATCAAAATCCCTACTACGGATGGCCAAATCCTCGAAATACAAGTCCACTAAGTGGTACACACATCAAGTCCTGACAACCAAAGTCACAAAACGATTCCCTCAAAATTGTGCTTGGCATCACCAAGCTAAATCAAAATCCTTTAATTTTAATTCACAATCAATCACTGGAACTACAATTCCTCAAAACTATGCCTAACCATAGCTAGGATGAGAAAACTCCATAAACAAGCCAAATCCAATGCCGATCTTTTAAAACTTCTCCTAAGGGTCAACCACATCTAGGTCTCTAAAAAAACAAAACAAGTCTCCAAAGGACATTCTCAAAAGAGTAGCAAGTTCACTTCACGAATTTAATAAATCCTCAATCAATTGGACACAAGTCCCCGAAAAATGATCTCACACCAATCAACTCACTCTAAGTATCACAACTTCTTCAACAACCATGGCAAAACTCCCTTAAGGAAAGACACGAAGGAAAGGAAACCACCAGTCCTAAGAAGGATAACACCACGACTCCACCTCTGAAACGAATGACAACAAGGTCAAAGACTTTACCCCCTTCATGGAAGTAAGTCGACTAAAACCCATCAAACCCTCGCTAAAGACTCAAAATAACAATGATGATCCTCACAGACCAACCAACCCCAAACTACGCACAAGGCGACGAAGAGAAAAGACTCACTCCTTGTGAAGTCCCAACCACGAACCAAGAAAAAAGAGGAATCCCATTCTCCCACAAGGGTCAACACGACGAACACGAAAAGGAAGCATTCTTCCCATCTTAAAGAAATGGACAGCTCAAGACCAAACAAATGTGACAACTCCTCTACAAGGAATCTCACAATAGAATTGTACACACTACGTACGACTGAGGGAAACAAAAAGGAGAATCAAACACGGAAGTCATGTATATGATAAGGAATGCAACGACCAAATAAATAAATCTACTCTCATAGATAAAATCAAAGGTATATGTGGCACGTCTCCACGTAAACACAAAAGCATGTCACTAAAGTACAGCAACAACATGACATATCTAAAGCATATATGCAGGGCATGCTAATGTCACACAACAAGAAGACAAATGTGGATAGACCTCCACCTACTCATGCATCGCACTAACATAAATCATACTACTAACATGGTAGTAAATGAAGCTGCAGAAAATGGAATGATGCAATAATGAACCCTATGGACATCGTGTCCTAGAGTGTCTAGATAAAAAAGAAGGACCAATCTTAGCCACAATCTGACACCAAAACGAATGTGACAATAACCTGTCTCAAAACAAACACGAGCCCTTACCACGATGGTAAGACTCTAACAATCTATTTCCAAATCTAAGGGTAACACTACAAGTGATACTAACAATGCAATACTCTCTCTACCCGAAGCATCAATCAATCAACTTGATCCCAAAAGCGTCATCACGCAAGGAGAACTTAAATGAAATGGCTACTCTAGCCATACAATCAGACAACCAAATCGATCACTACGACTGATCCCCAAAACAACCATCATCATTATCGATCAAAAGGACTATACCTGTTGGAACAAAACCCAACGCTGATTCCATCCGAACTGCACTTGTAGCTTGCTAGTACGGTAGCATGACAGTGCCATGCACCCACCCACAACGTACCCGCCCACAAAAATTGCAATCTCAGAGGAACTTTCCAAAACAACCAAGGATCCCAAAATGTCCAAAACCTAACCATGGCCTAAAATCAACAAATCCAGTACTACGGTTGTGCCTAATGGCTCACTCTACTAGAGCCTAAACAAAAGGTGTCTCTCCACCTACCTCAAAACCAACTCTAGGTCAACAACAACCTAAACTACAATACAACCGTGACTACAATCACCATCAACCTCAACTCGTGCCTCAATGACCAATCCCGTGTCATGCCAAATATGCAACACAGTTATGTATATGAGAATCTAATCTAGCATACATCATATGTCATACTCTTTATATTGGAATCAAAACAAGTTAAACAGATAGCATACCACGTATAACACATAAGCACCTAAACATGTTAACAAACCAAAACATGTTATCATGAAGCATATAAGCACGTAAAACAAAGCAACAGAAATGTGATTTGCACCCAAAACCCGTCATCCCATGGTATTCAAACCTGGGAGCTCTAAAACCACTTGTGACAGCCCAAGTTTTCCAACCCGGTGCGTCAGTGATGAACCGAAAGATGACCCAATAACGGATTCGAAGTGCGGAAGCAAAAGACAAAACAATGGTCTCTAGAGATACAACATGGCTCTAAGACACCATTATGACCCTCAACGAGGTCACGGAACCCAAAGCAATCAAATGCGGAAGCAACATTTCAAAAATGAACAAGAATGAACCTAGGGGCAAAATCGTCATTTTTAGCCTAAAAGTGGGTGCCACCGAGCATACCATTGGAAAGACAATGAAAAATCAATGAACTTAAACTCAAAAATCACTTGATTCGGAGTCCAGATGAAGAAGATATGGCTAACGGAAGAAGAAGGGGCAAAACGGTCAAAAATAGCAAACCCAAGAACATCTAACCGGTTAGATGGCCTATCTAACCGGTTAGAAGGCCAAAAACAGTGACAAAAACACTACCCACACTCATGTAACCAGTTACGAGACCCCAACTAAATGTTTAGATGTGAAGGGGCAGTAAGGGTGTGACCCAAAAACCTGGCAGCAGGGGTTTCTCCAGAAAAATGGAAATTTTAGGGCATAGATGACATTTTCTGGAAAAACACAAAGAAGAAACCCCTCTCAAAATTTGATTTTCTATGTGACTCGCAAAGAAAATCAAAAAATACATAACGTGAAATACCTAAAATTCCCTCCCAAGAAAACTGGTCCAGAGGGTCCAAAAAGCTGCTAAATGGAAAAATAGAAGCTGAACTTCGGGATCGATTTCCGATATCAAGACGAGATTTTCTGGAAAAACATGAAGAAGAAACCCCCTCTAAAATCACATTTTCTATTCAACCATGTAAAGAACAGAATTTATTTCCCAAAGAAAATTCCTAAAATACCCTTAGGTCAGAATATGCAACAAAAGTGTAAAATGAGTCTGTAGGAGGCTCATTTCACCAAAGAAGAAGCTTTGCCAGGAAACGACCATGCACGCAAACGTAACTTACCTAATAAGATATGCTATAATGGTCCACGGCTCAAAAATACCACCGATGCAAAATCCGACCACCCAACGGGCAAAAAGGCAAAAATGAACTTAAAATGAGAAAAAGGAAAACCAAAATTGACAAATGGTTTCAAATTACCGTTTGGCCCTTGGCTACACTTCAAACATGATTAATGAGACCCTATGAAAGAATAAAAATGGAATTCCCACACCCGATGCAAAAGCAATGAAGAAATATCTTAGCATTTTTCAACATTTGCATAACAAACCTCGAAAACTAAAGTGCATAGAAAACAAGATACATGTCATTGGCCTCCGCCTCATCATATACATGTTAAATACATTGTAAAGAATGTACTCATGTACACACTATATATATGGAATCAAATAATACTTATTTTGATACATAAGGTTACAAAGAGTCATTTTATGCTAACACTGACATAAAATGGCCATCCAAGGAGCAATGAGCACCACGAACCAAGTCTTCATACCTAAAAAATGTCCCCACTACGTGGGTGAGTAACATAAAGCTACTCGTAGGAAGTAAGCATGCATCGACCTAGCGTTTTACAAATTATCACCTTATGGTGAAAAATGTTAAAGGGCTCGTGCCACCTAACGTCTACGTCAATGTGTGACTTGGTGAGCATTCTAAGCTACCTAAGATCATTTTTAGTATGAAACACATCATTCATGCAATTCAAGCAACATGGAAGCATGTTATACAAAGCAACAAGACATAGATTTTTAAAGTTATGAACTCGAAATCTAAAACACAAGAATTACCAAAATAGGTCATGCCACCTAACGTCTATGTTCCAAATGAATTTATAGGATCATTCCTAAGCCATATTTGAACATCAAAACACGAATCATGATATCAATACACTTTAACCAACATTGGAACTTCCAATACAATGCATAACGCATGATTTCACAAAGTTAACATCCTGCAATAAAATATGGAGAATCAAATAAGAAACAATAAGTTATAACATCATATAGTTATCAACTTGAAACGAAATGCGAAATCAACCAAAGTGGATACTTGGACGTCACGCCAGATCATACGGATATCATAGTTACTTTAGGGTTGTTAGCCCACGGGTAACCTCCCTATGTGGGCACTAGACTATATAGAGGAATAATCCCCCGTACTAGAACCAAGTCCTAGCCGTAGCCAAACAACGACATCCCCAAGTTTCCAAAATCAACAAGTTGTGCAACAACGTATATATCAACATGTATATACAAGATATCAACTATCTACCAAGCACAACCAAATTTGGAAACATATACAATACATGCACAAATTCCACAACTACTATGGCATGAAAAATGTCCAATACAAAGAGTGCAATTTCTTACATAAGGCAACAACATATTCATTAAGGAAAACAAATTCTCATGAATATTAATATAACAACTACGTTATCCAATTCTCAAAATATAACCAAGTGAACATACAACAAGTTCAAGTCCATGATTTAAATATAGAAACAACTTCCAAAACGTAATAAAATCCATGGAGCAAATATATAGAATTTAATTAAGCAAAAATAATCAAATTCTCTAGATTCTAAATTAATTCTAAATAACCCCAAATTAATATATGTTGAAGGACATGTCATGGTCATCACATATATAACTCCAAATGACCAATTAAGTGATTAAAACACTTAAAACAAAATTAATTAAGGTAATTAATTAATTTCCTCTAGATTTTAAAAAAATTCCAAATGCTTTCAATTTAAGATATGTTAGAGAACATGCCAAGGCCTATCTAAATATCACATTACAACTTGATTTCATGCTTGTTATGACCATGTGAATTAAACTTTCACTAAAGATAAATATTAAATAAAAGTTATAATTCTTAATCAAATGAGCCAAATTTAATATATGTTAACCAACATATCCAGGCATAATTTCCTAGCATGTTACAATTCAATTCCAAGTCATACATATCCTTGAGCATTAAATCCTTTACAAAGAAATTAATTAAAATTAAATTCCAAGATTTGTACAAAACATGCATACAAGTTGAATAAGTATATATAATCATCAATACAACACAAATGTAATCCTAAGACACCCCCTACCTCAATTTGAGATGAAAATCCAAAATCCCCACCGAATTGAAACAGCTCTGAATCCAGCGAAACTCCTAGGTTTTGTCTGGGACAACACGATCTATATGAATCCCCAAGAAGCCCCATGAAAATCCAAACTTGACCTCAATCCTGAACTCAAAATTTGGTCAAAAATGTTTTCTAATAAGGGGTAATGGTTGAGCACGACGAGACAAACAACAAATGTAAAGGCCGAAGGATTTTCACTTAGGAAAAGTAGGTTAAAAGAGGAGAAAGAAGATGGCAGCTCCATGGGCATCCATGGCTACCTTTGGTCATACAAGGAGAGGAGGAAGAAGAAGAAAATCTGATTTTTCTTCTTTAAGGTATCTATTTATAGTAAATCACAAAAAGTGCCCCAAAAGGGCCCCGCCGGGTCCGAAAAGTGAATTTTGAGCAAACGCACTCAAACGGAAAAACTCCATGAACAAAAAAGATTTAAAACGAGAAAATATGAACAACAGAAGAAACGGCGTCGAAAACCGAGTCCCAAGTAGAAAGTTATGCCCCGAACAAGTTCGGTGGCAACCGGGTCCAAAAACTCCGAAACTGGAGAAAAACTCCAGACGAGACATTTTGCAGTAACTTTTGTTAATTGCACAATGGCCCCTACAAAAAAGGTTAACTGCGAAACTACCCTAGAATGAAAATATCTTCCAAAAGATATTTTCTTAGATGCCCCTAAAATAAAATATTTTTAAAAGATATTTATGAAAAATACCCCAAGAAATAAAATTAATTCCAAAGATTTATGCATCCATGCCCCTATAGGCACCGGGAGTAACCAGAGTACTTTTTTGCAAAAGTAAAGATACGTATGTCGTGGAAATCACTCACGATAAAGATACGTGAAGTTAAAAACTAACTCTGAGCACAAGAAGTGAGGTTGTGCCAAAAACTGATAAACGGAGATAAGACGAAATAGAGAAAATGACATAATAGGGAAAAGACGAAATAACGCATAGTATCCAAAATAAAAAATACGAAAATGACTCGGTCCTCAAAGAAAGTTATCAATTCACATGAAAGTGTCTTAGAAACCAATTCTGAGCACTCGAGATGACACTAAGCGACGAAAAACTATCCACAGAAAAGAAAAGACAACGGAAAAAATTTATCCAAAAAATTTGAGGAAAAAGGGAAAAGGAAGAAAATAACTAGGTCATTACATTTTCAACCATTTCTAAGCAATCTCCCAAAATCTCAACATCAAGTAAGTTTGTATGGTCCTCCACACATCAAGAAATTGATCATGCAAATCAAAACAACACTAGAATCCTTTTAAGTGAACCGACATCAAATATATTGTTATCTAAGCCAACTAAAGAAATGATCACGTCCTTACCCTCAAACTAGCACACAAACTTAGTACCGATCATCAAGACAAAGAAAGGACCTTTTATTAAAGTTTTATTCAACTAGGTGCGCTTATTCTTTTCACTCATCTTTTTTTTTTTTTTTGTTACTATCCTAAGGATCAAAGATGGAAGCATGGTGCAATGTATTGATCTATTAAGCTTTCTAGCGATCCATGAGGTCGACCGTTAAGTCAATGACTCCCAAATCAGACGGCTTTAGGGTATTAAGTGTTTAAACACCCCTAAGGACTTACAAGCTCAAATCAATTAAGTTACAAATCAAAACAATATCCATCTAATCATTTCCCACTTCTCATCTTTTGGAAGAAGTCCTCACTTTTTTATTTGTTTTTGCAACAATTTTTTATTTTTTATTTTTTATTTTTGTTTATAAGTTCAATTATTAACTTAGAGTTTAGGGCCTCCACCTTTCGGCATGAGAAATTCAGTGATTGATGAGGCTAGAATCCCTGCTACTCAATGAAATGGTTTGTTATCCACCTTTATCAAGAATGAAAGCTTTTAATGCACTATTAGCCCAATTGGGATATAACCAATTCAATAATCAACAAAGCATGTACTCCACAAATGAATGCTAGTGTGCGCCTATGCTAATGTAGAATCCTAGAGTGAATCTAAAAAAAATCACAAGATCAGGATGATGTGGACCACAAATGCAAGCAAAATATTAATCTTTCAAAAAAATTTACTCCTAAATGGCATCCACAAGGGATACAAGGATTATTGGACTCTCAAGTCAAGCAATTTTTAAATTTTAAGCAATATAGTCCTCAAAAGATCAAAATCATAGCTAGTCATGGACCAATCATAGAAAATACCTCAAATACACAAGTCATGCTCAGAATTTTGAATTGAAAGCAAACACTGCAAATAACACCCATTACCCCTAAACTTAAACGACACAGTGTCCTCAATGTGCAAAGGGAACAAAGGAAAGAGTATACCAGTGCAGTTGAGGCAAAGAATGGCCAGGACACAAATATCCGAAGTGGGTGATATAACTCCCCCAAACTTGGGATTGACTGTGGTCCTGAAAAGATGGCACTGGGACAAAATCTTATCAGATAATAAAAGGGATAATAACATTGTACAGTGGATATGCAAGTGTAAATTGGATAATAAATGAAATAAGGAGAGAGAAATAAGGGTGGTCCTGAAAAATTTTGGGCAACACTCTCTCTCACTGAAGTCACTAGAATGCACCTGATAATGGAGTCAATAACAAATAGATGTATCAATATAAGAATCTAACATCCAAACATAGCATGCATAGAAAGAGAAAAATAATGTACAGTACATCACAATATCAGGCCAACAGACTGGCCGCAAAAATATCAGTATCAAAATAACAGTAAAGTATCACAGATATATAAATGAGAGTAGAGAGAAAGAGGTCAAGTAGATGAGGTAGGGCGAGTGGGGTGTGATCCCCAGATATCGCTAGAAATGCCCTACAGCGCAGCTAAGACGTCCGCACGGAGAGAGGATATGTCTGCTCTGAGAGAGACTACCGCATCCTCCAAAGTCTAGATACGCTCTCCTAGGTTAGGTGTCAGAACTGGAGCGTCAGGTATGACTGGATCAGGAGACTGATGTATGTCTTGACTCTGCTCCTATGAGTGAACTGGCGACACCGTCGAAGAGTGATATAGTAGCTCCTTTGGAGGCTGCTGCTCCAGATCTATGTCCATATGTGCTGCAGCCGCCGGTGGGTCTACTCACTACAACAAATTTGGTCTTTGGTGACAAAAACTATAGCGACAAGATGAATTTGTCGCAATAAAATGACCTTTTGTGACAAAAAGTAACTTTATCGCCTTAAGCTAACTTTACTCGACAAAAACCAAATTTGTCACAAAAAGTTGTCGCAATAACTACCCCTGGAAATTCCTCACATCCCGCCATATGGCTAGAAAGGGTACGGCAACAAAATTGCTTTTAGTGACAAATATATTGTCACAACTAATTACAATATAGTGACAAATATAGCTTTGTTGTGATTAACTAACTTTTAGTGACAAATATAGCTTTGTTACAATTAGTGGCATTTTAGCGCCAAAAATTATTGTCGCTACAAACAACCTTCTAGTGACAAATGATGCATTGTCACAAAAGGTTGACTTATTGTGACAAATATAGCTTTGTCACAATTGGTGGCATTTTAGCGACAAAAATTGTTGTTGCTACAAACAACCTTCTAGTGATAAATAATGCATTGTCGCAAAAGGTTGAGTTATTGTAACAAATATAGCTTTGTCACAATTGGTGGCATTTTAACGACAAAAATTGTTGTCGCTACAAACAACCTTTTAGTGACAAATGATGCATTGTCGCAAAAGGTTGAGTTATTGTGACAAATATAGCTTTATCAAAATTGGTTGTATTTTAACGATAAAAATTATTGTAGCTATAAACAACATTCTAGTGACAAATGATGCATTGTCGCAAAAGGTTGAGTTATTGTGACAAATATAGCTTTGTCACAATTGGTGGCAAATAACGACAAAAATTGTTGTCGCTACAAACAACCTTATAGTGATAAATGATGTATTGTTGCAAAAGGTTAAGTTATTGTGACAAATATAGCTTTGTCACAATTAGTGGCATTTTAGCGACAAAAATTGTTGTCGCTACAAACAACCTTCTAGTTATCACAAAAAGTTAAGTTATTGCGAAAAATATAGTTTTGTCACAATTGGTGGCAAATAGCGACAAAAGTTATTTTCGCTACAAACAGCGTTCTAGTGACAAATGATACATTGTCGCAAAAGGTTGAATTATTGTGACAAATATAGCTTTGTCACAATTGGTGGTATTTTAGTGACAAAAATTGTTGTCACTACAAACAACCTTCTAGTGACAAATGATGCATTGTCACAAAAGGTTGAATTATTGTGACAAATATAGCTTTGTCACAATTAATAGACTTTTAGTGACAAATTATTTGTCTCCAATTTCTATCTTTTAACGACAAAAGATATTTTGTCACAAAAGGGTAAATTCTTGTCACAAATTAGCCTTCTATCACCATATACTTATTTGGGAAATAATAAAAAAAAAAAATTAAAACTTATCATAAGGTATGTTTTTAATATATAAAAATGTGTGTATATATATAAATATATGGTAAAGTGCAAAAAACTCTCTGAACTATACTTGAATTTGCAAATAACCCCTTGGAATTATATTTTGTGCCTAATATCACCTATTGCCAAAACTGCCCCAATATTCTAATAATAAGTTAATCATTTTATAAAATAGTAGTTATAAATATGTTTTTTTAATGATAAATTAATTCTAATAATAAAGTTAAGGGGTAATTTGTATAATTCATATTTAAATTTAAATAAGAGAATATATAAAATATATATATATACAATTTGTTCAGGGTTTGAGGTCCTTTAAGATCAAACTCAACCAAATCGAACAGTTAAGTTATATATATGTTTATGTATCAAATTATACATATAATATGGAGTAATATAATTCTATAGTGGCTAAATATTGTTGGTTAATTTTCTGAACTAAGATGTTAATTTCTTGTTAAATTAGTAGTTCTAAAAATGTATTAGGCTATTAGTAGTTCTAAAGGTGTTCACTAATTCACTTCAATTATGAATATATTAGCAGAATAATGAATTAGAAGTTTTGAATATATTAGCAAAACTTTTGAATGTTGATGCGACTTTAGTGTGTACCACAAAAATATGTTATATTTGATTGTCAAATATGTATTAACTTTTACATTTAAGAGCCACTTAACACGTATACGTGAGTATGGTGAGAAGGGATCGTTCACTGGGATATATGGCTTGGAATCTAACTTAACGTTGTGAACGTGAGATTAAAAGGAATTTTGTTTGGTTAATTAAACTAATGTTGAATTAAATGAACATGCAATAGAAATTAACATTAGAGTAAATAGGGTTTAAAGATAGGAAAAGAGACTTAGGGTATATGATTCATCACTAAGTTAATCATTTTATAAAATGGAAGTTATAAATATATATATATATATATATATATATATATTTATGATAAATTAATTCTAATAATAAAGTTAAGGGGTAAATTGTATAATTCATATTTAAATTTAAATAAGAAAAAATATAGTTTATTCACTGTTTGAGGTCCTTTAAGACCAAACTGGACTAAATCGAACTGTTAAGTTATATATATGTATATGTATCAAATTATACATATAATATGGAGTAATAATAATTAAATCCTTAAAGTAAATTTCATTAAATAATAAATTCCTCAATAATTCTAAAAAAATTCAACTCAAGAATCCATACTTTATGGACCCGTATAAAATCCCAAACTAAAATAACTCTCTACATTTGAATACTGAAACATAAACTAGAATCCTATGTAGATGACTGAAAGAGTGATGATAACTGGTCTCTGCTATGCACAAATAATATCTACACCTGATAAACCTATGGACCTGAAAAATAAATAGTGGGTCAGGCTCATAAACAAGTTCTTTCTACAACAACACAAATAGAGACATGAAAACTACACATCTAAAGCTAACTCATGCCGTAGCTACATAGTCGATAAGTATATAAATATACACACTAAAGACTCTCACTAAATTAAGGCAGCCTCAACCGTGTAGTGGGTATCTCATGCAAATCGCACACAAACGTGGTCAGGAGTCCTCCTTCTACCATGGCATACACATCCCTAATTCAGCTACCCATCTCAATTGGCAATATATGCCTCCATCCTAACCACTGATTCTGAGATCTCAAGCTCATATCGTGGCATATATCCATATGTATATATAAATCTATATCCTATCCAAAACAATAAAATTAAACTATTTGCCATAATCTTTCAATGGTTTGTCATCTACATAATTTTGTGACCTGACACGAAGAGATGAGACTAAGCTTATTAACCAGCACATCCACATCATCCAAAATAAAGCCATATATCCTAGCAATGGAATACATAGAACCAAATCTTAATAAATTTATGTTATTTTAGATAAATGCATAATAATTGAACTATTATATTATAAGTACTTTTTATAAATTTATTTCAATCTTAAAATTCTAATTTCATTTTTTTTCTTTTTCTTCTTCTTATTTATTTTATTTTATTTTTTTGCAGGTTTTATATTGATTGCAATCTGGCTTCCCCTTTTGGATTCGGATCTCAAATTTCTTTTGGGATTTTGTTATATGTATGTGATTAACATTGTGTAATATTGGATTCGGATATTGAATTTTTTATTTTTTTTATTTTGATATGTGCTTGGAATCAGTATTTTGGATTTTGGATTATTTGCACATTTTAATATTTGAATTCTTAATGGAATGTGTGTTTTTTTATATTCTGTGTTTGATTATAAAATATATTAATTTTGAGTGAGATGTTTGAATCTTATATTAGATTTTTTAGTTTATCATTATTTTAATTTAAGTTACAGGTTCCAAGTTTCATGTTTCAAATAGATAAAAACAAAATTATATTATTGCATTTGTCATAGGATATATTATTTTGTCAAAATAAAATAGTTTATAGTGACAAAATATTTGTTGCAACATGGTTAATTATATTGTGACAAAAGATTTTTGTCACAATAAAATTGCTTATAGTGACAAAATATTTGTCGCATCATGGTTAATTATATTGCGACAAAAGATTTGTGTCCCAATAAAATTGCTTATAGTGACAAAATATTTGTCGCAACATGGTATATATATGACGACAAAATATTTTGTCACAACAAAATAGCTTATGGTTACAATATTTTTGTCACAACATGATACATATATTGTGACAAACTATTTTGTCAACAAAAATTGCTTATGGTGACAATATTTTTGTCACAACATGATACATATATTGTGACAAAATATTTTGTCACAAAAAAATAGCTTATAATAATAATATTTTTGTCACAACATGATACATATACTGTGACAAAATATTTTGTCACAATAAAATAGCCTATAGCGACAATGTTTTTCACAAAAGATTAAACATATAGTGACAAAAAAAAATTTTGTCACAAAATAGTGATGAGTAGTGATAAATTTCATAACTGTTATAATGTTTAAGACGAAAATTATCGAATATTTTACGACAAATGTTTTGTTGCAATTTTTCCATATTTTGTGACGAAAAAAAAAATTGTCGCAATATATTGTACTTCTAGCGACAAAACAATATTTGTCACGAAAAACATATTGTGACGGACTTCTGGCGACAAACTGGGGACAAAAATTTTTTTGTCGAGATAATCTTTTCGCGACAAAATATGCACTTTTAGCGACAAACTCTTTTGTCGCCTAAGACCAAATTTGTTGTAGTGACTAGATCATCCGCTGCTACTGCTACTGCCTCTGCCAACTCTGTCTCCTCCTAAATTGCCAGAACGACATCCTCCTTAAGGCTCTTTATAAGAGCATTGTAGCTCTTGTTCTAATCTTTCTTGGCGAAGTGGTAAGCCCCTGTGTCTCTGGACGCTCTTCCGAGTGAAAGGGATAGTGCTGGTCCCAGAGGATCTGTGTAATGAGGTGTCCGAAGGGGAGAAAAATGGCTTGCCCAGGCTTGGCCTTACTGATATAACTCGCATACAGCCTCATCATGACACCCCAGTAGAGTGCAGGAATAGAGAACCAGTGGCCTCTATAGAAGGCGTAAAGGGCTACAAGAAAGTCTAAACGCCTCTGAATCTTATGGCCCGCTATAAATACGTTTCGATACAAAACCGAATCAAAGAACCAAAGATCATCGGGCAGATAAGTCTTCGTGGCGAATATCTCACCATCACTGTAGTGGCCAGTCAGTGCAATGGCCATGTCTGTATCAGATAGCCTCCTCAAAATATGATAGTGAAGATCAGGAGGGTAGACATGTGGGCATCGAGAAGATGTGGCCAAAGTATCAGTTGTGATGCGGGCCGAAGGTTCTAGTAGAACATCTAAACAAGCCGTGAGTAAACTGGGTTGGCTACCGGGCCAATATAGCTGATATGCCACGCCGCTGAATATCCTCATAGGCTGCCCTAGTCAAAACTGACCGAGAGAATAAAGTAGTGTTGAACACAGACTCATGCACCACTGAAATGCGTGAGTATCTCCAGATAGGTGTATCCCGGACCTGGCCATGCTGTGCCGGAGGTGGTGATAGAGAAGATATATACTCAGCATCATCAGAAGAAGATCATACGAAAGCAGAAGACTATAATCTGGTATCGACTGATAAGGACTGAGCTAGAGCTGGCTCTAGAACTGGGTCCTGAGCATGGGAAGGCTCTGTGGGCTCCTTTATCCTCTGTCTCACTCTACGCTCATACTGCCTACGGGCGACAGTCTTTACTCGAGCCATAGCCTGCAAAAAAGAAAAAAAAAACTTACAGATGAAGTCAGTACAAGAATAAAAAATTGAAGTACAATATATAGAAACATGTATGTCAAGTAAGATAGACAATTCAGAATAATTGACATGAATCTATGGAAGTTGTAATGTAGTCAGGTATAAACAATGAATAAGTGAAACATACTAAATATGACAGAATAAAATGCACCCAATGTGAAAAACACAGGTATTGGGCATATAGGAGATAACATGGAATACAAAAGATGGCATGTGAAGTGGACATGCAAATTTGTGATGTTCGATCGATTATGAAAAGATCAGATCGATCCAAGTTAAATTGATCAAGAATTGAGTAAGATCGATCTTTCTCTAATCGATCAGAGAAAACTGTGATCGATTGAACTATTGTGAAAACGTGAACAGTCACAGATCTGTGACGTGGACGACACGGGGTGCTCTCGAGTAAGCTCGTAGGCCCTCTCACACATCAACAAGTCAACTTTGGTCACTTATCTTGGGACGTGACCCCCGAAAACAAAATCATAATCAAATATATACAAATATATATATATATATATATATATATATATATATATATATATATACATACATACATATGTTTCATCAACTCAAATATGGAAACAAGTAAACATGGAGGTTGTAGATGGCAACATAGAAGCTCAAGATGGAAGCTTAAAATCAAAACACAAAATTAAAGCTCAAAACTTACCAAAATCAAACGAGAGGAGTGGTCAGAGAGAGAGAGTAGATTTGAGCCAAGAGAGAGAGTATGGAAGCTTGGAAGGCCGCCGGAGATTTGCCGGAGGTGGGAGGGATGATGGACAGCAAGGGGAGAGAGATGGGGCTTGGATCGATCTTGGAATCAATCCAAATGACCCTTTGGTTATATTTTAAAAAACTATCTCCGACATGTTCGATCGATCACTAAGAAATCAGATTGACTGAACTCTGATCGATCAGGAAGGAACTCAGATTAATCGAATCCACAAAAAGTCAAAGTATTTTAGAAAATTTTTAAATTTTTGAAAATTAAAATTAAAAATATTTTTGGATTTTCAGAAATAAAAATAAAAATAAAAATAAAATGAAAGTAAAAATAAAATAAAATAAAATTCTTTTTGGATTTTTGAAAATAAAATGGTATAAAAATAAAAATAAAGAAAAATATTTTTTTGGATTTTGGATTTTTGAATTTTGAAAATAAAATGGAATAAATAAAGTAAAATAAAATATTTTTGGTTTTTTTTTTTTGTTTTTTTGTATTTTTTTTTTAAAAAAAATGAGATGCAAAATTCAAAAAGCAGTCAAAGTCAACAAAAGGAACATAGATCGATCGATCAAAGATCGATCTGGAAGGAACTTCGATCGATCCAACAGGTGAAAATCTGTATACAAGTTCGAGCGATGCACAGAAAGGCCTTTTTCTTGGGTTCCAAAAATTTTTCTAAGTATGGACTGAAGATCGATCCAAGGAAGAACTGGATCGATCTTGGAATTCTCAGATCGATCAAAAATAAAGTTCGCATGATACACATAGAGCTGATTTATGCAAAAAAAATTATGCACAATGGAACAGAGAGATGATTGGATACAGGGTTGGCAGTTCAATCGATCGAACCTCTTTTGAGATCGATCGAATAGGCACAAAATGGCCAATTTGAAAGTGAAAGTGCATGCATACTCAATCAAAGTTCCTAGCAATGTGTATGAACCCAAAATATATCTAAACAACGCAAGAAATGAAAGGTAAAATAGAAATGGGGGAGGAATAGGGTTGTAAATCCTACGAAGTACTATTCTTTAACGTCTCTAGTAAGACGTTGGGCTCTTTTAGCCCAGATAAAAAATCTTATTGTGTATCCCCTCCTTGATGGGGTAATTGGCACTTTGAATCCCACCCAACAAATTGTTCCCTAAGGAACTCATTAGATTTGACTCAAAGGAGATTGACGGTCCTTTGTCGATGCAATTCTTGGGCTTCCATGCCCTTTCAAACTTTGTTTTTGAAATAACTTTCTTAGAATTCAAATTGGAAGATGAACTTTTGGAAATTTAATCTTCAAGCAATGACTCAACTTTGTCACATTCATCGTCAGGACACTTCTCCACAACACACACTTCTTTATGCTTATCCATTGAATTCGGGGTTGGTTAAAAATGCTCAACTTTACTTTCATATACCCAAATGATATTTTCATTATCCCCATCCTACAATTGATGTTGGCATTTGTTGTTGCCTAGAAAGGATGGCCAAGGATAACGGGAATTTGGCTCTTGGGATTTGAAACCGGTTCCGTGTCAATGACAACGAAATCGACCGGAAAGAAGAACTTATCAATTTTAATCAACACATCATCAACGATACCCTGGGGCTATTTGATGGATTGGTAGGCAAGTTGTAAAACTAGCGACGTGGATTTTAAGTCTCCTAAGTCTAAAAGAGGCTGATTAATGACATGGTCACCAATGATGCAAGAAGTAGTAGGTGAATCGGGGTCCTTAAACTTTGGGAGAGTGTTATGTTGCAAGATAGAGCTTACTTGCTCGGTCAAGATCACTTTCTTTGGTGCTTGGCTCTTGTTCTTTCTCTTTTGGGTGCAAAGAACTTTTAAAAACTTGGTATAAACTGGAATTTGCTTAATTGCATCCAAAAGCGGAAGATTAATCTTCACTTGCCTGAACATTTCAATTATTTCATTTGCTTTGGTCTTTTGCTTTTCAAGAGAAATGGATCCTTTTAAGGCATTCAAAAATGGAGCCTTTGGCTCAAAAACCTTTTCAAAATCTTTCTTTGAATTATTTTCAACATAAGACTTTTTCAAATCATCACAAGAATTTTTCAAATTATTTTTCAAATCATTTTTTAACACTTTCTTAACAAAATGATCATTCACATGCAATAACGGAGGAATAGAATATGAAACGGGACGGGTGTCAACTTTTGGTTGCACCGATTCACTCTCTTCATTGGAAACACCAATTTGATTGTCAACAATTTTCCCACTCCTCAAGGTCGTCACCGCATTAACATACTCAATTGTATGACCTTCATTAGTTTCTACAACAAATTATTGCTTTGGTGGGGTATTTAGAGTCATCTTCGCTTTCTCTCTAGCATTCAAGATACTAGCTATTTACCCGACTTGGGTTTCTAGCTTAGCAATGGATTGAGAATGGGAATGAAGCAATTGAGTGTTTGCCTCTAGAGTACCCAAAGCGGTCAACATTTTCTCCTCAAAAGCGGGACTCCTAGAATTTCCTTGGGAATAAGATGATTGATTAGGAAAACGAGAATTAGAAAATTGGTTTCCATGTGATGATTAAAATGAAGATCTATTACCTTGGGAACCTTGACTTTGCATTGGAGACGGAACATACTTGCCTTGGATACCACCTTGGGGAGGGTTTGAGCCTTCCCCTTGGCTTTTCCAAAAGAAGTTCGGATGGTTTATCCACCTGGGATTATAATATGTGCCATAGGGATTATTCCCTTGATTAACAAATGTAGCATTAACTTGTTCATGATGCTCACTTTGCACATGTCCATGGGGTCAATTGGAAGTAGAATGTAAAATACTAGAACAAGTCATGCATGTCTCATTAGAAACATGATGAACATGATTAGTCAAGGAAAACATTTGATTTGCCGAATTGTGGTTGACCAAAAATTTATTAAACCTTTAAGTTAAGGATTTCACTTCGGCGGCGATGTCATTTGGATTGTTAACTTGGTATAAGCCAACATTCTTCCTTCCACCTAAGTTTCTACCATTTTTGTAAGATAAGGATCTATGTACCGAATTTTCACTCATACTTTCATAAAGACGCCACACATCATCCTCATGCTTATCAAGATAAGAACCACCCATAGATGCATCAACCATACCCTTATGACTATCCGGTAAACTTTCAAAGAAGTATTGGACTAATTACCACTTAGGAATGTCATGATGTGGACACTTGCTAAGCAAGTCATTAAATCTTTCCCATGCCTCATGAAACAGTTCCCCTTCCCCTTGAGAAAATTCATGAACGGAAGTTCTCATAGCATTGGTCTTTGATACCGGGTAGTACTTTTTCAAGAACTGTTGTTGCATTTCCGCCCAAGAAGTTATCGAAAAAACGCCTAAGATTATTGAACCAATATTTTGCCTTGTCCTTAAGGGTAAAAGGAAAAATTTTGAGTCTTAACATTTCTTCTGGCATGTCCATGTATTTCACAGTGGAACACACTTCAAGAAACTCATCTAAATGCTTGTACGGTTCTTCACTTGGAAGTCCATGATAGTTAGGAAGCATTTGAATGGTTTGCGGTTTAATTTCATAATGATGGGCTCTAAATGGGGGCAATTGAATGCATGTCAGTGCATTATATTCATTTGGAACATAATGGTCGAGCAAAGCAATGGGAGGATTCCCAACTGATGGTGCTAAACGAACACCGTGATTAACTTGAACCATGGGAGGTTGTGGAGCAAAATTGGCCGAGGCATTCCCAATGGAACTTAGCCTTCCTGTTGTGAGGGAATGAATGGTTTAGGCATGCCTAATGGTACTTGGATGTTGTCATGATGCACATTAGGGTGGAGGATGCCTTGTTGGTTTATGTGACCAAGGTCCTCCACATGGTCATCATGTTGCTCCTCCATTGATGAAATGGAGTGATGAGAACTACCTCTTCCCTTAGGATTACGAACAACCAATTCAAGATGGAAATCAAGTAGGACAAGGGTAAGATTTAGTGACCTACGACTATGCATGCACTAACAAAACAAATAACAAGTAATTAATCAAATAGCAATCACTTTGCCCCTTCAACAAATCAACAAACATTCTCCACATACGTTGGTCCCATACTCCCATGCTTGAACAATATGCAAAGAAAAGTAAATTGCCTCCACGCGGGCTCACGATTTATCTAAGAATTTAAAAACTTGCCACCACGCGGGCCGACAATTTAATCTCAAGATTGAGTTAAGAAAGATCTCACAAAGGGTCCTTAAGTAACTTCAATTTGTTTTTCAATTTTTCCGCTTTGCTTTGCAATTTTTAGATTTTAGCCTTTTTATGCTTAGCTTAGCTCCTTGCTTTTCAATTCTCCCTTACTTGACTTCCTGCTCAATTCACCTAGTCAATCAAGCACAAACACAATAAGTAACTAAAAAAAAAATAAATTAAAGACACGATCAAAAGAGTACTAATTCCTAATTATTTCCAGAACATGGCATTGCCAAATCAATCCCCTACAACGGCGCCAAAATTATGGTGGCTTCCCGAGCGTGTGCACAAAATAATGCACAACACTTTGAGTTTGGAAATTAGTGCCAAGTGGGCACCATACTTTAAATTTATAAACCGCTTAGCACCTATACTATGTAGTATGAGTAAGAGGAGATCGTCCCAAGGGATTGGGGGCTATGTTAATATGGAAATAAGGTCAAATTAGTAGGTCGAGTGATCAAAAGATTGTTTGTTTGGTTAACTAAACTACAGTGTAAATGAATTTAATACTAAGCAATTGAATTAAATAAAAGGGCAGAGAACAAGAGAGAGATGTCGTGGGATCTAAAGGTCACCACTAAATATCACCATTCTTATAATACCCCGATATTTTTAAAGGATTTATTAATTAAAATTAATTATTTTTATTTTATTTTTAAATGATTTATTTTATTTAAGTAAGTGCGTAAATAAATTGTGATTTTTTTTATTTAACTCAGTGTGTAGATAAATTGTATGTTTTAATTAAATTCTATTTTGTAATTTTATTGGTTAAATTTATATGGTGTTTGATTTATGGAATGTTAATTAGTGAGTTGTTTATTTGATTTGTGTGATTTTATGCTTGTGTAACTTTATTGTTAATTATTGGTAACTAATAGATTTAATTTAATTATTTAATTTATTTAAATTATTTGGAATGGGTTTAAGGGAAATTGGACCAACAGATGTGGTATTGGGCTTGAAGGAAGCCTTGTTGGGTTAATTATTAAAGGCCTATATTTATGAAGATATTTAATAATTATCTTTGCATAGTTATATCTACATAATTATATGTATATAAATTTAATTAATTAATAATTATTTGGAGGGGGTATATATGTCAATATATATATATATATATTGACATATATAGGTATATATAATTTATTTAACTAAAGATTATATATAGAAGGTAATATACATATTTATATTAAAATATATGTGTGTATATTTATTATTTAAAAGATAAACATTATTTCTTTAATAAGGTAATCATAATGGGAAAATGATTTGGTTTTTTTTTTTTATGCGTATAAATAGACACGGAAGACTTTAGGGTTACGAGTTTTTCCACGTTAGAAAAAAATAAGAGAGTTAGAGAGAGAAGAAGAAGGGCTAACGAAGAGGAGGCCGGATCAAAGAAAGAGGAGACCAGATTTGAAAAAGAAAGGCAAGTTCTTCTCTACTTCTCCTCTTGAAATTCATAAACCTACTACCTTTAATATAAATTATATTTTTATTTTGTTGATTAAAAATAAGTTATTAATCGGATTAAATGAACATGTTTTCTTTGCAAAGTGATAGATTTAAACATGAGAATATCTATATGAATTGTAAAAATAATTTAGTTCAATACATGAGAGGTTATATTAATTAGGTTTTTTTATTTTTTTTTATTTTCTGTAATTATTATGGTTTGTTTTGAGTTGGTTTAGCATGGTTAATTAAATTAAAGAGATCTTAGTATAATTATACATGTTCATATTTTCCCAAAAATAATTAAATTAAGTTTTTGGGTTGCTCTAGAATTTTTCTGGACTGATTTTATATTTTTAGAGTAATTTTTTGATTTTTAGAATCATATATATCTAATTATATAGGTATAAATTAGTTATACTGTTTATATGTATATACATTGGAGGCTTCTGTGTAATTGGCGCCTCAAAGGAGTGTGTTCCTGTGCGGCGAGGTATAAAGTATAAGGGTGAGTGTGCAAATCTGGACCCTTGGATTGAATTGGTGGAAGGTAGATGCTTCAGTGCAGCATAGAACATGGGAGTATGGTGCACATGTGATCTGGACTGTTGACTTAGTCCAGTCAACATAATAATGATCCAGTGTAGCGCAGCGTACCAGTGCACCAAACAGCAACCAATTAGGAGCTGCCAACACGCGCCGACAGTGGATCAGGCACGTGGTAGTGTGTGGACGTGCCTGCCAATGTGTCCTTGCGCGTGGGGGCGCATGCAGCAAGTGGAGGAGTGTGTGGCGGCGCATGAGGGCGCGTGGGGATGCGTGTGATGCTCCGGATGGTTCCAGTGGGGTCCAGTGATGTTGCAAAATTATTTTTGAGTCTGTTGGGGTTGAAATCAGTCACTAGAGGAGCTGTTCCTGGGGTATTAAAGAGCCATTAAATGTTACTAATATATTTAGTAGCATTTATTTGTATAAAAGAATTAAATAATAAATTTATTATGGAAGAGGATATATGTATATATATAATTACAGTTGTTTATATATATATATAGGGATATGATTTAATAAATTTATGATACGTATGGAAAGTGGTATATATGTATATATATGATATAAATAATCAACGATTATTAGGGACTGTATTATACACCTATATATATATCTATTATTAAATATATGTGTATATATATACCATTTATAATTGTTAAAAATTACAAATCCTATTTGGTGTATCTTAGTTTGTAGATGGTATGGTTGATTCAAAATCGCAATAGGTTGGCTATTAAGTTAATGACATGCTTATAATATGCATGTAAAGTATATGTATGATTAAGCTTATAGTTAAGTTTAAAGTAATGGCATGGTTGAATTGTAGGCATGGATGAGTTGCCAAAGGCTGTAATATATTGCCTTATTATTTATGAATAAATTTCATATATGTGAAGCATGGTTGAATTACTAATAAATGGTATAAGTAATTATACTTAAGGAGGCATGGTTGAATTGCTAATAAATAAATAAGTATATTTATAATGGCATGGTTGAATTGCCAGTACCTAACTAAATTGATATGTGTTGGATGATTTAAAATTCATCATTGTACGTATAAGTTGGTTAGGATTGGATATTCTTATTAGAATAGCCTAGTACCTAAATGTTAGTTATTATTTTATTATATTAGTAAAATAATAATGGTGAAGACATGGACTAATTGTCAAAGCATAGACATTAGTTGTGTGATAAAGATAATTGAAATTATTATTTGTTTTGGATTAAATGTGGTATTGTTTTATTTTTAAAAAAAATTTGTTGTTTAATTAAGTTATTGTCTGGGGGAGTTAAGGTTGGAGGAGTTTCTTTTTAAAAGAAATATATGTTGGTGGATGGGTTTAGGTAGGATTATTTATTAATCATTGATTAATGGTTTTACAATTTAATGAACCTATTAATGGATAGAATTATTGTATATATATAAGTGTATATATTTATATGTATCTTCGTACATTAAAGTTAAAACTTTTATTAGGATGGTTTTGGTAGAGATGATCTGTTTATTGGTTTTCAGAGGCTTGGTAGAGAGAGCTTGCTCGTAGGGTTTAATCCACGATTTATTTTTTAGGTTATTAGAAGTTCAAGTCTCAAGGTTGAGGATCCGCAGTTGGAGGACTTATCCACCCCTTTGGTTTATTTAAAAGTAGGATACTATTATTTCTTCTTTTGTTATTAGTATTTAATAATGAACTTCTGGATTATGGATTTTGGTTAAGGGGTCCTTAAGTTACAGGATTCCCGAGTTGTAACCATAGGGGGAATTATTAAGGGAATTACTATTTTTCAGTTTCTTCAGCGTTTATTTTATTCTTTATTTCATTTTATACTCTGTGCTTGTTTAAATACTTTAATTATTTTGATATCCCTTTAATTTTGTGCACGGATTTGATCAACCCGCGTTCCGAAATTAGGGGCTATTACATTATTATTAAAAAAAAAAATAAGCATGCCAAGTATGATAATTCTCTGTTATGCTTAATGGGAATTTAGTTGCTAATTTTACAGTATTGTATCTTATCAACCTTCTGGATATCGTGGAATGGTGTTGAGTGAGCATGTTAATTCTGATATTGTTATTCTTATGCTCATAGTGGATCACGGGATGGATTATACCCATTCTCTGTATTTTAAACTTATTGAAGAATCATGTGTCGATAATACAGAACAAGCATGTCATATACATAAATCTTGTTATACTTATGATAGATTCTTATTACATTTGTTATGTACTAGTTGGTATTAAATTTCATTATTAGTATTATCAACTGCTGGATGGTATGGGATGTATGCACCGGTATGGGACGGTGGCATACTGGGTTTGGATTAGCTTGAAATGCTAAGTCCTACCTGTATTGGAATAAGGGAACGGATTATATAAATAAAATCCTACTTATATTTAAGTCAAAGAAACTGCACAAGCTGAATGACTAATTGGACTACTTGTTAGTTATATTAAGTCAAAGAAGCTGCATAAGCTGAATGACTAACTGGACTTACTATAGATATGACGGATTTTAAATATATGTTATGGTACTACGATTTGAGCTTGAGTCTCAGAGTCATCGGTTAGGGAGCATATATATAATAGGATGCGTAGCTGGATATGAGAGGTTGAGGTATACCCTGTTAGGTTTAGGTACTCATGCCCACCTTTGGGTGTATTTTTGCATATTGCCTTCTATTCAGGTTGAGACCCCCTCCATAGTCTAGTGAGAATCCTATAGTGTGGATATACTTATGTACGGACTATTAGCTATTGTTGAATTACTTAGGATGTATATGCGTATCGAGTCTCTGCTTGGATTGTAGTAGGTTGGAACTTGTTCGTGGGCCTGACCCACTTCTATTTTTCAGGTACTCGTCAGTTCCAGACTTAGACTTGATCGTGCTGAGCAGAGACTACTACTAACTCTTCCGACGACGTAGGACTTCTCTCCATGGTTTACTCTGGATGTTCTTTGAGTAGTTTCATTTCAGTTTAGATTATTATTAGGGGTCCACTAGAGATGGATTCCCGAGTTGTTTAAACTATTGAAGGTTTTGGATTACCGGATTTAAGTATTTATTTTTAAAAGGATTTTATTTTAGTTTCTTCTAGCTGTTAATTATTTATTTCTTATTTCATTTTGTATTCCGTGTTTGTTTTAAATATTAATTTTTTGATATTCCATCGGGTTTGGGCCTGGGCCTGGGCCTGATCAACCCATGTCTCGGATCCGAGGGGTATCACAGTTGGTATCAGAGCACTCCAGGTTCAAGTGTCTCTTGGATGTTTCGTAATAAGACTTTCGCGTAACGTTTTCTCTTGATTAGAGCTTAAGTTTAGGTCTCATTCTATATCCTTTACGGTTCGGTTTAAAGTGTACTGATGTCTGTCTTTCTATGTTAACAGTTTGGTTAATACTGGAAAATGACATAATATGAATACTTGACAAAGGAGAACGGCACGTAGGCGACAAAATCGCCTGTGGCGTCAGCAAAGTAAGGAAGAGCAGCAACTACATAGGTTTTAGGAAAAGGAGTAGGGGGAAGGAGGTCAGTTGCATACTGAGTAGGAAGATGTACAACAGACTCAGGGGTCTCAGGATTGGGGCTACAGTCACGGCAGTAATCCAGAGTTTTCTCCTCAGTTAGTGTACATTATTGCTCAGGCTGTAGCTGCAGGTGTAGCAACTGCATTTCAGAATCAGTCACACGTGTAGCGGACACTCGAAGTAGAACTAGTGGTGTAGAATGCGATTCAAGTTCATTGTTTTGGCTGCGGAAAGGATGGGCATACATCCGATCAGTGTCCTGGGTTAGCTCAACGACAACAGAATGGGGGACCACCTGCAGGACGGGATCAGCCACGGGCTAACCAGCAGAGGAGGCCGTTTAGTACTTTTAGGGGTACTTGCTATGCTTGTGGAAGGTACGACGACACTACCAAGTAGTGCTCTAAACGAGGATATATTGGGCCGTCCAAGCAGGAGGGTACCAAATCACAAAGAGGAAAACTCTTTTAAGAGTAATAATTATTGCAAATAGTAGTGGAGATTTTAATAAAAGTGGTACGGATTTAATCACGTACATTGGTATTTTATTAAAGGATATTTTACAATTATTTTTCCTTTGGAGGTTTATGATCCAAAGGCGTTCTTAATAAAGTAAACTAGCGGTTTTGGCTATCCTTACTGTGTTGTGCGATGGCATTTTTGTGTTATATACACATATAGTATTATTAGACTATATTGGAATGTGTATGTTGTGATAATCAATGATTGATCACAGTGGAGTGGTTAGTTTTGAACAGGCGAACAGATAATTGCTTGTAAGTACATGGCATTGAGACACGATGATTTCCAAGGAGTTTGTACGAGAACTTGTGTAAATCAATATGGTAGGTTTAGTTTGGAAGGAGGACGTCCCAGGATAGAATGATAATCTAAAAATGGGACGATTGCGGAGCATTTCATTTTATCTTATGTGTTTTGCTCTACGGAGTATTCGGAAATAGGGGACTTTCAGGGATTGGGTGGTAACACACGTATGTAATAGACCTCGGGATATTTTTACACCGTTAGGCAATACTGCCATTTTTCAAGGGAGTGATGGGCCTGTGACACTAGATATAGGTAGACTCAGATTTCTAGCCAATCTTTTGGTCCTGGACATGCACACTTATGACGTGATACTTGGAATGGGTTGGTTATCACTACCATGCTTAAGTTATTTATATTGGATAGGTCTATTGTGTTCACCCTACCTGGTTAGGATATATATGTTGTTGCTATGCCACGTTTGGACAGGGACACTAGCACTTATCTGTTTCGTATAGAGGAGGAGATGGAGGAGGGGATTACTGTATCATTGGATAGCATACCAATTGTACAGGATTTTCTGGAGGTTTCAGAAGATTCTAGGGTTGCCACCTAGTCGCGACATAGACTTCGTGAATTGTCTTAGCTCTAGGCACTACGCCTATTGCTAGGGCACCATACAGGATGGCACCGGTGGGGATGAGAGAGCTGAGGCATCCGATTCAGCAATTACTCAGCCAGGGTTTTATTCATAAGAGTACTTCACCCTGGGGAGCACCAGTTTTGTTTGTGAAGAAGAAGGATGGTTCGCTTCGCCTGTGTATAGATTATAGGGAGTTGAACAAGGTTACTATTTGTAACAAGTATCCGTTACCCAGGATTGATGATCTTTTGATCAGTTGAAGGGAGCTACATACTTCTCTAAGATTGATCTATGATCTGGTTATCATCAACTTCGGGTTCGGGAGCAGGATGTTCCGAGGATAGCGTTTCTCACTAGATATGGATCTTATGAATTTCGGGTGATGCCGTTCGGGTTGACTAACGCACCAGTGGTCTTTATGGATTTAATGAATAGAGTCTTCAGGGCTTACTTGGATTAATTTGTCATTGTCTTCATAGATGACATTTTGATTTGCTCGAGGTCAGAGGACGATCATGCTAGATATCTTCGGATAGTCTTGCAGACGCTTCGTGAGCACCAGTTGTATGCCAAGTTCGAGAAATGTGAATTTTGGCAGCGGGAGGAGAAATTTTTGGGTCACGTGGTGTCAGAAAAATGAATAGCAGTGGATCCAGCCGAGGTTTCAGCAAGTGGTTAAATGGGGATAGCCTACTTCACCTAACGAGATTTGAAGTTTCCTCGATTTGGCAGAATATTATCGTAGGTTCATCCAGGGGTTCTCCAAGATAGCGGGACCACTCACTAATTTGACTAAAAAGGGTGTACGGTTTGTGTGGGATAAACATTGTCAAAAAGCTTTTGATGAGCTGAAGATTAAGTTGACTTCTATACCGATTTTGTCTACCCCACAGAGCGAGATAAAGTATCTCGTCTACACAGATGCTTCATTATAGGGTCTTGGATGTGTTTTGATGTAGAAGGAGCAACCGATTTCGTATAGATTTCAGAAGCTTAAGCCTCACGAGCTTAATTATCCAACACATGATTTGGAGTTGGTAGCTGTGGTCTTTGCCTTACGCATTTGGAGACATTATCTATTGGTTAAGTCCTTCAGATTATTTAATGATCACAAGAGTCTTCAATATTTGTTCACTCAGCGGGAGCTGAATATGAGATAGCACAGATGGTTGGAGTTTGTAAAAGACTACCACTTCTCTATACAGTATCATCTAGGGAAAACGATTGTGGTGGCGGATGCACTCAGTCGCCGACCTGTTGCTAGTCTTTCTACGTTATTCACTACTGAGTGGAATGTTGTAAGGACAGTGGATGAGTTGTCGGATGCTTTCATGGCTTGCATGGTAGTTACACCTTCTATCATTCACAAGGTTTTGAAGGCACAACTCAAGGATCAGCAGTGCATTGACAAAATTGAAGAGATAGCTTTCGGAGAGGTTCCATTCTACTATGTTGGGGCTGATGGAGGTTTGCGGTACAAGGGACGATTAGTGGTACCTTCTGCTGATGAGTTAAGGAAGGATGTGATGACTGAGACTCATCACTCTGAGTTCTTTGTTTATTCGGGAGGAGACAAGATGTATCAGGATATGAAACAACAGTTTTGGTGGGCAGGTATGAAGAGGGACATTGATCTTTTTGTTTCGCAGTGTAGTACCTGTCAGATGGTTAATATTGATCATCAACGGCTGCCAGGAACTCTACAGCCACTGTCGATACTGGAGTGGAAATGAGAGAGCATTTCTATGGATTTCGTGTAGGGATTGCCTAATTCCTTCGAGGATCACAATTTCATTTGGGTCATCGTGGATAGATTGACAAAATCAGCTCATTTCTTGCCTATTCGCACTGATTTCACTTCGGAGCAGTTGGCGAGACTTTACATTACCGAGATTGTAAAGTTGCATGGAATTCCATTGTCTATTATATTGGACAGGGATTCGAGCTTTGTGTCAGGATTTTGGAGAGTTTTTAGTAGGCTTTGGATACAGAATTACACCTTAGTACTGCTTATCATCCTCAGACTAGTAGACAAACTGAGAGAGTTAATCAGATCATGGAGGATATGCTTCGGTCATGCGTTCTTGATTTCAAGGGCCACTGGGAGGATTATTTACCACTCGTGGAGTTTGCATATAACAATAGTTTCCAGAAGACTATTGGGATAGCACCATTTGAGGCATTGTATGACTGACCGTGTCGATAGCCTGTTTGTTGGATGGAGGTTCGTAAGAGCAGATTCTTGGGTCCAGAGTTCATCAAGGATACTTCTGAGAAGATCGCTCTTATTAGGGATCGCATGGGCACTGCCCAGAGTAGGCAGAAGAGTTATGCAGATTGTCGCACACGTGCTTTGGAGTTTCAGGTTAGGGATCAGGTTCTCCTCAAAGTGTCGCCTATGAAGGGTGTAATGCACTTTGGGAAGAAAAGGGAAGTTGTCTTCACGATTTGTCGGTCCATTCATGATTACGGATCGAGTTGGAGCTGTCGTTTATCTGTTGGCACTTCTGGATAATTTGGATCGTGTACACAATGTTTTTCATGTTTCCATGTTGCGAAAATTCTGCGAGATGAGGATCAGTATTAACATATCGATGTTGGGGACATTGAGTTGCAGCTGGATGTAACTTATTTGGAGCCACCTTGTCATATTGTCGACCGGTGGGATCAAATCCTTCGTAATAAGGTTATTCCTTTAGTTCGTGTTCAGTGGAGTCATCACAATGAGGCTGAGTCCACTTGGACGAAGGTAAGAGCGAATTCCGAGGACGGAATTCCTTTTGTTAGGGGGGAAGAATATAATACCCCTAATTTTAAAGGATAGTCTCGATAGTTTATTTTGGAGGTTTTATTGTACTTTTGCATTCTTATGTGGTTATTTGGTTATTTGTTTGGGTGTTTTATTTATTTTTAATTAATTGTTTAAATGCAGTATTTTGTTTTATTTAATTTATTAAATTACATGTTTAATTGTATAATTAAATTGAATTAATTGTTATATTGATTTTTCTTTACTTGGTTAAACTTTGTATTTTCCTTTTAATGTGTAAATTGTTTTAATTAAAGGTTTTAATGAGATGAAATTAGGTTAATAATTATAAGGTTAAATTGTATCAGGTTAGGTTATGGTAATAGTTGTATAATATAATTCATGTACGTAGCCGACGTATATATAACATAGGTTGTTCTATGGGTCGAGTAAGTCAGCTTAGGGTTAATTGAACCTAGACTTAGTTTGGCCTATAAATATACATATAAGGTTCTGCCAAGGGTTTTAGAACCCTACTCACGATTGTGGAGGCAGAGAAGGAACAGAGAGAATTACGGTAAGGATTGCCGGAAACCTTAGGAAGACGGCGCTAAGATATTGAACCAAAGTTTTATAGGCAAGTTCTAACCTCATCTATTTCCCTTTTAGTCGTGTTCTTTGCATGCCTAAGCAGTTCCAGGAAATCATCAAGCGTAGAAATTAATTGATTATGCATGTTTAAAACTTATTACATCAGTATGTGTTGAAATGAGTTGTAAATTGCTTGTCTTGTGTTCGACTGTGTATCTATTTTGTTTAATTACTGTTAATCAATGCCTAAAGGAGTAAGATGGATCTTCTCTGGTTAAGTCTGAACATAAATTAAAAGCGTTAGAGACTGTAACAGAGAGGGACGGAAGCAATGGAAATTCACCGGAGACGAAACAAGCAGATAGGAAGAGAGGGGGAAAAAGGCGGCTCTATGTAATCATGGAGCCGGCCCTAAATGCCTTGGAGGCGGCTCCAACTTGTTTGGAGCCGGCTCCATCATAGTATTTCCAGTTTCTTTTGTTTTCTGCGAGACTTGGGCTGTTGTGTTTGGATTTCTAAAGTTTCAGGGTGAATTAAAGGCTGTTCTGGGTTGTTCAGTAATGGTTAAACCCATATTAAAGCTTCAGAAGGCATGGTGATACGTAAGATACCATAGGAAGCTAATATTGAAACAGTAGGAAATTCTACAGAATGTTTGAGCGTTGGCTTGGATGTGAATGATTCAAGTTGCTCATGTTTAAATTAGCAATTGACTTAGGGAATTTTTGGTTTAAATCATGTCACAGTATTATTAAAAAAAATAAGCATACCAAGTATGATAATTGTCTATTATGCTTAATGGGAATTTAGCTGCTAATTTTACAGTATTGTATCTTATCAACTTTCCGGATATCGTGGAATGGTGTTAAGTGAGCATGTTAATTCTGATATTGTTATTCTTATGCTCATAATGGATCACGGGATGGATGATACCTATTCTCCGTATTTTGAACTTATTGGAGAATCATGTATCGGTAGTACAGAACAAACATGTCATATACATAATTCTTGTTATACTTATGATGGATTCTTATTACATTTGTTATGGACTAGTTAGTATTGACTTTCGTTATTAGTATTATCAACTGCTGGATGGTATGGGATGTATGCACCGGTATAAGATGGTGGTATACTGGGTTTAGATTAGCTTGAAATGCTAAGTCCTACCTGTATTGGAATGAGGGAACAAATTTTATAAATAAAATCCTACTTATATTTAAGTCGAAGAAGTTGCACAAGCTGAATGACTAATTCGACTACTTGTTAGTTATGTTAAGTCAAAAAAGCTACACAAACTGAATGACTAACTGAACTTACTATAGATAGGACAGATTTTAAATATATGTTATGGTACTGCGATCTGAGCTTGAGTCTCAGAGTTGTCGGTTAGGGAGCGTATATGCAATAGGATGCGTAGCTGGATATGAGAGGTTAAGGTATTGATAAGCGCCGAATATTACATATTCAAGCGCCCTTATTTGCATTAGTTAAGTCCATTATTTGATTATTTTATATAGATTATCTTCATTTGCATGTTTTTATATATTTTCAGGTTTGTTTCCCAAAAAGGAATAAAAATGATGTTTTGATGAGTTCTTGAATATCAAAGTGTGCAATGCTGAAGTTTACAGCCTGGCAACAATGGAGTTCGACTTTGCTCTTCAGTTTTGACCTAAAAAACTTGAGAAATGGACTTCCATTAAAACATGGTATACTTAGAGCTTTGAATTAGCTTTCCAAATCATCAAACGGTTCTTCATTTGGAGTTCGGAACAGAGAGTTATGGCTTTTTAACCAAAGGTACACAGAACAGCCTAGCAACAGTGAAATTAGAATTTTCTCTTCATTTTAGACCCACCAAAATTGAGAACTGGGCTTACATCAAAAAATAACATACTTAGATCTTTGAGTTATCTTTCTAAATCATCAAATTTTTTATCATTCGGAGTTCGGAGCAGGGAGTTATGGCCTTTTTACTAAAAGTGCGCAGAGCTGAGGATGACCCGCGGGCGCCTGCCAAAAGGGCCAGTAGCTTCATGCCCATTTCACAATCTCATTTCCATTCTCACTATGAAAATGCAAACCATACAATCATGATAAAATATGAGCTAAGACAAGATGATACATTTATCATAATCATTTATAAGAAAGTAGGTTCATTACATCAAGTGTAACCTCTAGAATGTGAAACAACCACATATATACATGTTTCCCCCAATTTAAACCAAAAGCTAGAGCATGCTTACAATGTAGGGCTTCATCACCTTCCTAGAAAGGGAGTTAGTTACCCATAAGAGCAATGGATGGAGGAGAATGAGAGATCTTCCCTTCTATTTTCGTGCTTAAGGGCTCTAAGACTCCAAACCCAAGCTTACAATCTTTCTCTCTCTAGAAACTTTACAAAAATGTGTCGATCTCCCTTTTGCAATGTAACCACCCTTTATTATATCAACCTTAGCCATCTATCTACTCCAAATTTGTGGTCCTAAAAGCCTTAGACAAGATTAGAGCAATCCCCTAAAAATAGGGATAACATTTGGTAAAGAAAATGGAGGCCCATGCCTACTGGTCCGCAGAACGGCAGGCGCAAGGCGAGCACTCGCGGATGCACGAAGCTACTGGCCCTTTTGGTGGGCGCCCGTGGGTCATCCTCAGCTTTGCGCACTTTTAGTAAAAAGGCCATAACTCCCTGCTCCAAACTCCAAATGCTGAACCGTTTGATGATTTAGAAATCTAACTCAAAGCTCTAAGTATGTTATGTTTTGATGGAAGTCCAATTCTCAAGTTTGGCAGGTCTAAAATGAAGAGCAAAAGAGCAAAGTCGAACTTCACTACTGCCAGGCTGTTTTGTGCACCTTTGGTCAAAAGGCCATAACTCTCTGCTCCGAACTCCAAATGAAGAACCGTTTGATGATTTGGAAAGATAATTCAAAGCTCTAAGTATTCCATGTTTTAATGGAAGTCCAGTTCTCAAGTTTGTTAGGTCAAAACTGATGAGCAAAGTCGAACTCCACTGCTGCCAGGCTGTAAACTTCAGCATTGCACACTTTGATATTCAAGAACTCATCAAAACGTCATTTTTATTCCTTTTTGGGAAATAAACCTGAAAATATATAAAAAAATTCAAATGAAGATAATCTATATAAAATAATCAAATAATGGACTTAACTAATGCAAATAAAGGAGCTTGAATATGCAATATTCAGCGCTTATCAGGTATACCCTGTTAGGTCTAGGTACTCATGCCCACCTTTGGGTTCGTTTTCGCATGTTGCTTTCTATTCAGGTTTAGACCCCCTCTATAGTCCAGTGAGAATCCTGTAGTATGGATATACCTATGTACGGACTATTAGCTATTGTTGAATTACTTAGGATGTATATGCGTATCGAGTCTTTACTTGAGTTGTAGTAGGTTAGAACTTGTTAGTGGGCCTGACCCACTTCTATTTTTCAGGTACTCATCAGTTCCAGACTTAGACTTGATCGTGCCGAGCAAAGACTACTACTAACTCTTCTGACGACGTAGGACGTCTCTACATGGTTTACTCTGGATGTTCTTTGAGTAGTTTCATTTCAGTTTGGATTATTAGTAGGGGTCCACTAGAGATGGATTCCCTAGTTGTTTAAACTATTGAAGGTTTTGGATTACTGGATTTAAGTATATATTTTTAAAAGGATTTTATTTTAGTTTTTTCCAGCCGTTAATTATTTATTTCTTATTTCATTTTGTATTCCGTGTTCGTTTAGATATTAATTGTTTGATATTCCCTAGGGTTTGGGCCTGGGCCTGATCAACCCGTGTCTCAGATCCGTGGGGTATCACATCATCCAACCCTCAAGGGCCATCTCTATGGTAGGAATGTTCTTCATGATGGAAACCCTAGAAGGCTGGAAGAACTCTAGAAAATAGTGTATGTCTCTCTAAGCTCTAGCCTTCTCTCCAAGATATGTTATGATCTAAGTTATCTATGTTATAATGTAAAAATGGCTCAAAATCCTTATATAGGTAGCTCAAGTGTCACACCCAATGGTCAAGTCTCATGCACTAAGGTCCCTCCCAATGATTGTAACACCAACCCTCTTTTAATGAGCTGAACTCTGTTTTATTTCGGACTTAAGGAGGTTCGATCGATCAAATTCAGATAAGATCCATCGAATTAAGGCCAGATCGATCAATCCTTGGCGGTGCCTTTTTGGAATACGACAAATCTCTTAGATATTTTGGGAAAAAGATAAAAGTGGTAGGTGAGGATAAGATCAAGGAAGTTCGATCGGTCTGAAGGATCGATTGAAGATGGAAATTCTTTGACGATAAGGACAAGGTTTTGATCCATCTTGATGAGGCTGGATCGATCAATGTGAAATCGATTAAAAATATTCCTGATCGATCGAAGATTGTTGATTTCCACCAGTTTGCTTCCACTTTGCTCCATTCTTCCATTCAGCTTGGGATTGCTTCTCTTATGCTCTAATTTAGCTGAATTAACTTATTTTGGGGATAAGCACCTGAAAAGGGTAATAACATGAAATTAGTCTAAAATGAAAAAATAAGATAGATTAAGGTCCTAGAATACTCGAGCTTAAGGGGTTTAAATGGGCACTTTTCAGCGCTCATCAGAATTCGAGATAAAAGATCTCAGAAAGATAACTTTTTGTCTTGGACTGCAAATTGAACATTTATCAGGATAAAACACATCTCACCAAAATTCTTTTACGCACATGAACGCCAAAAGAATTGGTGAAATTGATATTCAGCAAATACGTTCATGTGAAAATTTAACAGACCTATTCACTATGGCACTGCTAACCACGACATTCAAGAAATTGGTACATAACGTTGGGATGTGACAACTTAAAGATCTTTGGTATTGATGAGGGGGAGTACTTAATTGAAAAGGTATTGACATATACTGTACTCTTTTTTCTTCGCACAGGTTTTGTCCCAATCAGTTTTCCTGGTAAAATTTTAATGAGGCAGTTTAAATCTTTGCAATACTCTTTTCTGACACATATGAATATTGTACTCTTTTTCCTTCATTCTAGTTTTTTCCCACAGGGTTTTTCCTAGTAAAGTTTTAATAAGGCATATTATTAATGTAGTATTGTGGACCCCAAGGGGGAGTGTTATATATTGGGGCCCATTATTCAAATTGTGGCATAAAATTTGCAATTGCAATGTTGGTGCCAAATAGTGTATGCATGAAATGAACAATTGTGGTTGGTTTGGTGATGTAGATAATGAAGTACCATTGGTCCATAGATGTGTTTACATCCCATTAGATTAGTGATGTGTATGCAATAGAATTGATTGCTCCATTAGGCGGTGACGCTTGCCATATATATGTGATTGAGTATTCTGTAAATTGTATCTTTTAATGAATTAATAAAGTTCTCTCTCTTTTCTCACTTTACATATTCTGTCCTATATTTACAACAATATTGAAATATAAAATAAATGTGTTGAAAGTAGAAATATACAACCTCACAGTGATGGTACTAATGAAAAGGGTAGAAGGCCATTCACGATTTGAGCTGCTAACAAGGCCCCTCTTTTTCTCTGCTAGTTAAGTTGTGAAATAGATACTTTTCTAATTTAAGTTGTGAAATAAATTCTATAATGGAAAATTTTGTAATGATTGCCTTTGTTTTTTATCATTTCCATCAGTATCTTTGTTCTTCTCATAAATAAAGTTATGATTAACATGCTTAAATTTATTTTTCAATACATTTGTTCTAAATTTCAATATATATTTTATGCGTTTAAATGCAAAATAAATGTGTTGAAACATGTTTTTTTAATTATGTTTAAATCTCCTTTTGAACATAATTATTTTTACTTTTAAGTTACTTAAACAGTGTTTCAACACACACACATATATATTTGTTGAAATTGTATTAAAATATAGAGCAAATGTGTTGAAAATTGAAAATGTAACATGATTTAAATGTGTTAAAGAAAGCCACTGTCACAAAGATATTTTTATGGATATTACAATACATAGGTATGATATACAAACACATAGTGATGGTAATAATGAAAAGGGTAGATGGCCATTCACGATTTGAGCTGCCAAGTGCTAACAAAGGCCCCTTTTTTTCTCTGCTAGTCAAGTTGTAAAATATATACTTTTGTAATTTAAGTCTAACATATTACTCTTTAATTTTAAAGTGATCACATTGTCCCAATATTCATATCTAACTCGTTAATCGAGTTGTGAAATGTCGAATTTGACCTTGCTATTTAATATTAAATTAAAACTATAATTATTATTTTTGAGTTACAAAAATACTCCCATATTCTTCCTCCTCTTTACCCCCGGTTAACTGCTTATGTGGGTATTTTTGTAACTTTAAAAATGATAATTATATTTTTTAATTTAATATTAAATAGAAAGGTCTCACCGCCCGATTAACGGGTTATGTGATCACTTTTTAAAAGTGTAGGAATTTTCTAAAATAGATTGAAGTTTTATGATCAAAATTTGATTGCAGTGGGAGTTTTATGATTTTAACCCTTATTATTATTATTATTATTATTGCTGAATATAAGATTGGCTTTATTGTCGCATTTTGATTGATTAAGGGTATAACTCTCAAAATTACCTAGTATTAAATAAGGGTAAATTTGTTATAACATGTCAATAGTTTTGGGGAGATTATTGCATTTTACATTTTTTTTTTAAGTGTTACAATATGTTTTCATATATATAGGTACTTTAGTAATTTCAAAATCTATATTTTTAAGTGTTATAATTTGTTTTCACATATTAGAGTACTTTTGTAATTTAATAATCTCGGCCGAAAATTATTTAGTGATTTTTGAAACATTGAGGAGCTATTTTTGCCCAAGGTGGTGTTTCATAAAAGTGTGAAATTTTAATCTTTTTTTTTTTTTTTTGAGTAATGATAGGATATGATTTAGCCAACTAATTTTATGTGAATAAAAAATTTAATGTGAACGTGCCCGCTATAAATCAGCCGAGTTTGTCTTTAAAGGAATTTTAATCAATATATATGTATTTTTCTTTTAACAATTTATTCTAAAATCTACAGTAGGACTATAATAAATGTAAGTGTCAACATCTTGTCACGATTTCAATTAATGCTGATTGAGTGACTTGCCTCCCTAAGTTGAAGTCAGCAATCGTTACAACCTTTAATTTGCAACCATTGATTGAGGTAGTTTGGCATTCCAAAGGTCAAACACAAGCTAATTAATTTTCTTAATCTTTAGTGACAATTAACAGATTTGATGGAAATTGCCTGAAATTGAAAAAACAAGATTTTTAGGGCCATTGGTTGCAGTGAAGTGTCAGATCATTTATTTTAATTTTTTCATCTATATAATAAATAAGGGAGAGAGATCCTCCACTTATTTATATATTGTGTATAAATAACCTATCAAAAACTTTTAATTAGATAATTTATTATAACAAATCGGTACTAGCTAACATGCAAATGAACATTAAAGAGACAAATTGATTAGATGGATAGTGCCACAATTAGTGGCTAGAAAAGGATGATCAGGTGCATGGTTGGCTCTAGTTCAAACCACTAAGCTAGACACTCGTCTTTGATGCTCAATTTTGAAACTAAAACTTCATTAAAAGGGCGTGCCATTGCGTTATATATATATATATATATATATATATATATATAATTATTATGGTCTCCATTAGGGGACTTGGATCCCTTCTTTTAGGAGGCGGGGATCCATTAGTGCATTCGGTGCATCAAATGGTATCATTTAACTTTAGTAAGTTAACATGCAATTCAATGCACTAGCGCGTAGAGTCTAGCATAGATTTGCATTGGGTTCTGCACTGACTCATCAAAATAGTAAAGAAATTTGTGTGTGTGTGAGAGAATGAAATGACATGCCATATAACAAAGAAAAGTGTCATTCTACAAGGGTGTAACCCATGTCATATTCTTTTGGGCCAATATAATCGCACTATGGAAGTATAACCCAAGAATCCATAAATGGGCTGAAATGAAAGTCTATTGTCGACAAAAATGTTGGGTATTAGTCCGATTGGTTATTTTGTCTCTGGCATGAGATTGAAAAGAAAGGGATTTTTACATACAAATGTACTTATGAGCTTATGTTTACATTATTATGTAGTCAAAGTACAATAGTTTAAAAAAAAAAAAAAAAAAATGTAGTTTAAGGCGACCTTGTGGGCGGGTGTGCCGTGAGCGGGTGCCTGCCACACTCGGCGAGTTACGGGTGCACAATTTCACATAGCTTGGGTAAGGGAAAGGTGAAGTGCTTATATGTAGTGGTGTTATTTCTAATTGGTATGAGTCATTTTGGGGTAATATCCAAGAGAAAAGACGTACGAGCTCAGGTCCAAAGCGGACAATATCATACCATATGGCGGAGTGGGTTATTACAAATGGTATCAGAGCCTGACCCAGCCGGAAGTGTGGCCAACGAGAACATTGGCCCTAAAGGGGGTGATTGTGGCGACCTTGTGAGCAGGTGTGCCGTGGGCGGGTGCTTGCCACACTGGGCGACCTACTGGTGCACAATCCCACATCGTCTGGGTAAGGGAAAGTACCCAAGGAAAGGTAAAGTGCTTATATGTGGTGGTGTTATTTCCAATTGGTATGAGACCTTTTAGAATAAAACCCAAGAGTAAAATCGTGTGGGCTCAGACCCAAAGCAAATAATATCATACCATGTGGTAGAGTAGGTCGTTATATAAGAAAATTAATGTTTTCACATCCTTGACTTCATCTTTTTCAACTACAATCGATGAAGCAACATAGTTTTGCTCTCGATAAATCTCAATAAAATCACTTGTTGCATCAACAAAATTATTTTGATCTTCTTTGATGCCACTTTCTTTTTTGTAAAATTTTTCTAAAGGTTTTTTGATAGATGGATTATTTTTCAGAGAATTATGATTTTTTTTGAAACAGCAGCTCCTCATAATTTGGTTGTAGGAATTTAGCCATTACTAACCTTTTTTACATTGTACCAAAACCGCACAGGCTGTTTTCCTTGCCTCTTCCTGCGAATCCATGTTTGTTCCCACTAAGCTTAAGCCCATCATTTAAGTTTGAAGGCAACAAGTGAAACTTGCTTGTTTTCAAGTACATCAAAATACTTGAAAAATTATTCAATTTCTTTAAGCAAGTCCAAGACATCTTTAATAATAATACTTCTATGGAAAGTAAATAGATCAAGTTTTACTTAAAATTCACGATTGTTGCATCTGTCTCGATCACTGGATATGAACTCCTCATCATCAGAATAATCCGCTAGGTTGGAGGCCTACGTGGATAAACAAGAATATAACCCATATTCGGCTGGTTACGAGATTGTAAGGACCTGTCCCTTTTTTCATTTATTTTTCAGTATTTTCTTTTTCCGTTTAGTTTTTGGGATCGGGTCTGGTCGGACCAGATCGAGTCAAGTGTCGGGGAATAGTTTCCGACACTTCTTTTATTTCATACTTGTGTGTTTGAGCCTCGTGTCAAATCGGATTTGTGTTGCACTTGTTTGTATTTTACCTTTTGGAGCTTAGGGTAGTTGTGCGATTTCATTTGGTTGATATTTCCATTTTTGATATCTTTATACGAATATCTTTTAGAGATATTTTTATTTTGGGATTTTAGTGAATTATATTTTGAAGATATTTTTATTTTGGCTTTTTAGTGCAATTATTTTTTGGAGATATTTTTATTCTAAGGCAATAATTAATGTGATTATCTTTTGAGATATTTTCAATGAGAAATTTTGTTCAATTAACGAAAGTTAAGGCAAAATGTCTCATTTTGGGTTAGAATTCTTGTACGGGATTCTTTTTGACACTTCTGTTGGACACGTTTATTCATTAAACGTGGTGTGGCCTATATTCTCACACTATTCTAACCACTTACACTAACACAACGTTACTGGGAAGTCACGACTACGTGGTTTTTGGGAAGTTACGGTGGTTTTATAATAACTGTCATTTTGAATCAAAATAGAAAAGAGGGCTTGTATGATGGATTACTGGCTTCTCGATTTTTTATTTTTTACAGAATCCTACAAAGGTCCCATGTCTAACAAGTACAGTTTGTGTCATCTCCATCAAGTACACGCATCAAGACTTGTATAGGCGTGAACATCATTAGGATTTCCAAATTTGTTTTGCACGAATTAACCAAACTGATTTCATGGCTGGAGGTAATGTGATCTCTTTGGACTTGATAGTTTCTTTCATTTGGTATCAGAGCGATACCTTTTGGCTATGTTATCCTTTAGTTTGTATGTCTGTAATATTTGTTCAGCGACTGTGTTGCCGTTCTTTTTCTGGCCTGTAATATTTGTTTAGCGGCTATGTTGCCGTTGTCTTTTTGGCCTGTAATATTTCCTTGGTGTTCTAGTTGTTCTGTATTATTTTTGGTGGGTGTGTTTCTGTTTGTAATATTTTTCCGGTACTGTTTTATCATTTGGTTACGTTGGTCGGAATGAAGTGGTAGAATACTACACCTATAAGGATTGCGATGAATAAAGTGTTCAGACCCGAGCGGTTTAACGACTGCTTTAAATATGGGAGAATGTCATCGTGAATTTATATAGTGGGAACAACGTTGGCTTTCTTTGATGGTAAAAGTGATTCAGACCCGAGCGATTTCACGACTGCTTTAAAAAAGGGTGAATCTCATTATAAGACCATAAAGTTTTGTTTTAGAATGAATTTTTATTTATGCAGAATATTTTGGAGTTATATAGTTTTGGAAATTTTTATACAAATGAAGAATACTCCAGAGTTGTACAGTTACTGCATATTAAAAAATTCGTGTCCAATATATTCTCATACATGCAGTTTATTAAAGTATGAGTATTACTACTATTTTAATGTGCATTTTTAACCAGAGAGTAGCCACAACATCTTTGGTTGTTGGTTTTGTGATATAAAATAAAAAAAAGTTTAGTATATGATATTTATATCATATAAAGATTATGCATTAAAAAAGGGTATAATTCATTCATAAAAAGTGTTTTATTCTACCCTATAGGGAAATAATCATTGTTTATGAATGAATGTAGACAAAAATGATTTTGGAATTAAACTAACAATGAATACAAATGCCCACAGGACTGTATCATTATCAGTTTAATATCCTTATTTATTCCATTATGGTTATATTTTTTAAAAAAACATTATTATATTAAAACCTTTACCCACAAGAAGGTTATAATGACACATTTTTTATATGAAATTTTTTAACGTGGGTTAAGAATTTCAATAAAGTTTATTGTATAGTAGAGTAATGTTTGGCATGTTTTCTTTTTGCAGTAATTTCATCTGGTTCTGTCAATATTGGTTCATCTCATATCCCATTTTTAACTGGTGATAATTATTTGGATTGGAAGGAGAAAATCATTCTAACATTGGGGTGCATGGACATTGAATTGGCACTTCGTGTGGATAAACCACCCATCCCCACGGAATCAAGTACGCCAAGTGAAAAGGCTTCTTATGAGAGGTGGGAGCGATCAAATCGCTTAAGTATATGTCTCATTAAAAGTCATGTTGGGAAAAAACATAAGGAGTTTAATTCCTGAATGTACTAAGGCAAAAGAATACATGGCAGCAATTGAACAACAGTTTGTAAGTTCCGATAAAGCATTGGCTAGCACCCTAATGACCAAATTATCATCAATGAAGCATATGGGTAATAAAGGGGTTCATGAACATATTATGGAAATGAGAGATATAGCTACCCAAATGAACTCATTGGAGTTCACTTTTTTAGAGACATTCCTTGTCCAATTTATACTCAACTCCCTACCTGTTGAATATGGGCCATTCAAGATTTCTTATAACACACATAAGGAAAAATGGTCAGTTAATGAATTGCTTATCATGTGTGTTCAAGAGGAGGGGAGATTGAATCAGGAGAAGCTAGAAAGTGCTCACTTAGCGACTCATAGAAAGGGACATATCAAAAAGGGTGTGTAATTTAAGAAGAAAGGGAATGCATCAACTAGCAAAGTTGACGATAAGGGTACCATCAAGTGCTTCTTCTGCAAAAAGAAAGGGCACATGAAAAAAGAAATGCCCTAAGTATAAGGCTTGGCTACTTAAAAAGGGTAATCTCTTTTTCTTTGTGTGTTATAAATCAAATGTAGTTAATACATTTAATGACGCTTGGTGGATTGATTCTGATTCTACAATTCACATTGCCAATACCATGCAGGGTTCAATCAACCTAAGGAGACCGACGAAAAGTGAACGTTTTATCTATTCGGAAAACAAGATGAGTTCATATGTGGAGGCGGTTGGAACCTACAGACTTACCTCACCATCTGGCTCTACATTAGAACTTGAAAGAACTTTTTATATTCCAACTTTTTCTAAAAATTTGATTTCTATTTCGAAACTTGTTGGATTTGGTTTTAGTTTTAATTTCTTTAATACTTCTTTAAGTATTGTAAAAGATTCTGTTGTTATTGGTAATGGTATTTTGGTTGATGGTTTATATAAATTAGATTTATACCCTGATATTGATCATAACCATTTAACCTTGCATGAAAATATTGGCATCAAGCGTAAGGCTAAAACAGAGAAATCTTCTTCATTATGGCACAGGAGATTATGACATATCTCCTTACAAAGAATTAAAAGATTAGTAAATGATGGAGTACTTGATACTCTTGATTTTTCTGATATTGGTATTTGTGTGGACTGCATAAAGGGTAAGCAGACTAACGAAACCAATAAGGGTGCCAGAAGGAGTTCTCAAGTTTTAGAGATCATACACACTGATATATGTGGACCTTTTTAAATTTCATGTTTCAATGGTCAAAAATATTTTGTTACCTTTATTGACGATTGTACACGTTTTATGTATCTTTACCTTCTAAATGATAAAAGTGAAGCACTTGATACTTTTAAATCATATAAGGTGGAGGTAGAGAAACAAAGGGAAAAACAAATCAAGATAATGCGATCGGATAGAGGATGAGAATATTATGGTAGATATACAGAACAAGGACAAAGACCAGGTCCATTTACAAAATCCCTTATGGAGAATGGCATTATAGCATAATATTCGATGCCAGGCACACCAGAACAAAATGGTGTAGCAGAAAGAAAGAATCGAACGCTAATGGACATGGTAAGAAGTATGATTAGTAATTCTTCTCTCCCTTTATCTCTATGGAGTGAGGCCTTAAAAACCGTTGTGTATATCTTAAACAAGGTTCCAACTAAATCGATTCCAAAAACACCCTTTGAGTTATGGAATGGTTGGAAACCAAGTTTAGGACACTTACACATATGGGGTTATCCAGTTAAGGTCAAGGTGTGCAATCCTATAGAGAAAAAGTTGGACTTAAAGACAATAAGTGAGTTTTTTATTGGCTATGCAGAAAAGTCCAAGGGGTTCAAGTTTTATTGTCCTTCGCATAAACCCATTATTGTTGAGGCGAGAAATGCTAGGTTTCTTGAGGATGTTGACATTAGTGGGAGTGAACAACCTCAAAATTTAATTTTTGAGGAAACATGGGATTTGGTTGTTAGACCTGTGACTGAAGAACCTTTACCTGTACTTCAAGACATTTCTCTAGATGTTATTATGAAAGAACAGGTAAATCAAGAAGTTCCTACTCACGAGAATCCTATTGTCAATGAACCTATTCCAAATGAACAGATAGAGTTAAGAAGGTCCTCAAGAGAAAGAAAATCTGCAATCCCCTCTAATTATGTCGTATATCTACAAGAAATTGACCATGATATTGGAATTGATAAAGACCCAATTACGTTTTCACAAGCCATGAGTGGAGAAAATTCAAGGTTATGGTATGATGCCATGTTAGAGGAACTAGACTCTATGGCTAAAAATCAAGTCTAGGATTTGGTTTAATTGCCAGAAGGGGCTAATGCAGTTGGCTATAAATAGGTTTATAAGACTAAAAGAGACCCAAAAGGCAAGATTGAATGATATAAGGCCAGACTTGTAGCCAAAGGGTATACCCAAAGGGAAGGCATTGATTATCATGATACGTTTTCTCCCGTTTCTACAAAGGATTCCCTTCGTATTATCATGACATTTGTAGCTCATTTTGATTTAGAGTTACATCAAATGGATGTGAAAACGGCATTTCTTAATGGGGACTTGAATGATGAGGTATACATGAAACAACCTGAAGGTTTTCATTCAGATAAAGAAAATAATATGGTTTGCAAACTCAAGAAATCCATATATGGGTTGAAACAAGTTTCACGTCAGTGGTATTACAAATTTCATGATGTTATCTCTTCTTTTGGGTTTAAAGAGAACATCGTTGATCAATGTATATACCTTAAGGTTAGTAGGAGTAAATTCATTCTTTTGATCCTATATGTGGATGATATTTTGCTTGCCAGTAGCGACTTAGGGTTGCTACATGAAGTTAAAGAATTTCTTTTTAGAAATTTTGATATGAAAGATATAGGTGAAACATCCTATGTCATTGGCATAGAAATTTATAGGGATAGATCTGAAGGATTGATTAGATTATCCCAAAAGGCCTATATCAATAAAGTTTTAGAGAGATTTCGAATGTTGGGTTGTGCTTTAAGTGTTGCTTCTATTGTCAAGGGTGATAAATTCAGTCTAAATCAGTGCCCAAGAAATGATTTGGAAAGGGAAGAGATGGAAGTCATTCCTTATGCATCTGCAGTAGGATGTCTAATGTATGTGCAAGTATGCACTAGACCAGACATTGCATTTGTAGTAGGAATGTTAGGCAGATATCAAAGTAATCCAGGAATGGATCATTGGCGAGCTGCAAAGAAAGTGATGTGATATCTACAAGGGACAAAAGATTACATGCTGACATACAAAAGATTAGATCTTTTGGAAGTGGTTGGATATTCTGATTCTGATTTTGGAGGATGCATTGACTCTAGAAAGTCAACATCAGGATATGTATTCCTATTTGCAGGATGAGCTATCTCGTGGAAAAGCTTAAAACAGAAATCAATCACTCCCTCTACTATGAAGGAGGAGAACGTAGCATGTCATGAGGCTACAGGACATGCCTTATGGTTACAGAATTTAATCCAGGTCTTAAAATTGTGGATTCCATCTCTAAGCCATTGAGAATCTATTGTGATAATTCCGCTGCAGTTCGTTTCTGTAACAACAAGTGGGAGTTCAAATAGGTGGATTGACATAAAGTTCCTTATTGTTAAAGAAAAAGTTCAGAATCATCAAGTGTTAGTAGATTACATAGGAACAAGGTCAATGGTCGCAGATTCTATGACAAAGGGTTGCCACCCAAATTGTATAAGGAACATATAGGACATATGGGTCTTATTGATATGTCTTGTGTTTGATTTACTGAGACGCTTTAAAGTTTGCAATTGCATTTATGTTCTGATGATTCTTAATTTTTTATTTTTCATTTTTTAAGGGAATATACATAAAGTTTATAAATGACAAATTATCCTTTTGGATAATAAAGTAGGACCTTAGAATGGGCTTATGGGAGCTTATTCATACAAATAGTCCATTGGGACAATAAAATTGACTTCCTTGAATAGTTTTTGAAATAATTATTTATAAAGTACAACTACATAAAGATGTTTATCTAAAGAAAGACAGTGATATAATGATACATGGAAGGTAGTACTCATTTGTATAGTGTAATTTCCGCCATGATTTTATACACTGAAATTCTATAGATAAAAATTTTTAGTTCTCAAACCCATAAGGGTAATGAATATGTTAATATTGGCCAAGTGGGAGAATGTTGGACACGTTTATATATTAAATGTGGTGTGGCTTATATTCTCACACTATTCTAACCACTTACACTAACACAAAGTTACCGGGAAGTTACAACTACGTGGTTTTTGGAAGTTACTGTGGTTTTATAATAACTGCCATTTTGAATCAAAATAGAAAAGAGGGCTTGTATGATGGATTACTACTTCTCGATTTTTTATTTGTTACAGAATCCTATAGAGGTTCCATGGCTAACAAGTACAGTTTGTGTTGTCTCCATCAAGTACACGCATCAAGACTTGTATAGGCGTGAACATCATTAGGATTTCCAAATTTGTTTTGTACGCATTAACCAAACTGATTTCATGGCTGGAGGTAATGCGATCTCTTTGGACTTGATAGTTCTTTCAATTCCGTGAACTCTTAAAAATGTGTTTTTTTTTAAGTGACAATTTGGAGTAAACAGCTGTTGTAAGGATTAGTTTTAGTATTTCACGGAATAAAGAAAAAATTTGCATGTTCTCTGGAAATTAACACGAAGTCATTTCTTATTCATGTAAAATTCAAAATACAAAGACAAGGAAAACAGGTGACTTCATTAGATTGAATTCAATGTAGAGGAATGTATTATATAGGTCATTTAAACAAGTTCAGCAGCGACTATCCTGGAGGACTCGCGTTCAACTGCCTTTTTGAGGAAGCTGTCTTCTTCCAGGACCATTTGGACGGGCAAGAATCCTAGCCCGTTTGCCATGGCGAGCATCATCTGCTTTGTCTCGGCCTTGAACTCCTCAAAATCCACCGATCCATTCGAGTCGTGATCGAACTGCACGAAGAGAGAAGTGTACACGCGGGAGAGCTCATCTTGTTCGGTCTTAACATCAATACCGAAGTGGGTCTCGAACACCCTGAGACTCTGCAGCTCCTTCAACAACTCTGCATAGGAGAGGAGGCCGTCATGGTCTGTGTCAAGGCAGGTGAAGCGGTCATGGATTGAACCGTTGAATGCTTCTTCATCTTCCACAAAACTAACAATGTTGGCACCATCTAACACTTCTACACTCATTTTCTTTAATCTGCTTCTCACCTGAGGCTTATATGATGATCAAAAGGAAGCTTAGTGGTTTTGTGCTTATATATATATATAGTTATGGTGGTTATGACTTTAGTTGTGCACTCCAAATGCATATATATAAGCTATTTGAAACACTAATACCATTACTTTTCAGCCTGTGTTTGACCCTGCCATAGTTTTCTGAAATGGGTATAAAACAAGGTAAGGGGATGATCCACAGAAACAAATATCAGAGAGCCTAAAATAATTACTCCGTATATACTAGACTTGTTATAAAGTCATTAGCATTAGAAGTTGACTAGACAAAACCATTAAATTCGTAATAATTAAACGAGACAACTGATCCAATAGCCTCAATACAACGCGTGATGGGCTCACCGTTGTCATGGTTTCTAGTCAAGGACAAGAGGACCCATAGATTATTGTTATGGATAATTTAAAAAAAATAAAATTAGCGTTTTGAAGGTCTAAATTAAGTCAAATTCTAGTTGTTTAAATTAATGGAGTTGTTTTTTTAAGCGCTGGGTATGGAAGTTGAGATTATCTTTTAATTCTCAAACTGCCCTTCTATATTGTTGCAAAATGACCCAACTACCCATCTATACCACAACTCCATAATCAAAGCCATTTCAACAGACAACGACCTGTTCTAAGGAAATTCATCACGTCGCCTTTTGCCGGGTCACGCGGATTGAATTCTCAAACTCCATAAAAATCCCTCTAATGGCTTTACCTAATCTTCTCCAAATTGCCATCGCTTCATTTCTGAGAACCAAACAGTACTGATCTGAAAACAGAACTTCGATTTCAGGCATCAAATCCCTAAGTACCGAATCCCAAACAGTACTGATTTGCAGATCAGGGTTCAGTCATTTTCCTAAGATCCCCTTTCATTAAAAGGGACAGCGCATACGACCCACAAAGCAAAGAGTCAAGGGGTTCACGCAATAACGAGAATGAATTGATAGCAAGCAAAGAGAGCTTGAAGAAGTGAGCAAGTGGGCCCAAATATCCATCCCCATTCATTGTCTTCCTAAAATGCTTCTCAAACTGGGTAGAAATCCCCCTCAAAAGAATTTTCTCCTTTACGGTATGAGGCGCAGGTTACGAATGGCGGAGCAATTCGTCGACCGCGTGGAGGGAGGAGGAGGCGTCGGCGGAATCGGACCAGATGGAGAGGGTTTAAGAGATAAAAGACAGAGACTTGAGGGTCTGTTACGTCAACGTGTTGATCCACCGGCCAGGCGGCGACGGACTTCTCAGCGGCCACGAATGGCGGTGAGCAATTCGTCGACCGCGTCAAGGAAGGAGGAGGCGTCGGCTGAGTCGGACCAGGGGAAGGTTTTAGAGAGAGAGAGGAGAGAGAGACTTGAGGGTCTGCTGGGCAGTTTAGGAATAAAAACATAATTTACAGTAAAATTTCATATCCCATTTGAGAAAACTCCATTAATTTGAAAAATTAGAATTTCCCTCCATCATTGTACATTAATTATGTTTTTTAAACCTGCTTAAATTTATTTTTCAGTACATTTGTTCTAAATTTTAATATATATATTTTATACGTTTAAATCTAAAATAAATGTATTAAAATCTAAATCACATAAAACGGGAGTGAAAGGGAAGAAGCGTGAAAGCAGCATACTTGTTAAGAAAGAATGCGTGACTTAGGTTAAAATATATATTTTTAATTAGGGTTAATTACAGTGACACCTCCTCTGATTTGCCCTATTGACAATTAGATGAAACTTGGCCATTTTTTAGACAATTACACCTCTTTAGATTGCTAAAGTTAACATTGACAACCCCTGACAATGTTAATGGACCTTTACACCCTTTGATTTGTGAATTGATGTATTTGAATTCTAAAATTACTACTTTAACCTTTATATATTCATAGATAAATATATATACACACACAGATAGACAAATACATATACTGGCCAATAATTGATTAGCATTTAAAATGTGAATCAATCTCCATAAAAAATCACCTGGCAAAAATATATACATACATACTTCTTGCAATAAGAGAATTAAATGGGGGCATTATATGCGGGACTTAGATTTTTTAAGTTAAATATTTTCTAAGTTATACTGAATTGGCTATAGATTTGACATGTGACATTTAAAATCTATCTAATACTCGTGTTAAACCATGTCAACTAATTCAAATAAAATTTAAAAACTACATTGCTTTGAGATAAGAAAAATTTACCAAGGTTTTAAAACTGCACCGTATTGAATTCACATTACTCTAATAATGTTTAACATCGTTCTCTCTCCCTCATCTTTTCAAAAAAAAATCCTTCCTCTCTCTCCTCTTTATTCCTATCTTAAATAAGTTTGTTCCTTTTTTAACCTCACGTTATATTTTCCTAACTTCATCAATATCCAAACTTATATATATATATTATATATATATATCTTTTCCAATCATTAAGTTGCATGTTTTTCGATTACATTTTCATCCATCTTAATTCCATAGCGAAGAACATTCATTTTTGGCGCAAAATATTCCCCCAATCGTGTATACCTCCTTATGTACTTGTATTGTCATTACAAGAAAAATGACTTTTTACCACGGAGGAAAAAGGCTTTCTACCACGGTTTTGAACCGTGGTAGAAACGGCCGTGGTAGAAAGTCGACTTTCTACTACGGTTTCGCACCGTGGTAGAAAGTCTTTCTTTCTACCACGGTTCTCCACCGTGGTAGAAAGTCTATTTTCTACCACGGTGCAAAACCGCGGTAGAAAGAAAGACTTTCTACCACGGTCCAAAACCGTGATAGAAAGTGTTATATAATTTTTTTAAAAAATAATAGTATAGCCCTTATGAAAGCCTTTTTTTTTTTTTTTTTTATCTACTACTAGCCTTACAAGAACCCCGTAAGCAAACCCTAAATAAGTAAAAAATAACATCATAACCAAAATAATTTACAACTGAGCAATAACATCATATATTTATATATATAACCAATTCCAAATAATTGTTTTATACAAAAATTAACCATATATAAATTTTAAAGAAGTACATGATCCACCCCTTATATATTTACTTAACCAAAATAAAACAAAAATTCTTCATATCTTCTTGCAACTTCTTCATGAGCCATACAAAAAATATAGTGGCAACAAAAAAATGTAACATCAACCGCAACCTGCAATCCTAGCTTTGACCTACAAAGATGTAATAGTTGAAGTAAGCGAATTAATGTGAAGCAAGTTGTAAAGTTGCCAAAATTAAACCAAGCAAAGTACGTTGTAAAGTTGCCGAAATTAAACCAAATAAAGCAAGCATTATAATAAAGGTACTTTGAAAGATCTACTCTTCGTATTAATTCAAACAAAGCAAGTATTAACATGGTCTTAACTCAAGCAAAGCAAGTTCAGTGTGTCAAGCTAAAACTACTACCAAGCTAAGGTTTCTTCTTCTTCTTCTTTTTTATTATTATGTTTTTAAATTGAAAAAAATGGCAAAATCAAAGGCTTTATATGTATCTAGAATTTCATAAGAAATTCTGTGTAATTACCATTTTGATATTACAAAAATGGAAGCAAAGGAAGATGCTGGTTTTATCAGCTTCATGTAGTGAGCATGCTGCTCCTAGGAAGCTTTTCTTCCAAGTGGAGTCTTTGGCCACCACCTCAATTGTCTTGAGGTGGAGCTAGCCTTGTTTAGTGTACACTAGACTGTATATGCAATTTACAAGCTGTTGAAACTATGACAAGGTATTCTCTTTCTTGAGTTGCTACTTAATTTTCATATAAAGTAATGTTTTAGCTAAGTTTATTTATTAAATTATTTCTCCTAAATATGTTATAGGTAAGTTTAGAGATGGGTATCTTTTATGGACTATTACTACAATGGTAATACAAGTGAAACACTCCTTCCTTTGCTTGCATTATCAACAGCTTTAGAATGAATGGAATCCTTTTGTTAAGGATATACTAAAGTCATAATAAGGTTGAACTGTTATTAGAATATGGAATAAGTAGCATTTGATCTGACTTTCTATGTATGTATGCATACAAGAAAGAGGCTTGTGATGCCCCTCAGATCCGAACCACGGGTTGATCAGGCCCAGGCCCAAACCCGAGGGAATATCAAACAATTAATATTTAATGAACACAGAATGCAAATTTAAATAATAAGAAATGAAATAAAAATAGCTGGAAAGAACTCTAAAGAAAAATCCTCAAAATATAATTATTAAAATCCAAACTCCATAACCTCCATTTATTTAACAACTCGGGAATCCATCTAGTGGACCCCTAATTAAAAGATCCCAACTGTAAAAATAAAATAACTATAATCAAAATCCAAACTAATAAGGAAGCAGTTCTACGTAGTCGGTGGAATGGATGTCTGTATCTGCTCTGCACGATCACGCTCTAACCCTGGAACTGACGCAAACCTGAAAAATTACAGAGTGGGTCAGGCCCACATGCAAGTCCTGATCTACTATGATCCAAACAAGAATCCGATACGCAGATACATCCTAGAAAGACTCAACAATATCTACAGTAGTCCATATATGTATAAGTACATACTATAGGACGCTCACTAGTCCAAAAGGTCTGTCTCAGCCTGAGTAGAGATACCATGCAAATCGCATATAATGTGGTCATGTGTACCTGGACCTACCAGGGAACAACACCTCTGTCCAGCTATCCATCCTAGGCGATATACGCACCCTAACCATGGTCCTGAGACTCAAGCTCATACCACGGTGCCATAACATAAATATATAAAGTCCATTCCAAGTGTGTCATTTAAAAGGTTTATTGACTTGACACCTAGTTATAAGTAGGACTTAACTTTTGTAGTTAATCCATCTTATTTCAATATAGGTAGGACTTCGTGTTTGAACTAATCCATCTCCAATATAGGTAGGTCTTAGTGTTTTGAACTGAGCCGTCCCTAATATGCCATCGTCCCATACCGGTGCATAAACATCCATATAAGTAGGACTTAACATTTATAGTTAATCCAACTCATTCCAAAATAGGTAGGGTTTAGTATTTTACTAATCCATCCTTAGTATGCCATCGTCCCATACCAGTGCATACAATCCTCCCTATAACATAATTGTTAAAAAAATAATTATTATTTATCTACTACTTCCAAGATATGCATCAGTATAAATTAATACATATATATCAATATTAGGCATTCAATATAGAGCCTAAAAATAAGGTAAACTGCTAAAACAAATGCGAGCATTCACATCCTCCAATTTGTCCTTTAACTGATGCAGTTGAACAGTAAAGTGAATATTAATTTGATCCAACACAAGCATGGTTAAATTGAAGTAATCTATGTTACTTATAATCCTATTCAAATATGATTAATCAAAATTAAATCACATATAAACAATCTTCCAAGTTCCAAAGTGTAAACTGATTAACATTTAAAGTGCAACCTGTAGGATCTTTCCCTAACTGTACACTATCCATTCCTTAATCCCTTTATGAATTATTATTTACTTATACTCTTACAGGTCTAAAACAATAATATACATCATTTGAAACAATTTAAATGAAGTACACAAACTCTGTATAGCCCAAACAGTCCCTAAAACCACCTAAACAGTCCCGAAAATCAATTCCGAAGAAGCTTAAGAAGAGAGCAGGCTCTCCCGAAATTGGGAGCCTGCTCTAAATGACTTAGAGCCGGCTCTAGGTCCCTAGGAGCCGGATCCAATGCTTCTAGAGCCAGCTCCCCCTCTTTGGGAGCCGACTCTAAGGTCTTGGGAGACTGCTCTCCCTCCCCTTAGCAACCCTCGTCTGTTTCAGCTTCGTCTTCTTCAACTCCGGTGATGTTCCAGCCCTCTGCACTATATTAAACTCTTATTCTAATATCCAATTAACATTCTAGACTAATTACAAGGCATTCATATGCATCATTGATCCCAAATAGCAAAGCTTAGACGCATAAACAGAAAGAACAAACTAACAGAGACTTACAGAATTTTATACAACAATTTCATTAAACGACATTAATTATCAGTCAAGCATGCTTTAAAGATTGTTTAAGTATTATTAAACTCCTGGAGTCCATCTAAACATGCATATAACATAGATTCATGGGAAAGAATAGAACAGAAACTTGCCTTTGAGACTTTGGGTTAAAATCTCTAACTGTCTTCCTAGATTTTCCAGCAAGTCCTTCACCGTTCAATCCCTCTATTTCTCCTTGGTTCCACACACGTACAACCCCCTTCAATCCTTCCTTGGTTCAACCATAGCCTAAGGTAAAACCCTAGACTTCCTCCCTTTATCACTCTTTAGCTTTCTCTGTATCGCACTGTCTCTCTGTTGTGCAGAATTAAGCTTATGTTTTGTTGTTGTTTAAAACCCTAAATCACGGTAATGCACATATTTATAAGCTTAGACAACAAACCCTAACCCGTGTAAACTATAAAACCTAGCTACAATTTTAGTCGGCCCATCAGTGAAACCTAAACCCTAAATAATTAAACAGGTATAACAGAATAATTAACGCACAACAAATGCAATAATTAAAACAATTAAAGAATTAACAATTTATCAAATAATTAAACAAATAATATAATTAATAAAACATGTAAGTTAAACTATTTAATTAACACAATTAATTTAAGATTCACAAACGCAATTAAGTCAATTAATTCACATAATCACAATTTAATTCAAATAAGTCAAATAATAACAATTAATTCACACAAACAAGCAATTATACAATTAAACCATTAAAATTTCAATTAAACAATTAATAAAATACCAGGACTATCCTTTATAAAATTAGGGGTATTACAGGGCTTGGCATGGGTAATGCTCATACTTTATTTATCAATTCCTTTAATATTATTTTTTGGGCAATAATCATTCACTTATATGACCCTACTACTATCAATTTTTGAAAGAAATTTAATCAGCATCATGATTGGGAGGTAACTTTGGATTGCTACATAAAAACTTGCTTCCTATAAATGAGTACAATGGATGAATTGGCAACACTTTTCTCATTTATGAATTTTACGAGCATCCTACATAGACTTCAACCATCAAATTTTTATTTTAAAAGATGAAAAATTACTATTACTACTAGATTGCAAGATTCATATAAATTTTTTATCTACTATGTCAAAATTTGAAAGTAGTACAGGTATTACTACTACCAAGGCATAATTGCTTCAGTAAAGAGAGACCTTACAAAGGAAAGTGAAGTAGTAGGGAAAAATAGAAAGAAGATAAAATGCAATCTTTACCTTTTGTTCAACACTCAAGTTTAACCCAAATTTACCAATTGATTGAGAAAGAGAACACTCATCTTGTTGAATGCGTCTTTTACTACCTAGTAAGCTTTTTACTATGTTTTTATTTATTTATTTATTTTATTTATTTATTTTTTTTATTTGGTGCTTATTACTTGGACAATGTTACTATATAACTGGCATTATAAAACTTTGCATATTATGTATGATTTATTTTTAATATTTTGTGATTTATTATTGCATGATATGGGTTGCATGCAATATGTTTGAATGAATGCCCGTTTCAAAATGTTTTTTCAACTTTAACTGTTTACCAATGTTCTTATAAATTGGGAAAGCGGCTTAGGTCAAGAAGTATTTTGGGTGTTACAATTTCTTACTTTGCAATTGTCATTTGTGCTAGTTGACAATGAAAAAGAAAAAAGTGAAATTCTAGTTGATCACACCTAGACCAGAAGTGGGTTTTGTTGTATTTGTTGATGTATTGACTACTGGGTAGCCAAAATTTCATTCTTGATTTTTCTTTTTTTGTAACGACCCAGGTTTTATTCAACCCGGTGCGTCAATGGTGACCTGAAAGTTTGACCCGATAACAGATCCAGATGCGGAAGCAAGAAACAAGACAATGGTCTCCCAAGACACAACACACCTCTAAGACCTTAAGATGACCTTCCATGAGGTCTTGGAACTCAATGAGAACTGACGTAGAAGCAAAAGATCAGAAAAATAACAATTAAGCCCCCAGGGGCAAAATAGTCATTTCAGAAACTTTGGATTTGGGTGCCACTGAGCACACCACTAGAAATAAAATGAAAAATTAATCAATATAGACTCAAGAATCACTTGATTCGGAGTCCGGATGGCAAATATATCAAGTCTTGAAGTCGAAGGAAGAGAAACCCCATCCCGGTTCGAACCAAATCTTGACACTACTTCACTAAAACCTGAATATCTTGAGCTATAAATAGAATCTGAAATTGAAATTGGTACCATTGGAAAGCTTATTTTGATGCGGTCAATTTAGACTCAAGAACAGACCAATTCTGAGTTAAAATGAAGGAGATACGATGATCCGAAGTTGAAGGTGCAGTGCTGAACCAAGACAGACACACATACGTGAACAGTACCATGAGCGCTCGTGCAAGGGCTACGAGTGCTCGTAAGGCGCATGCCCCAAGGCCAAATCCTACTGCCCCATTTATGAGCGCTCGTGCGACATCTACGAGTGCTCGTAAATGGGGCAGTAGGATTTGGCCTTGGGGCGTGTGCCGTACGAGCGCTCGTGGTACTATTCTCGTGTGTGTGTGTGTGTGTCTTGGTTCAGCACTACACCTCCGACTTCGAATCATCGTATCTCCTTCATTTTAACTCCGAATTGGTCCGTTCTTGAGTCTAAATTAACCATATCGAAATAAAATTTCCAATGGTACCAATTTCAGTTTCAGATTCTACTTGTAGCTCAAGATATTCAAGTTTTAGTAAAGTAGTGTCAGGATTTGGTTCGAACTGGGATGGGGTTTCTCTTCCTTCGACTTCAAGACTTGATATCTTTACCATCCGGACTCCGAATCAAGTGATTCTTGAGTCCATATTGATTGATTTTTTGTTGTCTTTCTAGTGGTGTGCTCGATGGCACCCGAATCCAAAGTTTCTAAAATGACCATTTTGCCCCTGGGGGCTTAATTATTATTTTTCTGATCTTTTGCTTCTGCGTCAGTTCTCATTGAGTTCTAAGACCTCATGGAAGGTCATCTTAGGGTCTTAGAGGTGTGTTATGCCTTGGGAGACCATTGTGTTGTTTCTTATAATCGGTTGATAATTCGATCTATAATAAATCAACCTTCGCAATAGCATGAATCATTGTAAAATAGGGTTATTGGTCGGGTAAGTTGAACCACTGGGACTGCGCTAATCTATGGCAACCTAAGTGTTTAGAGTCTTTTTAGAATGATAGGGGTGTTCATAGAGGATTTGTTGGTTGTCACTAAAGCTATGAAATTAAGGTGCATAAATTAAAAGCTTGCAAGAATTTAAAGGAGATGAAATACAAGTAAAGAGGACTAGGGAAGTGAATCCGCCTCCATCCCTATACACATGCTAGATTAGAGCTAAATTAGGGGAAAAATAATATATGATGGTCAAGAAATATATAGCAACACATAGTTGCCATATAATCAACAAGATGAACATTAAATCTCAAGTAAGCATGATCCATCAAAGGTGAACATGTTTAAACTACCTAACTAAGGTGTAGCTTAACCACATTTACTTAAATGAAAGATTATCAAGCCCTAGATAAAATGATGAAGCACATAAAGGTAAGAAATAAGCATAAACCATCAAAGGCATCACCTAAGCAATGATCTATCAAAGTTCTCCAACTTCATGCCATTAAAACTATTCCATGATCTCACTACCATTGTCACCATGAGAGTGCAAGCAATATGATTAAAAGAATAAACCATCTAAGAAAGATAATTGACTCAACATTAATCATTTAAAAACATGAAGATCCATTATAAGAGGCAAAATGCTCTAGACCATGAAAAGACCAAAGATTATATATTATAATCCCCAAAATAGAACTATACTAGGACATGCTTACAAGGGAGGGGCTTCATCACCTCCCTAGATGGAGTTTTAGTTACCCATGGAAGCTCTAAAGGAAGGAAGAAGCTTGGAAGATCCCTCCATTTTCGAGCTTCTTTGTTGTAGCTTCAAGAACTCAATCTTTTCCTCCTCCTTCCCTCTCTACCAATCTTGCTAAGATGAGATATATCATCTATCATGAGATATCCTCCTATATACACTCAAAACCTACTCCCCAAGCTGAAAATCTCGACCTTTCCCCTCTGGTTCATTCTCCACCACATAAAATGAAGATAAGGGAACAAAAGTGCTGAAAAAGAGGGGCAGGTGAACTGCCTGCAGAGGGTCGGTGGGCGCCCGTGAGGCGTCGGTGGGTGCTCGCGGAAGCTATAGTTCGCGAGGATGTCTCTGGAGTGTTTGGTGGGCGCCCGCGGTGGCGCGACGGGCGCCCGCGGGAGGGCGCGGGGGCTCCTACGGTTGCTCTACAAGGTGCCGCGAAAGAGGCCAGAGAGTTTGGGGTTGGCGGGCGCATCGCGGGAGTTCTGCGGGTGCTCGCAGAGGCTACAGCTGCACTTCAACTCTAAATTTTCTACAGTCTTCTTCAGGCTAGAGCGATAACACACGTCCCTTATGAAACACTAAGCCATGTTGCCACAAAAACGGTAATAGAAGAGGCTTAATCAAAAAGGTCATTTCCCGACACGGCGCATGCAATTCAGCACAGATGATGTCAAAACCGTTTTTTGATCACTCTCGGGCACAAAACCTGAAATCCGAAAGAAATACACAATTGAATTAAAACTTCACATTATCCTCTAATAATGGACTTAATTAATGCAAGAAGGGGCTCTTGAATACGCTATATTCGGCGCTTATCATCTTGTTTTCGCTTCTGGATCCGTTATCGGGTCAAACTTTCGGTTCACCATTGACGCACTGGGTTGAATAAAACCTGGGTCGTTACAAGTGGTATCAGAGCGTCCAGGTTCGAATACCTTGGACGACGGGTTTTGGGTGCATATCATGCTCTCGTTGTTTTGCTTTGATGTGTCATTTATATCTTGATAACATGCCTTGTTTGATAACATATCTTATATGATAACATGTTCACATGCTTAGGTGTTTTGAGAAATCTATTATTTGTTAAGCATGCGTGATGTGTATATATGCTTCCTGATAACATGATCTGGGTTTCTATCATGTCTGCGTGCTTGTGTTAACATGACTGTATGCGACGTATATCGGCATACCTTACGTTTTTCATTCACATGTAGTGTCGTACCATGTACTTACGTGTTTCTTGATAACATGTTTTGATTTGATAACATGTCTACTTGCTTATGTGGCACCTTGAGTAGATAGTCCATTGCTATGTTGCATGATAGATGTTTCCTTTATGTCTGGTTTTGACATTGTCTCTTAGGATCTGTTGCATCCCTTGGATATATTCTTGTTTTATGAGTTTCTTCCTTGGATAGGAGAAATTCATTCTGTAAGGACCCATGTCGGGAACCTTCTTGTCTGTTTTGTTGGTTGGATGTTTCGAAATCTTAGTCTGACGGTTGATGCGAGTAAGGCTCATGTGAGCGTAGAATTGTAGTCCTTGTCTGGTGGAGGGAGATGTGGGCCAGGGAGGCACCATTTCATTCCCTTTTCCTTTGTGGCTTCTGTATCTAAGGCCTAAGCGTAGTGGTGCCTGTGGCATTATTGTCAGAGTTTTGGGATTAGCTACCCTAACTCTCACAGATGCCTGGTTCCCGTGGTGCTTTTGGTAATGATCATTTTCGACATTGATGTCATCCGTATTAATAGGTTTCTCAGAGTTGACCTGGTTTTGGGTATGTTATGGACTAGTGTCTTATACTGTCATGCTACTCTGCTAACGAGTAAGTGTGGGCGGGTTTTGGTCACTGTTCGTACTGCCTTGTCACTCTCTTCTTTTATCATATTTTAACGTTTCGTTGTCTTGGGATTCTCTTGGTGGTTGACGTTGAGTTAACGTGCCGATTCGTATGAGGTGTTGTCTCAGTTCGTGTTTCGCGTTCCTTCAATTAATCTGGAAACTTCGGGTGTTGTCCTTTAGTGCTTTATGAGCTGTCCTTCGTTTGACCTTTTGTTCGGTCCATGTTTTATTCTTTCCTATATGTTCTGAATTTCGGGGACGAAATTCCTTTAAGGAGGGTAGGTTGTAATGACCTGGTCATTTTCGTCCCTTTCTTTTTTCCTGAAATTTTACGGATGAATTTTTTCCATTTAATTTTCCTTTCTAAGCTCTGTTTCTCGCCACTTAGTGTCATCTCGAGTGCTTGGAAATGGTTTCTGAGATTCTTTTGTTTAGATTGATAACTTTCTTTGAGGACCGAGTCATTTCTACATTTTCACTTTTCAGACACTATGCACTATTTTGTCCTTTTCCCTTTTTTGTCTTATTTCCGTTTGTCAGTTTTTGGCACAACCTCACTTTTTGTGCTCGGAGTTAGTTTTTGACTTCACGTGCCTTCATCTTGAGTAGTTTCCACGAAATACGTATCTTTACTTTTGTAAGAAAGTACTCTAGTTGCTCCCGGTGCCCATAGGGGCATGGATGTACAATTCTTCAGAATCTTTTTCTTTTCTTAGGGTATTTTTCATAAATATCTTTTGAAGATATTTTATTTTAGGGGTATCTAAGAAAATATCTTTTGGAAGATATTTTCATTCTGGGCAGTTTGGCAGTTAACCCTTTTTGTAGGGGCCATTGTGCAATTAACGAAAGTTATTGCAAAATACCTTATTTTGAGCCTAGATCCTCGTACGGGATTCATTTTCACATTTCATCGAGTCGTGTACTCTTAGGATTTCCTTCTGGTCATTTTTCCCAGTTTTAGGGTTTCTGACCTCGGTAGCCGCTGAACTTGTTCGGGGCATATCTCTCTGCTCGAGACTTAGTTTTTGATGCCATTTATTCCATTGTTCATATTTTCTCATTTCGAATCTTTTTTGTTCACGGAGTTTTGTCGTTTGAGTGCGTTTGCTCAAATTCCACTTTTCCAGACCCGGCAGGACCCCTTCGAGGCACTTTTTGAGTTTTTCTATAAATAGGGGACTTAAAGAGAAAAAGTCAGGTTTTTCTCATCTTCCTCCCTCTCTTGGCCGGCCCTCCATGGCAGCCATGGCTGCTGCCCTTCTTTCTTCTTTTCGGCCACTTCCCTCGAGTGAAATGTTGTCGTGCTTTAATGTTTTGTGTTCGCCTTGACGACGCACACCTTTCACCCTTATTAGAACTCATTTCTGACCATTTTGTGAGTTCGGGTTTGAAGTCAAGTTGTGATTTTCATGGGGCTTCCTTGGGGGTTATGTTCATCGTGTTGTCCCCGGCAAAACCTCGCGGTATTGTCAAATTCAGAATATTTTTCTTTCTGTGGGGATTTGAGATTTCCATCTCAAATTGAGGTAAGGGGTGTTATAATTTACTTTCTTGTTATATTGCATGTTTGTGATGCTTATACAACTTGTTTACATGCTTGGATAACAAATCTAGAGTTTTTGATTATTTATTTTCTAGCATGAGATTTGATTCTTCCAGTGGATTATTGCTTTGTTTAAACATGTAGCATGATATTAAATTACCCCTTAACATGATCATTGACATATATTAAATCTAAATCATTTGGACAAGTAATGAAGATTTTATTTAATAACTATCTAGAATAAAAGATTAATTCATGTGGCCTTAACTAGCTTGAAATAAACATGTGTTAACATATTATATTAGGCCCTAGCATGCTCTTCAACATAGGTGAATTTAAGAGTAATCGGAGACATTTTAAAATTTAGTAATATTTAATTAATTTGATTAATTAATTTATTCTAAGTGCACTATTCACTCCATTGGATTTCCGACTTAATATTCTTGATGTGCATGCCATGTACTTTTACATATATTTAATCTAGAATTTTGAATAGGTTTTGAAACTTTTTATTTATTATTTTTCTAGTATTAAAGTTTAATACTCATGGCCGTACCTTGCATGAAATTCGCTTGTAATAGGCTCTTAAATCAAGTTATGACATGTTTAATAACATACATTAAAATGAGATCATTTGGACGAATTTCAAAATCTAGAGATTTTAATTAAATGAGTTAATTAAAATCCATTCAATGGTTCCATGAGCATGTTTAAGTCACTAGCTTGTTATTCATGATTTCCTTGACATGTTCCTTCACGTGTATCACATTGAGCATTATCGGATAAGTTTGAGACTCACATTTACTTGTCTTCCTTCTATGGAACTTAGTTCACATGGTTGTAACTTGTATTTCATGAAACTTTTAGCTTTTTATCATGTATCTAGACCCCTTGTATCTTGGTTTCATTAATGTGCTTAATGAACATATACATTTGTCTTGGAATGATTTAATTACACATGTGTTGTTTAGTAAGTAATTGAATCATGTATCTTATACTTGTGGTATATTTACTTCAATGGATTTCTTGTGCGATATATCTTGGTTGTAGATTATGTAGATGCATACCATGATCTCTTGACATTTCACATGCCATCATAGTTGAGAATTAGGGCATGACTTGTGTGTTCCAAAATCTTGATTGTGCATGAAACGTGGTTAATGTATTTCTTGTATTTTGATACAATCTTGACTTGCACAACTTGTTGATTTTGGAACTTGGGATATCAATCAAGAATTGACATGGCTAGGACTTAGTTCTAGTACGGGGGAATGTCCCTCTACACTATAGTGTGCACTAGGGGAAGGTACCCATGGGTTAGTAGCCCTAAAGTGATCCCAAGAGTACGGTTTTAATCCGGGCGATATCCGAGTTTCCACATTGGTTGATTTCACTCTTTAAATTTCAAGTTGCTATTCCTTGAAGATTTAAACTTGTTGTGTATGTGAAATGCTCCAATTTTGTTTCATTGCATAGATTTTATGCTTCATTCGTGATTTTACTCCTTAAATTTCAAGTGTTGCATTCCTTGAAGATTTAAGATTCTTTTCGTATTCTATGGAATATTCCATCCTTGTCTACTTGCATAGATATTATGCCTTATCCTTGATTTCGTGTATTACTCTTATCGTGTTAATTGGAATGCTCTAATCATGTTAATTGTATTGATAATGTAACTTTTCTTAACTTATGTTCGAGTATGCTTTTTGTCTTGTTAATTAGAATGTTCCAATCATGTTAATTGCATTGATAATGTGATCTTTGTATTCTAGTATCTTCTTGTCGTGTTGTATGGATTATTCTAAACCTTGCTTAATTATATTGAAAATACAATTCATGTTAATCTGTATTCAAGCATCCTTTTTGTTGTGTTCTTTGGATTATCCCAACTTTGTTCAATTTCATAGACAGCGTGACTCGTGTTGCTTCATGTTGATATGACTTAGGAACGGTCCTATGTAAGCATCATGACATAGATTCTAGGTGGCATGATCCAATTTAGTTGTTTTCGTGTTTTAGATTTCAAGTTGAAGACTTTGAGAATCTATATCTTATTGCTCTGTATAACATGCTTCCATGTTGTTTAAATTGCATGAATGATGTGATTTATGCTAGAAATGATCTAAGGTAGCTTAGGATGCCCCCTAAGATTCATCTTAACATAGATGTTAGGTGGCATGACCCTTTTGAACTTTATCATGTTGGTCTAAAAATCTGAAAGAAATCGAGTCGATGCATGCTCATTCTCTACAAGTAAACTTGTTTACTCACCCCAAAGTTACTGGGGTTTTGATCAGGTATGAAGACATGGTTCGTGATGTTTGCTGTTTATTGGGATGGTTTCTAGCTTTTCAGTTTCTATTTCATGCAAATGTTAGCAAGGAATATCATTTTATAGCCTTTTGTATAAAACTTGTATTATGTGCTTAAGCACACTTTTTGGTATTCATTCTATGTATATGATATGTGGCCAAAGGCCAAACTTCATTTGTAATCCATGTATATTGAAAAATGTAGAATTTTGCCTTTAATGAGAAAAGCATGAAAACTTGGGTTTCAATATGTCATTTTCACACTGGTGTGTGTATTGTGTATGTAATTCATCCTTTAGCATTCATTTGCCATATATGAGGTGTGGCCAAGGGCCAAACACCATTTAGTGTTCATTTTTGCATTTTAGTTCACATATTGCACTTTTCGGCTAAAATAGTAGAATCCTAGCCTTTAAGGGTTCATTTTCAAATCGGGTGGTGCAAAGTGTGTTTCGGCACCTCCGCTAGGTCTCATTAATCATGTTTAAAGTGTGACCAAGGGCCAAACAGTAATTTCCAATCATTTGTTAACTTTGGTTTTTCAAAATTTCCATTTCAAGTTCATTTTCGCCTTTTTGGCCGTTGGGGGGTCGGATTTTGACTCGGCCATTTTCGGGAGCCGCGGACCATTCCTGCACGCTCAAATTCACTTATTACGTTTGCGTGCATATTCATTTCAGCCTAGAAATGCATTTGGGGTCAAATGCATGCTTGGTGCAAAGTTGCGTTTTCACCGTTTTTGAGCCTAATCTGGTCTAGGGGCATTCTAGATATTTTGTAGCTAGTTTTTTTAATTTTGTATACATGGTCGTGTATAAAACATCATTTGGGGGGGCGGGGGAGGGGGGGGGGTGTTTCTTCTTTGTGTTTTTTTCAAAAAGGCCCAGAAAGTCCTCAAAATCACATTTCAAACTTAGAAATTTGCTAAACTTGTTGCAAAACGAGCGCTTGTAGATGTCGCACGAGCGCTCGTAAATGGGGCGGTAGGATTTGGCCTTGGGGCGTGCACCATATGAGCGCTCGTAGCCCTTGAACGACCGCTCGTGGTACTGTTCACGTGTGTGTGTGTGTCTGTGTCTTGGTTCAGCACTGCACCTCCGACTTCGGATCATCGTATCTCCTTCATTTTAACTCCAAATTGGTCCGTTCTTGAGTCTAAATTGACCGTGTTGAAATAAGCTTTCCAATGGAACCAATTTTAATTTTAGATTCTACTTGTAGTTCAAGATATTCAAGTTTTAGTGAAGTAGTGTCAGGATTTGGTTTGAACCGAGATATGGTTTCTCTTCCTTGGACTTCAAGACTTGATATCTTTGCCATCCGGACTCTGAATCAAGTGATTCTTGATTCCATATTGATTTATTTTTCATTGTCTTTTCAGTGGTGTGCTCGGTTGCACCTGAATCCATAGTTTTTGAAATGACTATTTTGCCCTTGGGGGCTTAATTGTTATTTTTCTGATCTTTTGCTTCCGCGTCAGTTCTCATTAAGTTCCAAGCCCTTATGGAAGGTTATCTTAGGGTCTTGAGGTGTGTTGTGCCTTAGGAGACCATTGTCTTGTTTCTTGCCTCGGCATCTGGATCCGTTATTGGGTCAAACTTTCCGGTCACTATTGACGCACCGGGTTGAATAAAACCTGGGTTGTTACATTTTTTTTCCTTTTCGAGAGGTTGGGAGAAGGAGTCATTGCTTGGTGCAATGATCCAGATAACAAATGATATGATGTGAGAGCAAAAAATTATGCAAAATAATTTTAACAGTTAGGTTCATCTTTTAACATCTTGCGTCAGCGAGATCAGCACCAGGTAATAGCCTTTCTTGTGAGGGTTTTGGGAGGAGAGGAGTGTTGTTTATGCCTTCTTTATTCCCTTTTTCAGGTAAGATTCCTCTCAAATCATTACGGCGAAGTGAAGCAAGACCTCTTAGCTGCACAGAATGCTAAAACTACATGATTAAAACACCACTTTCTAGCCATTGTCATTTAATTACTTTATGTTCTCACTAGTGAACAAAACCATGAAGTTCATTGCATTTTTCAGAACCGTTAGTGTATGTCCTACTCTTCCTGAAATAACTGGGCCTTTGCAATTCTGTTCCTTCTAACCTAACTTTGTTCCAAGAGATCCCAAGGCCAAGCCTAAAAGTTACTAATATCCACCCTTCTATAATCCATATGGCCTTAAAACTCCACCTTCTAAAAATATAATTCTGCTTGCTAAAAGAATTGCTTCCCTACTCCCTGAAGAAAGTGTTCAGATCGGTCCTACTCTCAGAGATACACTTAGGCATCCGAAGATGCAACCAATTTTGGTTGATGGCATGGACTTGGGTCCCCTGGGAGGGATAAATGCTGAATCTACAAAGGCTGAAGAGAAGAAGGCTGAGAAAACTGCATTTGATGTGAAGTTAGGGAAATTTGATGCTGCTACAAAAATCAAGGTAATCAAAGAGGTCAGGGCTTTTACGAGACTGGGATTAAAGGAAGCCAAGGACCTGGTTGAAAAGATACCTGTTTTGCTCAAACATGGAGTGGCCAAAGATGAGGCAAATGCTGTGATAGAGAAGATGAAGGCTGTTGGGGGAGTTACTATGATGGAGTGAAATTTGTTGCTTGTTTTGTAGTTTTTGTTTTGTTCCAACGAGTTATTTCATTGTTGGAAAGTGGTATTTCCCAATATTCTACTTCCAGACATTTGATTTAGAGTAGAGCTATTAACCAGAAAATGATGTTTGCTTCTCAACGTCTTTTTTCCAAATCTAGCCTTTTCAAAATTCAAGATTGGTCTTCATATTTAGGGAATGATTTGTTAAATGTACGAAAAAAAAAATAATAAGATTCAATTTGTTTGAACTGATGTATCACATTTAGTGATTATGTAGGATTTTTTATTTATTTATTTATTTTATCATATAATATGAATAACAACTAATATATAAAAAAAATTAGGTTTCCAACTTGCATTAACTCTTTAAACAACATATCAACAACTTCTCCTCCACAATAATCAATCAAAACCTCCACATACGATGATCCCATACTCCCATGCTTTCAACATTTTAAAACAAGAAATAAGAATGGCCTCCACACGAGCCGACGTACCAATACGGTAATAAGGTTCAAGATACACTACAAAATTGGTCACTTAAAGGCATGTGACCCCTCTGAGTATGAGTATAAAAAGCATTAAAAATGTGCAATCATAAAACAATTTTATCGAACATAAATACCATATAACTTACAAATTTTGATGTACTTGATAGGCCATGCAATCGACGCTCCCGTTGTCTTTTCCCAATCCCTTTGGAAGACTACATTTCAAGTACATGTAAATCAATTAAAGAAAATATTGCACCAAAATAAACCCTAAGTGGAGATAGTTAAATGAAAAACGAACCCTGAATTCTTTAATAGTTGAGCCCCTATACAGCTGCACAACCCGATTCATCGATTTGACATATCTCACCCTTTCTACCTTAACAACTTCCTTGTCCATTGTCCAATATATTTCACTAATCATTTCTGGGGCATCAAAATCAAGACGAGAGTAATGTGTCCACAGATACCTCCATCGACTTGATAGGACACTAGTAGCCGTTGCTTCCTTGAAGGTCAAAAAAGAGTGTATGAGAATAAGAATGTCATTTGGCATCCATTCTTCTAAATAATGGCCACCCTACACAATTTGTACGAGGGGGAAAAAAAAATAGTTGCAGAATCACCCATTCAATTTATTTCAGTATTACAAATTGATAATAAACATTATTTAAGTAGATTGGCCAACTAAATCTGTTTCGATATAAGGTATCATTTTAAACCTTTGCTTGTTTGAGAAAATATGTATAGTAAAAATTCTAGAGTTCATATAGGAAATAGTTTAGAGTTTAAAATTCACCTTTTGTTTATCATTTTCAAGAGCAAGTTGGACCCCTTTTGTCATTCAATTTGATGATGCCTTTTGCTTTTTTGTATCCAGAATTCAATCAAATATGTACAAGCAGTCAAAAAAGGAATGGGTTAGAACATTATACAAAATGATTTGCATTAAAATTTCACTTAATATGATTTAGTTTGCAAAACAAGAATTACAGAAATTTATTAATTGATTTAGAAAAATAAAAATAAAACAAAACCAATACATACAAGTTAGCAGTTGCAGAGAGAGGGCTTAAGAGTTGAGAGACAACGCGCGGACCAGAGGCTGAAGCTTGCGAACGGCGAACCTGAACTGGAAGAATGGGTGATGGAAGCTGAAGGATATGGGTTTTGATATTCTGAATAATCTCTTCATTGACACTACGCCACAACTCCCGCTTCTGGGTGGCCGATGTGGATTCAGTGGTGCGACCTCGTAGGAGATGCTTGAGGGTTTGCGATGGATTTGGAATTTGTGGGTGGGTGATTCAAAATCATCATTGTCGTCGTTATTCAAAATCATATCTGATATGCCGATATGGGTTTTGATTCTTGTAGATTTTGTACTTTGCAGTTGTAGAGACAGAGAGAGGGCCGAGTTGAGAACAATACTAGAGATGGAGGCAATTGGGGAGGCTAAAATGATTTGCCCTAAAATATTGTATGTGTGTGGACACATGTGAGTAAATATATTTTTATATATAAAATATATATTTTTAAATTTTTTTTAAGAAACTAGCGGGAATAAGACCCGCGTAGAAGCGGGTGAAACTAAATTCACTTTACGGTTTTCTATTAACCGTGGTAGAAAGATGGGTGGAATGGAGTGAAATAAATTCACTTTCTACCATGGTTATTTTAAAACCATGGTAAAATAATATACTTTCTACCACGGTTTTAAAATAACAGTGGTAAAAAGACACGCCTAAATTATATTAAAAATAATTCACTTTCTACCACGGTTACAAAAATCGTGGTAAAAGAATATACTTTCTACCACGGTTTTTAATTAACCATGGTAGAAAGGGTCTTCTACCACGGTTTTAAAATAACTGTGGTAAAGAATTTACTTTCGACCACGGTTATTTTAAAACCGTGGTAGAAAGGTTCTTCTATCACGGTTTTAAAAAAACCGTGGTAAAAAAAGCGTGGTAAAAAACTGTTTTTCTTGTAGTGTGTTCATATTTTTCTTTTATAAAAGACCGCATTTAGGAAAAAAATAAAATAAAAAAATTCCCCCAATAGTGGGAATGAGCAAGAGAAGAGAGAGGATATTTTTTTGGAAAAGATGAGGGAGTGATATGAATTTTCTTTAATTCAAAACAGTGAAGTTTTTAAAATTTGGTAAATTTTCCTTATCTCAAACGAGTATGGTGAATTTTCCTTAATTCAAAACAGTGCAATTTTTAAACTTTGGTAATTTTTTATTTTTTTATTTCAAAACGGTGCAATTTCAAATTTTCTTTAAATTAGTTGACATGGTTTACACTTAGATAGATTTTAAGTGTCACGTGTCAATCTTTAGTGAATTCAACTTAGGATAACTTAGAAAATATTTAACTTAGAGGATCTAAGTCCTATACGCGTGTGTGTATCAATGTGAATTGACCTATTTGTGTGTGTATCAGTGTGAATTGACATATTTATGTGTGTATTAGGATTTTGTTCACTGTTAATGGGTGTGTGTATATATATATATACTATAAAACATTGTTTGCCTTAGGCCGCATTAGAAGGAACCTCCTTCTTATGGTTAGGTGGCTCAACAAAATATCAACAGATGTTTAAGTTTTTTTTTTTTAAAAATGAAAATGATGATTACAGACAATAGAAATTGACCCTTACCTTTTTTTTCTCTCACGCAATGATATATGTTATTTCTGTGTTTTGAATCTAAAATCAAACATTGTTCTAGAGAAAATATATAAATATTATATTGGTATTTTTCAGTCATATATGAAAGTTGAGACAAATAATCACTATAAATTCATGGAAAATTATATATATATGTGTGTGTGTGTGTGTGTGTGTGTGTGTGTGTATTCATTTTTATGATACAAATCGTGAGTAATTTTTTTTTTCCTAGGTTCTTTTATTGATATAGAAATTAAAATTTTCCTTTTTTTTATATATAAATTTTAAGACTTTTCATGTTCATCTTCCTTTCTTTTTCTTTTCTCTTCTTTTCTCATCCCAATCTGTGACAACCCTGGTTTTTAGGCCAGCGTGTCCTATGATGAACCAAAGATTGACCCAATAGCAAATCCAGATGCGGAAGCAAGAAACAAGTCAACGGTTTCCCAAAGCACAACACACCTCTAAGACACTTTGATGACCTTCCATGAGGTCGTTGAACTCAATGAGAACTGACGCGCAAGCAAAAGATCAAAAAAATAACAATTAAGCCCATAGGGGCAAGATAGTCATTTTACATGAAAATGACATCCCTAGAATGCATATCATTCCCGAAACACATCCGTGACTTCCCATGAAATCATGAAACTCAAAAGAAAGCAGCGGAAGAGGAAAGCAAGAAAAATCGGACAAAAATAGCCCCAAAGGCGATTTAGTTATTTCTAAAAATATGGATTTGGGTGCCATCGAGCACACCGCTAGAAAGATAACGAAAAACTAATCAAGATAGACTCAAGAATCGCATGATTCGGAGTCCGGATGAAAGAGAAACAACATGATGAAGAAAAATGAGCACTTGAGGCTAAAAGGGTAAACAGGTAATTATCCAGAATGGTTCGGGTGCAACTGAGCACACCGTTAGAAATACAGCGAAAAATTAGTCAAGTTAAAAAAAAAGTTCACTCGATTTGGAGTCCGGACGAAGGGGAACGAGCGAAAACAAAAATTGATGTCACGATGTCGAGACGAGCACCCCACGAGCATCCCACGTGCACCATGACATGCTACGAAAGAAAAAAAATTCAGCCAGAACTGAGAGTCGAAACGAGGTTCGAAACGATTTTTTTTGAAAAACACGAAGAAGAGCCCCCCCCTCCCTCAAAATCAAGTTTTCTATTTGACAACGCAGAAGAAAACGAAAAAAAAATCACTGTAAAATTCGCAGAATGCCCCTCCATGAAATCAGATCATGAGGGTTAAAAAGCTGCTAAAATGTAAAACTAAAAGCTGAATTTCGCGAGGGATTTTCGGTACCAAGATGAAATTTTTTGGAAAAACACGAAGAATAAACCCCCCCTTAAAATCACGTTTTCTATCCGACCATGTCGAAAGAAGAAAATAAAACTACTGTGAAATGTCTAGAATGCCCCTAGATCAGATTATGCATAAAATGTCAAAAGTAAATCCATAGAGTACTCATTTTGTGAGAAATGACTCTAAACTTGAAAACAATCATGCACGCAAACGTAACTTACTTAATAGAACATATTACAATGGTCTATGGCTTAAAATTACTGCCGATGCAAAATCCGATCCCCCAACGGCCAAAATGGCAAAAACGCACATGAAAAGGAAAATTTAAAAACCAACATTAACAAATGATTTTAAATTACCATTTGGCCCTTGGCCACACTTCATACATGATTAATGAGACCCTATGAAAGAATAAAAATAGGATTCCCACACCTGATGCAACCATGGTGAGACAATGACTTGGTATTTTTAAATATTTTCTTAATAATTCATGAAGTTAAAAGTTACATAGGATACAAGATACATGTTATTGGCCTCCGGCCTCATCTTATACATGTCAAATACATTACAAAAGGTGTACTTACGTATACTTTACATATACGGAATCAAAGATACAAGTTTTGACATAAAAAGTCACTAAATGACATTTCAAGCTAACATTTGCATGAAATGGAAACTTAAAAGGTACAAGTTATCCAAGGAATGATGAGCATTATGAACCAAGTCTTTATACTTGAAAAATACCCCAGTAACTTTGGGGTGAGTAACATAAAGCTACTCATAGGAAATGAGTATGCATAGACCTAACATTTTATAAAATTATCACCTTAAGGTGAAACATGTTAAAAGGGCTCATGGCACCTAGAATCTAAGTCAAGATGCTTATATAGGATCATTTCTAAGTCGTATCAATATGAAGCAACATGAATCAAGAAATCTATGAAATTGAACAAGGTTGGGACATTCCATACAACACGACAAGATTTAAATCTTCAAGAGATACTACTTGAAACTTAAAGAGGGAAATCAAGAGCAAAACATGATGTCTATGTAATTTAAACAAGGTTAGAATATTCCATATAACATGAAAATGTTTTAAATTCTTGATGAGCGCTGAAAAGTGCGGATTTAAACCCCTTAAGCTTAGGTATTCAAGGACCTTTATATATCTTACTTTCCCGCTTTAGATTGATTTCGTATTATTTTCATTTTCAGGTACTTATCCCCAAAATAAGCTAACTTAGCCAAATAAGAGCAGAAATGAAGAAATTCAGGGATGAATCAAAGAAAGGAGCAAAGTAGAGCAAAAGGAAGCTTAAAGGTGGAATTTCAGCAACTTCGATCGATCTCAAGAAAAGTTCGATCGATCGAACTCCCATCGATCGAACTTTCCGAATCCCGAGAAAAATCCAATTCTAGCTCATTAAAAGTTGTCTCATATCCAATCATTGGGGAATATTTGGTGTACGAGCCCAGCGCATCTAGTGTGATTTTTAACCTACCTATATAAAGAATATGAGCCACTTTTTGGAGAGACTTTTCATTCTCATTCATTTACACTTATAGGCTCAGAGGAGGAGGAGGCTAGAGACACAAGCTTGGAGACTCTTCATCAACCAAGGAGCAGATTTCTTCCATGGAGATTGCCCTTGAGGGTTGGGAGACACCATCCATGAGTGGCTAGACATCCTCTTGGGGCTAGAGTTAGCCCTAAGCATGCTTTCTACATCTTGATTTGTGTATTCTTGAGGGGATTTGTATGGTGATACATGTTTTGACACTTTTATATATATAGATCTTGTTTATTCAATGATTTGTATGGTTTAATGATTCCAATTGATTATTTCTTCCATCCATATGTCTATGTATGCTAGAATAGATGTTCATGTGTTTGTCTTTATTTCTTGTGCTATTGGTGCATGTCTATGTGTATTAATGCTATAGATCTAGAGATTGTCAAGACATAGTGCTTAATGGAATGCTCTTGTGGTTTATTTGATGTTTCATACTCATTTCTTGATGGATTGTGCCTCTCCCTTAGTTTAATTAGTTTAATTTCATGTCATTAGCTTAATTGTAGTGTAGTGGTAGTTTAGATGTTAAATGGGAGGACAATCCATGCTTGTTGTTTGATGTTCCATACTTATGAATGCAAGTGGCATATTTCTCTAATTTTGTGTTATGTTTGGTTGTGAGTTTAAAGAAAGGATTAATGGCCTAATTTGATATGTTGTGCTATCTACTATGTTGCTTAGACAATATATGCTTAATTTGTCATCCATGCTTGTTGAAACAACCATACATACATACCATTGTTACAATACATACCATTTCCCTCATTAATCATTCATTAAGGGTGTAGAAGAGTTGTGCTTAGTGGTGATCTCTAAACCCCAAGATTTCTCTCTCTCTCTTATTTTACCTCTATTACATTATTGTTTACTTTAGTTTAATTGCATCTTAGCTTAACTCAACCACCAACCAACCTTTTGATCACTCGACCTACTAACCCTAATTTTGATTCCACAACCTTTTACGACCCTCACAATCCTTTCGGACGATCCCTACTTACCCTAGCTATATTTTTAGTGAAAGGTTTTAGTGGCAAATTATAAATGTAAAACTTGGCCACACTCATCTTAGTCTTTTTGCATAAACTTTGTGTTTGAATTGACGACACACCAAGTTTTTAGCACCGTTGCCGGGGATGGATTGATTGGCAACATCGTATTTGTGGAATCAATTAGGAATTAGTACTCTTTTGATCGTGTTTTTACTTTATTTTTATTTTCATTTTGGTTACATATTGTGTTGGTTCTTGTTTGACTAGGAGCATTGAGCAAGAAGGTGAGTAAAGGAGCATCCAAGCAAAGAAGCTAAGCAAAGCATGGAAAAAGGCTAAATTCTAAAAAAATTGCTAAGCTAAAAGCTAAAATTTGGAGTTGAAATGCTATAGGACCTTTGTGAGATCTTTCTAACTTAATCTCTAGTTAAATCGTCGGTCCGCGTAGAGGCAATTTTACTTTTCTTTGTATGTTGTTCAAGCATAGGAGTATGGGATCATTGTATGTGGAGGAAGTTTGTTGATTATTGATTTGTTGTGAAGGTGAAGTGTTTGTCATTTTTTTCTTATTGTGTTGCATTGTGCATGCATGGTCGTAGATCATTGAGACCCACTCTTGTCCCTTTAAATTTGCATCTTGAATCGGTTATTCGTAATCCTAGGGGAAGAGGTAGTTCTCATCACTCCATTTCATCAATGGAAGGACACAATGAGGACCATGTGGAGGACCTTGGTTACATAGACCAACAAGGTATCCTCCACCCCAATGTGCATCATGATAACATGCAAGTACCATTAGGCATGCTAAGGCCATTCATTCATCCACCACAACAACAAGGTCAAGTTCCATTGGGAATGCCAAGGCCAATCTATGCTCCACCACCACCCATCATTCAAGGCAATCAAGGTGCCCATGTTACACCTCTAATTGCTAATCCTCCCCTTACTTTAAGAGATCACTATGTGCCTAATGAATACAATGCACCCACATGTATTCAATTGCCACCATTTAGAACACACCACTATGAGATCAAGCCACAAACCATTCAAATGCTTCCTAACTATCATGGACTTCTAAGTGAAGAACCTTACGAGCATTTGGATGAGTTTCTTGAAGTATGTTCCACCGTGAAATATATGGACATGCCGGAAGAGATCTTAAGGCTTAAAATTTTTCCATTCACCCTAAAAGACAAGGCAAAATATTGGTTTAACAATCTTAGGCCTTTTTCAATAACTTCTTGGGCAAAAATGCAACAAGTGTTCTTGAAGAAGTACTATCCGGTTTCTAAAACCAATGCCATGCGAACCTCAATTCGAGAGTTTTCACACGGGGATGGGGAAACATTCCATGAGGCATAGCAACGCTTTAATGAATTACTAATGAAGTGTCCACATCATGACATGCCCAAATGGCAATTAGTTCAATATTTCTTTGAGAGCTTATCGGATAATCATAAGGGCATGGTTGATGTTTCCAGGGGTGGCTCTTATATTGATAGGCATGAGGATGACGTGTGGCATCTTTATAAGAGCATGAGTGAAAATTCTTTGCATCGAACTCTATCTTCTAAGAATGGTAGGAATTCAAGTGGAAGGAAGAGTGTTGGCTTACATCAAGTCAACCATTCCAATGAAATAGCCACTGAGATGAAATCCTTATCTCAAAGGTTTAATCAATTCTTGATCAACCAAAACTCGGCAAATCAAGTATCTTCCATTCCTAACCATTCCCATCATGCATCTAATGAGACATGTATGACTTGTTCAAGTGTTTCACATTCTACTTCCAATTGTCCCCATGGACATGTGCAGAATGAGCATCATGAACAAGTCAATGCAACTTTTGTTAATCAAGGGAACAATCCTTATGGCAATCATTACAATCCTAGTTGGAGGAATCATCCGAACATTTCTTGGAAAAACCAAGGGGAAGGCTCAAACCCTCCCCAAGGCGGTTTCCAAGGGAAATACATTCTACCTCCAATGCAAAGCCAAGGTTCCTAAGGATTTAGATCATTTCAATCATAAGGAAATCAATTTTCTAATTCTCATTTTCCTAATCAACCATCTTATTCTCAAGGAAATTCTAGGAGTTCCGCTTTTGAAGAGAAAGTTTTAACCGCTTTGGGCACTTTAGAGGCTAACACTCAATTGCTTCATTCTCACTCTTAATCCATTGCAAAGCTAGAAACCTAAGTAGGGCAAATAGCTAGCACTTTAAATGCTAGAGAGAAAGGGAAAATGACTTTGAATGCCCTACCAAAGCAACAATGTGTTGTGGAGACTCGTTCCTCATCGAAAGGTCACACAATAGAGCATGTTAATGCGGTGACAACCTTGAAAAGTGGGAAGATTGTGGACAACCAAGTGGGTATGTCCAATGAAGAGAGTGAACCGGTGCAACCCAAAGTTGACACCCGTCCCATTTCACATCCTATTCTTCCTTCATTGCATATGCATGATTTTTCAAATGACAATGTGTTAAAAAGTGATTTGAAAAGTGATTTTGAAAAGAAAGATTTGCAACATGATTTCAAAACTTCTTGTGTTGAAGAGACTTCAAAGAAAAATTGTGAAAAGATTTTTGAACCAAAAGCTCCATTTCCGGATGCCTTAAAAGGATCCATTTCAAATGACAAGCAAAAGGCCAAAGCAAATGAAATTATGGATGTGTTTAGGCAAGTGAAAGTCAATCTTCCACTTTTGGATGCAATTAAGCAAATTCCAGCTTATGCCAAGTTCTTGAAAGACTTATGCACCCAAAAGAGGGAGAACAAAAGCCAAGCACCTAGGATAGTGGTCTTAATCAAGCAAGTAAGCTCAATTTTGCAACATAACAATTTTTTAAAGTTTAAGGACCCGGTTCACCTACTACTTCTTGCATCATTGGTGACCATGTCATTAATCGGGCTCTTCTAGACCTAGGAGCGAGTGTTAACCTTCTCCCATACTTGGTGTATGTCAAATTAGGCTTAGGAGACTTGAAACCGACTTTGGTCGTTTTACAACTTGCCGACCGATCCATCAAGAAGCCTAGGGGTATCATTGAAGATGTCTTTATTAAAATTGATAAGTTTTTCTTCCCCGTTGATTTCGTTGTCATTGACACGGAACCGGTCCCAAATCCTAAGAGCTAAATTCCCATTATCCTTAACCATCCTTTTTTAGCAACCGCGAAAGCCAACATTAATTGTAGGATGGGGATAATGAAGATCTCATTTGGCCACATGAAGGTGAATTTGAATAGTTTTAATCCAACCCCCAATTCTTTTGACAAGCATGAAGAAGTTAATGTTGTGGAGAAATGTCATAATCATGAATGTGATGGAATTGAGTTTTTGTGTGAGACCAAGGTTTCAAAAAGTCCACCTTCAACCTTAAAACAAAAGAAAGTTGTTTCAAAATCTTGCTTTGAAAGGGCATGGAAGCCCAAAGATCATTTTGACCAAGGACAAAGAACTTCCTTTGAGCCTAATCCAACAAGTTCTCTAGGAAACCATTTGTTGGGTGGAGCTCAGAACATCCATTACCCCATTAAGGATGCACTACAAGATGTTTGATCCAGGCTAAAAGAGCCCAACGTCTTGCTAGGGACGTTAAAGACTAGCAAGGCATTTCGTAGGGTGTCAAAACCCTATTCCTCCCTCATTTCTATCTTTAATTTCATTTCTTGCGAAGTCTAGATATTGGCTTTGAGGTTCATATACATTGCTAGGAACTTTGATTAGGATTGCATGCACTTTTATATTAAAATTGAGCATTTTGTCCAAGTTCGATCGATCTCAAAATGAGTTCGATCGATCAAACTTCCCACCTGCATCAAACCTGCATCCAAATCACTCTCTGTCCAATCGTTCGAAGCTTTCCTGCATAAAATAGCTCTCTGTCCCATTATTCAAACTTGTTCCTAAATCGATCTCTAGTGCTTTGATCGATCCAACTTTATCTTGGATCGACCTACAGTCTCAACACTTAAAAAAATTTTGGACCTACATCCAACTTGCATATCTTTGCTCTCTGTCAGATCGATCGAACATTTGCTCAGATCGATCTCAGTTTTGAAATTTGATATTTTAACTTTGTTTTTATTTTTAATTTTTAAAAAATCCAAAAATATTTTTAATTTTTAGTTTTTAATCTTTAAATTTTTATTTTATTCAAATATATATATATATATATATATATATATATATATATATCAAAAAAATTAAAAAATCCAAAAACTCAAAGGTGAGATCGATCCCAATTCGATTGATCTGAGAATTCAGTTTGATCGATCGAACTGGTTCGGGGATGTTTTAAAAAAAACAGATCTAGGGTTATTAGATCAATCCTTAAGATCGATCCAACAACCCTCCTTTCTCCCTTATCCCTACACCTCTCTTCTCCACCTCCGGCAACCTCATTCCGGCGTCCATCTCATCGCGAAACTCACTCTCTCCTCTTGCATCTACATCTTCATCTTCCTCTCATCTCCTCTCGCGACTTGAGGTAAGATCCGAGCCACATCTTATGATTTCAAGCTTCAATTTGTTCAATACATGTTGCTTACTGTTAGATTTAGGATATATGATGATGATTTACCTCCATTGTTGCCGATTTGAGCTTTTTGTATATATGTGTATATATGGTTATATATTTTTGAGATTTGAATTGATTTTGGGAGTATGGGCCTCGTTAAGTGACTAGAATTGATGCTATGTTATGTTGATGGGCCTACGACCATGTTCGTGAAGGCCCCGTGCTGTCCATGTCACAGATCTGTGACCCTTCGATTTTCACTTCACAATTCGATCAATCGAACTTTTTCTCAAATCGATCTGGTGAGATCAATCTCACTAATTTTCGATCGATCGAAGTTTCTTTTGTCAGATCGATCTCACATTTTTTTGTGATCGATCGAACTTCATAGATTTGTTCCATACGCTTTATATGTCATCTATTATGTGCCATGCTACCTTATATATGCCAATGCCTATGTTTTCCACATTGGACGCATCTTATACTTATCTTGTCTAGCATGTTTCACATCATTATTTGTCACTTGCATCGATTCATGTGCCGTACCTATTTTGTCTATCTTATTTGATATACGTGATTCTAACTGTGCTTTATATTCTTTATTCTGGTACTGACTTCCATTTGAATTTCTATTTGCAGACTATGGTTCGAGTCAAGACTATAGCGCGTGGACACTACCACAGTGGAGAGAGACGTAAACCAGGTGATGAGGCCAGTCCATCTCACAGAAGAGTCTAACAGCGGACAGAGGAGCCAGTAGAGCCCTCATATGAGCCCACTCCACCTCAGTCTCCAGCTGACAGCAGATTACATTCTTCTCCTGAGATAGTTCATTCACCACAGGCTGATACTGAGACTGCACATATTCCATCTCCACCAGCTCAGCCAGCTCTTGACCTCGACCGGCCATTGCCGTGATACTCATGCCTTGAGGTGGCGCATGAGTCAGTCTTTGACATTGATTATTTCTCCCGGTTGGTGCTGACCTGATCGGCATATGACGATATTCTCCGGAGGGGCCTTGCAGCCATTCTTGCCCCAGTCATATACTCGGTGTACCCGAGGCTTGTTCGGATGTTCTACCAGAACTTCTGACTTGCCCTGCGTAACTCGGAGGAGCTACGAACCACCATTGACGACTACCCGATCAGGATTACCATCGATACTTTATCCAGATCCTGCCAGTGCTGCATCTCTGCCCACCAGATCTTCAAGAGGCCTATCTTATTCTCTACAGGCCTACTTATATAGATATAGCCGTCTTTCTTATAGGCCACTTTGCTGCTGGCGAGACTTCCGCCACCCGGACCTATCTTCCAGATGATCTGTGGTTCTTTGATTCGGTGCTTTACAGAAACGTCTTTATGGCCGGCCACAAGATCCAGCGGCGATGCGATTTTCTTACAGCTTTATATGCTTTCTATTTAGGGCACTGGCTGTCTATTCCTTCTCTCATCTGGTGTGTGATGAGGAAGCTATACGATGATTATATTAGTAGGGAGTGGCCAAAGTTCCTCCCATTTGGCCACCTTATCACCCAGATTTTACCAGATCAGCATTATCCCTTCCAGCCACGGGAGCGCCCTGAGAGAGGATCCTGTTCCTTTGAGAAGAAGGACTGGGATAAGAGCTATAACGCTATTATCGGCAGACTCCAGGATCATGCGGTGATAGCAGTAGAGGAGTTAGAGGCTGAGGAGGCAATAGCAGCAGACCTGGCAGCGGACAACATACTAGTTGGTCCGGCTACCGTACATATGATATCGATTTGGAGCAGCCTGCCGAGGACACAGAGCAGCACTCTCCAGCTGGATCATCCATACACTTCCAGGAGTAGACTCAGGAGTATTACTCTCCAGATCCATCACCTGAGGCTCCAGACCATATACCTAGCTTTGGAGAGCGGCTTCAGACTCTGGAGGACTCAGTGGCATCCATTCGAGCTGAGACTATTGCCATCAGAGCTGACATTGCTACCCTATGCACGGATGTCATGACTGCATTCCGGGACCTATCTAGAGACATCCACGGAGCGCACCCTACTCGTCCTACCTCTTCCTCCTGACCTCTATATTCCTTTACTCTTGTCATTCTATATTTGTGCTATCTGTGATACATTATTCCTATTAAATTATATTTTTGTAGCCGTGTCTGTCGACTTTGATATTAGATGTACTGTACTTTATTTATTATATATATATATATATATATATATATATATATATATATATGTTTTCTGTATGGATGTCATATTTTCATATTCTTATAATTATCTGTTTGACTCCATCAGGTGTATCCCAGTGACTTCAATGATAGAGAGTACTGCCCAAAATTTTCAGGACCACCCTTATACCTCTCTTTATTTTCAATTGTTATCCCATTTACACTTGCATATCCACTGTACACTGTGATTATCACTTTTGTTATCTGATGAGTTTTATCCAAGTGTTAAAATTTTAGGACCACAGTTAATCCCAAGTTTTTTTTTTTTTTTGGGGGGGGGGGGGGGGGGGGGGGGCTATGCCATCTACTTTGGATACTTCTGTTCCGGCTATTCTTTGCTATAGTTACACTGCTATACTCTTTCCCTTTTGTTCTCTTTGCACATTGAGGACACTGTGCCATTTAAGTTTGGGGGTAATGGTGCTTTGTAGTGTTTGTTTTTAAAATTTTGAGCATGACTTGTGTATTTGAGGGATTTTCTATAATTGGTCTATGATTAGCTATGATTTTGATTTTTTTTTTTAGGACCATATTGCTTAAAATTTAAAAATTGCTTGACTTGAAAGTCCAATACTCCTTGTATGCCTTATGGATGTCATTTAAGAGTAATTTTTTTTGAAAGATTGATATCTTGCTTGCATTAGTGGTCCACATCATCCCGATTTTGTGATTGTTTTGAGATTCACTCTAGGATTCTACATTAGCACAGGTGCACACTAGCATTCATTTGTGGGGTACATGCTTTGTTGATTATTGATTTGTTTATATCCCAAATGGGCTAGTAGTGCATTGAAAGCTTTCATTTTGACAAAAGTGGATAACAATCCCTTTTCATTGAGTAGCCGAGATTCTAGCCTCATTAAGCATTGAATTTCTCACGCTGAAAGGTGGAGGGCCCAAACTCTAAGTTAAAAAAAAAAAAAAAAATAGAAAGTTGCAAAAGCAATAAAAGTGAGGACTTCTCCCAAAAGGTGAGAAGTGGGAAATGATTAGATGGTGGTTGTTTTGATTTGTAGCCTAGTTGATTTGAGCTTGTAAGTTCATAGGGGTGTTTGAACGCCTAATGCCCTAAAGCCGTCCGGTTTGGGAGTCATTGACCTAACGTTTGACCTCATGGATCGCTAGAAAGCTTAATAGATCAACACATTGCACCATGCTTCCATCTTTGATCCTATTAAAAATAAAAAAAATAAAAAAAAAATCGAGTGAAAAGAATAAGCCCACCTAGAACAATAAAGCTTTTATAAAAGGTCCACTCTTTGTGTTGATGATTGGTACTAGATTTGTATGCTAGTTTGAGGCTAAGGATGTGATTAATTCTTTAGTTGCCTTAGATAGCAACACACTTGATGCCGGTCCACTCAAAAAGGATTCTTGAGTTGTTTTGATTTGCATGATCATTTTCTTGATGTGTTAAGGACTATACTTGCTTGCTTGATGTTGAAATTTTGGGAGATTACTTAGAAATGTTTGAAAAATTGCATACTTGAGGTAGTTTTCTCCTAATACTTGTTTGTAGTATTGGTGCCTCTTTAATGAGAAGGAGCTTAATGTTTATGGGTATCATTTCTGGAAACCCTCACGAGACTTCACTTGTCCACTAGGGGTAACTTAGGGGTTTAAAAGGCTTGTTGCATATGCTAAATGCAATCGTGTTCTCTACGAAAGTGGCGTTATCCATTTATTACTTTCTAGTTCATAGTTGTATAGTTATTCATTTCATTCCTTTACTTTCTAGTTCATTACTAGGGACTAACAATATTTAAGTTTGGGGGTGTGATTAGCGCTAAAAAGTGCGCATTTAAACCCCTTAAGCTTAGGTATTCAAAGACCTTTATCTATCTTATTTTCTTGCTTTAGATTGATTTCGTGTTATTTCCATTTTCAGGTACTAATTCCCAAAATAAGCTAAATTAGCCAAGTAAGAATAGAAATGAATCAATTCTGGGATGAATCAAAGAAAAGAGCAAAGTAGAGCAAAAGGAAGCTCAGAGGTGGAATTTCAGCAACTTCGATCGATCTCAAGAAAAGTTCGATTGATCGAACTCCCTTCAATCTCAGCTCTTCAAGATAGATCTAGGCCATGATGTCATTTCCAGAGATCCCAAAAGTTCGATCGATCCAACATCATTCTTTGATCGATCGAACATTTTTGTCCTTATCCATATGCCAGATCTTATCCAACTGTACCACCCTACCTACCACTTTTGTCCTTTCCCCCAAAAAAAATATCTTCAAAATATCTCAGATTTGTTTTTCCAAAAGGCGCCGCCATTAAGGATCGATCCAACTTTAGTTCGATAGATCTCAGCTATGTTCGATCGATCCAACCTCAAGTTCGATCAATCGAACTTTTCAAATCCCGAGAAAAATCCAAATTCTAGCTCATTAAAAGTTGTCTCATATCCAATCATTGGGGAATATTTGGTGTACGAGCCCAGCTCATCTAGGGTGATTTTTGACCTACCTATATAAGGAATATGAACCACTTTTTGGAGAGACTTTTCATTCTTATTCATTTACACCTAGAGGCTTAGAAGAGGAGGAGGCTAGAGACATAAGCTTGGAGACTCTTCATCAACTAAGGAGCAGATTTCTTCCATGGAGCTTGCCCTTGAGGGTTGGGAGACACCATCCATGAATGGCTAGACATCCTCTTGTGGCTAGAGTTAGCCATAAGCATGCTTTCTACATCTTGATTTATGTATTCTTGAGGAGATTTGTATTGTGATACATATTTTGACACTTTTATATATATAGATCTTGTTTATTCAATGATTTGTATGGTTTAATGCTTCCAATTGATCGTTTCATTCTATCCACATGTCTGTGTATGCTAGAATAGATGTTCATGTGTTTGTCTCTATTTCTTGTGCTATTAATGCATGTCTTTGTGTATTAATGCTATAGATCTAGAGATTGTCAAGACATAGTGCTTAATAGAATGCTCTTGTGGTTTATTTGATGGTTCATACTCATTTATTGATGGATTATGCCTCTCCCTTAGTTTAATTTCATGTCATTAGCTTAATTGTAGTGTAGTGGTAGTTTAGATGTTAAATTGGAGGACAATCCATGCTTGTTGTTTGATGTTCCATACTTATAAATGCAAGTGGCATATTTCTCTAATTTTGTGTTGTGTTTGGTTGTGAGCTTAAAGAAATGATTAATGGCCTAATTTGATATGTTGTGCTATCTACTATGTTGCTTAGATAATATATGCTTAATTTGTCATCCATGCTTGTTGAAACAACCACATACACACACCATTGTTACAATACATGCCTTTTCCCTCATTAATCATTCATTAAAGGTGTAGAAGAGTTGTGCTTAGTGGTGATCTCTAAACCCCAAGATTTCTCTCTCTCTCTCTCTTATTTTACCTCTATTGCATTATTGTTTACTTTAGTTTAATTGCATCTTAGCTTAACTCAACCACCAACCAACCTTTTGATCACTCAACCTACTAACCCTAATTTTGATTCAACAACCTTTTACAACCCTCACAATCCCTTGGGACAATCCCTACTCACCTTAGCTATATTTTTAGTGAAAGGTAGTAGTGGCAAATTATAAATGTAAAACTTAGCCACACTCATCTTAGTCTTTTTGCATAAACTTTGAGTTTGAATTGACGACACACCAATCCTCAAGGAATACAACACTTGAAATTTAAAGAATGAAATCAAGGTAAAACATAACGTTTATACAATTAAACAAGGTTAGAATATTCCATATAACATGAAAAGGTTTTAAATCCTCAAGGAATGCAACACTTGAAATTTAAAGAATGACATCAAGGTAAAGCATAAAGTCTATGTAATTAAACAAGGTTAGTGCAACACCCCTAGTTTTCAAAAGGATATAATTGAAAATTAAAATTTTCTTTCTTGTGCATTTTTAGTTGGTTACGTGGCTATGTGTTTATGTGGTTTCATGTTATTTGTTTAATTATTAATTGTTTAATTGTTAATTGATTTATTTGTCTAATTGTTTAATTGTGAATTGTTTAATTGTACAAATTGATTTCTTTGTGTTAATTAAATTATATGCTTATGTGGATGTTCATTAATGGGTTAAATTAATTTGTTTGTGTAACTATTTAATTGAAATTATAAGATAGGTGACTTGAATTAAATGGTTAAATTAATTGTTTCAATTAAAGTGTTTAATTTATTAAGGATAGGATTGGATGGTATGGAGTAAATGGGTACGGTTAATACCCATGGATATTTGTACATGTATATATGGGTATATATGTATTTGGGGATTAATTTAATTATTAGTAATTATTAATAATTGAATTATATTCATTATATAATGTGTAATATAATTCTAGGGTTTTGTATGTGCTTAAGGGTTAGCCGACTTAGTGTAGTTTTATTTTATTATTTCTTTTCCGTCTCCCCCAAGAATTAAAAAATTAGGTTTTCCTTAAGCCTATATAAATATTACATTAGACGTCGGCTTAGGGTTTAGAAATCAATAAAACCTTATTCGTAAACAAAGAGCAACTTGAGAGAAAAACTGAAAGAACCAGTTAGGATTCCGGTCGTGGATTAAAGGTCGGACCAAGGAGGAAGGAATGGATTGCTTGTGGGATTGAACCACAGTAGTAGGAGGTTTGACGGTAGTCGGCAGTCGTCAGAGAATTTAGAGATGACATTGAAAGGTTTCAAACCGAAACCTAAAGGTAAGTTCTATTTTGTCTCTCTCTCCTTAACCTGTGTTCTATGCATACCTAGATGATCTCTAGGGTTTTAATCAGAAATTAAATAAATCTCGTATGTTTTTAAATCAGTCTTGTATGTTTTTAAATCAACATTAAATAGTCTATGTGCTGAAAAATTAATCCGTTTCTTCGTATCAATTGTTGTTTCATATGTGTTCTAAGTTTCTGTTGATGATGCATACTACAGTTTGGATGCCTTATTTTAGGACATGAATTGAACCCTAGGAATTGTATTAGATATCACAGAACCTTCTGTAACAGCGTCAGAAGTGAAGAAGATGAACCAGAAGAGGAAACGGAGGAAGCAACTCTCTATGAAAGAGAGAGCCAGCTCTATGGATTGAGGGAGCCGGCTCCCTAGACCACAAAGCCTGCTCCCAAGGTGTGGGAGCTGGCTCCCAATGGTTGAGAGTAGGCTCTCAACTTGTGAGAGCATGCTCTCATGCCAAACTTGCTACAAGATGTGGTTTAAGGGTCTGTTTTTGGTTTTTGAAGTTCCTGAACTGTTTTGGGCAATTTATAGGGACTCTAAACATTATATTATACTGTAGTAGAACCCATATTGCATAATTAAAATCTTTATGCTAACGGATTTAACAGTAGGGAAGTTTAAACAATCTTACGTATTGTTAATTGATATAAATGATTAAATTGGCTATTTTTGTTTTAATAATTTAATGGATTGTAGTATGGACTCTAAACATGCTATTACACAATATTAGAACTCACATTACATAATTAATGTCTTTATGCTAATGGATTTAACAGTAGGGTAGTTTAAATAATCTTGCATACTGTTAACGGATAGAGAGGATTTAATTGCTTAAACTGTGTCTAACAATTTAACGGACTGGGATATGATTTAAAAATCTTGTTTTGGATGCATAATAGGGTTATTTAATTATCAGACTTGATTTATGCTTACTCTGGATGCTAATTGCTGAGATATTAAACTCTGTTTTGCAATTACATGGATAAGTGTCTTGGATTCTAATTGCTGAACTATTAAACTTTGTTCTGTTAATTACTTGGATTACTGTTGTGGATTTTAATTACTAAACTATAATGTTATGTTCTGTAATTACATGGATGATATGGATTGTATGCACCGTTATGAGACGGTGGCATACTAGGGATGGTTTAGCTCAAAACGCTAATTCTTACCTCTTCTGGATTCTAATTGGTGAATTGCTTTACCGGTTCTATCAATTATATGGATTTTGTGGATTGTATGCACCAGTATGGGACGGTGGCATATTAGGTTTGGATTAGATCAAAACGCTAACTCATACCTATTCTGGATTTAGGAAATGGATTTAATAATAATATTTAAATCCTAATTAAATGTCATGTCTTGGCAACAAACAGTTGAGCGGCACTTTATTGGTTTTAGATGAAATTTATATATATATTTATGGTACCACGATATGAGCTTGAGTCTCAGGATCATTGGTTAGAGAGCGTATATGCAATAGGATGCATAACTGGTTATGATGGTTGAGGTATACCTATTAGGTCTAGTCACTCATGCCCACCTTTGGGTGCGTTTTTGTATGTTGCTTTCAATTCAGGTTGAGACCCCCATTGTAGTCCAGTGAGAGTCCTTTAGTGTGGATATATATATGTATGGACTAGATAGATATTGTTGAGATATTTAGGATGTATCTGCGTATCGGGTCTCTGTTTGGATTGTAGTTAGAATAGAATTTATTCGTGAGCCTGACCCATTATTATTTTTCAGGTATTGGACGATTCCAGTCTTAGAGCTTATTCGTACTGAGCAGAGACGGTCACTCTCTTCCGACGATTCCAGTCGGACTGCTATTGATATTTAGTTTTGGATTTCCTTTTTAGTTTAGTTTATCTTCAGTTGGGTTTTGAATAGGAGTTCACTAGATGGATTCTTGAGTTGTATTTGTATTGGATGTACCAGAATAATTCTTATATATAAAATTTATTCTGAGGTTTTCGTTATTGGATTACCGTTTTAGTTTTCTTTCAGCAATTTTATTTATTCCTATTTATCATAATTGTATTCTGTGTTCATTTATTACCATTTATTTTTGATACCCTCGGGTGTTCGGGCGTAGGCTTGGCCAACCCACATCCAGGAATCCGGGGGTATCACAGTTAGAGTATTCCATATAACATAAAAAGGTTTTAAATCCTCAAAGAATGCAACACTTGAAATTTAAAGAATGAAATCAAGGCAAAGCATAAAGTCTATGCAATTAAACAAGGTTAGAATATTCCATATAACACAAAAAGGTTTTAAATCCTCAAGGAATGCTACACTTGAAATTTAAAGAATGAAATCAAGGCAAAGCATAATGTTTATGCAATTGACACTCAGATATCGCCCGGATTAAAACCGCTCTCTTGGGATCACTTTAGGACTACTAACCCATGGGTACCTTCCCCTAGTGCGCACTATAAGATAGGGAGCTCTCAATATCTCCCATACTAGAACCAAGTCCTAGCCATGTCAAATCTTGATTGTTATCACCGAGTTTCCAAAATCAACAAGTTGTACAAGTCAAGATAGTATCAAGATACAAGTAATACATTAAACACGTTTCATGCACAACCAAGATTTTGGAAACACATAAGTCATGCCCTAAGTTCTCAACTATGATGGCATGTGAAATGTAATCATAGTATGCATCTACATAGACTACAAACTAGGATTTAAAACACAAGGAATCCATTGATGTAAATATACCATAAGTATAAGATTAATGATTTAATTATTTACTAAGCAATACATGGATAATTAAATTATTCCAAGACAATTGTGCTAGTTCATTAAACACATTAATGAAGTCAAGTCATAAGAAGTCTAGATACATGATGAAAAGCTAAAGGCTCCATGAAATACAAGTTACAACCATGTAAATTAAGTTTCATACAAAGAAAATAATTAAACATAAGTTTCAAAACTTATTCGATTATTCTCAAATTGATACACGTGAAGGATCTTGTCAAGGAAATCATGAATACCAAGTTAGAACTTAATCAAACTCATGGAACCATTGAATAGGTTTTCATTAATTATTTTAATTAAAATATCTAGATTTCAAAACTCATCCAAATGCTCTCAAATTAAAGTATGTTATATAACATATCAAGACTTGATTTAATAGCCTGATACAAGTGATTTCCGCAAGCTACAACCATGATAATTAAACCTTCATATAAGAAAAATAATAAATGAAAGGTTTCAAAACCTAATCAAATATTCCTGATTTAACATATGTGAAAGTATATGGCATGCACATCAATAATATCAAGTCGAAAATCCAATGGAATGAATAGTGCACTTGGAATAAATTAATTAATCAAATTAATTAATTATCTCTAGATTTTAAAACACCTCCGATTACTCTCAAATTCACATATGTTGAAGAGTATGCTAGGGCCTAATATAATATGACATTGCATAATGATTTCAAGCTAGATAAGGCCACATGAATTAAATTTTCATTCAAGAAAAATATTAAAGAAAAACTTCAATACTTGTCCAAATGCTCTCAATTTAATATATGTCATGAACATATCAAGGGGTAATTTAATGTCATGCCAAATGTTTAAACCAAGTTATAACCAACCGGGAAAATCAATTCTCACACACGAAAAATAAATAATAAAATCTCTAGATTTAATACAAAGACATGTAAGTGAGTTGTATAAGCATCAATAGCATGCAATACATCAAGAATATAAACTATAACACTCCCTACCTCAATTTGAGATGAAAATCTCAATTCCCCACCGAAAGAAAAGTGCTCCAGATCTGACGATACTCCTAGGTTATGTCGGGGACAACATGGTGATCATAAAACTCCAAAGAGGACATACCAAAATCCTAACTTGGCCTCAAACCCGAACTCAAAAATAGGCAAAAAATGGATTCTAATAAGGGGGAAAGGTAGAGCACGACGAGGCTTACAATAAACGTTAAGGCGGAAGACTTTTCACAAGGAAAATCAAGTGGAGGAGAGGAAGAAAATGTATGATACCCCTCGATTCTAGAGCCACTGATGATCAAGTTAGAGTACAGATCCGAGGAATACCAAACAATTAATATGTAAACAAGTAGGAATACAAAACAAAATAAAAGAAAATAAATAATAAGCTGAAAAGAATTGTAAATACGAAAACCTCCAAAATAAAAGTTTATTAAAATTTAAACCTTTAATTCCGTACAACTTGGGAATTCATCTAGTGGACCCCTAATAATCCCAAATGATAAATAAATTTATAGAATTAAAATTCAAAACTAAAATAAGAAAGAAAATTCTAAGTAATCGGAAGAGTGAGTGTCTGTATCTGCATCAACATGATCAAGCTCTAAGCCTGGTACTGTCGAACACCTGAAAAATAAAAGTGGGTCAGGCCCACATGCAAGTTTCATTCTATCACAATCCGTACATAAACTCGATATGCAGATACATCTTAGATAGCTTGGCAATATCTAAAATAGTCCATAGATATAGATACACACTATAGGATATTCACTAACCTATAGTCATCACCCTAAGTAGAAGGTAACATGCAAGACGCCGTAGCGTAGTCATGCACACCTAGACCTACCAGGGAACATCATTAGGTCTAGTTATCTATCCAAGCGATATACGCACCCTAACCGTGATCAGGAGACTCAAGCTCGTACCACAGTACCATATATATATATATAAATTCCTTCATAATATTGAAAAGTAAAGCAAACATCCGTTATGTCGTTCAACTATTTTAGTTGACAAGACATGCATCCATGTAGGATTTAACTATTTTAGTTAATCTATTCCTTATGCATGAAGAGGTAGGACTTAGCTTTTTGATCTAATCTATCTCTGATATGCCGCCGTCCCATACCGGTGCATATAATGCATATGATCCACAGATGATGCGCACTCAAATGAACATCAAATATATCCAGAACCAATATAATAGAAATTAGATATTATTAAGATTCTATCATGCATCTAATATATAATTATAATCATAAAACTCCTGTTAAACTGTTATAGTATGTTAAACAATTTAAATTATCCACATCCATCCAATTGACAAAACAAAAATTAAAACAGTTCATCAATTAACATACATAGTAGGGTATAATGATTTTCAAAATTATGAACTGAGCACAATATACCATTCAACCCAAACCATACCCTCTTACTAGTTCATTTAAATCATTATAACAAAGACTAGTAATGGAATCCTCTTCAATCCCTGACGGTATGAAAATTAATGTTTGCATCACATGACGTCCTTTAATCCTCCATCTTAAACCTGTGCTTGATATAGTATGACACTGAGAAGTCTAACTGTACATCATATAAATCCCCAATGGTACACTATACTAATCCATTTAACTGGTTAAAACAACCCAGCAATTAAAACTTCCTCCACTCCTTACAGTATGCAACCATATATTTGAAATTACATGTCGACCACAACCACAACCCAATCAACACTCGTGAGACTGATATATATCCTAGATATCATTGATGTAAAATCCCAAAAATATCTGTTATATCAGTTCATTGAATTTGCTAAAACAACTAGCCTTTCAGTCTCCCTTTCTTTCTTCCGAATAGCATACACATTACTATGTTTATGTTCATGATGCCCCTTAGAATTAAACTCTAGCATAGATCAACTGTTTAAAGGTTTTAATAGGTTAGTTTTTAAACATTTAAAACCCCCGTCACAGTCCAGTATTTACATTTAGCCCCTGAACTCCGAAGAAATTACAAAAACACCCCGTAGGGGTTTATTTTCAAGAGAGACGGCTCCCCCAACATGGGAGCTGTCTCTAGGACTCCCAGAGCCGGCTCTACCTCATGGAGAGCCGGATCTCTCTTCATGGGAGCCGGCTCCCTCCATTAGGGAGCCGGCTCTCCCCCTAAGAGCCCTTTTCCAACTCCTCTATGCATCATCTCTGCTACCGGCGAACTTTGTCCTTCAGTTCTGAATTTTTTTAAATTTTTTAGGGTTCAACTAGAGTCTAAATAACCCTAGAAACCTTTTATATTCCAGTGTAAACCAATTGACAAAAACCTAAACCGAAAACATCACAATTTATGCAAGAGATAGATTCCAGTACTTTAGACAAAAATAAATTTACAGTCTGATAATCTTATATCAAATTTTTGTTTTTAAGTTGAATTAATTTCCTAGAGACCATATAGAATACACAGAACACAAGTTTACAGGAAGGAGATAGAATGAAACTTGCCTTAAGATTTCGGTTTGAAACCTTCAACGCCGTCTCTTAGTTTTAGAATTCTCCAAGACTGCTCCTTCCTCTGAACATTGTTCCATTCTTCTATTGCTTCTTGGTTCCATCCAGAAGCAACCCCTCTATTCTTCCTCTGTTCTTCCTCCTTTAGCCTCTCAGACTCTCACTTAAGTCTCTCTTTGTTCTCTCTCAAATTCCCCTCTGTTTTACCCCTCTAGATTTTTTACGGGAATGGGGTCTCTCCAAACCCTTGCAAACACAAACTGTTCTATATATATAGAATCATGCAAAACCCTAATCCTAATCCCAGTCTACTTATCCAACGGCTACCTTAATTACATAAACTGAAACCCTAAACTTATAACATACGCAACACAGTATTAACTAAAGACGTCCATTACAATACAATGAATAATTAAATAATGACATTTAAAACAGATAAACAAAGGAAAGCAAATAAATAAATATAATCCACTAAATCATTCAAAACACATAACAATTAAATTAACACAATTTCTAATTAACAATTATTTTAAAAACACACAAATAATCAATTAATCAAATACTCATAAACCAAATTCACCATTTATCAATTAAGGAAACAAAACACATCAATCACATAATTAAATAAAAATACAACAAAAACCAAAATTTAAATTCCCATTTTATCCTTTTGAAAACTAGGGGTATTACATTATTCCCCCCTAACAAAAGGAATTCCGTCCTCGGAATTCACAAAATTCTGAATTAATGTCTTTTCCAAAATTCATTTCCGTTTCCGTATGGCACAACCTTTGATATGAGCTCCACCAAATTCCAACACATCCAATAATATCCAAGTTCCTATATTTAAGAAAACGCTAAATGTACAACTCCGAAGTTGTATCTAGCAACCATCCAATCCTACCTAAAATTTAGTGAAGGGTAACGATCTCTAGTCCTCCAAGTTCTATAGAGCAGACGCATACAATTCCTATGCATCCAGTGCTAGCTAATTAGTAACGCTAAGCCATAGATGATTGCCTAAGTCGATAAGAAAAATCCATGAAAAGTCAGTGCGATACGTAAAACTGACCTTCATCCAAAAGACAATGCTTCATATCCGGAAGTTCTCCCAAATAACCATTTCCTGATAAAAACTCTTATATACGAGTTCAACTATCTACAAAATCCGACTACCGCCTCTAAACCGTGTGCAATCATCACCAAAAGAGAGTATTGATCTCTGAGGTATCCTTAAATAAAGACAAGGTCTTATTATATAACCTCGCTCCTATGCCAGACCAACCAGGGAGAGATCTGTACAACAACCTATCCAAAATCCCAAACATTGTCGCACTAACCTCCTTGTGCCAACAATAGCACAGATGATAACTGAAAGGCTAAATAAAGCTTTCGTTTACCCATGCCAACCTAGGATATATAGCCAAAGCATATTTTCCATGATCAAATATTATATCGCGATCAGATTTCCCGTCTAGAGATGCGAAGCATAGTTGTTGCTCCAACACCTTCAAAACTCCGTTGATATAGCAGTGTTTAACCCTACAAGAGATAACCACATACTATAACTCCATTACCAGTGCAATGTAGAACTGACATAACACGCCAAAACAAACCCGACTAACAATGATGTCCACAATCGAACTTGCTTGATCCACGACTCCTAATCCAGATGGAATTAAAATTCCAACCAATGTCGGTACTTTCTGCCAATCATCTACTCCTGAGTAATCCTACTTCCATATTGATATAGGAAGTGGCTAAAACTACCAATGATATCCAAGCCTCAATTTTCCACCTTGTTAGTAGGTGATAAACTTGGAGTTAGTGATATCCATGTCTCTATTCATACCGGCTCACCAAGACGAACTTGGTAAGTTGTGTTATAACTCCTATCCATTTGACTGCACTGTAAGAGTAATAAATTTTACATCTCAGTTACTCTGACCTTCCTAGAATCAGAAAGATAACTACCAATCCTCCTTTAGTATCCTAAACTCCTCTGAGTAAAGTACGACCTCCTGTGGGGTCAACTCAAATATTCTAAGTTGACCGCCTCCATTTCCCTGGTAATAGTAAGTGTTATTATTTCCACATGCTAAATCCATTTACCTTATCGGCTGATAAGATCATCCTCCTCCCTATAACTTCTACCAGATGAAACTTAATACAAAGTGTGAATCACCACATCTATTCATCTAAGCTGTCTCGTAATCCGTGCTATTCGTAGGAACTGATATCTTACTAGTTCCCAAAATAGACAAAATGAAGCTAATTTAATTTTATCAGTCAAACTATATCCCAACTAGAATCCTGACCCGTGTATAGAACCAGCAATCTTTCATCTAGATCAGTGGAAACTACTCTGTCAGTCCTGTTCTAGTATGAGAAGTGGTTGTAATGATCGAATGATCTTTGATGGTCCATCTAGACTATCTACTAAATATCGGACCTTGAGACAAATCCCTATGCACCTCCTCCTACCTGCCCTCCAAGCATCTATGAAGCATCATGTTTTCTCCAGGATAAATAAAACCAAGAGTTGCGAACCTCAGTCCTTACATTCTCCTTCCCATTCATCTAACAAAAATATTGTTAGTCTGGTAACACCAACTTCCATATTTAGGTGCTCGGTTCCACCTTCAAGTCTTTGACACCCTACTTCTTTAACACAAGTAAGTGTCTATTAGACTTCCTATCTAACTTCAAAAGAATATGGATTCTTTCCATCCTCCATATAGTCAACAATTCCCAGCAACAACTATTTGTTGCGAACTGTGACTAAATTTTATTTTATTTTTTTTTCCCCGTATTATTTGTGCAAATGAAGAGACTTTGCTTTATCCTCGATATACAACTACGGTAACTCCTCCTAACGACACACCCTCATGAACCAAATTCTTGATTAAGGATAGACTGATGAATAGTTAATCTGTCTATTATTCTCAGTCGGTGTCGTTCCCACAAGTACTTAAACCAATATAAAATCCTCCTGCTGACTTGAACACCTGTTTAAAGTTTCCAAGAAGATATTCAGCCAAGTCATCTCCTCCGATAAACCATCGTGACATTACAGTTTATTAAATGAACCTATATCATTTGACTCAACCTATCAGTTTACTTATCCCATCTTGAAAATGTATTATAACCATGCATGTTTCAGTTCTTTAGATTGGCTAAAGCTAGATATACCTACCAAATCCTATGACCACATGCTCAAAAATCCTAGCGTCATTAACGTTATTCCTCTAAAACGGTAATTGGTTGATCACAAGCTTGTATCCCCAACTAAACCATATTCCTAATCCTAAATACTTGATGAAAAAGAAACACATAAGGCACACACAATAAAACACAATAGAACACAATAGAATCCTACGTAAAACATCATTCCTCCTAGCAAAGAAAATCTCTTTTAGAACTCAACCTTACTTGATTAGTTCACAATCTCCTTTTCCAGTTCCAGAGGTAATCATCCAACCTCGAAACATAAGCTCAAATCATAGCTCATAACAAAATCCATTTGCCTTAGCAAATTCCAAAGGCTTAACCTTCATCCTCCTTATACACGGAATGCAAACCGTCTAATGTAGCTTTAAGAAAGTAACTTAAACTGTCCCAACCTAATCCCTATACTCCCAGGAACATGATATAAAATCATTCCCTTATTTCGAGAAGAACTCTATCTGATTCTTGAACCCTTGAAGAGTTCCTTTATCTACCTTTTTGAAAGGTATTTCAAAAGTCTAACTATATGTGACAACCCTAGATTTTACAAACCCAGTGTGTCCTGTGATGACCCGAAGCAGATTCAAAATGTGGAAGCAAAAGATAGAATAGCAGTCTCTAAAGATACAACACTCCTCTAAGACACCAATGTGACCCTCAATGAGGTCACAAAACCCAAAGGAAGTAAATGCGGAAGCAACGTTTCAACAACGAACAAGAATGAACTTAGGGCCAAAATGGTCATTCCACACTAAAATGGGAGCCACCGTGCACACCATTAGAAAGACAACAAAAAATTAATAAAGATAGACTCAAGAATCACTTGATTTAGAGTCCGAACGGCAAAGATATCAAGTCCTGAAGTCGAAGGAATGGAAACCCCATCCCGGTTCAAACCAAATTCTGACACTACTTCACTAAAACTTGAATATCTTGAGCTACAAGACTCATCTAAATCTGAAATTGGTACCATTGGAAAGCTTATTTCAACGCGGTCAGTTTAGACTCAAGAATAAACCAATTCAAAGTTAAAACGAAGGAGATACGATGATCTAAAGTCAGAGGTGAAGTGCTGAACCAAGACACACACACACACCCCCCCATGACAAGTACCACGAGCGCTCGTGGAAGGGCTATGAGTGCTCATAATTAGTCCTGAGATTTCCGTCCAAAATTGGAGTACTCGTACACCCCTTGGAGCACTTGTACTGCTGTAGGCTGCACCTGAAATGCCAACTTGAAATGCAATTTTAAGGACTTTCTGGGCCCTTTTGAAAAAAAAACACAAAGAAAAAACCCACCTCAAAATCATGTTTTCTAGCCAACCATGTCAAAATAAAACTTTATTTTTCATGTGAAAACCCCAAAATGCCCTTATGCACAGTTTTTGCAAAAGAAATGCAAAATGAGTCTATAGGTGGCTCAAATTGCCAAGGAAGAGGTTTTACTTGGAAATGACCATGCACACAAACGTAACTCATCTATTAGGATGTGCTACAATGGTCCATGATTTAAAAATAGCATCGATGCAAAATCCGACCTCCCAACGGCCAAAAAGGCAAAAATGGACTTGAAATGGAAAACATGAAATCCAAAAATATAAAATGGAGTCAAATGACTATTTGGCCCTTGGCCACACTTTATACATGATTAATGAAGCCCTATGAAAGAATCAAAATGGAATTCCCACACTCGATGCAAACATGGTGAATCAATAACTTGGCATTTTTCAATATTTTCAAAATATTTCAAGAAATCAAAAGTTGCATTTGATACAAAATACATGTCATTGGCCTCCGGCCTCATCTCATACATGTCAAATACATTATAAGAAGTGTACTTATGTACACATTACATACATGGAATCAAATATACATATTTTTTAAAAAAGGGCTACAAGTGGCATTTCAAGCCAACCTTTACAAAAATTAAAACCTTCAAGTCTACACTCATCCAAGCAATGACGAACATCACGAACCAAGTCTTCGTACCTGATCAAAACCCCCAGTAACTTCGGGGTGAGTAAACAAGTTTACTCGTAAGGAGTGAGCATGCATCGACTCGATTTCTTTCAGATTTTTAGACTAACATGATACAGTTCAAAAGGGTTATGCCACCTAACGTCTATGTTAAGGTGAGACTCAGGGAGCATCCTAAGCTACTCATGCAATTGAAATGAACTATGGCATATAAGTATACATGTTCAAGTATACTAAACAATGTCAAAACATGTTAGACGACAACCAAGCATGCATTTTCAAGTGTACTAAACCATATTAAAACAAATTATGCAACGTCCAAGCATATCTACTCAAGTATACATTTAATATGGAAAAACTCGTAAATCAATTACACAAACACAAGTATACTAAGCCAAACAAGATACGCATAAGACAAGTATACATGGCACAAGTATACTAAATGCAATCTAAACTCACGAAGCAAGTATACAAGTTCAAGTACACTAAAAGACGCTCAAATACACAAACAAGTACACTAGTCCAAGCATACTAAATGAGATCAAAATATACGAAGCAAGTATACAGTTCCCGGTATACTAAATGAGATCAACATACACAAAACAAGTATACAGTCGCAAGTATACTAAACAAGATCCAAATACACAAGGCAAGCACCAATTCACAAGTTACAAGTAATCTATGATTAACTACTTAGAATTGAATGCGAAAGCAAATAGTGGAAAGACTAGGACATGCGGTCACTAGACCAAGCAAGTGTTTCCGGGTAATTACGACCCACAAGGCACTACCTAGTGCGCACGTGCATAAGTTATTCCGGGCAATTACGACCCACAAGGTACCACCTAGTGCGTAATTATGACTTAGAAAACTCTTATCTCTGTACTAGAGCCAAGCCCTAGCCATCACATAAATTATGTCCTCACAAGCTTTCCAAAACCAATAAGTTCAAAACTTATACAAAATTAAATGCAAGTTACCACATTCCATGCACAAGTAAGGTTAAATCCACACAAATCATGTCCTAGAATTCAAGTCTAAATAGCATATGACAAGTCATGTCCTCAATATGCAATTTATACATAAAGGAAGAATATTTTATAACAATTGAGCCACATTACCACCCTAAGTCACAAGTACTAAATAAGCTTCAATTTAGTAACTAGCTCCCAAGGTAAACAATTGTAATATTCTAACAAGTTCTACACCTACACAAGGTACATTTAAACAAGCTTTACAAATCAATGATATTCTATATCATGTTAAGTCCAATTACCATTTTAAGTGGCCACAAGTACTAATTATACATCAAGTTAGTAGCATGCTCACAAGGTAATTAGAATTCTACATTTTAAGAGATTTTCAACCTAATCATGGAAAGTCTCTAGATTTCAAATCTATCCCAAATAACCTCAATTTAATATATGTCAAACAATATAGCATGCTCATTACATATATCGAATCAAAAGAGCAAAATGAGCAAGACATCATCATGTGGATTGTAATTAATTTAAATTAATTAAATCTCTAATTTTCAAAAGTTGTTCAAATGATCCCAAATAAATATATAACAAGGACTAAGTCATGGCCATGCCATATATCAAGTCAAAAATGGAAAACAAGCAAGGTACAATTAAATTGAATTTAAATCAAGTTAAATTCATTTAAATCTGTAGATTTGGAAACTCATTCAAATGGCTCCAATTAATTATACAACAAGAATCAAGTGAAGGCCATGCCATATACCAAGTCAAAATGAATTATATGCAAGTTACAACAATCATTAATTTCTCAAATTAACATTAGGCATGCATACAACTTACATATCATTACAAAAGGAAGTAAAACACTTGGAAAATAAATTATAACAGCCCCTACCTCACTAGAGAAGAGTCTCTCTAGAATCCAAGGCAAATCAACACAAAATGGCAAACCCTTCAACGGTTATTTAGAGGAGGATGAAGGGAACAAAAAGTGTTCCAAGCTTCATGGTCTAAGGTGAGTGGAAGGCCCTCAAAAATCAAGGTCAATGCCTAAGGCTTCAAGCTCCTCTAATGGTGGCTAGGGTTTTTGGTGAGGAAGGAAATGAAGCAATGAGATGAAGTGTGAATGGAGGAATTAGAAATTCTCCACTCACTAGGTGATCTTACACCATAGTCCACACACACAAGTCTTGGTCAATTGCACAAAAACCCTTCTTTAAGACCATAATCCCAAAGTGGCCCAAAAATAATTACAAGACTAAATTGTGAGCCTACACTTGTCACTTATCCAAGCCAACAAGTGGTCCATTCCTAGGCCAACAAGTGGGTGAATCTTCACCCTGCATGTGTCAAGAAATTAAGCTTCCAAGTTACTCCACCCCAATGCCAACAAGTGGCACCATGAGAATGTGACACTTGTCACACTTTTCGGAAATTGTGAAACAGCCTTTTTTGAAAATATCTTCCCAATCAAATTACAAAATGGTCCTCATGACAAAAAATAATTACTTTAAGTAATTACACTAAAATCCCAAAAGTCAAGAATATTACAAAAAAGATATGCATCCATACCCTTTACAAAAAAAAGTAAACACTTAGCATGCTTTTCTAAGAAAATAGAAATATCTATTTCTAAGAAATCATATATTATGAGTGCATCCTAAAATGGAAGCAAAACTGAATATGAAAAGCAAGGTTGTGCCAACAAAGTGGCAAACGAGAAGGCGACGAAAGATGAATAGTGCCGTAAAATGAAAAATGTGGAAATGACTCAGTCCTCAAAGGAAGTTTTCAATCCACAGGAAAGAGTCTCAGAAACCATTTTCGAGCACTCAAGACGACACTAAACGACGAGAAACCGAACTTAGAGAAGAGACTTTAACGAAAAAAATTCACCCCTAAAATTCTAAGGAAAAAAGAAAGGAAGGAAATGACCAGGTCATTACACTATATGTAGGTCGATCCACCCCAACCCTACAAGTATCGTTCACTATACGATTAGCGAACAAGATCACCCTCGTGCGATCCTTGCTTCTCAAGATTCAATACCCTCTTTCTTGGGTATGTTGAAATCTCCTCCACTAGAATCCTTTTCGGATTCCTACTCTTCGGTTGTCTCCTTTATGAGAACAACTGAAATCATGTCGGTCCCTTCATGCGGTGACCTAACACACACTCCTAAATCCTTCCTTGGCTTATACTTCTAAAAGTAGCACCAACCAGAACTAAACCTTCAATCCCAAATTTTGTTACTGACAAAGAACTCGATAACGTACTCCTTTACTCCTTTGGGTCTGTATCGCTATCACCTTAGACCTCATCCTCCTTCTAGTGTCAACCATTCCATAATTATAAAATATAATTGACATCAGCTGCTCTTCCTAGCGAACCATAAAAGAGTACAACGAATCCTAGAATGGCTCTAAGTTTTTAAGAAACGTAACGCGGAAGACTTCTAAGGAAAGACATTCCTAAGGACACTAGAACCTAGAGTGCTCTGATACCAACTGTGATACCCCTCGATTCTAGAGCCATGAGTGATCAAGTTCGAGCACAGATCCTAGGGATACTAAATAATTAATATGTAAACAAGCAGGAATACTAAACGAAATAAAAGAAAATAAATAATAAGCTTAAAAGAATTCTAAATACGAAAACCTCCAAAATAAAAGTTTATTAAAATTTAAACCTTTAATTCCGTGCAACTCGGGAATCCATCTAGTGGACCCCTAATAATCCAAAATGATAAATAAATTTACATAATTAAAATTTAAAACTAAAATAAGAAAAAAATCCTAAGTAATCAGAAGAGTGAGTGTCTGTATCTGCATCAACATGATCAAGCTTTAAGCCTGGTACTGTCGAACACCTGAAAAATAAAAGTGGGTCAGGCCCACATGCAAGTTTCATTCTACCACAATCCGTACATAAACCCGATACGCAGATACATCCTAGATAACTCGACAATATCTAAAATAGTCCATATAGATATAGATACACACTATAGGATATTCACTAACCTATAGTCATCACACCTGAGTAGAAGGTAGCATGCAAGACGCTGTAGCGTAGTCATGCACACCTAGACCTACCAAGGAACGTCATTAGGTCCAGTTATCCATCTAAGCGATATACGCACCCTAACCATGATCAGGAGACTCAAGATCGTACCATAGTACCATAAATATATATATATATAATTTCCTTCATAATACTGAAAAGTAGAGTAAGCATCCGTTATGTCGTTCAACTATTTTAGTTGACAGGATAAGCATCCATGTAGGATTTAACTATTTTAGTTAATACATTCCTTATGTATGAAGAGGTAGGACTTAGCTTTTTGATCTAATCCATCTCTGATATGCCACCGTCCCATACCGGTACATATAATGCATATGATCCACAGATGATTCACACTTAAATGAATATCAAATATATCCAGAACCAACATAATAGGAATTAGATATTATTAAAATTCTATCACGCATCCAGTATATGATTATAATCATAAAACTCCTGTTAAACTATAATAGTATGTTAAACAATTTAAATTATCCACATCCATCCAATTGACAAAACAGAAATTAAAACAGTTCATTAATTAACATCCATAGCAGAATGATTTTCAGAATTATGAACTAAGCACAATATACCATTCAACCCAAACCATACCCTCTTACTAGTTCATTTAAATCATTATAACAAAGACTAGTAATGGAATCCTCCTTAATCCTTGACGGCATGAAAATTAATGTTTGCATCACATGATGTCCTTTAATCCTCCATCTTAAACCTGTGCTTGATTTAGTATGACACTGAGAAGTCTCACTATGTATCATATAAATCCCAATGGCACATTATACTAATCCATTTAACTGGTTAAAACAACCCAGCAATTAAAACTTCCTTCACTCCTTACAGCATGCAACCATATATTTGAAATTACATGTCGACTACAACCACAACACAATCAACCCTCGTGAGACTTATATATATCCTAGATATCATTGATATAAAATCCCAAAAATATCTGTTACATCAGTTCATTGAATTTGCTAAAACAACTAGCCTTTCAGTCTCCCTTCCTTTCTTCCGGACAGCATACACATTACTATGTTTATGTTCATGATGCCCCTTAGAATTAAACCCTAGCATAGACCAACTGTTTAAAGGTTTTAATAGGTTAGTTTTTAAACATTTAAAACCCCCGTTATTGTCCAGTATTTACATTTAGCCCCTAAACTCTGAAGAAATTGCAGAAACACCCTATAAGGGTTTATTTTCAAGAGAGACGGCTCCCCCAACATGGGAGCCATCTCTAGGACTCCCAAGCTGGCTCTCCCTCATGGAGAGCTAGCTCTCTCTTCATAGGAGCCGGCTCCCTCCATTCGGGAGCCGGCTCTCCCCCTGAGAGCCCTCTCCTAACTCCTTTGTGCACTAGATTGATTAAACAATGTATGCTTATTTGGCCATCCATGTTTAATATTTTAACTAATAGCACACACTTCTTTTATAACATATAATCCCCCTAATCTATCAAATATTGAATGTCTAGTAAGGCAAGGCTTAGTGGTGAACTCTATGTCCCAAGAACCCTCTCTCATTCTCTACACCTTATTTATTTAGTTTTTTTACATTGCATTACTTTTGCTTCAATTATAGCATAACTCAACCAACAAACCCCCTTTTTGATCACTCGACCTACTAAATCCAACATTGATTCCGAAATACCTTGCAAATCCCTTGGGACGATCCCTACTCACTCATGTTACGTTAGTAGTAGTTGGTAGTGGTAGTGACATTTTACAAATTCAAACTTGGCCACAATCAAACAAATCTCAATTTTAGGACATCATAACAGCTTGTCACCACCATGAACAAGACATACTAAAGTTTCCAGTTTTTCCATTTTTTAATAAAATCACTTGAAAAGAAAAGTACTTAAAAGACAAATAAAATAACCTTGGCCCTTAGCCTCATTACACACATGTCAAATACATCCCTAAAGATGCACTTATATGCACATTACATATCTAAAACAAAGTATACATGTTTTGACATATAAAATCAAAAGTCATTTCATGCTAACAAGTGCATGAATGAAGTACAACAAAATATTTCAAGCAACTAAAATGCTCTAGGGATGTTATGCATCCTAAAATAACGTCTCCTTATTTGAAACAAATCGCATTCAGCAGGGGTGAGTTACTTACATTACTCGTAGGAAATGAATATGCGTAAAAACTAGGTTTTTTTTTTTTTTTTTTTTTTTTTTTTTTTTTTTTTTTTTTAAATTTTGCAAGTTAATATAAATTGATCCATGTGGTTCGTGCCACCAAGCGTCTATGTCAAAAATGAAACTAAAAGAGCATCCTAAGCTACTTTAAAGCATTTCTGGCACAAACCACAATATTTATGCAATTAAACAACATAAGAATATACGATACAACACAACAATGTATAGATTCTCAAAGTCATAAACTTATGGTTCGTGGCCAAAATGCCTTACTTGTCAGTAAGTGAAGGTAGAGCATCAGAGACCGGCACGTTTGTTGCAACCGCTACCAGTAGCAGAATGGAAGTGGGAGCACATCACTATGGATTTCGTGACGCGACTTCCGAGATCCAAGGCAGAGAATGATGCCGCTTGGGTCATTGTTGACAGATTGACTAAGATGGCTCACTTTTTACCTATGGCAGTGACAGATGATGCAGAGAGACTTAGTGGATTGTATGTAAGGCAGATTGTTAGGCTTCACAGGGTTCTGGTATCCATTATTTTGGATAGGGATCCCAGATTCACGTTTCACTTTTGGCAGAGTTTTTAGGAGGCTTTTGACACGGGGCTTCATTTCAGCACGGCATTCCATCCTTAGATTGATGGTCAGTCGAAGCGTACCATTTAGATATTGGAGGATATGCTAAGGGCTTGCATTTTGGATTTTGGGAGTAGTTGGGAAGACTACTTACCCTTAGTTGAGTTTGCATACAATAACAGTTACCAAACCAGTATTGGCATGGTACCTTTTGAGGCATTGTACAACAGACCTTGTAGATCTCCAGTTTGTTGGACCGAGGTAAGTGATACAGTTGCCTTGGGTCTCGATATTATCCTTGAGACTATAGAAAAGATTAAGTTGATTCGGTAGCGGTTGGCTATAGCTCAGAGTAGGTAGAAGAGTTATGTTGACAGAAGGAGGAGATCCTTGTCTTTTGAGGTAGGGGACCACATATTTCTCAAGATTTTTCCACGAAAGGGACTTCTGAGATTTTGGCAGATGGGCAAGTTGTCTCCTAAGTTCATTGGACCATTTCAGATTTTGGAGCGCATAGGTGAAGTTGCTTATCGTTTGGTGTTGCCGCCAGACCTGGATAGGGTTCATGATGTCTTTTATATTTATATGTTGAGAAAGTACGAGCTGAATCCATCGCATATTTTACGGTGGACAAATGTTGTTGTTGATGAGGACGTGACCTACGAGGAGGGTCCAATTCAGATTCTTGATTCACGGGAGCAGGTCTTGCGGACCAAGACCATTCCATTGGTTAAGGTTTTGTGGAGACATCATGGCATTGAGGAGGCTACCTGGGAGCTCGAATAGGAGGTTCACTCTCGGTATCCTAATTTGTTTTCTTTTTCAGGTATGACTTGATTTCGGGGACGAAATCCTTTTAAGGAGGGTAGGTTGTAATGACCCGATCATTTTCCTTCCTTTCTTTTTTCAGTAATTTTTTTTTTTTTTTTTTTTTTTTTTTTTTTTTTTTTTTTTTTTTGTTTTTGTCTTTTCCCTTTTTTGTATAGGGAGCTCTCTATCTCCCGTACTAGAACCAAATCCTAGCCATATCAATTCTTAATTGATATCCCAAGTTTTGAAATCAACAAGTTGTGCAACCAAGAGTATATCAAGATACAAGTAATGCATTAAACCACATTCCATGCACAACCAAGATTTTGGAACACACAAGTCATGCCCTAAGTTCTCAACTATGATGGCATGTGAAATGTTAATAAATCATAGTGTGCATCTATGTAAACTACAACCAAGATATATAGCACAAGGGATCCATTGATGTAAACATACCACAAGTATAAGATCAATGATTTAGTTATTTGTTTAACAACTCTTGAACAATTAAATCATTCCAATGTAAGGGTGCAAGTTCATTAACTACATTAATGAAGCTAAGTTGCAACAAGTCATGATACATACTAAAAAGGCAAAAGCCCCATTAAATACAAGTCTAATTCATTAGAATACTAAGTAGAAATTAATTAACCTAATTAATTAATTTCTCTAGAAATCAAAGTTGTCCAAAAATTCTCAAAATAATATATGTGAATGTCCATTCCATGGTGATTGCAAATATCACATCAATTTCACAAAATGAGCAAGATATAATCATGTGGAATTTAATTAATTTAAATTAATTAAATCTTTAAATTTTAAAAGTTAATCAAATGATCCCAAATAAATATATAACAAGGACTAAGTCATGGCCGGTAATGACCCCGTCATTTTCCTACCCTTCCTTTTCTCAAATTTTCACATATATTTTTTTTCTGTTGATCTTTTCTTTTCTGAGTTTGGTTTCTCGTCACTTAGTGTCATCTCGAGTGCTCTGGAATGGTTTCTGAGACTCTTTTCCTTGGATTAACAACTTCCTTCGAGGACCACATCAATTCCACATTTTTATTTTTTTGACACTATTCACTTTCATCCTTTTCCTTATTTCGTCTTTTTCCTGTTTATCATTTTTTTTTGCATAACCACACTTTTTGTGCTCGGATTTGATTCTAGCTTTGCATGCATCCATGATATTTGAATTCCATGACATTTGTATTTTTTACTTTATACAAATACATTCTAGTTGCTTATTTTTTAGTAAAGGGTATGGATGCATACTTTCTTATAAATATTTATGATTTTTTGGGTTTTAGTGTAATTATTTTTTGTCTTAGGGACCATTTTATAATTTTATTAGGAAGATATTTTGGAAAAGGACCATTTTGAAAATTTTGGAAAGTGTGACAAATGTCACACTCTCATGGAGCCACTTGTTGGCATTTGGATGGGGAGACTTAGAAGTATAATCTTGTGACATTTGGAGGGTGGGGATTCATCCACTTGTTGGCCTAGGATTGGTGCACATGTTGGCTTGGATGGTTGACAAGTGGAGGCTTAAGATTAAGCCTATGAAGGAGCCATTGATTTGTGACAAGTGTAAGCTCACAAATTAGTCTTGCATTAGTATGTGTGAGATGTAGTGTAAGAGCACATAGTGAGTAGAGGAATACTAGATCCTCCACTCACCATTTTCACTTTCATCTTTTTCATTTACACTTGTTCTTCAAAACCCTAACCTAGCCACCATTAGAGAAAAGCTTGGTTAATAGCTTTCTTCTTCATTTTGGCCTCCTTCCACTCACCTCAGACTTAAAACTTTGGGAGACAAAAGTTTCCTCTTGCTTTCCTCTTCATTAACCCTAAACTTTTTATCCATTTTGTGCTTGGTTGCTTGGATTATAGAGATTCAATTCTCTATTGAGATAGGGGGTGTTATAGTTTATTTTCCAAGTGTTTTACTTGCTTTTGTATAAAATATAAGTTGTATGCATGTCTTTTGTTAATTTGATAAATTAATGATATATCATAGCTTACATATAACTCATTTTAGACTTGATATATGGTATGGCCATGACTTGATCTTTGTTATATATTAAATTGGAATGATTTAAATGAGTTTTCAAATCGAGAGATTAAATGAATTTAATTTGATTTAAATTCTAGTTAATTGTGTTTTATTTGTATTTCATTTTAGACTTGATATATGGTATGACCATAACTTAGTGCTTGATATATATTAATTTGAGATAATTTGAACAACTTTTGAAATCTAGAGATTTAATTGATTTAAATTAATTAAATTCTATTGGATGATATCTTACTCATTTTTCACTTTTGATTTGATACATGTAATGAGCATGCTATGTTGATTAACATATATTAATTAGAGGTTATTTGAATTTGATTTGAAATCTAGAGAATTTAATTATTTTGTTTAATTAAATTCTATTTAATGGCTCCATGGATCTATTTGTGTTTTAGAAGTTGTTTCTATACTCAAATCATGGACTTGGACTTATTGCGAATTCACTTGGTTATGTTTTGAGCATTGGATAACATTGCTGTTATATTTATATTCATGAGAACATGTATTTTTTTATGGAATAAATTGTTACCTTGTGTAATGAATTGCACACCTTGTAATTGGCATTATATATGCCATTTTAGAATTTAAACTCTAAGGCATGGATTGTGTGGTTTCAACCTACTTGCGCATGGAAGGTGATTTCGTGCATTACATAAATTATGTATAAGTTGTGAACTTATTTAGTTTATTTTGGAGTTTTGGGACATTGTTGTTACAAGTGACAAGGCTAGAGTTTGCCTATAGTGCGGGAGGTATGAGTTCTCCCCATTTTTAGTGCGTACTAGGGTGGTATTCCCAGTGGGTTAATGCCCGAAATAATCGTTTAGGTCTTGGCTTTATCCGAGATTTGATGTCCAAGTATTCCACTATTTGATTTCGCATTCAATTCCAAGTTAACAATCATGTTTAATTGTGACTTGTGGTTTTGGTTATTGGCGATTTGTAAATCTATGCTTTATGATTTTAATGAATCATTGTAAAATTTTGATGTTGTTAAGTACATCTATGCTAAATGTTCAAATGTAACTTAGGAATAATCCTATAGGTTCATTTGGAACATAGACGTTAGGTTACATGATCCACTTTAGTTGTTTACGCACTTTAGATTTCAAGTTGATAACTTTGAGAATCTATATCTTGTTGCTTTGTATAGCATTCCCTTATGTTGTTTGGGATTGCATACATGATGTGATTTATGCTAGAAATGTTCTAAGGTAGCTTAGGATTCTCCATTAGTCTAACTTTTGACATAGACGTTAAGTGGCATGATCCTTTTGAATTGCTTTATGTTAATGTAAAAATCTGTAAGAAATCGAGTCTATACATGCTCATTCCCTATGAGTAAACTTGTTTACTCACCCTGAAGTTAGTGGGGGTTTTGTTCAGGTACGAAGACTTGGTTCGTGATGTTCATCTTTGCTTGGATGACTGTAGACTTGAAGCATTTTTTGTATTTGGACATGCACTTATTTAGTATATTTTATCTTTTGGATGTTATATTTTGTATACCATGGATGTTTGGTATTTTAGAAGCTAAGATGGCTTCCTTCTTGTAATGTGTATCTAAGTGCATTTGGAAGTGTTCATTTTGTGTGTATAACATAAGGCCAAGGGCCATTAACTTGAAAGGCTACAAGTATGTTTTCCTTAAAACTAAAGTAGTGCTATTGTAGCTTATTTGTGAGAATTTGAGGCTAAGTATGCCAAAACTTATAAATGTACTATAATAAGGCCATAGGCCATTGTAGCACATCTATTTTATCATATTACATACACTTGCATGCTCACTTTAGCAAACAATACCCTTCTTGATGAAACAAAAACTTAAGGTTGCATTTTTTTGAGTTCTTACCCTATTATGTTGTAGGAGCATTTCGGGTATTTTATAATGTGTGTTTTTTTCTTTTTTGCGTGCGATGCCAAGTAAAAAACTCAATTTCGAGGGGGAGGGGGGGGGGGGATTTCTTCTTTGTGTTTTTCCAAAAAACGTCATCTTGGCCCTCAAAAACCCATATTTTTCCAAAAAATCCTTGCTGCCAGGTTTTTGCTGATTTTTAGCACAAGTGTACTTGGTACTATTCATCAACTTTTTTTTGAAAAGCGTGTCAACCGATCCAAAACTTCCAGGGGTCTTGTGGCTGTATTTTAAGATTGGATTTTCAATTTAGGAAATTTAAAAACTTCCTGAAGCCCTATTTCCTTTCCTTGGGCAGTAGCTCGGAATGATTTTTACCCTCTTAACCTGATTTTCTTGGGGGCATTCTGGGCAATTTTTTAATGCATTTTTTTGTTTTTGTCTGTACTTCTGGGTAGAACACATGATTTTAGGCTGGGTTTCTTCTTTGAGTTTTTCAAAAAAAACCCATTTAGATGCCCGTTTTTACTTTCAGTTGCAGTAGCAGTGGGCTGCCCTCGTCGGGCCGCCGCGACATCGTTTTTGTTTTTGACCTTTCTTCCCCGTCCGGACTCCAAATCGAGTAAATTTTTTTTTAACGTGACTAATTTTTCATTGTCTATCCAACCGCATGCTTGGTTATGCCCGAATATTTTTAAGTAATTACCAGTTTATCCTTTTTGCTTTATATGTCCGTTTTTCTTTGTTTCGCCGTTTCTCCTTCGTCCGGACTCCAAACAATGCGATTCTTGAGTCTGTCATGATTATTTTTTATTGTATTTCCTTGGGTGTGCTCAATAGCACCTGAATCCATTTTTTTGTAAAATGACTATTTTGCCCCTGGTGGCTTATTTGTCATATTTTCGATCTTTTGCTTTCGCGTCAGTTCTCATTGAGTTCTATGACCTCATGGAAGGTCATCAAAGTGTTTTAGAGGCATGTTATGCCTTGGGAGACCGTTGTTTTATTTCATGCTTCCACATTTCGGATCCGTATTCGAGTCAACTTTTGGGTTTATCACTGACGCACCGGGTTGTAAAACATGGGCCGTCACAAGTGGTATAAGAGGTCCTAGGTTTGAATACCTTGGACGACGGGTTTTGGGTGTATATCATGTTTTTTTTTTTTTTTTTACTTTGTTTTACGTGTTTATATGCTTCATGATGACATGTTTTAGTTTGATAACGTGTTTATATGCCTATGTGCTATATGTGACATGTCGTTTATTTAACATGATTTTATTCTAATGTAATGAGCATGACATATGATGGATGCTAGATTAGAATTGTATATGTATAGCTGTGTTGCATATTTGACATGACATGGGATTGGTCATTAAGGCATGAGTTGAGGTTGATGGTGATTTTAGTCACAGTTTCATGGTAGTATAGGTTGTTGTCGACCTAGCATTGGTTTTAAGGTAGGTGAAGGGACACCTTTTGTTTAGGCTCTCGTGAGGTGAGGCCTTAGGCTTTGTCGTAATGCAAGATTTGTTGGTTTTAGGCCATGATGGTGCTATGGACCTCTTAGGATCCTTGGTTGTTCGGGATGATTCATCTGGGATTGTAATTTTCGTGGGCGGGTATGTTTGTGGGCGGCTGTATAGCACTATCATGCTACCGTACTGGCTAGCTACAAGTGCAGTTTGGATGGAATCAATGTTGGTTTTGTTTGATAGGCGTTATCCTTTTGATTGATGATGATGATGGTTGTTTTGGGGATCAATCGTAGTGATTGATTTAGTTGTTGTTGGTATGGCTATAGCTACCATTTTCTTTGAGTTCTCATTGCGTGATGACGCTTTTGGGATCGAGTCGATTAATTAATGTTTTGGGTAGAAAAGGCATTGCATTGTTAGTGTCACTTGTAGTGTCACCTCTAGATTCGGAGATGTATTGTTAGAGTCTTACCATTGTGGCAAGGGCTCACGTTTGTTTTGAGACAGTTTGCTATAGCATTGGTTTTTGGAGTCAGTTTATGGCTAGGACTGATCATTCCTTTTACCTAGACATTCTAGGACACGATGTCCATATGGTTCATTGATGCATCATTTTATTTTCTATAGTTTCGTTTACTACCATGTTAGTAGTATGATTTATGTTATTGCGATACATAAGTAGGTAGAAGTGTATCCACATTTATCTTCTTGTTATGTAACATTAGCATGCCGTATTTATATGCTTATAGATGTTATATTGTTACTATGCTTTAATGACATGCTTTTGTGTTACGTGGAGACGTGCCGTATGTACCTTTGATTTTATCTGTGTGAGTAGATTTATTTGTTTGGTAGTTTCATTCCATGTCATATGCATGACTTCCATATTTGGTTTTCCCTTTTGTTTCCTTTGGTCGTACGTTGTTTGTGTGCTGGTTCTGCAATGGTTTTGTTGTGAAATTCCTTGTTGAAGAATTCTCCTCCTTTTCTTGGTTCGTATTAGGGATTTCACAAGGAGTGAGTCTTTTCTTATCGTCCCCTTATGCACAATTTTGGGGTTGGTCGGTCCGTAAGGATCACCATTGTTGTCTTGAGTCCTTGGTAAGGATTTAATGGATTTTAGTCGACTTGCTCCCATGTAGGGGGCGAAGTCTTTGACTTTGTTGTCTTTCATTTCAGAGGTGAAGTCGTGGTGTTTACTTCTTAGGACTGGTGGTTCCCTTACTTTTGTGTCTTCTCTTGGGGAGTTTTGCTGTGGTTATTGACGAGTTGTGGTGCTCAGAGTGAGTGAATTGGTGTGAGATCATTTTTTGGGGACTTGAGTCCATATCATTAAGGATTTGTTTGATTCGTGAGGTGAGCCCGATGATCTTTTGAGAATGTCTTTTGGAGACTTGTTTCAGTTTTAGAGACCTGGATGTGGTTGACTCTTAGGAGAAGTTTTAGAGGATCGCTGTCGGATATGACTTGTTTGTGGAGTTTTCTCGTCCTATGACTAGGCATAGTTTTGAGGAATTGTAATTCCAGTGGTTATTTATGGATCGATGGAAATTAAGGAATTTTGATTTAGCTTGGTGATGCCAACCATGATTTCAAGAGATTCGTTTTATGACCTTAGTTGTCAAGAGTTTGATGTGTGTGCTAGTTGGTGGACTTGTATTTCAAGGATTTAGTTATCCATGATAGGGATGTGGATCTGATATTTAATTACAGTGTAATCTTGTAGTTGATCTGCTTTAGGGAGATATGTAGGACTTTCGATGAAATATCTTACAGTGAGGTTTGTTTTGATTTTTGAAGGTTTAGATTTGCTTTTCAGGCTTTGGATTCTTGATTGATGTTGTTAATAGGAGTATTTTGAGACATTAGAGATGTTGGTTTTGCTGTATTGAGGATTTGGGGCCTTATACTGTCATGCTACCGTACAAGTTGTGTGCTGTGGGCGGGTGCTAGTTGCCGTTGATGCTACCTTACTGATGAGTAAGTGTGGGCGGGCACTAGGCACTGTCATTGCTACCACACATTTGAGTACGTCATGGGCGGGTTCTGGTCACTATTCATATTGCCACGTCGTCTCTGTTTAGTACCTTAATTTGATATGTGGATATCTTGGAGTTCTTTTGTTGGTTATTTTCAGATCCGTTTGATGGTTTGTCAGAAGGGATGCTTACGGTTGTCGTCTTCTGTTCCTTTGTTTGACATTAGGTTCTATCTGTGAGTTTCAATTTGTGGTGTGGCCATATGATCACTTTTCTTTTGAGGGGTTGTCCTGTCATGAGCACGTGGGTGCAAATGATATTGGTTTGTACGTTGTCTTTCAGTTTTGGGACTGCTTCCGTAGCACGTTATGTGGGATACTTGGAGATATACTCCGTAGTTATCCTAGTTTCACCTTTTTTTTTGTTGGGGCTTGATTTCGGAGATGAAATTCCTTTAAGGAGGGTAGGTTGTAATGACCCAGTCATTTTCCTTCCCTTCCTTTTTCTCAAATTTTCATGGATATTTTTTTTCCATTGATCTTTGCTTTTCTGAGTTCAGTTTCTCGTCACTTAGTGTCTTCTCGAGTGCTCTGGAATGGTTTCCAAGACTCTTTTCCATAGATTGACAACTTCCTTTGAGAACCGCGTCACTTCCACTTTTTTATTTTTTTGACATTATTCACTTTCATCATTTTCCCTATTTCGTCTTTTTCCTGTTTATCGTTTTTCTTCTCATAACCTCACTTTTTGTGCTCGGATTTGATTCCGACTTTGCATGCATCCATGATATTTGAATTCCATGACATTTGTATTTTTACCTTTGTAGAAAATACATTCTAGTTGCTAACTTTTTCGTAAAGGGCATGGATGCATACTTTCTTGAAAATATTTATGATTTTTGGGGTTTTAGTGTAATTATGTAAAGTAATTATTTTTTATTTTAGGGACCATTTTGTAATTTTATTTGGAAGATATTTTGGAAAAGGACCATTTTGTAATTTTTTATTTGGCATTTGGGTGGGGAGACTTGGAAGCATAATCTTGTGATATTTGGAGGGTGGGGATTCATCCATTTGTTGGCCTAGGATTGGTGCACTTGTTGGCTTGGATGGTTGACAAGTGTAGGCTTAAGATTAAGCCTAGGAAAGAGCCATTGATTTGTGACAAGTGTAGGCTCACAAATTAGTCTTGCATTAGTGTGTGTGAGAGGTAATGTAAGAGCATATAGTGAGTGGAGGAATACTAGATCCTCCATTCACCATTTTCACTTTCATCTTTTTCATTTACACTTGTTCTTCAAAACCCTAACCTAGCCACCATTGGAGAAAAGCTTGGTTAATAGCTTTCTTCTTCATTTTAGCCTCCTTCCACTCACCTTAGACTTAAAACCTTAGGAGACAAAAGTTTCCTCTTGTGCTTGGTTGCTTAAATTATAGAGATTCAATTCTCTATTGAGGTAGGGGTGTTATAGTTTATTTTCCAAGTGTTTTACTTGCTTTTGTATGAAATATAAGTTGTATGCATTTCTTTTGTTAATTTGATAAATTAATGATGTATCATAGCTTACATATAACTCATTTTAGACTTGATATATGGCATGGCCATGACTTGATCTTTGTTATATATTAAATTGGAATGATTTAAATGAATTTAATTTGATTTAAATTCTAGTTAATTGTGTTTTGCTTATATTCCATTTTAGACTTGATATATGGTATGACCATGACTTAAGGTTTGATATGTATTAATTTGAGATCATCTGAACAACTTTAGAAATCTAGAGATATAATTGATTTGAATTAATTAAATTCTATTGGATGATATCTTGCTCATTTTGCCCTTTTGATTTGATATATGTAATGAGCATGCTATGTTGATTAACATATATTAATTAGAGGTTATTTGAATTTGATTTCAAATCTAAAGAATTTAATTATTTTGTTTAATTAAATTCTATTTAATGGCTCCATGGATCTATTTGTGTTTTAGAAGTTATTTCTATATTCAAATCATGGACTTGGACTTATTGTGTATTCACTTGGCTGTGTTTTAAGCATTGGATAACAGTGTTGTTATAGTTATATTCATGAGAACATGTATTTGTTTATGGAATATATTGTTACCTTGTGTAATGAATTGCACATCTTGTAATTGACATTATATATGCTATTTTAGAATTTAAACTCTAAGGCGTGGATTGTGTGGTTTCAACCTACTTGTGTATGGAAGGTGATTTCGTGCATTACATAAATTATGTATAAGTTGTGAACTTATTTAGTTTATTTTGGAGTCTTGGGACATTGTTGTTACAAGTGACAAGGCTAGAGTTTGGCTCTAGTGCGGGAGGTATGAGTTCTCCCCATTTTTAGTGCGCACTAGGGTGTTATTCCCAACGGGTTAATGCCCGGAATAACCGTTTAGGTCTTGGCTTTATCTGAGATTTGATGTCCAAGTATTCCACTATTTGATTTCGCATTCAATTCCAAGTTGACAATCATGTTTTATTGTGACTTGTGGTTTTGGTTATTGGCGATTTTGATGTTGTTTAGTACATCTATGCTTTATGATTTTAATGAATCATTGTAAAATTTTTATGTTGTTAAGTACATCAATGCTTTATGATTTTAACGAATCATTGTAAATTTTGATGTTGTTAAGTACATCTATGCTAAATGTTTAAATGTAACTTAGGAATGATCCTATAGGTTCATTTGAAACATAGACGTTAGGTTGTATGACCCACTTTAGTTGTTTACGCACTTTAGATTTCAAGTTGATAACTTTGAGAATCTATATCTTGTTGCTTTGTATAGCATGCCCTTATGTTGTTTGGGATTGCATGCATGATGTGATTTATACTAGAAATGTTCTAAGGTAGCTTAAGATGCTCCCTAAGTCTAACCTTTGACATAGACATTAGGTGGCATGATCCTTTTGAATTGTTTCATGTTAATGTAAAAATCTGTAAGAAATCGAGTCTATGCATGCTCATTCCCTACGAGTAAACTTGTTTACTCACCCCGAAGTTACGGGAGGTTTTGTTCAGGTACGAAGACTTGGTTTGTGATGTTCATCATTGCTTGGATGATTGTAGACTTGAAGCATTTTTTGTATTTGGACATGCACTTGTTTAACATGTTTTATCTTTTGGATGTTATATTATGTATACAGTGGATGTATGGTATTTTAGAAGCTAAGATGGCTTCCTTCTTGTAATGTGTATCTAAGTGAATTTAGAAGTGTTCATTTTGCATGTATAACATGAGGCCAAGGGCCATTAACTTGAAAGGCTACAAGTATGTTTTCATTAAAACTAAAGTAGTGCCATTGTAGCTTATTTGTGAGAATTTGAGGATAAGTATGCCAAAACTTGTAAATGTATTGTAATGAGGCCATAGACCGTTGTAGCACATCTATTTTATCATATTACATACACTTGCATGCTCACTTTGGCAAACAATACCCTTCTTGATGAAACAAAAACTTAAGGTTGCATTTTTTTGAGTTCTTACCCTATTATGTTCTAGGGGCATTTCGGGTATTTTATAATATATTTTTTTTTTCATTTTTGCCTGCAATGCCGAGTAGAAAACTCAATTTCGGGGGGGGGGGGGGGGTTGGGGTTTCTTCTTTGTGTTTTTTTTTTCTAGAAAACGTCATCTTGGCCCTCAAAAACCCATACTTTTCTGAAAAATCCTTGCTGCCAAGTTTTTGCTGATTTTTAGCACTAGTGTACTTAGTACTATTCATCAACTTTTTTTTGAAAAGCGTGTCGACCGATTTGAAACTATAATGACGCGGTCATTTTCATTCCTTTCCTTTTCTCAGATTTTCACGGATATTTTTTTTTCATTGATCTTTTCCTTTCTGAGTTCAGTTTCTCGTCACTTAGTGTCATCTTGAGTACTCGGGAATGGTTTCTGAGACTCTTTTCGGTGGATTAACAACTTCCTTTGAGGACCGAGTCATTTTCACATTTTCACTTTTGTGACACTATTCACTTTCGTCTTTTTCTCGGTTGTCACTTTGTTGGCATAACCTCACTTTTTGTGTTCGGATTCGATTCCGGATTTGCATGCTTCCACGATATTTAAATTCCATGCTATGTGTATTTTCACTTTTGTAGAAAAGCATGCTAAGTGCTTACTTTTCTTGTAAAGGGTATAAATGCAAGACCATTTTGTAATTTTCCTAACTTTAGGGGTTTTTGTGTAATTACTGTAAAGTAATTATTTTTCGTCTTAGGGACCATTTTGCAATTTAATTTGGAAGATATTTTCAAAAAGGATTTTTTTACAATTTTTAGAAAGTGTGACAAGTGTCACACTCTCATTGGTCCACTTGTTGACATGTGTGTGGAAACACTTTAAGGCCTTGGATGAGGACATGTGGATGGTGGAGATTTAACCACTTGTTGGCCTAGGATTGGTGCACTTGTTGGCTTGGATGATTGACAAGTGTAGGCTTGAGATTTAGCCTAGGATGGAGCCTTGGATTTGTGACAAGTGTAGGCTCACAATTTGATCTTGCATTAGTGTGTGTGTGAGAGGTAGTGTAAGAGCACATAGTGAGTGGAGGATCTTTGATATATATTAATTTGGGTTGATTTAGATGAGTTTTCAAATCTAGAGATGAAATGGATTTAATTTGGTTTAAATTCTAGCAAATTGTGTTTTGTGTGTAATCCATCTTAGACTTCATATATGGTATGACTATGACTTAATGCTTGATATAAATTAATTTGAGATCATTTGGACAACTTTTGAAATCTAGAGATTTAATTGATTTAAATTAATTAAATTCTATTTGATGATATCTTGCTTATCTTGCACTTTTGATTTGATATATGTAAAGACCATGATATGTTGCTTAACATATATTAATTTGAGGTTAATTGAAATCAAGAGAATTTAATCACCTTGTTTAATTAAATTCTATCTAATGGCTCCATGGATCTATTGGTATTTTAGAAGTTGTTTCTATATTCAAATCATGGACTTGAACTTGTTAAGTATTCACTTGATTGTGTTTTGAGCATTGGACAACTTTGTTGTTATATTTATATTCATGAGAACATGTTTTCTTTATATAATATATTGATGCCATGTGTAGTGAATTGTACACTTTGTAATTGACATTATGTATGTCATTTTAGAATTGAAACTCAAAGGCATGGATTGTGTGGTTTCAACTTACTTGTGTATGGAAGGTGTTTTCATGCATTGTATAAGTTATGTATAAGTTGTGAACTTATTTGGGTTAATTTTGGAATCTTGGAACTTTGTTGAGTTGAGATGGCTAGGGTTTGGCTCTAGTACGGGGACGTGAGTCCTCTAAGTCATTGAGATAGTGCGCACTTAGGGTGGTCTTCCCTGCGGGTTAGTGCCCGGAATAACCATTGAGGTCTCGGCAGAATTCCGAGCTTAGATGTCCAAGTCTTCCACTATTTGTTTTCGCATTCAATTCCAAGTTAACAATCATGTTTATATTGTAACTTGTGGTTTTAGTTATTGGCGATTTTGATGTTGTTAAGTACATCCATGTATATGATTTTAATGAATCATTTTGATGTTGTTAAGTACATCCATACTAAATTGATATATTTAGTTGATTTCACACTTTTAGATTTCTAGTTGATAACCTAGAGAACCTATGTCTTGATGTGTGGTATTAGATATTCTAGTTATGTTAAATTGTTATATTTAGTTGATGTTGCATTTTAGACTTCAAGTTGATTACCTTGAGAATCTATATGTTGTGCTTTATGTAAGCATGCTCCTATGTTGTTGCTTTGTGTAAGAATGACCCTATGTTGCTAAAATTGCATGAATGAGGTGATTGATGCTAGAAATGATCCTAGGTAGCTAGGATGCTCCTTGAGTCTCACCTTTGACATAGACGTTAGGTGGAATGAACCACAATAACTAAATCATGCAAACTTGTAAAACGTAGGTCGATGCATGCTCATTTCCTACGAGTAGATTTATATTACTCACCCCTACGATACTGGGGCATATTTCAGGTACAAGAATCAAGGTTGCGATTCTCGTCATGCTTGGATGATTGGTGGACTTAAAGATTTTCATTTCTTGTAAAGGTTGGCTTGGAAAGCCATTTGCCTTATATGTCAAAATATGTATATTTAAATTTAAACATGTAGTGTATACATGAGTGCACTCCTTACAATATATTTGACATGTATGAGATGAGGCCGGAGGCCAATGACATGTAATTGTATCCTAAGTAGTTTTAACTTCATGAAATATTATGAAAATGTTGAAAAATGTTAAGTTATTGTCTCACTATGTTTGCATCCGGTGTGGGAAATCCATTCTTACTCTTTCATTGGATTTCATTAAACATGTATGAAGTGTGGCCAAGGGCCGAATGGTAATTTCCAATCATTTGCTAATTTTGGTTTTCAAAATTTCCATTTCATTTTCATTTTCGCCTTTTTGGCCGTCGTGGGGTTAGATTTTGACTCGACCATTTCCGAGAGCCGCGGACCATTCCCGCGCGCTCAAAATCATTTATTACGTTTGCGTGTATATTCGTTTCAGCCTAGAAGTGTATTTGGTATGTTTGGTGAAAACTTACATTTTTTGTCGTTTTGAGCCTAAACTGAGCATAAGGGCATTTTGGGCTTTTCACTTGAAGAATAAAGTTTTCTTTTGGCATGGCTGGCTAGGAAACATGATTTTGAGGGTAGTTTCTTCTTTGTGTTTTTCTCAAAAAAGCCAGAAAGTCCTCAAAATTGCATTTAAAGTCAGCATTTCAGGCGCAGCCTACAGGAGTTCGAGCGCTCTAAATAGGGAGTTTGAGTGCTCGAACTTTGGGCAAATTTCTTAGGGCAAATTTTAAGCACTCGAAGTCCTTGTTCGAGCGCTCAAAGTACTATTTACGGGTGTGTGTGTCTTGGTTCAACATTGCACCTCCGACTTCAAATCATTATAACTTCTTCGTTTTAACTCTGAATTGGTCCGTTCTTGAGTCTAAATTGATCGCGTCGAAATAAGCTTTCCAATGGTACTAATTAGGGCTTCAGATTCTTCTTGTGCCTCAAGTTATTCAAGTTTTAGTAAGGTAGTGTCTATTTTTGGTTCGAACCGGGATAGGGTATTCCTTCCTTCGACTTCAGAACTTGATATCTTTGCCGTCCAGACCCCGTATCAAGTGATTCTTGAGTCTATCTTTATTAATTTTTCGTTGTCTTTCCAATGGTGTGCACGGTGGCACCCATTTTAGTGTGAAATGACCATTTTGCCCCTAGGTTCATTCTTTTTCCTTTTTGAAACGTTGTTCCTGCATTTTCTTCCTTTGGGTTTTGTGACCTTGTTGAGGGTCACCTTGGTGTCTTAGAGGAGTGTTGTATCTCTAGAGACAATTGTTCTATCTTTTGCTTCCGCATTTTGGATCTGTTTTGGGTTATCACAGGACACACTGGGTTAAAAAATCCAGGGTCGTCACAGGTGGTATCAAAGCTCCTAGGTTTGAATACCTTGGACGACGGGTTTTGGGTGCATATCATGCTTATGTTGCCATGCTCTATATATTTATATGCTTCATGATAACATGTTTTGGTTTGATAACATGTTTATATGCTTATGTGCTTATGTGGTATATGTAGTATACCATTTGTTTAAGCTTGATTTTATTCTAATGTAAAGAGCATGACATGTGATGTGTGCTAGATTAGGATTGTATATGCATTGTTGGGTTGCATATTTGGCAGGACTTGGGATTAGTCATTGGATGTTTGAGTTGAGATTGAGTCGTTTGGTGAGTTTTCACTTAGTACAATGGTTGGTGAAATTGGTTTCATTTTGGCATTCTTCCTTGAGGTTGTTGGTGATTGTCCACATGGTTTTATGGTAGTATAGGTTGTTGTCGACCTAGCATTGGTTTGAGGTAGTTGGTGAGACACCTTTTGTTTAGGCTCTCATGAGGTGAGTCCTTTGGCGTTGCCAAGGTGCTGGATTATTGGTTTTGGGCCACGATGAGGTCATGGACCTCTTAGGATCCTTAATTGTTTTGGAAGTTTCCTCTGATATTGCAATTTTCGTGGGCAGGTACGTTGTGGGCGAGTGCATGGCACTGTCATGCTACCGTACTGGCTAGCTACAAGTGCAGTTCAGATGGAATCAATGTTGGTTTTGTTGTGATAGGCGTTGTCCTTTTGGTTGGTGATGATGTGAGTTTTGTTTTGGGCGTCTGGTGTTGAGATGGTAATTGATGGTCTTTTTGAGGATGATTTTGGAGATTGAATTAGTTGACTGCTTGTATGGCTAAAGTAGCCATTTTGTTGAGTTCTCTTTGTGTGATGATGTTTTTAGGATCGAGTCGATTGATCAATGTTTTGGGTTGGTGAGAGCATTGCATTGTTAGTGTCATGTATAGCGTCACCTCTAGATTTAGAGTTGGATTGTTGGAGTCTTACCATTGTGGTAAAGGCTCACGTTTGTTTTGAGACAGGTTGTTGTCGCATTGGTTTTGGAGTCAATTTATGGCTAAGAATTGTCCTTCCTTTTACTTAGACACTCTAGGACACGATGTCCATAAGGCTCATTATTGCATCATTTTGTTTTCTGCGGTTTCATTTACTACCATGTTATTAGTATGATTTCTGATGTTGTGATGCATGAGTAGGTGGAGGTCTATCCATATTTTCCTTCTTGTTGTGTGGCTTTAGCATGCCTTCTTTATATACTTAGAGATGCCATGTTGTTATTGTGCTTTAGTGACATGCTTTTGTGCTTACGTGGAGACGTGTTGCATGTACCTTTGATTTTTATCTATGTGAGTAGATTTATTTCTTGATAGTTGTATTTCCTTGTCATATGTATAACTTCCAGGTTTGGTTTTCCCCATTCATTTCCCTCGGTCGTACGTAGTGTGTATGCAGGTTTCCACACGGGTTTTGTGTTGGTTCGTGCTAGGGACTTCGCTAGGAGTGAGTCTCTTCTCTTCGTTGCAGTGTTGACAGCTTTGGGGTTGGTTGGTCCGTAAGGATCACTATCATTGTCTTAAGTCCTTGGTGAGGATTTGATGGATTTTGGTCGACTTACTTCCATGTAGGGGGTGAAGTCTTTGACCTTGCTGTCTTTCATTTCAGAGATGGAGTCGTGGTGTTGTCCTTCTTAGGACTGGTGGTTCCCTTTCTTTCATGTCTTCCCTTAGGGAGTTTTTGCCATGGTTGCTGACGGGTTGTGGTGCTCAGTGTGAGTGGATTGGTGTGAGATCATTTTAAGAGGACTTGTGTCCATTTGATTGGGGATATGGTTGACTCATTGTGTATGTTTGACGCCATTTAGGAATGTCTTTTGGAGACTTGGTTTAGTTTTGGAGACCTTGATGTGGTTGACTCTTAGAAGAGTTTTGAAAGATCATTGTTGGATATGGCTTGTCTGGGAAGTTTTCTCGTCCTAGTTACGGCTAGGCGTAGCTTTGAGGAATCGTAGTTCTGATGATTGGCTGTGGATCAAAAAATTGAGGAATTTTGATTTAACTTGGTGTTTCCAAGTACGGTTTTGAGAGATTCATTTTGTGACCTTGGTTGTTGGCATTCTGATGTATGTGCCTCTTGGTTGATTTGTATTTGGAGGATTTAGTTATCCATGATAGGGATGCGGATCTGATATTTGATTACAGTGTAGTCTTGTAGTTGATCTGTTTCAGGGAGATATGAAGGACTTTCGATGAAATGTCTTATTGTGAGGTTTGTTTTGATTTCTGTAGGCATTGACTTGCTTGTCAGGTTTTGGATTCCTGATTAATGTTGTTAATAGGGGTATTTTGAGACATTGGAGATGTTAGTTTTGTTATGTTGAGGATTTGGGGCCTCAAGCATAGCGGTACCTATCGTATTGTTGTTAGAGCTTTGGGATTGGCCAAGATGGTCCGGCCGGACATCTTTGGACCATATCTCAACTCTCACAAAATGTTGGTCTCCGTAGTGCTTTCGGCAATGATCATTTTTTTGACACTGATGTCATTTGTATCGAGAGGTTTCTTAGGTAGACCTAGTGGGGGGCAGGTTATGAATTAGTGCCTTATACTATCATGCTACAGTACAAAGTTGTGTGTTGTGGGTGAGTACTAGTTGCAGTCGATGCTACCTTACTGACGAGTAAGTGTAGGCGGGCACTAGGTACTGTCATTGCTACCACACTTTTGAGTGCATTGTGGGCGGGTTTTGGTCACTATTCGTACTGCCACGTTGTGTTTGTTCTGTACCCTGATTTGATACGTAGATATCTTAGAGTTCTTTTGGTGGTTGTTTTCAGATCCATACGATAGTTCGTCAGGAGGGATGCTTACGGTTGTGGTCTTCCATTCCCTTGTCTGACCTTAGGTTCTGTGTGTGAGTTCTGACTTGTTGTATGGCTGCATAGTCATTTTCCTTTCGAGAGGCTGTCTTGTTATGAGCACGTAGGTGCAAATGACACAGGGTTGTGGGGTTCCTTTCAACTTTGAGGTCGCTGGTGTAGCGTGTTGTGTGGGATACTCGGAGACGTACTCTGTGGTGTTCCTTGTTTCGCCTTTTGTTGGTTGGGGCTGGATTTCGGGGACGAAATCCTTTTTAGGTGGGAAGGTTGTAATGACCCGGTCATTTTCATTCCTTTCCTTTTCTCAGATTTTCACGGATATTTTTTTTTCGTTGATCTTTTCCTTTCTGAGTTCAGTTTCTCGTCACTTAGTGTCATCTTGAGTACTCGAGAATGGTTTCTGAGACTCTTTTCGGTTAATTGACAACTTCCTTTGAGGACCGAGTCATTTTCACATTTTCCCTTTTGTGACACTATTCACTTTCGTCTTTTTCTCGGTTGTCACTTTGTTGGCATAACCTCACTTTTTGTGTTCGGATTCGATTCCAGATTTGCATGCATCCACGATATTTAAATTCAATGCTATATGTATTTTCACTTTTGTAGAAAAGCATGCTAAGTGCTTACTTTTCTTGTAAAGGGTATAAATACAAGACCTTTTTGTAATTTTCCTAACTTTAGGGGTTTTTGTGTAATTACTGTAAAGTAATTATTTTTTGTCTTAGGGACCATTTTGTAATTTAATTTGGAAGTTATTTTCAAAAAGGATTTTTTTGCAATTTTTAGAAAGTGTGACAAATGTCACACTCTCATTGGTCCACTTGTTGACATGTGTGTGGAAACACTTTAAGGCCTTGGATGAGGACATGTGGATGGTGGAGATTTAACCACTTGTTGGCCTAGGATTGGTGCACTTGTTGGCTTGGATGATTGACAAGTGTAGGCTTGAGATTTAGCCTAGGATGGAGCCTTAGATTTGTGACAAGTGTAGACTCACAATTTGATTAGTGTGTGTGTGAGAGGTAGTGTAAGAGCACATAGTGAGTGGAGGATCTCTATCCCCTCCACTCACATTTCATCTTCATCATTTTTCATTTCCTCCCTCTTTTGTAAAAAAAACCCTAGCCTCCATGGATAGAGCCTAATGCCTTAAGCTTTGACCTTGATTTTGAGAGCCTTCCATTGATTTCCAAGCTTGAACTTGGGAATACACTTTGTTCCCCTCATCTTCCTCTTCATAACCCTAGAAGGGTTTGCCATTTTGTGTTGATTTTGCCTTGGATTCTAGAGAGACACTTCTCTAGTGAGGTAGGGAATGTTATAGGGTTTTATGTTTGTTGTCTTGCATGTTTTTTTATGCTTATACAACTTGTATGCATGTAGTGTATTAATTTGAGAAATTATGATTAATGGTAGTTTGCTTGTAACTCATTTTAGACTTGGTAAATGGCATGGCCATGAGTTGTTCTTTGATATATATTAATTTGGGTTGATTTAGATGAGTTTTCAAATCTAGAGATTAAATGGATTTAATTTGGTTTAAATTCTAGTAAATTGTGTTTTGTGTGTAATCCATCTTAGACTTCATATATGGTATGACTATGACTTAGTGCTTGATATAAATTAATTTGAGATCATTTGGACAACTTTTGAAATCTAGAGATTTAATTGATTTAAATTAATTAAATTCTATTTGATGATATCTTGCTTATCTTGCACTTTTGATTTGATATATGTAAAGACAATGATATGTTGCTTAACATATATTAATTTGAGGTTATTTGAAATCTAGAGAATTTAATCACCTTGTTTAATTAAATTCTATCTAATGGCTCCATGGATCTATTGGTATTTTAGAAGTTGTTTCTATATTCAAATCATGGACTTGGACTTGTTATGTATTCACTTGATTGTGTTTTGAGCATTGGACAACTTTGTTGTTATATTTATATTCATGAGAACATGTTTTCTTTATAGAATATATTGATGCCATGTGTAGTGAATTGTACACTTTGTAATTGACATTATGTATGTCATTTTAGAATTGAAACTCAAAGGCATGGATTGTGTGGTTTCAACCTACTTGTGCATGGAAGGTGTTTTCATGCATTGTATAAGTTATGTATAAGTTGTGAACTTATTTGGGTTAATTTTGGAATCTTGGAACACTGTTGAGTTGAGATGGCTAGGGTTTGGCTCTAGTACGGGGACGTGAGTCCTCTAAGTCATTGAGATAGTGCGCACTTAGAGTGGTCTTCCCTGAGGGTTAGTGCCCGGAATAACCATTGAGGTCTTGGCAGAATTCCGAGCTTAGATGTCCAAGTCTTCCACTATTTGTTTTCGCATTCAATTCTAAGTTAACAATCATGTTTATATTGTAACTTGTGGTTTTAGTTATTGGCGATTTTGAGGTTGTTAAGTACATCCATGTATATGATTTTAATGAATCATTTTGATGTTGTTAAGTACATCCATACTAAATTGATATATTTAGTTGATTTCACACTTTTAGATTTCTAGTTGATAACCTAGAGAACCTATGTCTTGATGTGTGGTATTAGATATTCTAATTATGCTAAATTGTTATATTTAGTTGATGTTGCATTTTAGACTTCAAGTTGATTACCTTGAGAATCTATATGTTGTGTTTTGTGTAAGCATGCTCCTATGTTGTTGCTTTGTGTAAGAATGACCCTATGTTGCTAAAATTGCATGAATGAGGTGATTGATGCTAGAAATGATCCTAGGTAGCTAGGATGCTCCTTGAGTCTCACCTTTGATATAGACGTTAGGTGGAATGAACCACAATAACTAAATCATGCAAACTTGTAAAACGTAGGTCGATGCATGCTCATTTCCTACGAGTTGCTTTATGTTACTCACCCCTACGATACTGGGGCATATTTCAGGTACAAGAATTAAGGTTGCGATTCTCGTCATGCTTGGATGATTGGTGGACTTGAAGATTTTCGTTTCTTGTAAAGGTTGGCTTGGAAAGCCATTTGCGTTATATGTCAAAATATGTATATTTGAATTTAAACATGTAGTGTATACATGAGTGCACTCCTTACAATATATTTGACATGTATGAGATGAGGCCGGAGGCCAATGACATGTAATTGTATCCTAAGTAGTTTTAACTTCATGAAATATTATGAAAATGTTGAAAAATGTTAAGTTATTGTCTTACTATGTTTGCATCGGGTGTGGGAAATCCATTCTTACTCTTTCATAGGATTTCATTAAACATGTATGAAGTGTGGCCAAGGGCCAAATGGTAATTTCCAATCATTTGCTAATTTTGGTTTTCAAAATTTCCATTTCATTTTCATTTTCGCCTTTTTGGCTGTCGGGGGGTCGGATTTTGACTCGACCATTTCCGAGAGCCGCGGACCATTGCGCTCAAAATCATTTATTACGTTTGCGTGCATATTCATTTCAGCCTAGAAGTGTATTTGGGGTCAAAAGTATGTTTGGTGAAAACTTACATTTTTTGCCGTTTTGAGCCTAAACTGAACATAAGGGTATTTTGGGCTTTTCACTTGAAAAATAAATTTTTCTTTTGGCATAGTTGGCTAGGAAACATGATTTTGAGGGTAGTTTCTTCTTTGTGTTTTTCTCAAAATAGCCCAGAAAGTCCTCAAAATTGCATTTAAAGTCAGCATTTCAGGCGCAGCTTACAGGAGTTCGAGCGCTCTAAATAGGGAGTTCGAGTGCTTGAACTTTGGGCAGATTTCTTAGGGTAAATTTTGAGTGCTCTAAGTCCTAGTTCGAGCGCTCGAAGTACTATTTACGGGTGTGTGTGTCTTGGTTCAACATTGCACCTCCGACTTCAAATCATTATAACTTCTTCGTTTTAACTCTGAATTGGTCCATTCTTGAGTCTAAATTGATCGCGTCGAAATAAGCTTTCCAATGGTACTAATTAGAGCTTCAGATTCTTCTTGTGCCTCAAGTTATTTAAGTTTTAGTAAGGTAGTGTCTGTTTTTGGTTCGAACCGGGATAGGGTATTCCTTCCTTCGACTTCAGAACTTGATATCTTTGCCGTCCAGACCCCGAATCAAGTGATTCTTGAGTCCATTTTTTTTTTTATTTTTTCATTGTCTTTCCAATGGTGTGCACGGTGGCACCCATTTTAGTGTGGAATGACCATTTTGCCCCTAGGTTCATTCTTTTTCGTTTTTGAAACGTTGTTTCCGCATTTTCTTCCTTTGGGTTTCGTGACCTTGTTGAGGGTCACATTGGTATCTTAGAGGAGTGTTGTATCTCTAGAGACCATTGTTCTATCTTTTACTTCCGTATTTTGGATCCGTTTTGGGTCATCACAGGACACACTGGGTTGAAAAATCCAGGGTCGTCACAGGTGGTATCAGAGCTCCTAGGTTTGAATACCTTGGACGACGGGTTTTGGGTGCATATCATGATAACATGTTTTGGCATGGCAACATGTTATCAAACCAAAACATGTTTTGGTTTGATAACATGTTTATATGCTTATGTGCTTATGTGGTATATGTAGTATGCCGTTTGTTTAAGCGTGATTTTATTCTAATGTAAAGAGCATGACATGTGATGTGTGCTAGATTAGGATTGTATATGCATTGTTGTGTTGCATATTTGGCAGGACTTGGGATTAGTCATTGGATGTTTGAGTTGAGATTGAGTCATTCGGTGAGTTTTCACTTAGTACAATGGTTGGTGAAATTGGTTTCATTTTGGCATTCTTCCTTTGAGGTTGTTGGTGATTGCCCACATGGTTTTATGGTAGTATAGGTTGTTGTCGACCTAGCATTGGTTTGAGGTAGGTGGTGAGACACCTTTTGTTTAGGCTCTCATGAGGTGAGTCCTTTGGCGTTGCCATGGTGCTGGATTATTGGTTTTGGGCCACGATGAGGTCATGGACCTCTTAGGATCCTTAATTATTTTTGAAGGTTCCTCTGATATTGTAATTTTCGTGGGCGGTTACGTTGTGGGCGGGTGCATGGCACTGTCATGCTACCGTACTGGCTAGCTACAAGTGCAGTTCGGATGGAATCAATGTTGGTTTTGTTGTGATAGGCGTTGTCCTTTTGGTTGGTGATGATGTGAGTTTTGTTTTGGGCGTCTGGTGTTGAGATGGTGATTGATGGTCGTTTTGAGGACAATTTTGGAGATTGAATTAGTTGACTGCTTGTATGGCTAAAGTAGCCATTTTGTTAAGTTCTCTTTGTGTGATGATGTTTTTGGGATCGAGTCGATTGATCGATGTTTTGGGTTGGTGAGAGCATTGCATTGTTAGTGTCATGTATAGCGTCACCTCTAGATTCAGAGTTGGATTGTTGGAGTCTTACCATTGTGGTAAAGGCTCACGTTTGTTTTGAGACAGGTTATTGTCGCATTGGTTTTGGAGTCAATTTATGGCTAGGAATTGTCCTTCCTTTACTTAGACACTCTAGGACACGATGTCCGTAAGGCTCATTATTGCATCATTTTGTTTTCTGCGGTTTCATTTACTACCATGTTAGTAGTATGATTTCTGATGTTGTGATGCATGAGTAGGTGGAGGTCTATCCACATTTGCCTTCTCGTTGTGTGGCATTAGCATGCCTTCTTTATATGCTTAGAGATGCCATATTGTTATTGTGCTTTAGTGATATGCTTTTGTGCTTACGTGGAGACGTGTTGCATGTACCTTTGATTTTTATCTATGTGAGTAGATTTATTTCTTGATAGTTGTATTTCCTTGTCATATGCATAACTTCCAGGTTTGGTTTTCCCCATTCGTTTCCCTCGGTCGCACGTAGTGTGTATGCGGGTTTCCACAAGGGTTTTGTGTTGGTTCGTGCTAGGGACTTCACAAGGAGTGAGTCTCTTCTCTTCGTTGCAGTGTTGACAGCTTTGGGGTTGGTTGGTCCGTAAGGATCACTATCGTTGTCTTAAGTCCTTGGTGAGGATTTGATGGATTTTGGTCGACTTACTTCCATGTAGGGGGTGAAGTCTTTGACCTTGCTGTCTTTCATTTCAGAGATGGAGTCGTGGTGTTGTCCTTCTTAGGACTGGTGGTTCCCTTTCTTTCATGTCTTCCCTTAGGGAGTTTTTGCCATGGTTGCTGACGGGTTGTGCTGCTCAATGTGAGTGGATTGGTGTGAGATCATTTTAAGGGGACTTGTGTCCATTTGATTGGGGATATGGTTGACTCATTGTGTAAGTTTGACGCCATTTAGGAATGTCTTTTGGAGACTTGTTTCAGTTTTGGAGACCTTGATGTGGTTGACTCTTAGAAGAGTTTTGAAAGATCATTGTTGGATATGGCTTGTCTGGGGAGTTTTCTCATCCTAGTTACGGCTAGGCGTAGCTTTGAGGAATTATAGTTCTGATGATTGGCTGTGGATCAAAAAATTGAGGAATTTTGATTTAACTTGGTGTTTCCAAGTACGGTTTTGAGAGATTCATTTTGTGACCTTGGTTGTTGGCATTCTGATGTATGTGCCACTTGGTGGATTTGTATTTGGAGGATTTAGTTATCCATGATAGGGATGCGGATCTGATATTTGATTACAGTGTAGTCTTGTAGTTGATCTGTTTTAGGGAGATATGAAGGACTTTCGATGAAATGTCTTATTGTGAGGTTTGTTTTGATTTCTGTAGGCATTGACTTGCTTGTCAGGTTTTGGATTCCTGATTAATGTTGTTAATAGGGGTATTTTGAGACATTGGAGATGTTAGTTTAGCTATGTTGAGGATTTGGGGCCTCAAGCATAGCGGTACCTATCGCATTGTTATTAGAGCTTTGGGATTGGCCAGGATGGTCCGGCCGGACATCTTTAGACATATCTTAACTCTCACAAAATGTTGGTCTCCGTAGTGCTTTCGGCAATGATCATTTTTTTGACATTGATGTCATTTGTATCGAGAGGTTTCTTAGGTAGACCTAGTGGGGGGCAGGTTATGAATTAGTGCCTTATACTATCATGCTACCGTACAAAGTTGTGTGTTGTGGGTGAGTACTAGTTGCCGTCGATGCTACCTTACTGACGAGTAAGTGTAGGCGGGCACTAGGTACTGTCATTGCTACCACACTTTTGAGTGCATTGTGGACGGGTTTTAGTCACTATTCGTACTGCCACGTTGTGTTTGTTCTGTACCCTGATTTGATACGTAGATATCTTGGAGTTCTTTTGGTGGTTGTTTTCAGACCCATACGATAGTTCGTCAGGAGGGATGCTTACAGTTGTGGTCTTCCGTTCCCTTGTCTGACCTTAGGTTCTGTGTGTGAGTTCTGACTTGTTGTATGGCTGCCTGGTCATTTTCCTTTTGAGAGGTTGTCTTGTTATGAGCACGTGGGTGCAAATGACACAGGGTTGTAGGGTTCCTTTCAACTTTGAGGTCGCTGGTGTAGCGTGTTGTGTGGGATACTCGGAGACGTACTCTGTGGTGTTCCTTGTTTCGCCTTTTGTTGGTTGGGGCTGAATTTCGGGGACGAAATCCTTTTTAGGTGGGAAGGTTGTAATGACCCGGTCATTTTCATTCCTTTCCTTTTGTCAGATTTTCACGGATATTTTTTTTTCGTTGATCTTTTCCTTTCTGAGTTCAGTTTCTCGTCACTTAGTGTCATCTTGAGTACTCGGGAACGGTTTCTGAGACTCTTTTCAGTCGATTGACAACTTCCTTTGAGAACCGAGTCATTTTCACATTTTCACTTTTGTGTCACTATTCACTTTCGTCTTTTTCTCGGTTGTCACTTTGTTGGCATAACCTCACTTTTTGTGTTCAGATTCGATTCCAGATTTGCATGCATCCACGATATTTAAATTCCATGCTATATGTATTTTCACTTTTGTAGAAAAGCATGCTAAGTGCTTACTTTTATTGTAAAGGGTATAAATACAAGACCTTTTTGTAATTTTCCTAACTTTAGGGGTTTTTGTGTAATTACTGTAAAGTAATTATTTTTTGTCTTAGGGACCATTTTGCAATTTAATTTGGAAGATATTTTCAAAAAGGATTTTTTTGCAATTTTTAGAAAGTGTGACAAGTGTCACACTCTCATTGGTCCACTTGTTGACATGTGTGTGGAAACACTTTAAGGCCTTGGATGAGGACATGTGGATGGTGGAGATTTAACCACTTGTTGGCCTAGGATTGGTGCACTTGTTGGCTTGGATGATTGACAAGTGTAGGCTTGAGATTTAACCTAGGATGGAGCCTTGGATTTGTAACAAGTGTAGGCTCACAATTTGATCTTGCATTAGTGTGTGTGTGAGAGGTAGTGTAAGAGCACATAGTGAGTGGAGGATCTCTATCCCCTCCACTCAGATTTCATCTTCATCATTTTTCATTTCCTCCCTCTTTTGTAAAGAAAACCCTAGCCTCCATGGATGGAGCCTAATGCCTTAAGCTTTGACCTTAATTTTGAGAGCCTTCCATTGATTTCCAAGCTTGAACTTGGGAATACACTTTGTTCCCCTCATCTTCCTCTTCATAACCCTAGAAGGGTTTGCCATTTTGTGTTGATTTTGCCTTGGATTCTAGAGAGACACTTCTCTAGTGAGGTAGGGAATGTTATAGGGTTTTATGTTTGTTGTCTTGCATGTTTTTTTATGCTTATACAACTTGTATGCATGTAGTGTATTAATTTGAGAAATTATGATTAATGGTAGTTTGCTTATAACTCATTTTAGACTTGGTAAATGGCATGGCCATGAGTTGATCTTTGATATATATTAATTTGGGTTGATTTAGATGAGTTTTCAAATCTAGAGATTAAATGGATTTAATTTGGTTTAAATTCTAGTAAATTGTGTTTTGTGTGTAATCCATCTTAGACTTGATATATGGTATGACTATGACTTAGTGCTTGATATAAATTAATTTGAGATCATTTGGACAACTTTTGAAATCTAGAGATTTAATTGATTTAAATTAATTAAATTCTATTTGATGATATCTTGCTTATCTTGCACTTTTGATTTGATATATGTAAAGACCATGATATGTTGCTTAACATATATTAATTTGAGGTTATTTGAAATCTAGAGAATTTAATCACCTTGTTTAATTAAATTCTATCTAATGGCTCCATGGATCTATTGGTATTTTAGAAGTTGTTTCTATATTCAAATAATGGACTTGAACTTGTTATGTATTCACTTGATTGTGTTTTGAGCATTGGACAACTTTGTTGTTATATTTATATTCATGAGAACATGTTTTCTTTATAGAATATATTGATGCCATGTGTAGTGAATTGTACACTTTGTAATTGATATTATGTATGTCATTTTAGAATTGAAACTCTAAGGCATGGATTGTGTGGTTTCAACCTACTTGTGCATGGAAGGTGTTTTCATGCATTGTATAAGTTATGTATAAGTTGTGAACTTATTTGGGTTAATTTTGGAATCTTGGAACATTGTTGAGTTGAGATGGCTAGGGTTTTGCTCTAGTACAGGGATGTGAGTCCTCTAAGTCATTGAGATAGTGCGCACTTAGAGTGGTCTTCCCTGAAGGTTAGTGCCCGGAATAACCATTGAGGTCTCGGCAGAATTCCGAGCTTAGATGTCCATGTCTTCCACTATTTGTTTTCGAATTCAATTCCAAGTTAACAATCATGTTTATATTGTAACTTGTGGTTTTAGTTATTGGCGATTTTGATGTTGTTAAGTACATCCATGTATATGATTTTAATGAATCATTTTGATGTTGTTAAGTACATCCATACTAAATTGATATATTTAGTTGATTTCACACAATTAGATTTCTAGTTGATAACCTAGAGAACCTATGTCTTGATGTGTGGTATTAGATATTCTAATTATGCTAAATTGTTATATTTAGTTGATGTTGCATTCTAGACTTCAAGTTGATTACCTTGAGAATCTATAAGTTGTGCTTTGTGTAAGCATGCTCCTATGTTGTTGCTTTGTGTAAGAATGACCCTATGTTGCTAAAATTGCATGAATGAGGTGATTGATGCTAGAAATGATCCTAGGTAGCTAGGATGCTCCTTGAGTCTCACCTTTGACATAGACGTTAGGTGAAATGAACCACAATAACTAAATCATGCAAACTTGTAAAACGTAGGTCGATGCATGCTCATTTCCTACGAGTTGCTTTATGTTACTCACCCCTACGATACTGGGGCATATTTCAGGTACAAGAATTAAGGTTGCGATTCTCGTCTTGCTTGGATGATTGGTGAACTTGAAGATTTTCATTTCTTGTAAAGGTTGGCTTGGAAAGCCATTTGCGTTATATGTCAAAATATGTATATTTGAATTTAAACATGTGGTGTATACATGGGTGCACTACTTACAATATATTTGACATGTATGAGATGAGGCCGGAAGCCAATGACATGTAATTGTATCCTAAGTAGTTTTAACTTCATGAAATATTATGAAAATGTTGAAAAATGTTAAGTTATTGTCTCACTATGTTTGCATCGGGTGTGGGAAATCCATTCTTACTCTTTCATAGGATTTCATTAAACATGTATGAAGTGTGGCCAAGGGCCAAATGGTAATTTCCAATCATTTGCTAATTTTGGTTTTCAAAATTTCCATTTCATTTTCATTTTCGCCTTTTTGGCCGTCGGGGGGTCGGATTTTGACTCGACCATTTCCGGGAGCCGCGGACCATTCCCGCGCGCTCAAAATCATTTATTACGTTTGCGTACATATTCGTTTCAGCCTAGAAGTGTATTTGGGCTCAAAAGTATGTTTGGTGCAAACTTACATTTTTTGTCGTTTTGAGCCTAAACTGAGCATAAGGGCATTTTGGGCTTTTCACTTGAAAAATAAAGTTTTCTTTTGGCATGGTTGGCTAGGAAACATGATTTTGAGGGTAGTTTCTTCTTTGTGTTTTCTCAAAAAATCCCAGAAAGTCCTCAAAATTGCATTTCAAGTCAGCATTTCAAGTGCAGCCTACAGGAGTTCGAGCGCTCTAAATAGGGAGTTCGAGCGCTCGAACTTTGGGCAGATTTCTTAGGGCAAATTTCAAGCACTCGAAGTCCTTGTTCGAGCGCTCGAAGTACTATTCACGGGTGTGTGTGTCTTGGTTCAGCATTGCACCTCCGACTTCAAATCATTATAACTTCTTCGTTTTAACTCCGAATTGGTCTGTTCTTAAGTCTAAATTGATCACATCGAAATTATCTTTCCAATGGTACTAATTAGAGCATCAGAATCTTCTTGTGCCTCAAGTTATTCAAGTTTTAGTAAGGTAATGTCTATTTTTGGTTCGAATCGGGATGGGGTATTCCTTCGTTCGACTTTAGAACTTGATATCTTTGCCGTCCGGACCCCGAATCAAGTGATTCTTGAGTCTATCTTTATTAATTTTTCGTTGTCTTTCCAATGGTGTACACGGTGGCACCCATTTTTGTGTGGAATGACCATTTTGCCCCTAGGTTCATTCTTTTTCGTTTTTGAAACGTTGTTTCCGCATTTTCTTCCTTTGGGTTTCGTGACCTTGTTGAGGGTCACATTGGTATCTTAGAGGAGTGTTGTATCTCTAGAGACCATTGTTCTATCTTTTGCTTCCACATTTTGGATCCGTTTTGGGTCATCACAGGACACACTGGGTTGAAAAATCGAGGGTCGTCACAGAAACTTCCAGAGGTCTTGCAGGTGTATTTAAAGATTGCATTTTCAATTTAGGCAATTTAAAAACCTCCCAAAGCCTTATTTCCTTTCCTTGGGCAGTAACTCGGAATGATATTTACCCTCTTGACCTGATTTTCTTGGGGGCGTTTTGGGTGTTTTGCAATGAATTTTTTTTGTTTCCGTCTATGATGCTGGGTAGAAAACATGATTTTAGGGGGGGTTTCTTCTTTGAGTTTCCCAAAAAAGTCCATTTAGATACCCGTTTTTACTCTCAGTTGCAGTAACAGTGGGTTGCCCTCGTCGGGCCGCCGCGACATCATTTTTGTTTTTGACCTTTCTCCCCCGTCCAGACTCCAAATCGAGTAAAAAAAATTTTAAACTTGACTAATTTGCCGTTCTCTATCCAATGGTGTACTCGGTTATACCCGGATATTTCTGAATAATTACTAATTTATCCTTTTTACTTTATGTCCGTTTTTCTTTGTTTTGCCGTTTCTGCTTCGTCCGGACTCCAAATAATGTGATTCTTGAGTCCATTATGATTATTTTTTTATTGTCTATCTAGGAGTGTGCTCGATAGCACCTGAATCCATTTTTTTAAAATGACTATTTTGCCCCTAGTGGTTTATTTGTCATATTTTCGATATTTTGCTTCCGCGTCAGTTCTCATTGAGTTGTACGACCTCATGGAAGATCATAAAATTTTCTTAGAGGCGTGTTGTGCCTTGGGAGACCATTATTTTATTTCTTGCTTCCGCATTTCGGATTCGTATTCGGGTCAACTTTTGGGTTCATCACTGACGCACCGGGTTGTAAAACTTGGGCCGTCACATAGCCATGCCATATATCAAGTCAAAAATGGAAAACAAGTAAGGTACAATTAAATAGAATTTAAATCAAATTAAATTCATTAAATCCCTAAATTTGAAAACTCATTCAAATGGTTCCAAATAATTATATAACAAAGATCAAGTGAAGGTCATGCCATATACCAAGTCAAAAGTGAGTTATATACATACTAAAGTTAATCATAATTTCTCAAAATTAATATAAGACATGCGTACAACTTATACATCATCACAAAAGCCATTAAATCACTTAAAAAATAAACTAGAACACCCCCTACCTCACTAGAGAAGTGTCTCTCTAGAATCCAAGGCAAATCAACCCAAAATGGCAAACCCTTCAAGGTTTATGTAGAGGAGGATGAGAGTAACAAAAAGTATTCCCAAGGTCAAGCTTGGAAATCAATGGAAGGCTTTCAAAAATCAAAGTCAAAGCTTAAGGCTTTAAGCTTCATCCATGAAGGCTAAGGTTTTTTGGTGAGGAAGAAAGTGATACAATGAGATAAAGTGTGAGTGGAGAAAATAGAAATCCTCCACTCACTATGTGATCCTGCACCATGGGCAACACACATAGGTCTTGGTCAATTGGACAAAAACCCTTCTTTAACAACATAATCCGAAAGTGGCCCAAAAATATTTGCAATTAAGTCCTCCTCTAAATATCTTGAAAACTTAATTTCAAAATGGTCCTCAAGACAAAAATAATTACTTTAAGTAATTACACAAATGACCCCAAAAAAAAAGAAATTTTTTTAAAGAAGTGTGCATCCACACCCCTAAGGAAGAAAACACACTACAGTATGCATTTCCAAGAAATTAAAAATACCAATGTCAATGAAATCATGTAGCATGGATGCATGTAAAAGTGGACACAAATCAAAACACGAAAAGTGAGGTTATGCCAACAAAGTGACATATGGGAAAAAGACGAAACGTGAATAGTTTCGAAAAAACGAAAATGTGGAAATGACTCGGTCCTTAAAGGAAATTGTCAATCCAAATGAAAAAGTCTCGGAAACCATTTCCAAACACTCGAGACGACACCCAGTGATGAGAAACAGAACTCGGAAAAGAAAATTAAGCGGAAAAAAATTTACTTATAAAATTTAAGAAAAAGGAAAGGAAGGAAAATGACCGGGTCATTACAACCTACCCTCCTTAAAAGAATTTTGTCCCCAAAATTAGGAACATATCAGAAAAGAATAGAACAAAGACCGAACAAAAGGTCAAATCAATGAATAGCTCATAAAGCACTAAAGGACAACTTTAGAAGTCTCAAGATCAATTGAAGGAATGCGAAACCATAAATCGAGACAACACCTCATACGAATTGGCATGTTAACTCAACGTCAACCATCGAGAGAATCTTAAGACAATGAAACGTTGAGACACGATAAAAGAAGAGAGTGATAAGGTAGTATAAACAGTGAACAGAACTCGCCCACACTTACTTGTTAGTAAGGTAGCATGACAGTATAAGGCACTAGTCCATAACATACCCCAAACCAGGTTAACTCTAAAAAATCTATCAATACGGATGACATCAATGTCAAAAATGATCATTACCAAAAGCACCACAGAAACTAGGCATCTACGAGGGTTAGAGTAGTTAATCCCAAAACTCTAACAACAATGTCATAGGCACCGCTATACTTAAGGCCTTAAATCTACAGTGCAAGTAGAACCAGCAGCTCCTACATTGTAAAACACCTTTAACACTCTCATACCACGTCATGAAGCCACAAAGGAAAAGGAATGAAACGGTGCCTCCCTGGCCCGCGTCTCACTCCTCCAGACAAAGACTGCGATTCTACACTCACATGAGCTTTACTCGCATCAACCATCAGACTAAGGTCTTAAAACACCCAACCAACAGAATAGACAAGAAGGTTCCTGACATGGGTCCTTACAGAATGAATTTCTCCTATCTAAGAAAGAAACTCTTAAAACAAGAATGCATCGAAGGGATAAGACAGATCCTAAAAGACAATGCCAAAACTAGTTATGAAAGCAAACAGTTAGCAGGCAACATAGTAACGAACTACCTACTCGTACAAGTAGTAAAAATCACGTAAGACATGTCAGTGTATACAGGAGAAGAACATAAAACATGATGATATGCTGCATATAATCATGTCAAAATGAACTAGTGTATATAATGTACTCAGGCAGACAAGCATATACCACATGCTAAAATAACAAGCAGGTACCATGTGCTAAGGCAAACGAGTATATATCATATGCTAAGATAGTCAAGATAAGCTTCTAAATAAGTTACCACATAAGCAAACAGACTTGTTATCAAATCAAAACATGTTATCAAAAAGCACGTAAGTACATGGTATGACAATACACGTGAATGAAAAGCGTAAGGTATGCCGACAGACGTCGCACACGGTCATGCTGACATAAGCACGCAGACATGATATCATACCAGGATATGATAGCAACCCAGACGATGTTATCAGGAAGTATATATGCACATAAAGCATGCTTAACAAATAATAGATTTCTCAAAACACCTGAGCATGTGAACATGTTATCATACAAGACATGTTATCAAACATGACATGTTATCAAGATACAAATAACATATCAAAGAAAAACAACGTGAGCATGATATATATCCAAAACCCATCATCCAAGGTATTCGAACCCAGACGTTCTGATACCACCTGTGACGACCATGGATTTTTCAACCCAGTGTGTCCTGTAATGACCCGAGACGGATCCAAGGATTGGGAAGCAAAACAAAGACAAGTCCTTAGAGATGTACATCATCCCTAAGACACAAGAATGGCCCTTAAAGGAGTTTCAAGGGTCAATGGAAATAAAACAAAGACAAGGGTATCAAAACCCTACCAAAAGAAGGACCAAGGGTAAAATGGTCATTTTACCCTAAGATGAAGGAATTTAACTTCCAACAAGTCAAATGAAGTCAAAAAAATCCAAAAACATCCATTGGTAACTTCATATAAAGTCCCAAGGCTAAGGGAAGAGAAAAACCAAATGAACCTTATCCCGGTTCGAACCAAAACTGACACCCTCTCACTAAAACAAGAATATCTTGAGTTAGCAGAATAATATGAAATTGGAATTGGTACCATTGGAAATATTACTTCCACACAGTCAATTTAGACTCAAGAACGGACCAATTCGGAGTTGAAACAAAGAAGTTACAATAGTTCAAAGTTGGAAGACCAAAGCTGGACCTTCAAAAAAGATTCTGGAGGACTTGAACTGGTTCAATCCCCCTTGAACCGGTTCAACATGGACATAACATCCATTCTGGACCAAAATTGACTCTTGAACTGATTTAACCTTCCTTGAACCGGTTCAACCTGAGTAGAAAGAGTAAAATGCAGCAGAAATAGTAAAAATGCAAAAAAATGAGTTTGAAACGCGGTTTTCCACAGCAGAAATAGTAAAAATGTCATGAAGAAAATCCCCCTAAAATCATTTTTTCTATATGACGGAGTTAAGAACAGAATTTATTTCCCAAAGAAAATCCCCAAAATGCCCTTGAGCAAGATTTTTCAACAAAAATGTGAAATGAGTTCATAGGAGGCTCATTTCACCAACGAAAGAGTTTTTCATGAAAATGATCAAGCACACAAACATAAATAGTGATTTTGAGCGTATGAGAAAGGTCCACGGCTCCCAAAAATGGCCAAGTTAAAATCTGACCCCCCGACGGCCAAAAAGGCGAAAATGAACTTGAAATGGAAATTTTAAAATCCAAAATTATAAAATGGTTTCAAATGACCATTTGGCCCTTGACCACACTTCATACATGATTAATGAGACCCTACAAAAGAATAAAAATGGAATTCCTACACCCGATGCAAACATAGTGAAGCAATGACTTATGATTTTTCAATATTTTTATAATATTTCATGAAGTTAAAAGTTACATAGGATATAAAATACATTTCATTGGCCTTCGGCCTTATCTCATACATGTCAAATACATTGCAAAAGGTGTACTAATGTACACATTACATATTTAGAATCAAATATACGCATTTTGACATAGAAGGCTATAAGTGACATTTCAAACTAACCTTTACAAGAGTCATGAACAAGAATACACTTAAAGAACTTCAATTCATCGAAATGATCTTAGGATATTGTGAATACCAAACCAAGGCATCCGTACTTGACAAATCACCCGGTAACTTTGGGGTGAGTAAACAAGTTTACTCGTAGGGAATAAGCATGCATAGACTCAACATTTTTACATTAACATGAAACAATTCAAAAGGATCATGCCACCTAATGTCTATGTCAAAGTGAGACTCAAGGATGATCCTAAGTTACATAAGTAGTTGAAATGAGATACACGACATGCAAGCATACCGGTTGCAAGTGTACTAAATGAAGATGAAAACATGCAAGGCAAGTATACGAGACACGAGTATACTAAATGGAATCTAGATACAAGAAGTAAGTGCACAGCTTCAAGTATACTGAATGAGATCTAAATACACGAAGTAAGCATAATGTCTATGCAATTAAACAAGGTAAGAAATACTCCATATAACACGGCAAGGTTTAAATCTTCAAGAAATAAAACACTTGAAATTTAAAGAGTGAAATAAATGACATGAAAAGGGTATTTACTCTTCAAGGGATAACACTTGAAACTTAAGGATGAACTCAACAACACGAAAAGAATTATACGTGAAATCAAGGATAATGCATAATATCTATGCAATTAAACAAGGATGGAATATTCCATAAAACACGAAAAATGTCTTAAATCTTCAAGGAACACAACACTTGAAATTTAAGGAATGAAATCACGGATGAAGCATAAAATCTATGCAATGAAATAAGGATGGAATATTTCATAAAACATAAAAAGGAGAATACATGAAATTAAGGATAATGCATAATTCCTCAAATAAAAATATATCAACATGCATATATATCAACATCCATAACTACTATGGCATGAAAGATGTCAAAAAATAAAGTGTGCAACTCATTACACAAGACAAAAATATATTCAATGAAGGAAACATATTCTCATGAATATAAATATAACAATAATGTTATCCAATGGTCAAAACATAAACAAATGAATATACAACATATCCAAGTCCATGATTTAAACATAAAATCAACTTCTAAGACATAATCAAATCCATGGAATAATTAGAAAGAATTTAATTAAATAAAATAATTAAATTCTCTAGATTTTAAACCAATTCTAAATAACCTTAATTTAATATATGTTGAAGGACATAGCATGGTCATCACATATATAATATCAAATAACTAAATAAGTGATTAAAGCACTTAAAATAAAATTAATTAAGCTAATTAATTAATTTCCTCTAGATTTTTAAACAACTCCAAATGCTCATAAATTAACATAGGTTAGAGAACATGCCAAGTCCTACTTTAATATCACATTTCTAGTTGATTTCATGCATGATACAACCATATGAATTAAACTTTCACCAAAGAAAACTATTAAATAAAAGTTACAATTCTTATTTAGATAATCCCAATTTAATAAACGTCAACAAGCATACCAAGGCCTAAATTTCTAGCGTGCCACAATTTAATTCCAAGTTGTACATCATCATGAGAATTAAATCTTAACCATAGAAAATAATTAAATTAAATTCTAGATTATGAACAAAAGCATGCATACAAGTTGTATAAGCATCAATAGCATGCAAGACAACAAAGATATGAACCTATAACATCCCCTACCTCCACTTGAGATGAAATCTCAAATCCCGACCAAAATGAAACGGCTTCGAATTCGACAAAACTTCTAGATTTTGTCGGGGACAACACAGTGAACATTAAACTCCAAAGAGGACATACCAAAATCCAAACTTGACCTCAAACCTGAACTCAAAAATTTGCCAAAACGACATTCCAATTGGTTGGAATTAAAGGCCTTGTCAAGACGAACATAAAACACTACGACACTATGGTATTTCACTAAAGGGATGAGGTTCAAAAGAGGAGAGAGAAGGTGGCAACCATGGCTACCATGGAACCGCCAAGACAAAGGAGAGAGAGAGAAAAATCTAATTTTTCTTCTTAAGTGGCCATATTTATAGAAAAACCCTAAAAGTGTCCCGAAAGGGCCCCATCGGGTCAAGAAAAGTGGAATTTGAGCAAACGCGCTCAAACAGCTATACTCTATGAACAAAAAAGATCCAAAATGAGAAAATATGAATAACAGAAGAAACAGTGTCTATAACCGAGTCCCGAGTAGAGAGATATGCCCTGAACAAGTTTAGCGGCAACTAGGGCCAAAAAACCTAAAACTGGGGAAAAGCGACCAGAAGGAAATCCCAAGAGTACATGACTCAACGAAAAGTGAAAATGAATCCTGTACGAGGATCTAGGCTCAAAACAAGACATTTAGCATGTAATGACCTGGTCATTTTCCTCCCTTTCATTTTTCTCAAATTTTACGGATAAATTTTTTTCGTTTAATTTTCTTTTTTGAGTTCTGTTTCTTGACGCTTAGTGTCATCTCGAGTGCTCATAAATGGTTTTTGAGACTCTTTCCCTTGAATTGACAAGTTCTTTTAAGGACCGAGTCATTTCCATATTTTCAATTTTTGGATACTATTCACTTTTCGTCCTTTTCCCTATTTTGTCTTTTCCCCGTTTATCACTTTTTGGCATAACCTCACTTTTTGTGATCGGAGTTGGTTTTTGGCTTCATTTATCTTCATTCTAAGTGGTTTCCACGATATACGTATCTTTACTTTTGCAATAAAGTACTCTGGTTACTCCCGGCGTCCATAAGAGTATGGATGCATAGTTTTTCAAAATCTTTTTCTTTTCTTGGGGTGCTTTTCACAAATATCTTTTGAAGATATTTTATTTCAGGGGTTTTTAAGAAAATATTTTTGGAAAATATTTTCATTCTGGGTCATTAGTGCAGTTTTCACTTTTTAGAGTGGTCATTGTGCAATTAATGAAAGTTATTGTAAAAATGAGTCGTTTTGAGACTGGATCCTTGTATGGGATTCATTTTCACAATTCATCAAGTTGTGTGCTCTTAGAATTTCCTTCGGCCATTTTTCTCCAATTTCAAGGTTTTTAGCCCTAGTTGCCGCCAAACTTGTTCGGGGCATATCTCTCTGCTCGGGACTCAGTTTTTGACACCGTTTCTTCCGTTGTTCATATTTTCTCATTTCAGTTCTTTTTTGTTTACAAAGATTTTTTGTTTGAGCGTGTCTGCTCAAATTCCACTTTTCCGAACCTGGCGGGCACTTTTAGGGTTTTCCTATAAAAGGGGGGTGAGACATTTCATTTTTCACTTTCTCCTCCCTTCATGCACGACCAGAAGCTGTCATGGCAGCCCAAGGGGGGCTACCACCCTTCTTCTCTCAATTAAACCTTTTTCCCTTTGTTAAAGAGTCATAGTGCCTTTGCATTTTGTGTTTTCTTGACTACACATATCTTTCCCCCTTATTAGAACCCGTTTTTGGCCAATTTTTGAGTTTGGGTTTGAGGTCAAGTTAGGATTTTGGTAGGTCCTCTTTGGAGTTTAATGTTCACGGCATTGTCCCCGACAAAACCCCAAAGTATTGTCGAATTCGGAGCCATTTCATTTTGGTGGCTTTTGAGATTTTCATCTCAAATTGAGGTACAGAATGTCTTAGGCTTTTATTTATGTTATATTGATGATTTTATAAGCTTATACCACTTGTATGCATGTTTTGTATTAATCCTAGATTTCCTTGTATAGGATTTAATTCTCAAGGATGTGTATAGCTTAGAATTAAAGTATAGCATGCTAGTAAATTTGGCCTTGGTATAGTTGTTGACATATATTAAATTTGGGTCATTTGAATAAGAATTACAACTTTTATTTAATATTTTTCTTTTGTGAAAGATTAATTCCCATGGCCGTACCTTACATGAAATTAACTTGTGATAGGCTAGTAAATTAAGTCTTGGCATGCTCTTCAACATACTTTAATTTTGGAGCATTTGGATGAGTATGAAAATCTAGAAATTTTAATTAATGAATTAAATATAATCGATTTAAGGGTTCCATTGGCTTAATTGAGTTTTAAACTTGATATTTGAAATGACTGGGATTTGTTTACTAGCATATATTAATTTGGGACCATTTGAAGTTGTTTAGAAGTTAGAGATTTAATTATCATGATTTAATTAAATTCTACTTTGTTGTTCCATTGACCTAACTAAGATTTTGAATGGATGTATGTAATAACCATGCAATGTTGTTTAACATGTGTTAATTAAGGGTCATTTGATTGAGATTTGAAACTTAAAGAAATTAATTAGTTTATTTAATTAATTTCCATTTCTATAGCATTAATGATTTAATCATATGTTTGACATTGGTTATATGTTTAAATCATGATTTTGGATTTTTATTAGATTCATGAGTTTATGATTTCAATGTTGAAATATATTGCCATAGTGTGTAACGAATCGCACACTGAAGATTCAACATTTGTCATACCATAGTAGTTGTGGACTTAAAGCATGTATTGTATATATTTCCAAATTTGTTTGTGCATGGTAAATAGTTGATTATCTTGTATATACATGTTGATATATACGTTGTTGCACAACTTGTTGATTTTGGAAACTTAGGGATGTCATTGTTTGACTATGGCTAGGACATGGTTCTAGTACGGAGGACTATCCCTTTACAGTCTAATGCGCACATAGGGAGGTTACCCATGGGCTAGTAACCCTAAAGTAACTATGGTGTCGGTCTAATCCGGCGTGATGTCCAAGTATCCACTTTGTTTGATTTTACATTTCGTTTCAAGTTGATAACTAGATGATATCGTAATTTGTTGTTCTTTAATTGATTTCTCGTTTTGAGTTTCAAGATGTTAACTTAGAGGAATCATGCTTTATGCGTTGCATTGGAAGTTCCAATGTTGGTTAAATTGCATCGATATTATGATTTGTGTTTTGATGTTCAAATGTAAGTTAGGAATGATCCTATAAATTCATTAGAACATAGACGTTAGGTGGCATGACCTACTTTTGTTGTTTTCGTATCTTAGGTTGCAAGTTGATACTTTTGAGAACCTATATCTTGTTGCTTTGTATAACATTTTTCTATGTTGTTTAAATTGCATGAATGATGTGATTTATGCTAAAAAAGATTTAAGGTAGCTTAGGATGTTCTGAGTCTCATCTTGACATAGACGTTAGGTGGCATGAGCTCCTTTGAATTATTTCACCTTAAGGTGATAATTTTGTAAAATGCTACATCAATGCATGTTCATTTCCTATGAATAGCTTTATGTTACTCACCCCGAAGTTACTGGGGATTTGTTTCAGGTATGAAGACTTGGTTCGTGATGTTCATCATACTTTGGATGACTTGTAGCTTTTAAGTTTCCATTTTATACAAATGTTAGCATGAAATATCATTTTGTAGCCTTATATGTCTAAACTTGTATCTTTGATTCCATATATGTAATGTGTACATAAGTACACATTTTACGATGTATTTGACTTGTGTGAGATGAGCCCAAAGGCCAATGACATTTATATTGCATCTTATGTAATTCTTGATTTCATGAAATGTTGTGAAAATATTGAAAAAAATCACAAGTAATTGTCTCACCATGGTTGCATCGGGTGTGGAAATTCTATTTTTATTTTTCTATAGGGTCTCATTAATCATATATGAAGTGTGGCCAAGTGAAAAATGGTAATTTGAAGCCATTTCATAATTTTAAATTTCAAAATTTTCATTTCATTTTCATTTTTACCTTTTTGGCGGTTGGGGGTTCGAATTTTGCATCGGTGGTATTTTTAAGCCATGGACCACTGTAGCACATCCTAATAGGTAAGTTGCGTTTGCGTGCATGATCTTTTTCAAGAAAAGCCTTATCCTTGGTAATTTAAGCCTTCTATGGACTCATTTTGCATTTTTTTTTTTTTTTGCATAATCTGATTCTAGGGCATTTTGGGGTTTTCCTTCGAGAAATAAATTCTGGTCTTCACATGGTCATTTAGAAAACAAAATTTTTTTTTTTTGGGGGGCGGGGGGGGGGGGGGGGGGGGGGGGGGTTCCAGAAAATGTCGTCTTGGTACCGGAAATCCCTCGCAAAGTTCAGTTTCCCGTTTTGCATTTTAGCAGCTTTTTAACCCTCGTGACCTGATTTCATGGAGGGGCATTCTAGGTACTTTACAATGTGTTTTTTTATTTTCTTTTATAGAGCTAGGTAGAAAACTCAATTTTGGGGGGGTTTCTTTTTCGTGTTTTTCCAGAAAAATTCATTTGGTAGCCCGTTTTTGATCTCAGATGTGGACAGTTACTGTAGCAACTTTTTGCTCTCTTGTCCAATTCTGATCTAGGGCCATTTTGGGGATTTTGCAGTGTGTCTTTTTCATTTCCTTCCACAAATTCGAGTAAAAAACTCGATTTTAGGGGGGGTTTATTCATTGTGTTTTTCCAGAAAAATTCGTTTCGGACCTTGTTTCGGCTTTCAGTTCTGACTGAATTGTTTTTTTTTCCTAGCATGTCATGGTGCTTGTCAGTGTGCTCGTGGGGTGCTCGTCTCAACATCGTGACGTCGACTTTTGTTTTTGCTCGTTCTCCTTCGTTCGGACTCTAAATCGAGTGAACTTTTTTCTGAACATGACTAATTTTTCGCTGTTTTTCCAACGCTGTACTCGGTTGCACCCGGATCTTCCTAAATAACTACCAATTTACCCTTTTTGCCTTAAATGCTCGTTTTTCTTCTTCATGTCGATTATCCTTCGTTCGGACTCCGACTCATGCGATTCTTAAGTCCATCTTGATTAGTTTTTCGTTGTCTTTCCAGAGGTGTGCTCGTTAGCACCTGAATCTATAGTTTTAAAAAATTACTATTTTGCCCCTAGGGGCTTATTTGTCATATTTTCAATCTTTTGTTTCCGCATCAGTTCTCATTGAGTTCCACGACCTCATGGAAGGTCACTTTGACTTCTTAGAGTCTTGTTTTCTTTTTTTACTTTCGCATTTCGGATCTATTATTGAATCATCCTTTTGGTTCATTACTGACGCACTGGCCTAAAAACCAGAGCCTTCACATAGCAATAACTTTCATTAATTGCACAATGTCTCCTCAAAAAAGTGAAAACAGCACTAATGACCCAGAATGAAAATATCTTCCAAAAATATTTTTTTTAAAACCCCTGAAATAAAATATCTTTAAAAGATATTTATGAAAAACACCCCATGAAAAGGAAAAGTTTCCAAAGAACTATGCATCCATGCCTCTATGGACAACGGGAGTATCCAGAATACTTTTCTACAAAGGCAAAGATATGTATTTCGTGGAAACCACTTAGAATGAAGATACATGAAATCAAAAACCAACTCCGAGCACAAAAAGTGAGATTGTGCCAAAAAGTGACCAATGGGAAAAAAGACAAAAATTCAATAGTGTCAAAAAACAAAAAATATGGAAATAACGCGGTCCCTTAAGGAAGTTGTCAATCTAAAGGAAAGAGTCTCAGAAACCATTTTCGAGTACTCGAGACAACACTAAGTGACGAGAAACCAAACTCAGAAAGGAAAAGACAACGGAAAAAATTTATCTGTAAAATTTGAGCAAAAAAGAAAGGAAGGAAAATGACCGGGTCATTACAACCTTCCCACCTTAAAGGGATTCGTCCCTGAAATCTAGCCCCAACAAAACAAAAACGCAAAACCAAGATAATTACGGAGTACATCTCCGAGTGTCCCACATAACATGCTACAAAAGCAATCCCAAAACTGAAAGACAACGTACAAACCAATGTCATTTTCACCTACGTGCTCACGACAGGACAACCTCTCAAAAGAAAAGTGACCACACGGCCACACGACAAATCAAAACTCACATATAGAACCCAAGGTCAGACAAAGGAACGGAAAGCAATAACCATAAGCATCCCCCCTGATGAACCATCATACCAATCCAAAAACAACCACCAAAAGAACTTTAAGAAAACCACGTATCAAATAAGGGTACTGAACAAAGACAACGTGGCAGTACGAATAACGACCAGAACCTGCCCACGATGTACTCAAATGTGTGGTAGCAATGATAGTGCCTAGTAGTCACCCACACTTACTCGTCAGTAAGGTAGCATCGACGGCAACTAGCACTCGCCCACAACACACAACTTGTACTGTAGCATGACAGTACAAGGCACTAGTTCATAACCTGCCCCCACTAGATCTACCCATGAAACCTCTCGAAACAAATGACATTGATGTTGTAAATCATCATTACCAAAAGCACCACGAAGACCAGACATTTTGTAAGAGTTAAGATATGGTCCAAAGATGTCAGGCCGGACCATTCTGGCCAATCCCAAAACTCTGACAACAATGCTATAGGTACCTCTACGCTCAAGGCCTTAACTCCTCAACACAAAAAAACTAACAACTCCAACGTCTCAAAATACTATAATCAATGACCTTAATCATGATTCCAAAGCCTAACAAGCAAATCAAAACCTTCTGAATTAGAATAAACCTCACCACAAGACATTTCATCGAAAGTCCTATATATCTCCTTGAAACAGATTAACTACAAAACCACATCGTAATCAAACATCAGACCCACATCACTATCACGAATAACTAAATCCTCAAAATACAGTCCACCAAGTGGCACACATATCCAAAATCCTGACAACCAAAGTCACATATCGAGTCTCTCAAAACCGTGCTTAACATCACCAAGCTAAATCAAAATTCCTCAATTTCCATCTAAAAACAACCACTGAAACTACGATTCCTCAAAACCACGCCAAGTCATAACTAAGATGAGAAAACTCCACAAATAAGCCATATCCGACAACGATCTTCCAAAATTTCTCCTAAAAGTCAACCATATCCAGGTCTCCAAAACCAAAGCAAGTCTCCAAAAGACATCCCTAAATTGCGTCAAACTTACACAATGAATCAACCAAATCCTTAATCAAATGGACACAAGTCCCTGCAAAATGATCTCACACTAATCAACTCACTCTGAGCACCACAACTTCGTCAACAAACATGACAAAAATTCCCCAAGGGGAGACACGAAGGAAAGGGAACCACCAGTCCATAGAAGGACAACACCACGACTCCATCTCTAAAATGAAAGACAATATGGTCAAAGACTTCACCCCTATATAGAAGTAAGTCGACCAAAATCTGTCAAATCCTCACCAAGGACTCAAGACAACAACGGTGATCCTCACGGACCAATAAACCCCAAAACTATGCACAAGGCGACGAAGAGAAGAGACTCATTCCTTGTGAAGTCCTTAACATGAACCAAGAAAAGGAGGAGAAACCCGATTCTCCCACAAGTGTCAACACGACGACCATGAAGAGGAAGCATTCTTCCCACCTTAAGGAAGTGGGCAGCTTAAGAAAAAACGGAGGTGATAACTCCTCGACAAGGAATTTCATAACAAAACCATTGTGGATACCCGCATACACACTACGTGCGACCGAGGGAAACAAAAAGGGAAACTAAACATAGAAGTCATTCAAATAACAAAGAAATGCAACTACCAGGTAAGTAAATCTACCCACATAGATAAAATCAAGGGTACATGCGGCACGTCTCCACGTAAACACAAAAGCATGTTATGAAAGCATAGTAAAAACATGGCATCTCTAAGCATATAAATAAGGCATGCTAATGTCACACAATAAGAAGACAAATGTGGATAGACCTCCACCTACTCATGCATCACACTATCATAAATCATACTACTAACATGGTAGTAAATGAAACTACAGAAGATAGAATGATGCAACAATGAACCCTATGGACATCGTGTCCTATAGTGTCTAAGTAAAAGAAAAAATCATCCCTAGCCATAAACTGTCTCCAAGAACCAATGCGACAACAACCTATCTCAAAATAAACGTGAGCCCTTACCAAAATGGTAAAACTCTAACGATCCATCTCTAAATCTAAAGGTGACACTCCAAGTGACACTGACAATGTAATGTTCTCTCTAACCCGAAATATCAATCAATCGACTCGACCATAAAAGCGTCATCACGCAAGGAGAACTCAAAGAAAATGACAACCATAGCCATACCAACAACAACCAAATCGATCACTACTACTAATCCCCAAAACAACCATCATCATCATAGATCAAAAGGACAACGCCTATCAAAACAAAACTAACATTGATTCCATCTGAACTGCACTTTTAGCTAGCCAGTATGGTAGCATGACAGTGCCATGCACCAGCCCATAAACGTACCCGCCCACGAAAATTGTAATCCCAAAGGAATCATTCTGAACAACCAAGGATCCTAAGAGGTCCATAACCTCATCATGGCCCAAAACCAACAAATCCAGCACTATAGCAACGCCAAATGACTCACCTTATGAGAGCCTAAACATAAGGTGTCTCTCCACCTGCCTCAAAACCAATGCTAGGTCGACAACAACCTATACTACCACAAAACCAACTGACAATCACCATCAACCTCACCTCGTGCTTTAATGACTAATTCTATATCATGCCAAATATGCAACACAGTCATGCATACACAAATCTAATCTAGCATACATCATATGTCATGCTCTTTACATTAGAATAAAATTATATTAGACAAACGACATGCCACATATAGTACATAAGCACATAAACATGTTATCAAGCCAAAATATGCTATCATAAAGCATATAAACACATAGAGCATGGTAACACAAGCATGATATGCACCCAAAACCCATTGTCCCAGGGTATTCAAACCTAAGAGCTCTGATATAACCTATGACGGCCCAAATTTTGCAACCCAGTACGTCAGTGATGAACCGAAAGTTGACCCGGCAACGGGTCTAAATGCGGAGGCAAAACCAAAAACAAGGTTTATAGAGATATCAATCATCCCTAAGACACCCAAGTGACTTTCCATGAAGTCACAAAACTCAAAGAGAATGAAAACAGAAGCAAAGTTCAAAATGGGCAAAAACCATTAACCAAGGGGCAAAATGGTTAATTTATAAATAAAAGAGAAATTTGACTCTAAACAAGTCAAATAAGGTACAAAGAACCTAAAATAATCATTTCACAATATTCCAAGAGGTTCTAAGAACTTTGAACAAGAATCCCACAAAACACCCATTCCCGGTTCAACCAAAATCCTAACACTACTTCACTAAAACTTGAATACCTCCCACTATGATTTGACTCTGAGAATAGCATTGGTATCATTGGAAATTTGACTCAAAATCCATGAATTTAGGCTTAAGAATCACCTCATTTGGGTTAGAAATGAAAGAGATATGACCGTTTGAAGTTGGAACAATAGTGTTGAAACAAACTAAAGAGGTAGCTGAGTGTATTCTATTTAGGTCGACCGAAATAGCCATTTTGGTCGATCGAAATGGGAAAAAACTCCCCAGAAAACTGAATTTTGAAGAAAAGTCATTTTGGTAGGTCGAAATAAGGCATCAGTCGATCGAAATAAACCTGAACAGTGAAAATGGCTATTGGAAAGTGATATTTTGATGTTCAAATAAATTCCAAAAGCCATCGGTAGACCGAAATGACCTTTTGGTTAACCAAAATGACTCGAAATGGCACTGAATAACCTGTTATGAATAAAAAATGTTGAGGCTGCACCCAAGCCTCAAACCCCCACATGAATGTGGTCTAAAAACATGATTTTAAGCTATACAAGCATGCCAACAAATGTACTTTACATAATGAAACGTGTTACAATGGCCCATGGCCTGATTAAAATTCATTTACAAAATTTGACATGCCAAACCCCCAAAGTTGGAAAAAATTACATTTTAAAGGTAAAACTTGAAGTTTAAATACATACACTTGAACTTTAACATTTGTGGCCCTTCGCCTCATGTCATACATATCAAAATTGTTCCAAATAGTGTCTCTATGTACACTTCACAGAATTTCTAGGAAAAAATGGCATATTGTACCTAACTAAGTATTACAACTTTATAGGCAAAACTTAAACATGCTAACACTTGCTTGTGAATTTTATGAAAAATTGATAGTAACAAAAGTATATTACCAATCCATGAATGTAGTTTGCATATTTACAAATACATGAACCAATTTCTAGTTGAACCTTTTTTATAAACTGAATTTATATTTTCACCCCTAAAGCTTATTTTATGCACAATTTACCCAACGAACGAATTGTGCAAGTTCTCAAATTTTGTCAAATAACACTTAGGAATTGTTACATCACACAAGAATTAGGAGACACGACGCGCAGCCTATACCAAAGAATAGAACTTAGATCTAGAATTATTCTAATACAAAATATTTTAGAAGCTAGACGATAAAGATTTTAGCTAAGTTTATGAATAGAATAGAATTTAATAATTTAGATAATTCTATAAAACAACTAGGAGAAAATCTTGATTATATTAAGAAACAAGTAGCATAGAATTCTAGTCCAAATAATTTAGATAACAAGATAATATTGGTCGCCATTAAGGATATAAATAGTGATATTAAAAATATTGCAGAAAGTCAAAAGATAATTATTGACTATTTAAAATCGCTTAAAACTGATATTCAAAGGTTATTACAATAGTTTTATAAGCACTAGTAATCCTGATTATCTAACAGTTTTAGCAGAACTTTATAAAATTGATAAAGACCCCGTAAGAATTACAAGTTTTAAGACGGACGTGCAATCAACTAATATAAATATTAGGCAAAATAACTTTTTAATACAATTATTACTCCAGTTATCTGAAAAAGTTAATAAACTAGAAAAAAATTAGAAGTAATACAAGAAAGTATTCCCAGAGAATCATCTAAATTATCAGATAAAATTAAGGTTATAAAGTTAACAACTAATCATTTCTCGGCCCCAATCACCAAACGTATAAATCTTTTACAACCACATAGAGAATGGCCATTTTCCTTAGAAAAGCTAAAGAAATAATGAGGGTAGAAAATCTTTATAGTAACGAGCATGATGCTAAAAATTATATAGAACAAGGAATGAAGAAGGTACCAAATAAAGTCAATCTTTATTCCAGTAATTTATTAGATTTCCAGAGCAAGATATATAATCACCTTAGCCAGAGAAGAATAAATGCAGTTAACAATCAAGTTATATTAGACCTTATAACACCAGAGGCTTTTCAAGAGTTAAATAAAAATAATTTAGAACTTATGCATTTAGGCGTAATAATGATCGGATTAGTATGATTAAATAAAGCAGAAGTAGGAACTAGAGCGCTTGCTTATATTTATGATGATCGATAGAATAACTATCAACAAACACAAATAACCAGCGCTGAAATAGACCTAGCAGCAAATGCAGCCATCATAGGATGCATCCCTAATTACATGATGACTTCTAGAGAATTCAGTAAACATATTAAGATAGCTATATCCACAAAAGGATATAATATGACAGGACAATTTGAAACCTATTAGTTAATACTTTATTTATGGGAAAAACGGTTAATCAATATAATTTAAAATTTTAAAGCTCAATTCAGTGACATAGTTAAACCTTTTAGTAGCAAATATGTCTAGATGATAGAAGCTAGAAAAGTAAGCAGCGTTACACATGAAGGAACAGAATGGGAATTACCTAATCTTACTACTACCACTAAAAGGATCCCTGAAAGTAATATGATATATGTGAAAAATAGTGGAGCAGCTACTATAAGATTTAGTAATTATAAAAGGCAGGATAATTTAGTTGATGATACCCAAGAAGACTTTTTAACTACATTAATAGAAATAGAATCTCTTGAAGAAATAAATGTTCTTTATGATAGATTAGAAGATGAAATTCTAGATAAAATAATGCATGATTTTGATAATCTTGAGCTAGAAGAATTAAAAGAAAAATATCCTGAGACAAATTATCAACTTATAGAAAGCATTTATCTAGAAGAAGGAAATAATGATGACATTAAGAGACATATATTAAAAGTAGGGTTTGAGTCCTTTTACACAAAGCATAAACTAAACACTTTAAAAGAAGAATTAAGTGTCATAGATCATAGAGATGGAAAGGAACCAGAAGGATTTACCTCTCAACCTACAAAACTTACAGGATCAGTAGATCAAGAAATGCATAATGCAATTAGTAGTACTAATAGAACAAATGACGAATATAGTACTAGATAAAGATTACAATCTTCATAAGAAACGTATGTAGAAAATAGAAATATACCAGATACGTCTACGTGGATACCAAATTGTAGAAGATATGATAATATTCCATCACATGATGCAGGAACTATTTTAGAAATATCTAGACATGATCCTCAAGATTGGGTAAGAGTAATTGAAAATTGGGAGCAAGACTATATTAGAACGTGTATTCTAACCAAATTTGATAACAGATCCCAAGCCTTAACTTATTGTGAAACTTTACTTAAAAGAACAATCTATGACTGGTGGAAATCTTACAAAATTAGTTATGCTAATGATTATGCTATCCTAAAGGATACCTTTACAATTCAGATGTTTACCAGTTTAGTCAAAAGGGTATTATTAGGTGAAGACAGATTACTAGAAGAAACATAAATTAAGCAAAACGAAGCCTTACGTAATTTAGAATTACTACAGATTTGTGACTTTAGATATATAAAAGACTATACAAAGTTTTTTGAGTATTTCGCAGCTACAGGAAAAACTAAAGACAAAACTCTACTAGATAGATATCTTCAGAAATTGCCAGGAAGTATAGGGACAAAAATATAGGAAAAATGGTTAGAAAATCCTAGACGAGAAAGGTTAACCATAGGAGATAGAGTAAATCATGTTTATAACATGTTAAAGGCCGAATGTAAACTATGCAAAGAATCTAAACAGATTAAGAAATAACTCTATTTTTCATGTAGACAATTTGACTTTCCACCATAATATGGTTGCATGCCCCAGAAAACCTATAAACAAAACAAACCTAGGAAATATAACTTGAGAAAAAGTAAAACATATAAAAAATATCGTAATAAAAAACCTTATATTAAAAATAACCCTAGACCTTTTAAGAAACGTCCATGGTATAAAAGACAAAAAATAAACAAAGAAAAGAAAGATAATAAAGATAAAAATATGAAATATGGGAAAATTAACATTCTACCCACAAGAGAAAGAAATTGCAAATGTCTTATTTGTGGAGACCCAGGTCATATAAGGCTAAATTGCCCCTGTAGATATAAACAAAACCCTATTAAAAGAATTCAAGAGAAAATCAATATCCTTGAAGATATTGAACACCAGATAGAATAATTATATGAATTAGAAAGTATTTATGATTCGGATGATGATAATGAAAGCATATATAGTATCAAAAGCATAGATAATGAATTCGATCTTGATAAAGATCTTGAATAAGGACTTCATTCTATCGAAGATTTCATTTACACTGTAAGCAATACATCATGTCATTATGATTCAGTTAAGTTTCATTTCTCCTCTTACAAATGTAAACAATGTAACTCCTGCATTGAAGAAGGTCATTACTGTAAAGACCATTGTAAAACCCTATTATGTAATAACTACTATTCTAAATATGAACTTAAGATAGAAGATACATTTGTTGAATCCATAAATTCAATATATAAACCCTCTAGTCTAATCCAATTCCCTATAACTTTAGAATTTAAAGAAAAATTAATTCAAACCTCAGCTATGTTAGATACTGGAGCATCTAAAAGCATAATTCAAAAACATCTAGTACCAGAAGAAGCTTTAGTAAAGTTAAATTATAATGTTAATATGAGTCAGTATAATAACGAAAAACTTCCAATAACTCATTGTGTTCAAAATATTCCTATACTGATTAATAACGAAAAGTTTGTTTTACCTCAAACCTACGTAGTTAATAATATTCCCAGTACTTATGATTTTATTTTAGGATTAAATTTTATAAACTCACTCACCGTAGGATTCATGTATACCCCTACGGGTTTACAATTTTTTAAGAAAGGAACCTTTATTCTATCTAGAGATCCTTATATTCCTCAAAAAGAGAAATAACCCATTACTTATATCAATACTTTACCTATGACTGAAGAAACTATAGAAGAAAATTTATTTGATGTGACTAAATTTTTAGAAGATGTTTCTGAAGCCTTAATGTTTCTTAGTCATTTAGATGAACCAAAGATTTTTCTTAATAATAAAGTTATATTAAAAAATCCTAAATTAAATATAGATAATCTTTTAAGATTAGCTAAAACTACTGAAATTTTAAGAGAAGATCCCCAGAAACACTAGTATAAAAATAAAATAGAAGTAAAATTGAATATAATAAACCCTTTCATAACTATAAAAACTCAAGATAATCCTCATACCCTAGATAATCAAGAGGAATTTCAAAAAAAAATCAAAGAACTTTTATTACTCAAAGTAATAAGAAAAAAGCAATAGCAGATATAGGAGTCCAACTTTTATGGTTAAAAACCATGCTGAAATAAAAAGAGGAAAAGCTCGTATGGTTATCAATTATAAACGATTAAACGATAATACTTATGATGACAGCTATAAAATTTCTAATAAAGATGTTTTAATAAATCAACACAAGATAGAAAATGGTTTTCTAAATTTGACAGCAAATTAGGATTTTAGCAAATCCGTATGGCTGAAGAATCTATTGAATGGACTGCATTCACATGTCCTGAAGAACATTATGAATGGTTTATAAAGCTACTCGTAGGAGATGAGCATGCATAGACTTAACATTTTACAAAATTATCACCTTATTCATGCACTTTAAATAACATAGAAGCATGTGGTAGAACACGACGAAATATTCAATATACAAGTATACTTGGGAAGAATGAATTATCAAGCAATTTAACAAAATTGGTACTTGCAATATATTTCAATGATATATATAATTTCTCAAATTTATCAACTTAAAGTTTAAAACTCAAAACCAACAAAATGATACAATGCAACATAGTTGGAGTCTCCAATATAGCATATCAAACTATAGATCATCAAAGTTACTAACTTGTAATCAAAATTGCAGAGTTAACCAAACTGCTATAATTAAACGTAATTGGAACCTCCAATATAAAACATCAAGTTATAAATACTCAAAGTTATTAACTTGAAAATGAAATTGCGAAATCAAACAAAAGTGGATAATCGGATATCACACTGGATCAGACCGACAACGTGGTTACTTTAGGATTACTAGCCCACGGGTAACCGCCCTGTGTGCGCACTAGACTATAGAGGGACAATCCCCCGTACTAGAACCATGTCCTAGCCGTAATCAAACAATGACATCCCCAAGTTTCCAAAATCAACAAGTTGTGCAACAATGTATATATCAACATATATATACAAGATAATCAACTATCAACCACGCACAACCAAATTTGGAAACACAATACAATATATGCTCTAAGTCCACAAATATTATAGCATGAAAGATGTCAAAAAACAAAGTTTGCAACTCATAACACATGACAAAAATATATTCAATGAAGGAAACATATTCTCATGAGTGTAAATATAACAACAATGTTATCCAATGCTCAAAACATAAACAAATGAATATACAACAGGTCCAAGTCCATAATTTAAACATAGAATCAACTTCTAAAACATAATCAAATCCAAGGAACAATTAGAAAGAATTTAATTAAATAAAATAATTAAATTCTCTAAATTTTAAATCAATTATAAATAACCTCAATTTAATATATATTGAAGGACATAGCATGGTCATCACAAATATAACATCAAATAACTAAATAAGTGATTAAAGAACTTAAAATAAAATTAATTAAGCTAATTAGTTAATTTCCTCTAGATTTTTAAATAATTACAAATGCTCTCAAATTAACATAGGTCAGAGAACATGCCAAGGCCTACTTTAATATCACATATCTCATTGATTTCATGCACGATACAACCATGTGAATTAAACTTTCACCAAAGAAAAATATTAAAAAAAAGTTACAATTCTCATTCAAATAATCCAATTTAATATATGTCAACAAGCATACCAAGGCCTAAATTTCTAGCATGCCACAATTTAATTCCAAATTACACATCATCATGATAATTAAATCTTAACCATAGAAAATAATTAAATTAAATTCTAGATTATGAACAACAGCATGCATACAAGTTGAATAAGTATCAATAGCATGCAAGACAACAAAAATATGAACCTATAACATCCCCTACCTCTACAAGAGAGAGGATATTTTTTTTGAAAAAGATGAGGGAGAGATATGAATTTTCCTTAATTCAAAATAGTGAAGTTTTTAAATTTTGGTAAATTTTTCTTATCTCAAACGAGTATGGGGAATTTTCCTTAATTCAAAACAGTGCAGTTTTTAAACTTTGGTAAATTTTTCTTATCTCAAAGCGGTACAGTTTTCAAACTTTCTTTAAATTAGTTGATGTGGTTTAACACTTAAATAGATTTTAAATGTCACGTGTCAATCTTTAGCGAATTCAACTTAGAATAACTTAGAGAATATTTAACTTAGAGGATCCAAGTCCTATATGCATGTGTGTATCAATGTGAATTGACCTATTTGTGTGTGTATCAGTGTGAATTGACCTATTTGTGTGTGTATTAGGATTTGTTCACTGTTAATGGGTATGTGTGTGTATATATATATATTATAAAACAATACTTGCCTTAGGCCGCATAAGAAGGAACCTCCTTCTTATGATATGGTGGCCCAATAAAATATTAACAGGTGTTTAAGCTTTAAAAGAAAAGAAAATGATGACTTGTAACGACCCGGTCATTTGCCTTCCTTTCCTTTTTTCCTGAAATTTTACGAATGAATTTTTTTCGTTTAATTTTCTTTTCTGAGCTCTGTTTCGTGTCTCTTAGTGTCATCTCGAGTGCTCGGAATTGGTTCCTGAGACTCTTTTCCGTGGATTGACAACTTCCTTTGAGGACTGAGTCATTTTCATATTTTTCGTTTTTCGACACTATACGCTATTTCGTCCTTTTCCCTATTCTGTCTTATCTCCGTTTGTCAGTTTTTGGCACAACCTCACTTCTCATGCTCGGAGTTAGTTTTTGACTTCACGTGCCTTCATCGTGAATGGTTTCCACGAAATATGTATCTTTACTTTTGCAAGAAAGTACTTTGGTTGCTCCTGGTGTCCATAGGGGCATGGATGCAAAGTTCTTTGAAATTATTTTCTTTTCTTGGGATGTTTTTCGTAAATATCTTTTAAAGATATTTTATTTCAAGGGTTTTTAAGAAAATATTTTTGGAAGATATTTTCATTCTGGGCTATAAGTGCAGTTTTTACTTTTTGGAGGGGCCATTGTGCAATTAATAAAGTTATTGCAAAATGTCTTATTTTGAGCCTAGATCCTCGTACAGGATTCATTTTCATATTTCATTGAGTTGTGTACTCTTAGAATTTCCTCATGGTCGATGTTTTCCAATTTCAGGGTTTTTGGCCCCAGTTTTCGCCAAACTTGTTTTGGGTATAACTTTCTGCTCGGGACTCAGTTTTTGATGTCGTTTCTTCCATAAATCATATTTTATCATTTTGAATCTTTTTTGTTCACAAAGTTTTGCCATTTGAGTGAGTATGCTCAAATTTTACTTTTTCGGACCCGGCGGGGCCCGTTCGGGGCACTTTTTTAGATTTCTATAAAAGGGGGGTAAGATATTTCATTTTTCATCTTCTCCCCTCTTCATGCACGACCTGGAGCTCCCATGGCAGCCCAAGGGGTGCTGCCATCTTCTCTCTCCTCTTTTGGTTCACTTTTCCTTGATGGAAAGTCTTCAGCCTTAACATTTGTTGTTCCCCTCGCCGTGCTCTACCTTTCCCCCTTATTAGAATTCAGTTTTGACCATTTCTTGAGTTTGGTTTTGAGGTCAAGTTATGATTTTGATGGGGCTTTCATGGGGGTTATGTTCACGGCGTTGTCCCCGACAAAACCTAGTAGTTTCGTCGGATTCGGAGCCGTTCCATTTTGATGGCATTTGAGATTTTCATCTCAAATTGAGGTAGGGGATGTTTTAGGTTTAAATTCTAGTTATATAGCATACTTGTGATACTTATACTACTTGTTTGCATGATTAAATATAAAATCTAGAGATTTTATTATTTATTTTTCTTGTACGGGATCTAATTTTCCCGGTTGCTCATAACTTGGTTTAAACATGTAGCATGATTTTATATTACCCCTTGATATGCTCATTGTCATGTATTAAAATTGGAACATTTGAATAAGTATTAAAGAATTTATTTAATGTTTATCTTAGGTGAAAGATTAATTCACATGGCCTTAACTAGCTTGAAATTAATATGTGTTAGCATATTATATTAGGCCTTAGTATGCTCTTCAACATAGTTGAATTTGAAAGTAATTGGAGGTGTTTTGAAAATTAATAATTATTAATTAATTTGATTAATTAACTTGTTCCGAGTGCACTATTCACTCCATTTGAATTCCGACTTGATAATCTTGATCTACATGCCATATAGCTTCACATATATTTGATTTAGAATATTCGGTGAGGTTTTGAAACCTTTCATTTAATTAATTTCCTTGTTTAGATTTAATCCTCATTGTGATATACAACTTGGAATTGAATTGTGGCATGCTAGAAAATTAAGCTTAGGTATAGTTGTTCACATATATTAAATTGGGATTAATTGCATGAGAATTGCAACTTTTAATTTATATTTAACTTTAGTGAAAGTTTAATTCACACGGTCTTAAATTGAATGAAATAAACTTGTAATGTGATATTACATTAGTTCTTGGCATGCTTTCCAACATAGGTTAATTTGAGAGCATTTGATTAAGTTTGAAAATCTAGAGATTTTAATTAAAAGAATTAATTAAAATCTATTTTGTGGCCCCATTAGCTTAATTAAGGTTTTAACTTGATGTTTGTATTAGCCATGACTTGTTTACTAGTATATATTAATTATGGACCATTTGAAGTTGCTTTAGAACCTTGGTAATTAAATTAGCATGATTTAATTAAAGTTCTACTTTATTGTTCCAACAACCTAATTGAGTTTTAGAATTGATATAGGTGATGACCATACCATGTCCTTTAACATGTATTAAATTGAGGTTATTTGGAATTGAATCAGAATCTAGAGAATTTAATTGTGTTTATCTATTTAAATTCTTTCAATTTGCTCCATGATCTAGTTGTGTTTTAGAAGTGGTTTCTATATTCAAATCATGGACTTAGACTTGTTGTATATTCATTTGGTTATGTTTTGAACATTGGATAACATAGTTGCTATGTTTGTATTCGTGATAATATGTTTTCCTTGTTGAATATATTGTTGCCTTGTGTAATGATTTGCACACTTCGTGTTTAACATCTTTCATGCATAGCGTGTAACGAATCGCACACTGAAGATTCGACATTCATCATATCATATTAGTTGTGGATTTAGAGCATGTATTGTATAGGTTTCCAAATTTGGTTGTGCTTAGTAGATAGTTGATTATCTTGCATATTCCTGTTGATATATGCGTTGTTGCACAACTTGTTGATTTTGGAAACTTGGGGATGTCGTTGTTTGACTATGGCTAGGACGTTGTTCTAGTACGGGGGATAGTCCCTCTATATGGTCTAGTGCGCACATAGGGAGGTTACCCATGGGCTAGTAACCCTAAAGTAATTATGTTGTCGGTCTGATCCGGCGTGACGTCCGAGTATCCACTTTGTTTGATTTTGCATTTCATTTTCAAGTTGATAACTAGATGATGTTGTAACTTGTTGTTTCTTATTTGTCGTTCCATTTTAAGTTACATGATGTTAACTTTGTGAAATTATGCTTTATGTGTTGTATTGAAAGTTCTATTGTTGGTTAAATTGCATCGATATTAAAAATTGTGTTTTAACGTTCTAATAAAGCTTAGGATTGATCATATTGATTCATTTATAATATAGACGTTAGGTGGCATGAACCACTACTGTTATTTTGTGCTTTAGATTCTAAGTTGATGGCTTTGAGAACTTAAACCTTATTGCATTGTATAACATGCTCTTTTGTTGTTGAATTGCATAGATAATGTGATTCTTGTTAACTTGTATTCAAATATGCTTTTGTCATGCTGTATGGATTACTCTAGACCTAGTTCAATTGTATTGAAAATGCAATTCATGCTAATATATGCTCAAGCATTCTTCTTGTCGTGTTCTTTGGATTATCCCAACCATGATTCGTTTCATACACGTATGTATATCATGATTCTTGTTGCTTAGACTCTAAGGTAGCTTAGGATGCTCCCCAAGTCTCACTTAGACATAGACGTTAGGTGGCATGAGCCCTTTTAACATGTTTCACCTTAAGGTGATAAATTTGTAAAATGCTAGGTCGATGCATGCTCATCTCCTACGAGTAGCTTTATGTTACTCACCCATACGATACTGGGGCATATTTCAGGTACGAAGACTTGGTTCGTGAAGCCTAGCATTCCTTGGGTGTCGTGTAGTTTTCAAGTTTCCATTTCATGCAAATGTTAACATGAAATGTCATTTTGTAGACTTGTATGTCAAAATATGTATATTTGATTCCATGTATGTAATGTGTACATAAGTGAACTCCTTTCAATGTATTTGACATGTATGAGATGAGGCCGGAGGCCAATGACATATGTATTGTATTCTATACAACTTTTTAACTTCATGAAATATTATGAAAATCTTGAAAAATCGCAAGTCATTACTTCACCATGTTGCATCGGGTGTGGGAATTCCATTTTTATTCTTTCATAGGGTCTTATTAATCTTGTATGAAGTGTGACCAAGGGCCAAATGGTTATTTGACTCCATTTTACATTTTTGGATTCCATGTTTTCCATTCCAAGTCCATTTTTGCCTTTTTGCCCGCTGGGGCGTCGGATTTTGTATCGGCTATTTTTAAGCCATGGACCATTGTAGCGCGTCTAAATAGGTAAGTTACATTTGCGTGCATGGTCATTTCCGGGCAAAACCTTATCGTTTGTGTTTTGAGCCTCTTGTGAATTCATTTCGCATTTTTTTTTGCATTTTCTGATCTAGGGGCATTATGGACCTTTCACATCAGTTTTATTTTTATTTTCTTCTTTTGACATGGTTGAATAGAAAACATGATTTTAGGGGGGGTTTCTTCTTCGTGTTTTTCCAGAAAATGTCGTCTTGGTACCGGAAATCCCTCGTGAAGTTTCAGCTTCCAGTTTTCATTTAGCAGCTTTATGACCCTCTTGTTCAGTTCTGATCTAGGGGCATTTTCGGGATTTCACAGTGAGTTTTTTTCGATTCTGTTTGCTTAGTCGGGTAGAAAACTCGATTTTAGGGGGGGTTTCTTCTTCATGTTTTTCCAGAAAAACTCATCTTGACCTCCGTTTCAAGCCTCAGTTCTGGGCAGATCAAAAAAAAATGTAGCAGCAGCCAAGGGCTGCCACCATGCCATGTCTTTGGGCGCCAGCATGCACGCCGGTGGGCTCACGCATGGGCGCCGTGTGCGCCATGGCCCCTCGTCGGGCCACCGTGACGTCAATTCTTCTTTTGGGGTTTTCTCCTTCGTCCGGACTCCGATTCAAGTGAATTTTTTTTTGAACTTGACTAATTTTTCGCTGTCTTTCCAACGGTATGCCCAGTTGTACCCGGTTCTTCCTAGATAATTACCAGTTTACCCTTTTGCCTTAAGTGCTCGTTTTTCTTCGTCATGCCGTTTCTCCTTTGTCCGGACTCCGAATCATGCGATTCTTGAGTCCATCTTGATTAGTTTTTTGTTGTCCTTCCAGCGGTGTGCTCGGTGGCACCCGAATCTACAATTTTTAGAAATGACTATTTTGCCCCTGGGGGCTTATTTGTCATATTTTCGATCTTTTGCTTCCGCATCAGTTCTTGTTGAGTTCCACGACCTCATGGAAGGTCACTTTGACTTCTTAGAGCCTTGTTTTCTGTTTTCTCTTCCGCATTCGGATCCGTTATCGGATCATCCTTACGGTTCATCACAAAACACATTGGCCTAAAAACCAGGGTCGTCACATGACTACAGACAATCGAAATTGACCCTTACATTTTTTTCTCTCACGCGACGATATTTATTTTTTCTGTGTTTTGAATCTAAAATCAAACATTGTTCTAGAGAAAATATATAAATATTATATCAGCATTTTTCAGTCATATATGAGAGTTGAGACAAATAATCATTGTAAATTCATCAAAAAAAATTTATATATATATATATATATATATATATATATATTCATTTTTATGATACCAATCGTGAGTAATTTTTTATTTTTTTTCTAGGTTTTTTCATTGAAATAGAAATTAAAATTTTCCAATTTTTTTTTGTTCTCTTCCTTATATATAAATTTTAAAAGTTTTCATGTTCATCTTCCTTTCTTTTTATTTTCTCTTCTTTTCTCATCCCAATCTCTGTTAAATTACAAAGCATTCCATGTTCATCTTCTTTTCTTTTGTATCTAATTTCAAACTTCTCATCCAAATTTAATTGTTTAAAGATGATTATCACCAAATAAAAACAATAAAAATAAATCTATTAGATTTTTCTATCGAAAAAGTTATTTAATTTGGTATAATGTGTCGTTCATACATTGTATATAACATGTAATTCTATATTTAATAGAGGGAACATCATCATTTGTGATAGAACCAATATAGGCCTAGGGTCATTCCCCCACCTGGCCCCACTCTTTATAATATGTGGTGTGTGTGTGTGTGTGTGTTTATATATATATATATATATATATATATATATATATATTTCCATAATAATATTTGATTTTAGATTCAGAACACAGAAGTAATATATATCGTTACGTGAAAGAGAAAGAAGAAAGGATCAGTTTCTATTTCCTGTAGTCATAATTTTTTTTTTTCTTTTAAAACTTTCACACTTGTTGATGTTTTATTGGGCCACCTCATCATAAGGAATGTTTTTTCACCGGTTCCATCTAAATACATTTTTACATGTTGTGTTTGGGAACACCAAATTGTCCACCTTATATTTGAAATTGAAAAAAAATTAATTTAAAGTTTGAATTAATTATAAGGGTTGTTTGATAGAATTGACCATGTATGCCCTAAAATGCTTCCTCTGTTGAAGGTGTCATGGTTTGGGAGCCCTAAACCATCTTCTTCTTTATTTACAAATGAACTCTCAAGCTATCTTTGCACTTGAATTTTTCAAACCAGGACTCGACCATAGAAAGCATTTAAAAATTTATGTTTGATAAAAAATAAAAAAAAAATTGTGTGACTAACTGGAAGTAAATTATTTTATTTAGGATAAACATTGTGTTTATTTGAATTGCATCTGTGAATGAGTTACTCAAAATTTAGAAATAGAAAACCATTGTAAGGATAAGAACGCAAGATATCATTTTCCTCTTTTAAATCATGTAATGTAACATATGTCTGAAGGCCAATTCTAACTGAAAATATGACAATTTGATTGTTTGAGGCGTGTATCTTGCATGGAGAGGGTCCTGAACCTCAATACAAACAGAGTCGGTTGAATCCATGGTCTCCATTATTGTCGTGTGGGTACCATTAATTATTAAAAAATGATAAATTCTTCAGGAGGATGTATCATTGCTTTTAATTATCCCAACGTCTTTTCACGTTGGGTTCCATAACAAGGTCCTTTCCAAAACCTACTCCTTTGATAATGATAATTCCTCAGGTGGTTATTGGAAGTTGCCAGTTTATATATAGAGAGAGAGAGAGAAAGGCATGCATACACTGTTATTTGAGTGTATCAGAAATAATAAAAATAAAAATAAAAATAAAAATAATAATAATAATAATAATAAGATTTTATTATGTAAATAAAACTTGGAAAAGTAGGATTAAACTGATAACAATTAGCATCTCCAATACACAAAATTTGTCATGATGAAATTAAGTTCTTGTATATATTTTTAGGTAATTTTATTAGTATATAACTAGAAGATCAAAATAAAAGATCAGAATGTGGTTGAAGATCTCAGTGCAAATTGCTCATAAAACAAACCTTAAGCACTCTCTTTTGGTTCATATTGAGTCTCTTCAGCTCTGCAGTCAGGTCAACTCATTTTGCATCTTGGTGAACTCATTTTTTGCTTCTCTGGTTTTCTTTATTTACATTTAGCTGGGTATATGATTTATATCATTTGGGTTCATATTTGTCTTGTAGGACACCAAAAAATCAAGTTGTTTAGCAAGTAAATTTGTGTGTTTTTTTGTTCAAAATGCTATAGAAATACTTTGCACATTGGAGCTGAATTATTTCGTATAGCATAGAAGTAGTATTTGCTTTAGTTTGCCTCAATGAATGGCTGGTTGATACTTTAGAAAAAAAAATAATAAAAAAATGCTCTAATTTGAGAAATTAGAAAATTCTTGGTAGTTTAATATACAACAGTGTTGGTGCATATTTTTTTGATCCTTGACATATGCGTTTTTGTCACATGTGATATAATATAATTGGTTGATAGCATAAAAGTACTGACTGCATTATTGGTGTGTGTTTGTGGACATTGTTGTAATCAAAATTAGCTCTACTTTGCCCAATTTTCTTACTTTTTGAGATGAAATCTCAAATCCCCACTGAAATGAAACGGCTCCGAATTCGACGAAACTTCTAGGTTTTGTCGGGGACAACACAGTGAATATTAAACTCCAAAGAGGATATACCAAAATCCAAACTTAACCTCAAACCCGAACTCAAAAATTTGCCAAAACGACATTCCAATCGGTTGGAATTGAAGGCCTCGTCATGACGAACATAAAACACTAAGGCACTATGGTATTTCACTAAGGGGAGGAGGTTCAAAAGAGGAGAGAGAAGGTGGCAGCCATGGCTGCCATCGAATCCGTCCAAGAGAGAGGAAAGAGAGAAAAATCTGATTTTTCTTCTTAAGTGGCCCTATTTATAAAGAAACCCTAAAAGTGCCCTGAAAGGGCCCCACCGGTTCCAAAAAGTGGAATTTGAGCAAACGTGCTCAAACAGCTATACTCCATGAACGAAAAAGATCCAAAATAAGAAAAGATGAACAATGGAAGAAACAGTGTCCAAAACCGAGTCCCGAGCAGAGAGATATATCCCGAACAAGTTCGGCGGCAACTGAGGCCAAAAACCCTAAAACTGGGAAAAAATGACCAGAAGGAAATCTCAAGAGTACACGACTCGACGAAAAGTGAAAATGAATCCCGTACAAGGATCCAAGCTCAAAATAAGGCATTTACTAATAACTTTCATTAATTTCACAATGGCTCCTCCAAAAAGTGAAAACTGCACTAATGACCTAGAATGAAAATATCTTCCAAAAATATTTCCTTAAAAACACCTGAAATAAAATATCTTCAAAAGATATTTACAAAAAATAGCCTATGAAAAGGAAAAGTTTCCAAAGAACTATGCATCCATGCCCTTACGGACAGCGGGAGCAACCGAAATACTTTTCTACAAAGGTAAAGATACGTATTTCATGGAAACCACTTAGAATGAAGATACGTGAAATCAAAAACCAACTCCGAGCACAAAAAGTGAGATTGTGCGAAAAACTAACCAACGAGGAAAAGGACGAAAAGTGAATAGTGTCAAAAAACGAAAAATGTGGAAATGACGCGGTCCCTTAAGGAAGTTGTCAATCCAAATGAAAGAGTCTCAGAAACCATTTCTAAGCACTTGAGACAACACTAAGTGATGAGAAACTGAACTCAGGAAGAAAAAGACAACGGAAAAAATTTATCATTAAAATTTGAGGAAAAAAGAAAGGAAGGAAAATGACTGGGTCATTACAACCTTCCCACCTTAAAGGGATTTCGTCCCTGAAATCTAGCCCCAATGAAACAAAAAAGCGAAGCCAGAATAATTATGGAGTACATCTCCGAGTGTCCCACACAACATGCTACAAAAGCAATCCCAAAACTAAAAGATAATGTACAAACCAATGTCATTCGTACCCACGTGCTCACGACAAGATAACTTCTCAAAAGAAAAGTGACCATACGGCCGCACGACAAGTCAAAGCTCACACATAGAACCCAAGGTCAAACAAAGGAATGGAAGGTAATAAACGTAAGCATCCCTCCTGATGAACCATCATACCAATCCAAAAACAACCACTAAAAGAACTCCAAGAAAACCATATATCAAATCAGGGTACTGAACAAAGACGATGTGGCAGTACGAATAGCGACCAAAACCTGCCCATGACGTACTCAAATGTATGGTAGCAATGACAGTGCCTAGTGGCCGCCCACACTTACTCGTCAATAAGGTAGCATTGACGGCAACTAGCACTCGTCCACAACACACAACTTGTACGGTAGCATGACAGTATAAGGCACTAGTTCATAACCTGCCCCCCACTAGGTCTACCCACGAAACCTCTCGAAACAAATGACATCAATGTCGTAAATCATCATTGCGAAAAGCATCATGGAGACCAGACATTTGGTGAGAGTTGAGATATGGTCCAAAGATGTCCGGCTGGACCATTCTGGCCAATCCTAAAACTTTAACAACAATGTCATAGGTACCGCTATGCTCAAGGCCTTAAATCCTCAACAAAACAAAACCAACAACTCCAACGTCTCAAAATACTACAATCAATGACCTCAATCAAGATTCCAAAGCCTAACAAGTAAATCAAAACCTCCTAAATTAGAACGAACCTCACCACAAGACATTTCATCAAAAGTCCTACATATCTCCTTGAAATAGATTAACTGCAAAACCACACCATAATCAAACATCAGACACACATCCCTATCACGGATAACTAAATCCTCGAAATACAAGTCCACCAAGTGGCACACATATCCAAAATCCTAACAACCAAAGTCACATAACGAGTCTTTCAAAACTGTGCTTAGCATCACCAAGCTAAATCAAAATTCCTCAATTTCCATCCAAGAACAACCACTGGAACTACGATTCCTCAAAACCATACCTAGTCATAACTAGGACGAGAAAACTCCACAAATAAGCCATATCCAACAGCGATTTTCCAAAACTTCTCCTAAGAGTCAACCACATCTAGGTCTCCAAAACCTAAGTAAGTCTCCAAAAGACATCCCTAAACTGCATCAAACTCACACAATGAATCAACCAAATCCTCAATCAAATGGACACAAGTCCCTGCAAAATGATCTCACACTAATCAACTCACTCTGAGCACTACAACTCTGTCAACAACCACAGTAAAAACTCCCCAAGGGAAGACACAAAGGAAAGGGAACCATTAGTCCTAAGAAGGACAACACCACGACTCCATCTCTGAAATGAAAGACAACATGGTCAAAGACTTCACCCCCTAAATGGAAGTAAGTCGAATAAAATCCGTCAAATCCTTACCAAGGACTCAAGACAACAATGGTAATCCTCACAGACCAACCAACCCCAAAATTGTGCACAAGGCGACAAAGAGAAGAGACTCACTCCTTGCGAAGTCCCTAACATGAACCAAGAAAATGAGGACAAACCCTATTCTCCCACAAGTGTCAACACAACGACCACGAAGAGGAAGCATTCTTCCTACCTTAAGGAAGTGGATAGCTCAAGACAAAAGAGATGTGACAACTCCTCTACAAGGAATTTCACAACGAAACCATTGTGGATACCCGCATACACACTACATGCGACCGAGGGAAACAAAAAGGGAAACTAAACATAGAAGTCATGCAAATAACAAGGAAATGTAACTACCAAGTAAGTAAATCTACTCACATAAATAAAATCAAGGGTACATACGGCACGTCTCCACGTAAACACAAAAGAATGTCATTAAAACATAGTAATAACATGGCATCTCTAAGCATATAAATAAGGCATGCTAATGTCATGCAACAAGATGACAAATGTGGATAGACCTCTACATACTCATGCATCGCAATAAATCATACTACTAACATGGTAGTAATTGAAACTACAGAAGATATAATGATGCAACAACGAACCCTGTGGATATCATGTCCTAGAGTGTCTAGGTAAAAGAAAAGACCAGTCCTAGCTATAAACTATCTCCAATAACCAATGCTACAATAACCTATCTCAAAACAAATGTGAGCCCTTACCAAAATGGTAAGACTCTAACAATCCATCTCCAAATCTAAAGATGACACTACTAGTGACACTAACAATGCAATGCTCTCTCTAACCCGAAACATCAATCAATCGACTCGACCACAAAAGCATCATCACGCAAGGAGAACTCAAAAAAAATGGCAACCATAGCCATACCAACAACAACCAAATCAATCACTAGTACTGATCCCCAAAACAACCATCATCATCATCGATCAAAAGGACAACGGCTATCAAAACAAAACCAATATTGATTCTATCCGAACTGCACTTATAGTTAGCCAGTACGATAGCATGACAGTGCCATGCAGCAGCCCACAAACGTACTCACCCACGAAAATTATAATCCCAAAGGAATCATTCCGAACAACCAAGGATCCTAAGAGGTCCATAACCCCATCATGGCCCAAAACCAACAAATCTAGTACTATGGCAATGCCAAATGACTCACCTCATGAGAGCCTAAACATAAGGTGTCTCTCCACCTGCCTCAAAACCAATGCTAGGTCGTCGACAACAACCTATATTACCACAAAACCAACTGACAATCACCATCAACCTCAACTCGTGCCTTAATGACTAATTCCATGTCATGCCAAATATGCAACACAGTCATGCATACACAAATCTAATCTAGCATACATCATATGTTATGCTCTTTACATTAGAATAAAATCATGCTAAACAAACGACATGCCGCATATAGCACATAAGCACATAAACATGTTATCAGGCCAAAACATGTTATCATGAAGCATATAAACACATAGCGCATGGCAACACAAGCATGATATGCACCCAAAACCCATTGTCCCAGGGTATTCAAACCTAAGAGCTCTGATATAACTTGTGACGGCCCAAGTTTTACAACTCAGTGTGTCAGTGATGAACCAAAAGTTGACCCGACAACGGGTCTAAAATGCGGAGGTAAAACCAAAAACAAGGTTTATAGAGATATCAATCATCCTTAAGACACCCAAGTGACTTTCCATGAAGTTATAAAACTCAAAGAGAATGAAAACGGAAGCAAAGTTCAAAATGGGCAAAAACCATTAACCAAGGGGCAAAATGGTCAATTTACAAATAAAAGAGAAATTTGACTCTAAACAAGTAAAATAAGGTCCAAAGAACCTAAAATAATTATTTCACAACATTCCAATAGGTTCTAAGAACTTTGGACAAGAATCCCACAAAACACCCATTCCCTGTTCAACCAAAATCCTAACACTACTTCACTAAAACTTGAATACCTCCCACTATGATTTGACTCTAAAAATAGCATTGATCTCATCGGAAAGCTGACTCAAAATCCATGAATTTAGACTCAAGAATCACCTCATTTGGGTTAGAAATGAAGGAGATATGACCGTTTGAAGTTGGAACAATAGTGTTGAAACAAACTAAAAGAGGTAACTGAGTGTATTCTATTTAGGTCGACTGAAATAGCCATTTCGATCGACCGAAATGGGAAGAAACTCCCCAAAAAATTGAAATTTGAAGAAAAGTCATTTCAGTAGGCCGAAATGAGGCATCAGTCGATCGAAATGAACCTGAACAGTGAAAATGGCTACTGGAAAGTGATATTTTGATGTTCAAATAAATTCTAAAAGGCATCGGTAGATCGAAATGACCTTTTGGTTGACCAAAATGACTAGAAATGGCACTGAATGACCTATTATGAACAAGAAATGTAGAGGCTGCACCCAAGCCTCAAACCCCCACATCAATGTGGTCCAAAAACATAATTTTAAGTTATTCAAGCATGCCAACAAATATACTTTACATAATGAAACGTGTTACAATGGCCCATGGCCTGATTAAAATTCATTTACAAAGTTTGACATGCCAAACCCCCAAAGTTGGAAAAAATTACATATCAAAGGTAAAACTTGAAGTTTAAATACATACACTTGAACTTTAACGTTTGTGGCCCATGGCCTCATGTCATACATATCAAAATTGTTCCAAATAGTGTATCTATGTACACTTTACATAATTTCTAGGCAAAAATGGCATATTGTACCTAACTAAGTATTACAACTTTATAGGCAAAACTTAAACATGCTAACACTTGCATGTGAACGAGAAAACATTTAAATGGACTTCACCCAAGGCAATGCAAATCCTCAAATCTTGAATCTTATACCTGAAAAATGACCCCGGTAACTTTGGGGTGAGCAACATTAATGAGCATGCATAGACCTAACATTTTACAAAATTATCACCTAATTCATGCAATTTAAACAACATAGAAGCATGTGGTACAACGCGGCGAAATATTCAATATACAAGTATACTTGGCAAGAATGAATTATCAGGCAATTCAACAAAATTGGTACTTGCAATACATTATAATGATATATATAATTTCTCAAATTTATCAACTTGAAATTTAAAACTCAAAATCAACAAAATGATACAATGCAACATAGTTGTAGTCTCCAATATAGCACATTAAAGTATAGATCATCAAAGTTACTAACTTGTAATCAAAATTGCAAAGTTAACCAAAGTGCTATAATTAAACATAATTGGAACCTCCAATATAAAACATCAAGTTATGAATACTCAAAGTTATCAACTTGAAAATGAAATTACGAAATCAAACAAAAGTGGATACTCGGACACCATGCCGCATCAGATCGATAACGTGGTTACCTTAGGGTTACCAGCCCACGGATACCCGCCCTATGTGCGTACTAGACTATAGAGGGATAATCCCCCATACTAGAACTATGTCCTAGCCGTAGTCAAACAACGACATCCCTAAGTTTCCAAAATCAACAAGTTGTGCAACAACGTATATATCAACATGTATATACAAGATAATCAGGTATCTACCACGCACAACCAAATTTGGAAACACATACAATACATGCTCTAAGTCCACAACTACTATGGTATGAAAGATGCCAAAAAACAAAGTATGCAACTCATTACACAAGACAAAAATATATTCAATAAAGGAAATATATTCTCATGAATATAAATATAACAACAATGTTATCCAATGCCCAAAACATAAACAAATGAATATATAACAAGTCCAAGTCCATGATTTAAACATAGAATCAACTTCTAAGACATAATCAAATCCATGGAACAATTAGAAAGAATTTAATTAAATAAAATATTTAAATTCTCTAGATTTCAAATCAATTTCAAATAACCTTAATTTAATATATGTTGAAGGACATAGCATGGTCATCACATATATAACATCAAATAACTAAATAAGTGATTAAAGCACTTAAAATAAAATAACTTAAGCTAATTAATTAATTTCCTCTAGATTTTTAAATAACTCCAAATGCTCTCAAATTAACATAGGTTAGAGACCATGGCAAGGCCTACTTTAATATCACATTTCTAGTTGATTTTATGCACGACACAACCATGTGAATTAAACTTTCACCAAAGAAAAATATTAAATAAAAGTTATAATTCTCATTCAAATAATCCTAATTTAATATATGTCAACAAGCCTTCTAAGGCTTAAATTTCTAGCATGCCATAATTTAATTCCAAGTTCTATATCATCATGAGAATTAAATCTTAACCATTGAAAGTAACTGAATTAAATTTTAGATTATGAATAAAAGCATGCATACAAGTTGTATAAGCATCAATAGCTTGCAAGACAATAAAGATATGAACCTATAACATCCCCTACCTCCATTTGAGATGAAATCTCAAATCCCCATCGAAATGAAACGACTCTGAATCCGACGAAACTTCTAAGTTTTGTCGGGGACAACTCGGTGAACATTAAACTCCAAAGAGGACATACCAAAATCCAAACTTGACCTCAAACCCAAACTCAAAAATTTGCCAAAATAACATTCCAATCGGTTAGAATCGAAGACCTCATCAAGACGAACATAAAACACTAAGGCATTATGGTATTTCACTAAGTGGGGAAGTTCAAAAGATGAGAGAGAAGGTGGCAGCCATGGCTGCCATGAAATCCGGCCAAGAGAGAAGAGAGAAAAAAAATGATTTTTCTTCTTAAGTGGCCCTATTTATAGAAAAACCCTAAAAGTATCCCGAAAGGGCCCTACCGGGTCCGAAAAAGTGGAATTTGAGCAAAAGCACTCAAACAGCTATACTCTATGAACAAAAAAGATCTAAATGAGAAAAAATGAACAACAGAAGAAACAGCGTCGAAAACTAAGTCCCAAGCAGAGAGATATGCCCCGAACAAGTTCGGCAGCAATTAGGGCCAAAAACCCTAAAACTGGGGAAATATGATCAGAAGAAAATCCCAAGAGTACATGACTCGATGAAAAGTGAAAATGAATCTCGTACGAGAATCCAGACTCAAAACAAGGCATTTAGCAATAACTTTCATTATTTGCACAATGGCCCCTCCAAAAAGTGAAAACTACACTAATGACCCAGAATGAAAATATCATCCAAAAATATTTTCTTAAAAACTCCTAAAATAAAATATCTTCAAAAGATATTTATGAAAAATACCCCATGAAAAAGGAAAAGTTTCCAAAGAACTATGCATCCATGCCCCTATGGATATCGGGAGCAATAAGAATACTTTTCTACAAAGGTAAAGATACGTATTTCGTGTAAACCACTTAGAATGAAGATACATGAAGTCCAAAACCAACTCCGAGCACAAAAAGTGAGATTGTGCCAAAAAGTGACCAACGGAGAAAAAGATGAAAAGTGAATAGTGTCGAAAAATAAAAAATGTGGAAATGACGCGATCCCTTAAGGAAGTTGTCAATCCAAAGGAAAGAGTCTTATAAACAATTTTCGAGCACTTGAGATGACACTAAGTGATAAGAAACCAAACTCAGAAAGGAAAAGATAACGGAAAAAATTTATCCTTAAAATTTGTGGAAAAAAGAAAGGAAGAAAAATGATCGGGTCTTTACAAATCAATTAATCATCCTACACTCTTATAAATCTCACTAAGACCTAAATCTACAGTAATGGAGGAAAAAAAGAAATTAATCATAATTAAATCCTAATCCAAAAATTCAAAAATTAACCAATAGGCCAGTGGCCTAGTGGTACCAAGCCTTTATTTCTCAAAGAGAGGTCAAGGGTTCGAGCCTCTGTGGAAGTATGTGTGTGTGAGTGCCCAACTAGGAAAAAAAAAAAAAAAAAAAAGCCGAATCCAAAAATTCAGGGTATTACATTTGTCATCCCAAGTCAGCATCAAGCCCATAAGTTAAGAAATTTACTCATTATATTTTATTTTACCATATATGCAAATATACCACTTTGTACATTATATTTAGGAAAAATTAGATTTCAAAAACCGTTGAAGATAATTAATAAATTTTCAAGTAATGGATAATATTAAGATAAATCACACCAGTACTAAGAAAATCATCCATTGAAAGTTCAATTCTAACAAAAACCACTCATGGCTATTATCAATTGATTAGCTCATGGTTCTGAGTCAAAATTCCATTCCACGGAAATGAGACATAAGACAATGATTTTGGTTCTAGGTTTAATTTGTCCTCGTTAGAGAGTCATGCACAATTTTTTATTTTATGCAATTCTTTGTGTTTTCTTAAACTGAAATTTGTTAACTTAAAAATAAATAATAAATAAAAACTGTATGTAATAAAATCCAAACAAACATAGGTCACATCAAAGATTGATGATTTAATATAAAACCTAAATAGAAGATAATCATCACAGTTTCAACCATTTGAAGATAATATGCAAAAATAAATATATACACACACCTTTTATACATATGCTAAGTATTGTATAATTAGAAAAATATACAAACCCCGATCCTATGTTCAAGCAAAGACATCATTGCTCCATTTAAAGGTGAAACTCTGAGAAGGGTAATTTGGGATATAAATCACAATGATCGCTTCTTTGCAATTAAGTTTTAAGTTTTAAGTTGAGTCACTATATATTCATCTTCTTTTTACTTTTTTTTAAAATTTATGGTAATTTTACATCAAATTTATTTAGGATTGGTCACTAAAATCTAATTTTTCCTATATATTAATATATATTATACGAAAGCTGTATGTATAAATTAAAAACTTGGGAAATACGAATTTAACTTAACCGGCCAAGTCATTTTTTTACCCCTTCACTGGACCATTTCTGAGAGAGTAACTGAAGAAGATTTTTTTGTTCATTGATAACCATATAATCTAAATTCACTAGGATCATTTAATAATTCCTCACATCACTAACCAAAAATACCTTATATTTAAATGGCATGAAAGGTGAAACATAATATAACCAATCAATGAAATTATATTAGATACTATTTTAAAAACCCTTTTATATTAATTATTATTTTTTAATAATAAATTAATTTAAATAATATTAATTAAGAAAATAAAAAAACTCATAATAATTAGATAATTAAAAGAGTTTTTATAAAAGGGGCGTCGAAGAAAAAATTTTGTTGTACAAGTTGTTGAAAAAAGGGGCGTCAACCAGAAAGGGGTCTTAGGCAGGGGTGTCCTCTGTCTCCACTTTTGGTTACTTTGGTTACTATTTATTTTTCTGGTATGATGGATTTGGAAGTTTAGAAAGGTAAAGTGGTGCCTTCTTAAGCTGCTTTACAGGCTGGTTTACCTATTACTCATCAATTTTTTGCAGATGATCTGTTACTTGTGATTAGAGCAAATATGGGAAGTGTTTTAACTTTGAAAAAGTTGCTGACTCAATTCGAAAATACTACTGGTCTAGCTGTGAACAAAGATAAATCTGAAGTTTATCTTACTAGATCAGTTAGAAGAAAGAATTCCATTATCAAGTCCTTGGGTTATAAGGTAGGAAATTTACCTTTCACTTATTTAGGATTACCTATATCTGATAAAATGCTGAGGAGAGCTGATTGTTTAAGTCTGGTAGATAAAATTATTTCATTACTTCAAGATGGAATGGTCTACATTTGTCTATGGAAGGTAGGGTGGAACTTAGTAGAGCTGTTATTATCCCAATGGTTCAGTACTAGACATCAGTTTATACTCTTCCTATTGTTGTCTCTAGTTGCATTGAAAGAAGAATGAGGAACTTTGTGTGGGGTCATGTTGAAAATTCTAAAAAGATGCATGGTATGAGATGGAAAAAGATTATTGCTACCAAAGAGGAAGGGGGTTTGGGTTTGAGAAGAATCACAGATATTGACATTGCTGGGAAAATCAGTCTTGCTTGGGACTTTTTATTGTCTAAGGATAGGCTGTGGGTGGCATGGTTTTCACATTGCTATTTGAAAAAGGCTTCTTACTGGAATATGATTCCTAAATTTGCTTCTTCAGCTATCTGGAGGAGTATTATTGATGTTAAAGAGATTCTGAAGGTCAATTGCAAATACATTTTTGGAATTAGGTAGAATGTTAAAGTATTTATAGATCCTTGGTGAGAAGGTAGGTTCTTGAGAGAACTTTTTAACCATAGGATTCTTGGGTACTTGAGTCGTGATAAGAAGATTAGTATGTGTGATTTCATTACAAATGGTCAATGGGATGATGACAAACTGAGCAACACTTCACAAGAGATGATACTGCTGTTTAAAAATCAGTTGATAACAAGTGGGGTGGATCAGATTAAATGGATTCAACCGTTTTGTTTTAAGGTTGCATGGGAAGCTACTAGAGTGAAATTGGAGGATGTGATTTGGGCTGGTTTATGTTGGAGTAGGGGGAGGCCAAAATGACCGATTCTTTCTGTTTTGGTTATGCAAAAAACAATTATAACTCAGACTTTTTTTGCAGTAAAGAGGTTTTAATTTAGCATCAAGATGTTATCTTTGCTATAAAGATGAAGAAACTTTGGATCATTTGTTCTATAATTGTGATTATACTTGGAAAGTATGGTGTTTTTTGGTTGAAATATGTGGATGGAATTTGCAAAAGGGGCTTAGGAATTCACAAATTAGCAACTCATTTTATTCAAGTTTAGCAACGAAAGGATTTTAAGAAGATGGCTAGAGTTATGTTTGCTACAATATTGTATTTCACTTGGTGGGAAAGGAATAATCGTTTACATGATAAGCAAGAAAGAGTGGCTAAGGAGCTAGCTAAAAGTATATTATGGGAGGTTCTTGATGTGTTAGAGGTTAACCTGCAGGACATTTTGTAATTTTCTGTTGCTTTTAGTCTAGTTTTTTATGTCCTTTTTTTTTTTAGGACTTGGTTTGTTTACCTTATGAGGACATGTCCTCATATGTTTCTATGTACTATTTTGTTTTATATATATATTCCTTTCATTTAGGACAAAAAAAAAGGCGTCTAGCATTGTACTATTGAAAAAATTCAAAAGATAGAGGCTATTTAAATTTTTAATATTTTCTTATATATTAAAAAAAAAACGTTTAATGAAAACACTTTAATAAACTTTTAATGAAAGGATAAACCTTATTACTTTCATTTTGTTTACAAAAATATGTATTTAAATTCTCAATACTGTGAAAGTGGTTAGTAACCTAAGTCACACAATCCTTTTCAATAGGTGTCGCTCTCACACTTCCACTCTCATGGTTCACATGCACATGCTTGCTCAAATTCTCACTACTTATGACTTGATTCTGCCACTCCCGCTTCATGTGGCGTTCATAACTATTGAAAAATGCAAAAGAAAAATTCAAAAAGTGCAAACTATTTAATTTTTTATTAAATATTTAAAATATTAATTGATAAAATATATAAACATCACTAAATTAGAAGGAAAAGATATACTTACTATTATTTTAGGGTAAATTACACTCAGATCCCCTGAGGTTAGGTCATTTTTCAGTTAGATTAGCATTCCGGTTTTAGATTTCACTTATATTTGAATTAGTGGTTTAACATTTCATTTACACCCCAAATGTCAAATTTTGGTGGGGCCATAGTACTTTTGAGGTGTTAAATGACTATCCTACCCTTTGACCTCCTGTTGACTAATTTTGTGACCAAAATTCCCTAACATACGCCTTCTTTTTTTTCCTCCTCATACCATTATCATCCCGAATTCACCCTAGACAAAACCACTGCACCACTCCTCAAAATTACACACATATATATCTATATAGATATTTAAAATAGCCAAACATATATATATATATATATATATATATATATATATATATATATACAAATATATATCTATATATATATGTATAGATACATACACACATATATGTATATAGAATCATAGATATATACACACATACAAAACAGACAAGGGAGCCAGTCGGCCAAATCGATGATGGAGGTTTGGGTTGTGGATTAGATGTGGACACCATGAGGTAGCCGACGAGGTGTAAACGACAACACTTAACTCACCGACCTCCCAACCCTCTCTGATTTGCCTCGATCTCAAAACCCAACACAACTGTTGCCGCTCTATCACCGAGAAGAAGCATAGTGCCGGAAAGACCCAAATCTTATCCATCATCGCTCTATCGCCCGACGTTGTCTCTATTGCCACCGACAAGAAAATAAATTGGTACTAATTCTGTAATGACCCTGGATTTTTTCAACCCAGTATGTACTGTTATGAACCGAAAGTTGACCCGATAACGGATCCGAAATGCGGAAGCAAAAGATAAATCCAAAGTCTATAGAGATGCAAACCATCCCCAAGACACCAATGTGACTGTAACGCCCCGAATTTTTTCTAAATAAAATCCTCGATTTCATTAAATCAAAATACTTTATAAAAGACACCCAGGATCTCAAAAGAAATAAAATACCCTTTATTGATACAAAATCAATCAAATTTCCTCAAATAAATAAGACAATATCTCAAATTAATTAAATTGATACTAAATCAATTTCATAAAAATCTCCAAAAAAAATAATTTAATTCCTCAACTCCAACTTTTCCACCTAAGCCCGCAACTATGAATCCAACTTCATCCTCGGTACCTGAAACTGTAGGGGGGTGAGACAGTAGGAAAAACCATAACAAGGATTTCAAAGAGTTTCATGATAAATTTGCTTTACAAAAATATATATATGCTTTTAAACAAAATACATATATGCAATTTTAGCAAAATAACAATTAACAAATTTTTGAAATAAAATCATCCAAGCCATTCAAGGTATGATGATCCCTACACTGTAAAACCATTATTCCACACTGGATCATTAAATTCATCAAGTTTTGCCTTCTCTGAGACTCTCGACTTCCTCACTGTATTTCTCATTCTCTAATTTTCTATCTCTACTTTCTTTCAGTTAATACCATCTTTGCACAAACATTCTATTTATAATGCAATTCCACCGACACTTGAACAAAAATCTACCACCAAAAATCAAATCAAATATCTAAAGTCTAACATAATAATCACAATTGACCCGCCACCCATGCTTCCTGTACTTAATATATATATATCACACATATATATATACAAGTGGATGCCTAATAAATCAAACTCAATAAATATTTAAATTGAGTAATTCTCCAAAATAAAAATTAATTATCAATTATGACAATTTAAAAAAAAAAATCATGAAATAAAATATAATTTCAACTCTTAAAAATCCGAGTTGTCACATTCTCCACCACTTAAAAAGAATTTCGCCCCAAAATTCAGATCCAACAGACTTTGCATACCCGAAAACATCAAAAGTGGTAAAATAAAATCCTAAAATCCTTACCCCAGGAGATGTGAAATTCAGTGACATGAAAAAAGATTGTGGTAGCTGACAGTGCTAGTTACCTGCCCACACACTCTGTAGCCGTTGTGGTAACTAGATGATGCCGTCACCCATCCACAAAATAAAACCGATAGTGATCTAGGGACACCTGCCCCTAATCACTGATAGTAATTATCCTAATAACTGTCAGTGAATGACATCCGGACGCACACACCCGGCTACAAGTGGTAGCTAGTCAATACTAAACACTCGCCCACACACACCGGACAACATCACCACTAAACTCACACTTCCGGCTAGGTACAGGCTCTAATACCATTCTGTAACGCCCCGAATTTTTTCTAAATAAAATCCTCGATTTCATTAAATCAAAATACTTCATAAAAGACACTCAGGATCGAAATAAAATACATTTTATTGATACAAAATCAATCAAATTTCCTCAAATAAATAAGACAACATCTCAAATTAATTAAATTGATGCTAAATCAATTTCCTAAAAATCTCTAAAAAAAATAATTTAATTCCTCAACTCCAACTCTTCCACCTAAGCCCGCAACTATGAATCCAAGTTCATCCTCGGTACCTGAAACTGTAGGGGGTGAAACAGTAGGAAAAACCATAATAAGGATTTCAAAGAGTTTCATGATAAATTTGCTTTACAAAAATATATATATGCTTTTAAACAAAATACATATATGCAATTTTAGCAAAATAACAATTAACAAAATTTTTGAAATAAAATTATCCAAGCCATTCAAGGTATGATGATCCCTACACTGTAAAACCATAACCATTATTCCACACTGGATCATCAAATTCATCAAGTTTTGCCTTCTCTGAGACTCTCGACTTCCTCACTATATTTCTCATTCTCTAATTTTCTATCTCTGCTTTCTTTCAGTTAGTACCATATGTGCACAAACACTCTATTTATAATGCAATTCCACCGACACTTGAACAAAAATCTACCACCAAAAATCAAATCAAATATCTAAAGTCCAACATAATAATCACAATTGACCCGCCACCCATGCTTCCTGTACTTTACTTGTCTTTATATCTTCATTCATTTAATATTTTAACAATTGCAATCTCATCCCAAAAAGAAAACACCACGTGTAAAATTGAAGGCCAAGCACAATTCAAGGCCAAATACAATGAACCCAAAAAAATGGACCCGCCACCACATATAGTTGCTTTCTATACATCAGTTTAACAAACAAAAATCTATCTCCATAATAAGTGCAAAATTAATTGGGCCAAGAATTTAACTAATGGGACCCACAACTTTATCATAATTTCCTTATTCTTCTCACCATTTCGCTGGCAGCATCCATGTTGCCCATACAAGGTACTAAATATATGTATATAATATATATACAATGTATACAATTGTAATAAACTCAACTCAACCCATCAAATAAGTGAAACCTGCTAATTATCAATTTTTTTTCTTCTTCTTTTATCCCTTCGGCTGCCTCTCCAACATCATTTCGGCACTGCTCCCTTTTGATTCAATATCCATCAAATTTAATATATATATATCACACATATATATATACAAGTGCATACCTAATAAATCAAACTCAATAAATATTTAAATTGAGTAATTTTCCAAAATAAAAATTAAATTATCAATTATAACAATTTAGAAAAAATCATAAAATAAAATATAATTTCAACTCTTAAAAATCCGGATTGTCATAGTAACCTTCCATGAAGTCACGGAGCTCGAGGAAATAACCGGGAGCGAAAACTAACATAAAAAGGGTCAAATGGTACCCTATGGCACCAATGACAACAAAAGGGACAAAATCTAGTTCAAACTAAACCAAGAACACCACTAAATGGCTTACACAAGATTAACAAAATTTAGTAGGAAGGAACGAAGCGATAAAGGCCTGAAGAAACAATCAACCAAACAAAACCTACAAGGCAGCACCATTTTGGTCGACCGAAATGGAGCTTTGGTCTGCCGAAATGAGCTAGGAAAAAGAAGGAAAAGAGCCTTCATTTTGGTCAACCGAAATAACAAACCGATCGACCGGTTTATGACTCGAAACTGTAAAAGGCTATTGGAATTGGACTTTTACTGTTCAATTGAAATTCAAAGGCCATCGGTCGACTGAAACAAGCTACGAATCGACCGAAACAGGTTGAAAATGCAAAAATGAACCTGTTATGCACCAAAAATGAAAAAAAGTCCCCAAGGCTCAATCGGATCCCCCATTGCATGATCAAATGGAATTGTATGCAAGTGTGTGATGATGTGAACATACACGCAAGTGTAAAATAATATTTTAAACATGCTGAAATGGCCTATAGTCTTATTACAATTCATTTACAACATTTGACATGTCAAACCTCCAAGTTAGAAAAATTACATTTCATAGGCAAAACTTAAACATGCTAACACCTGCATGTGAACATGAATGATTCTAAAGAAACTTTCATTCTGCAATTCACCCAAAGCAAGTACAAATCTCCAATCTTGTATCCTGTACCTGAAATATGCCCTAGTAACTTTGGGGTGAGCAACATAAAGCTACTTGTAGGAAATGAGTATGCATCGACCTAACATTTTACTTGTTTGCATGATTTAAACATCGTGGTTCATTCCACCTAACATCTATGTCAAAGGTGAGACTCAGGGAACATCCTAAGCTACCTAAGATCATTTCTAGCATAAAACACATCATTCATGCAATTGAAACAACATAGGAGCATGCTATACAAAGCGACAAAATATAGATTCTCAAAGTCATCAACTTAAAATCTAAAATATGTAAACAACTAAATATAACCATTTAGCATAATTGGAATTTCTAGTACCACACGTCAGGACATAGATTCTCAAAGTAATCAACTTGAAATCTAAAAGTGTGCAAACGACTAAAGTGGGTCATGCCACCTAACGTCTATGTTCCAAATGAATCTATAGGATCATTCCTAAGTCACATTTGAACAATATAGCATAGATGTACTTAGCAACATCAAAATTTATAATTATTTATTAAAAATCATAAAACATTAATGTACTTAACAACATTAAAGCATGCTATGATTCATTCAAAATCATAATGCATAAATGTACTTAACAACATTAAATTGCCAATAACCAAAACCATAAGTCACAATTAAGCATTGGTGGTCAACTTGGAATTGAATGCGAAAACAAATAGTGGAAGACTTGGACATCACGTCTCAGACTAAACTAAGAACAAAATGGTTATTCCGGGCATTAACCCGCTGGAAAGACCACCCTCGTGCGCACTATATCAATGGGGAGAACTCATACCTCCTGCACTAGAGCCAAACTCTAGCCATATCACAGTAACAATGTTCCAAGACTCCAAAATAAATAAGTTAACAACTTATATACGAAACATATATATACAACACGAAACTACATTCCATGCACAAGTAGGTTGAAACCACACAATACATGCTCTAAATCTACAACTACTATAGGATGACAATGTCGAATCTTCAGAGCGCGATTCGTTACGCGCTATAATAACATCATATGTCGAATCTTCAGTGTGTGATTCGTTATACACTATCACAATATTTTTCAACATTGAAATATAAACTCATGCATCCATTACAAGTCTAAAATCATGCTTCAAACATATTATCAATGTCAAATACATGATTTAATCAATAATACAATAGAAACAGAAATTAATCAAATAACTAATTAATTTCTCTAGGTTTCAAATCCCAATCAAATGGTCCCTAATTAACACATATTATACAACATAACTTAATCATTACATATATCAATTCAAAAACTTGATTAGGCCATTTGAACAACAAAATGGAATTTAATCAAATCATGAGAATCAAATCTCTAAATTGTAAAACAACATCAAATGGTCCCAAATTAACATATGCTAACATACAAGCTCTAGTCATCACAAGTATCAAGTTAAAAACTTAATTAGGCCAATGGAACCATTAAATGGATTTTAATTAATCATTTAGATTTTCATACTCATCTAATTTCTCTCAAATTAAAGTATGTTAAAGGACATGCCAAGACTTAATTTAAAAGAACATCACAAGTTCATTTCATGCAAGGTACGGCCATGGAATTTATTCTTTCACAAAAGATAAATATTAAATAAAAAGTGCAATTCTTATTCAAATAATTCCAATTTAATATATGTTAACAAACATATTAAAACAAAATTAATCATCATGCCACAACTTAATTCTAAACTATATAAATCCTTGAAAACTAAATCTTATACAAAGAAATAAATAATACTAATTTTTCTAGATTTGATACAAAGCATGCAAATAAGTTGTATAATCATGGAGAACACTCTATACAACGCATATAAAATCCTAAAACATCCCCTACCTCAATTTGAGATGAAAATCTCAAAAGCCACCAAAATGAAACGGCTCCGAATCCGATGATACTTCGGGGTTTTGTCAGGGACAACGCTGTGAACATTAACCCCAAGGAAGCCCCATCAAATACACAACTTGACTTCAAACCCAAACTCAAGAAATGGCCAAAATGGGATTCCAATAGGTGGAATCGAAGGCCTAGCCAAGGCAAACACAAAACACTAAGGCACTACGACGTTTCATTGAAGGGAAGAAGCTCAAAAGAGGAGAGAGAAGATGGCAGCCCTTGGCTGCCATGGACTCCGGCCAAGAGAGGGGAGAGAGAGTGAGAAATCTAATTTTTCACTTAAAGGTCCCCTATTTATAGAAAATCTCAAAAAGTGCCCCGATCGGGCTCCGCCGGGTCCGGAAAAGTGAAATTCGCACAGACGCGCTCAAACGGAAAAACTCCATAAACAAAAAAGATTTGAAATGAGAAAATATGAACAATGGAAGAAACGACGTTGAAAATTGAGTTCCGTGTAAGAAGATATGCCCTGAACAAGTTCGGCGACAACTAGGGCAGAAACTCTGAAATTGGAGAAAAACTACCAGAAGGGAATTCTAAGAGTACATGACTTGATGAAAAGTAAAAATAAACCCCGTACAAGAATCCAGGCTCAAAATGAGGCATTTTGTAATAACTTTCAGTAATTGCACAATGGCCACTCTAAAAAGTGAAAACTGCACTAATGGCCCAGAATGAAAATATCTTCCAAAAATATTTTCTTAAAAACCCCTGAAATAAAATATCTTCAAAATATATTTACAAAAAACACCCCAAGAGAAGAAAAAGATTCTGAAAAACTATGCATTCATGCCCCTATGGACACCGGGAGCAACTATAGTATTTTACCACAAAAGTAAAGATACGTATTTCGTGGAAACCACCTAGAATGAAGATACGTAAAGTAAAAAACCAACTCCGAACACAAGAAGTGAGGCTATGCCAACAAAGTGACAAATAGGGAAAAGACGAAATAGGGAAGAGGACGAAATAGGGAAAAAGACGAAAAGTGAATAATGTCAAAAAATAAAAAAATGTGGAATTGACTCAGTGCTCAAAGGAAGTTGTCAATCCAAAGAAAAGAGTCTCAGAACTCACTCCAGAGCACTCAAGACGACACTAAACGACGAGGATTTGAACCCAGGAAGGAAAAAAATCAACGAAAAAAAAATATCCGTGAAAATCTGAGAAAAAGAAAGGAAGGAAAAAGACCGAGTCATTATAAATTCTGCAACAGGAAGTTTGTTTGCATTTTCTGTTGTGAAAGAGGAAGCCACCAAGTTGGGTACTGTTATCGGATTGACCATGGGACAACTTATATCTTTCTGATGTGAAAATGAATATAGCTTACAATTTTTGAAAATGACTTAATTTTGGGAAAAATTAAAATTGTTTTCATGTTAAAATTCTAATCAACAACAAATGCCGAATTAAACAATTTCATCTCCAAACAAATTGATTGTTGAATTTCATAGTTTTCACAATCTATGATTCATAAAAAAGAAAACCTCTTCTCAAGTCTGACCTAGATTAATACACCATTGTGGCATAATTCTATCAATTAGAAAGCAAAAGATCATAAAACATTCACTTTCTTTAATTTTTCGGAGTTCTCTCAGCAACCAACCAGAGGGTTAGGACTGTTATGCATCTAAAACTATTTATATCCAGTAATTATATCATAAACAAAGATATGCTAACTTCATCGGAATGGGAGAGCAACGTAGGCGGGCAGAGACGATAGTGTAGAGGAGACCTGAGAAGACGCCAGCGTTGATTCCACCTGATCTCCGCAACTCTGATTCGCCGTAGGTGTTAAGGGTGGGGCGGCAGTTGAATATATATATATATATATATATATATATATATATATATATATATGGGTCTTTTTGTTATTTAAGATTATATATATTTTGTATTAAAAAAATTAAAGGTAAAATAGTCAATTCACATGTATCAAAAGCCAAAAAGTAAATTAGGGTGTAAGTGAAAGTTAAAACCAAAATTCTCATCTAACTAAAAAATGACCTAACCTCAGGGGGTCTGAGTGTAATTTACCAATTATTTTATGATCCGTGATACATCTTCCGACTCAATCTACTGAAAAAATCCTCTTAATCCAACGTGACATGCCACGTCATCCCCATATATTTCTCCCGTCACCATCTCCGCTGCCTAATCGCCGCCCTCAATACATCACCAACACAACACCTTCCTCGTTGAAAGACACTGCGGCCAAATTGTCCTTTTCACCAAGTACAGACTCATTATGCAGGTCAAACTCTCTATGCCCAGGTCCACCTCCAGTACTTTGGCCTTCTATTCTGATTCGGGCCACGAATTTCCTCGATGTTATCCACTCGATCTGCCTACATCACCACATACCCATAAGCGATACCCATTACAGTGGATTAGACTAAACAAATTACCTTCAATCTCTCTGTAGTCCTCACCGAATTACTCCGCATGCTAGTCACGCACCGAACAACCACACCAACCAATCAACCCACGAGGGACATCCACCATCCGTCAAGTGAGGTTCATCGTTTCTAGGTTTTACCCAACCCACCTTTCTAGACCAGCTCAACTACCTCCGAGAAGAGGTCGCACCCAACAACTTGACTCATCTTGACTAGCTCCGAATCCTGAATATGCAAAATAACTCGCTTACCGACCTCGCTGGATTCGCCAACCTCAAAACCCTCTTCCTCAACCAGAACTCTTTCTCCGGCACTTTCCCACGTTTAGTCCTCTCTCTCCACTGTCTTCGCACTCTCGATCTATCTCACAACCACCTCACTTGTTCAATCCTAACCAAGCTCACCTTCTTAGACCGGCTCAACTATCTCCGACTCGATCCCACCTCTCAACTAGTTTGCTCTCGCAATCATCGTCATCCAGTGCTATCCTTCTTGCTCGCCATCAATCGAGCACATCGTGGTCATAGATTCCAAAAACAAAGAGGAAGAAAGTGAAGTGACTTCCCAAGTTAGATAAATTTTTAGAGAGAGAAAATTTAGGTGGAATGGGTGGGAAGAAATATCATTTCCCTTATTTTATTTAGCAATTTAGACCATTTTATTAGCTACTTACTAGACCACGCTTCACTTAATAGAATAAGGATGGGTAACAACCTACCCCGTCACTTTTTATACAGCCCATGCTTGGAGACAATATTAAATATTTAAAACTTTAATCAATAAAATATATAAATATCAAACAATATTATAGAAGTAGTTGTAACTATTTAGAATTTAAAAAACAAAATTCAGTGCAAGTTATCTAAATTCTTAAATATTATGAAAATTTTACGTGACTTTTGAAATTTTTCAAAAGGAAAATTCAGAAGAAGCAAGATATTTAAATTCTTCTATTAAATACTTAAAATGTTATTTGATTAAAAAAAATAAAATCAACCAATATTATAAAAGTGGTTTGCAACGTTTGTAATGACCCAGTCATTTTCTTTCCCTTCCTTTTTCTCAGATTTTCATGGATATATATATATATATTTTTCGTTAATCTTTTCTTTTCTGAGATTGGTTTCTCATCACTTAGTGTCATCACGAGTGCTCTGGAATGGTTTCCGAGACTCTTTCCTTTGGATGGACAACTTCCTTTGAGGACCACGTCAATTCCACATTTTCATTTTTTCGACACTCTTCACTTTTTGTCCTTTTTCCCTATTTTGTCTTTTTCCCCGTTTGTCACTTTGTTGGCACAACCTCACTTTTGTCTTCGGAGTTGGTTTTTGACTTCACGTATCTTCATTCTAAGTGGTTTCCACGAAATATGTATCTTTACTTTTGCAGAAAAGTACTCGGGTTGCTCCCGGTGTCCATAGGGGCATGGATGCACAGTTCTTCAGAAACATTTCCTTTTCTTGGGGTGCTTTTTGTAAATATCTTTTGAAGATATTTTATTTCAGGGGTTTTTAAGAAAATATTTTTAGAAGATATTTTCATTATGAGCTAGTTGTGCAGTTTTCACTTTTTGGAGGGGCCATTGTGCAATTAATGAAAGTTATTGCTCAATGTCTTGTTTTGAGTCTAGATCCTCGTATGGGATTCATTTTCACTTTTCATTGAGTCACGTACTCTTAGAATTTTCTTCTGGTCATTTTTCTCCAGTTTTAGGATTCTTGGCACGGGTTGCCGCCGAACTTGTTTGGGGTGCATATCTCTGTGCTCGGGAATCAGTTTTCGACGTCGTTTCTTCCGTTGTTCATCTTTTCTCATTTTGGTTCTTTTTCGTTCAAATTTCGTTTGAGCGCGTCTACTCAAATTCCACTTTTTCGGACCTGGCGAGGCCCTTTCGGGACACTTTTTGAGTTTTTCTATAAATAAGAGATGAGATAAGAAAAAATCAGATATTTTCTCTCTCTTTCCTCTCTCTTGGCCTGATTCCATGGCAGCCATGGCTGCCACCTTCTCTCTCTTGTTTTGAGTTCCTCCCTTTAGTAAAATACCATAGTGTCGTAGTGTTTTATGTTCGCCTTGATGAGGCCTTCGATTCCAACCAATTGGAATGTTGTTTTGGATAATTTTTGAGTTCCGGTTTGAGGTCAAGTTTAGACTTTTGTATGTCCTCTTTAGAGTTTAATGTTCACCGTGTTGTCTTCGACAAAACCTAGAAGTTTCGTCGGATTCGGAGCCGTTTTATTTCGGTGGGGATTTGAGATTTCAGCTCAAATGGAGGTAGGGGATGTTATAGTTTATATTATTGTTGTCTTGCATGCTAATGATGCTTATACAACTTGTATGCATGCTTTGGGTTAAGTTTTAGAATTATTTTCTATGTTTAAGATTTAATTCTCGTAATGATATATAACTTAAAATTAAATTGTGGCTTGCTAGAAAATTTGGTTTTAACATGTTTGTTAACATATATTAAATTGGGATTATTTGAATAAAAATTGCATTTTTTATTTAATAATTTCCTTTTGTGAAAGTTTAATTCTCATGGACGTACCTTGAATGAAATTAACTTGTGATATGCTTTTAAATTGAGTCTTGGCATGTTTCTTAACATACTTTAATTTGAGAGCATTTGGACAAGTTTGAAAATCTAGAGATTTTAATTAAAATAATTAATTAAAATCTCTTTAAAGGTTCTATTAGCTTAATTAAGTTTTTAACTTGATATTTGGGATGACTAGGAGTTGTATACTAACATATATTAGTTTGGGACCAGTTAGAGTTGTTTTAGAATTTAGAGATTTAATTTTCACAATTTAATGAAATTCTATCTTGTTGTTCCATTGGCTTAATTGAGATTTTAAATGAATATATGTAATGTCCATACTATGTCTTTTATCATATATTAATTTGAGGTCATTTGAAAATGATTTGAAATCTAAAGAATTTAATTATTTTTATTTAATTAAATTCTATCTCATTTTTGCATGGATTTAATTATGTTGTAGATGTTGTTTCCATGTTTAGATCGTGGATTTGGACTTGTTGTACATTCACGTGGTTATGTTTTAAGCATTGAGTAACATTGTTGTTAAATTTCTATTCATGAGAACATGTTTCCAATATTAAATATATTATTTTCTTGTGTGGTGAATTGCACACTTCGTATTTAACATTATATATGCCATTTTAGAATTGAAGCTCTAAGGCATGAATTGTGTGGTTTTAACCTACTTGTGCATGGAAGGTGGTTTCGTGCATTATTACTTATGTATAAGTTATGAACTTATTTATTGATTTTGGAGTCACTTGGGACATTGTTACTGTGATATGGCTAAAGTTTGGCTCTAGTACGGGAGGTATAAGTTCTCCCTATTTTATAATGCGCACTAGGGTGGTCTTCCCAACGGGTTAATACCTGGAATAATCATTTAGGTCTTGGCTTTCTCCGAGATTTGATGTCCAAGTATTCCATTATTTGATTTCGTATTCAATTCCAAGTTGATAATCAATGTTTAATTGTGACTTGTGGTTTTGGGTTATTGGCGATTTAATGTTGTAAGTACATTTATGCATTATGATTTTTAAGGAATCATCGCATGCCTTTGATGTTGTTAAGTACATCTATGTTAAAATGTTCAAATGTAGCTTGGGAATGATCCTATAAATTCATTTAGAACATAGACGTTAGGTGGCATGACCCACTTTACTTATTTTTGCATTTTAGATTTCAAGTTGATAACTTTGAGAATCTATATCTTGATGTGTTGTATTAGAAATTCTAATTATTCTAAATTGTTATATTTAGTTGTTTTCGTATTTTAGATTTTAAGTTGATAACTTTGAGAATCTATATCTTGTTATTTTGTATAGCATGCTTCTATGATGGTTAAATTGCATAGATATTGTGATTTGTGTTTTGTTGTTCAAATGTAACTTAGGAATGATCCTATAGATTCATTTAGAATATAGACGTTAGGTAACATAACCCACTTTTGTCATTTTCATATTTTAGATTTCATGTTGATGGCTTTGATAATCTATACCTTGTTGCTTGAATAGCATAAACTTTTGTTGTCCGGAATTGCATGAATGATGTGATTTATGCTAGAATATTCTAAGATAGCTTAGGATGTTCTTTGAGTCTCACCCATGACATAGACGTTAGGTTGCATGACCCCTTTGAATTATTTTGCATTAATGTGATAAACTTGTAAAACATTGAGTCCTTGCATGTTCATCTCCTATGAGTAGCTTTATGTTACTCACCCCGAAGTTACTGGGGGTATTGTTTAGGTACAGGATTCAAGATTAGGAGATTTCATTTGCCTTGGGAGATTTAGAGATTTGAAGTTTCTTTTAAAGTATTCTTGTTCACATGCAAGTGTTAGCATGTTTAAGTTTTGCTTATAAAGCTGTAATGCATAGCTAGGTTCAATATGCCATTTTTGCCTAGAAATTATGTAAAGTGTACTTTGATACACTAGTTGGAACCTATTTTATATGTATGACATGAGGCCAAGAGTCACAAACCTTAAAGTTTAAGTGCATGCAGTTAGATTTCAAGTTTTACCTTTGAAATGTAACTTTTCTAACTTTGGGGGTTTGGCATGTAAAATTTTGTAAATGGAATGTAATGAGGCCATAGGCCATTGTAGCATGTTTAAAATGCCATGTTAAACTTGCGTGTATGTTCACATCATCACACATTAGCATATAATGTGATTTGATCATGCTATGGGGGATTCCAAATGGACTTCTTATCCTTTTGGTGCATAATAGGTTGTTTTGCACTTTTTTGAGTCATTTCGGTCGACCGATGGCTTTTGGGTTTCATTTGATGGTCTAAGTGCATATTCCAGTAGCTTAGGTACTGTTTGGGCTTGTTTCGGTTGACCGATTCTTCGTTTCGGCCGACGGAAGTGGCTTTTCTTCAAAATCAGTTTTTGGGTAAAATTTTTGTTCATTTCGGCCTACCGAAATGGCTATTTTGGTCTACCGAAATGGTTATTTCGGCCTACCTAAATAACTTCTTTCAGCTTCGTTTCAACTCCGTTTCTCTGACTTCAAAGGGTCATAACTTCTTCATTTCTAATCCAAATGGGATGATTCTTGAGCCTGAACTCAAGGATTTTGAGTTAAATTTCCAATGGTACCTATGCCATTCTTATATTCAATTCACAGTGGGAGTTATTCATGGTTTAGTGAGATAGCGTCAGTTTTCGCTTAAACCGGGAATGGGCATTTTGCGGGATTCTTGTCCAAAGTTCTTAGAACCTCTTGGAATGTTGTGAAATGACTAGGTTGGGTTGTTTTCACCTTGTTTGACTTGTTTAGAGTCAAGTTTCTCTTTTTAATTAGGAATTGACCATTTTTCCCCTTGGTTAACAAATTTTGCCCGTTTTGACCTTTTCTTCCGTTTTCGTTCTCTTTGAGTTTCATGACTTCATAGAAAGTCACTTGGGTGTCTTAGGGATGATTTATATCTCTATAGTTTTTGGTTTTTATCTTTCGCTTCCGCATTTCGGATCCGTTATTGGATCAATTTTCTGTTCATCATTGACGCACCGGGTTGAAAAACTTGGACCGTCACAAATGGTATTAGAGCTCCTAGGTTTGAATACCTTGGACAACAGGTTTTGGGTATATATTATGCTTTTGTTGATTTGCTTTGGTATGGTAATATGCTTTTTGATAACATGTTTACGTGCTTTGATAACATGCTCGGTATGATTATATGTTATCTATACTTGTATGCTTATGTGTTTAAAAACGTCTTGGTTTGATACGTGTTTATGTGTTTAAGTACCTAGAAGTTTTCATTATCTGTTTAGCATGTTGTGTATGCTTATCTGCTTTATCATAACTGTATGTTGTATACATTGAGGTGCAACTTATTTGATGCATTCGCTGAGCGAGTTGCATTCGATCATAATAACTTATGTTATTATTAATCTCATTTCCTTTTCACGCATATAGCGTCATAGTCTTGACTCGCGGAGGGTCTTCTCATTAGGGCTCAGGTAAGCGTAGGGTTGTAGTCTCTGTCTGGCGAGATGAGACGTGGGCCACGAAGGCATTGTTTCGTCTCATTTTCTTTTATCTCTTCATGATGTAGTCATGGTAGTGGCTAAGGTGTCGGTGTCATCTCTTAGGACTTCATAGTGGTCTTGACATTATGTTGTCATTACGGTCTTTGTTTCTAGCATCATGGGACGATGAGTCAGGACTGACTCGAATCCTTCCTTTGGGAGTCGGGAGTCGCCTTGTGAGTCTCAGGGCGAGGTTCTCGTGTCTTGTTTTCTTAGGATGATGGTTTTGGGATTTGGATAGGTGTGTTAACCTAGGATCCTTTTTGTGTTGCCTTGGACAGCTCTTACGAGCTACGGTTGGGATGTGAGCAGTTTTGTGCAATTAATTATATTGGTACAATTAATTACTCTCCCTTGTCTTTAGAGACTTCGGGCGTTGTGTTAGGGTTCTGGTAGAGTCCTGTAGAGTTCCTATCGGACTCATTGGCATCTTATTTTGGGGGTTTTTCTTATTCATGTCTCATAACGGTTAGCATTAGGGCTATTCATTTCGTTGTTGTCTTATTTCGTGTGGTGTTGGGATTCCATCGGGATCGGGATATGAGCTGGTCTTGGGAAAGAATTGATGACCCTATGTTTAGGAGACCTTAGTGGTCATTTGGGGGATGGTTCCTTTCCTTGTAATGAGAGATTGGACTCATCCAGGTTCAGTTGTACGTTTTTTGCGTGGAGTCTTTTGAGAGGCATTCCATTCATTTTTGTTAATTTTATGAACTTGCCATTTGTATGATCACTTTTACATATTTATGAGCCTCATTGTTTTCGGGCATGCATTAGAAACATGATATATGACTATGTGGTAGTTATATGAGGATGTATATGGTACTTTCGCTTATACAGTATTTGTTTACCATGTTTGTGCCATTGGTGGTGTATAACGCGTCGCTATTTGTTTAACCCCTATATAATAGATGGTTTATTTGGTTTACCTTATGTGTACTGTGTGTTTAGTACTATGATATTATTTAATTTATGTTATTTAATTTTTGCGAGTATGCACTATGTGAATATTTGGTTTATATTGTTTCATCTTTCCTGCACTTATGTTGGGATTTTGTGACCATGGTTGTTGGGATAGAGATGTGTGAGTTACGTAGTAGACTTGTGTTTTGAGATTTTTGTTGTCTACTATAGGGATTTTGACCCAGCATTTTTTTGTCTTCTATATATAGCCTTATGGTAGGTTTACTTTAGTTCGATGCATAGGTTTTTGGTTTTGCGGGTCCGATCCATTGTCTTGAGGGTATAGACTTGTCAGGCTGTGGATCTAGGACTGGTGTTGTTGTTGTAGCATTTTCAGATGTGGGGGTCGTTAGTACACCAGTGTTTGAGATCAAGGCCTTAAGCATAACGGTGCCAATGACATTGTTGTTAGGGTTTTGGGATTAGCTACCCCAACTCTCGCAAATGTCTAGCTCCCGTAGTACTTTTGGTAATGATCATTTTCGACATTATTGTCATTTGAATCGAAAAGTTTCTTCTGGGCTGATCTGATAGGGGCATGTTATGAACTAGTGCCTTATACTGTCATGCTACCTTACTAATGAGTAAGTGTTGGCGGGTTCTGGTCATTGTTCTTGCTACCATATCATTTATAGCCATCTATTTTGACTCGACTTGTCATTGTCTTGGGATTCTCTTGGTGATTGACCTTGGGTTAATATGCTGATTCGTTTGGGGAGTTTCACTCAGTTCTTGGTTTTTGCGTTCCTTCGGAAGACCTTCAGGCTTTTGAAGTTGTCTTTTCGCACCTTATGGTTTGTCATTTGGTTTGATCTTGCTTTGATCCTATTTGGTTCTCTTTTTTGTATTCCAGATTTCGAGTACGAAATCCCTTTAAGGAAGGTAGATTGTAATGACCCAGTTATTTTCCTTCCCTTCTTTTTTCTCAGATTTTCTCGGATATATATATATATATTTTTTACGTTGATATATTCTTTTCTGAGTTCGGCTTCTCATCACTTAGTGTTGTCACGAGTGCTCTGAAATGGTTTCCAAGACTTTTTTCTTTGTATTGACAACTTCCTTTGAGGACCACGTCAATTCTACATTTTTATTTTTTTGACACTATTCACTTTTTGTCCTTTTTCCCTATTTTGTCTTTTTCCCCGTTTGTCACTTTGTTGGCACAACCTCACTTTTGTCTTCGGAGTTGGTTTTTGACTTCATGTATCTTCATTCTAAGTAGTTTCCACGAAATACGTATCTTTACTTTTGTAGAAAAGTACTCTGGTTGCTCCCGGTGTCCATAGAGGCATGGATGCACAATTCTTCATAAACATTTCCTTTTCTTGGGGTGTTTTTCGTAAATATCTTTTGAAGATATTTTATTTCAGGGGTTTTTAAGAAAATATTTTTAGAAGATATTTTCATTCTGAGCTAGTTGCAGTTTTCACTTTTTGGAAGGGCCATTGTGCAATTAATAAAGCTATTGCTAAATGCTTTGTTTTGAGTTTAGATCCTCGTACGGGATTCATTTTCACTTTTCGTTGAGTCACGTACTCTTAGAATTTCCTTCTGATCATTTTTCTCCAGTTTCAGGGTTTCTGGCCCTAGTTGCCGTCGAACTTGTTTGGGGTATATCTCTCTGCTCAGGACTCAATTTTCAATGTCGTTTCTTTCATTGTTTATCTTTTCTCATTTCGGTTCTTTTTCATTCACGGAGTTTTACCATTTAAGCACGTTTGCTTAAATTCTACTTCTTCGGACCTAGCGGGGCATTTTTTGAGTTATTCTATAAATAGGGGGTGAGATAAGAAAAAATCAGATATTTTCTCTCTCTCTCCTCTCTCTTGGCCGGATTCCATGGCAGCCATGGCTGCCACCTTCTCTCTCTTCTTTTGAGCTTCCTCCTTTTAGTAAAATACCATAGTGCCTTAGTGTTTTATGTTCGCCTTGACGAGACCTTCGATTCGAACCGATTGGAATGTCGTTTTGGCCAATTTTTGAGTTCAGGTTTGAGGTTAAGTTTGGATTTTGTTATGTCCACTTTGGAGTTTAATGTTCACCGTGTTTTCCCCAACAAAACGTAGAAGTTTTGTCGGATTTGGAGCCGTTTCATTTCGGTGGGGAAATGGAGGTAGGGGATGTCATAGTTTATATTTTTATTGTCTTGCATGCTAATGATGCTTATACAACTTGTATGCATGATTTGGGTTAAATTCTAGAACTTAATTTAATTATTTTCTACGTTTAAGATTTAATTCTCATGATGATATACAACTTAAAATTAAATTGTGGCATGCGAGAAAATTTGGCTTTGATATGTTTGTTAATATATATTAAATTGGGATTATTTGAATAAGAATTGCACTGTTTATTTAATAATTTCCTTTTGTGAAAGTTTAATTCTTATGGACGTACCTTGCATGAAGTTAACTTGTGATATGCTTTTAAATTGAATCTTGGCATGTTCCTTAACATACTTTAATTTGAGAACAATTGGACAAGTTTGAAAATTTAGAGATTTTAATTAAAAGAATTAATTAAAATCTATTTAAAGGTTCTATTGGCTTAATTGAGTTTTTAACTTGACATTTGGGATGATTAGGAGTTGTGTACTAGCATATATTAGTTTAGGACCATTTAGAGTTGTTTTAGAATTTAGAGATTCAACTGTCACGATTTAATTAAATTTTATCTTGTTGTCCATTGGCCTAATTGAGATTTTAAATGAATATATGTAATGACCATGTTATGTCTTTTATCATATATTAATTTGAGGTCATTTGAAAATGATTTGAAATCTAAAGAATTTAATAATTTTTATTTAATTAAATTCTCTCTTATTGTTGCATGGATTTAATTATGTTGTAGATGTTGTTTCCATGTTTATATAGTGGATTTGGACTTGTTGTACATTCACGTGGTTATGATTTAAGTATTGAGTAACATTGTCGTTAAATTTATATTCATGAGAACATGTTTCCAATATTGAATATATTATTGTCTTGTGTGGTGAATTGCACACTTCGTATTTGACATTATATATGTCATTTTAGAATTGAAACTCTAAGGCGTGGATTATGTGGTTTCAACCTACTTGTGCATGGAAGGTGGTTTCGTGCATTATTACTTATATATAAGTTGTGAACTTATTTATTAATTTTGAAGTCACTTGGGACATTGTTACTATGATATGGCTAGAGTTTGGCTCTAGAACGGGGTGTATGAGTTCTCTCGATTTTATAGTGCGCACTTGGGTGGTCTTCCTAGCGGGTTAATGCCGAAATAACCGTTTAGGTCTTGGCTTTATCTGAGATTTGATGTTCAAGTATTTCACTATTTGATTTCACATTCAATTCCAAGTTGACAATCAATGTTTAATTGTGACTTGTAGTTTTGGGTTATTGGCAATTTAATGTTGTTAAGTACATTTATGCATTATAATTTTTAAGGAATCATCACATGCCTTTGATGTTGTTAAGTACATCTATGTTAAAATGTTCAAATGTAGCTTAGGAATGATCCTATAAATTCATGTGGAACATAGACATTAGGTGGCATGACCCACTTTACTTGTTTTTGCATTTTAGACTTCAAGTTGATAACTTTCAGAATCTATGTCTTGATGTATTGTATTAGAAATTCTAATTATTTTAAATTGTTATATTTAGTTGTTTTTGTATTTTAGATTTCAAGTTGATAATTTTGAGAATATATGTCTTGTTGCTTTGTATAGTATGCTTCTATATTGGTTAAATTGCATAGATATTGTGATTTGTGTTTTGTTGTTCAAATGTAACTTAGGAATGATCCTATAGATTCATTTAGAATATAGACGTTAGGTGGCATGACCTACTTTTGTCGTTTTCATATTTTAGATTTCAAGTTGATGGCTTTGATAATGTATACCTTGTTGCTTGAATAGCATGAACTTATGTTGTCCGGAATTGTATGAATGAAATGATTTATGCTAGAATATTCTAAGGTAGCTTAGGATGCTCCTTGAGTCTCACCCATGACATAGACGTTAGGTGGCATGACCCCTTTGAATTGTTTTGCATTAATGTGATAAACTTGTAAAACATTGAGCCCTTGCATACTCATCTCCTACGAGTAGCTTTATGTTACTCACCCCGAAGTTAATGGGGGTATTGTTCAGGTACAAGATTCAAGATTCGTAGATTTCACTTGCCTTGGGTGATTTGGAGATTTGAAGTTTCTTTTCAAGTATTCTTGTTCACAGGCAAGTGTTAGCATGTTTAAGTTTTGCTTATAAAGTTGTAATGCATAGCTAGGTTCAATATGCCATTTTTGCCTAGAAAGTATGTAAAGTGTACTTGAATATACTATTCGGAACCGATTTGATATGCATGACATGAGGCCAAGAGTCACAAACCATAAAGTTTAAGTGTATGCAGTTAGATTTCAAGTTTTACCTTTGAAATGTAACTTTTCTAACTTTGGGGGTTTGGCATGTAAAATTTTGTAAATAGAATGCAATGAGGCCGTAGGCCATCGTAACATGTTTAAAATGCCATGTTACACTTGCGTGTACGTTCACATCATCACATATTAGCATATAATATAATTTGATCATGCAATGGGGGATTCCAAATGGACTTCTTATCCTTTTGGTGCATAAAAGGTTGTTTTGCACTTTTTCGAGTCATTTTGGCCTATCGAAATGCCATTTTGGTCGACCGATGGCTTTTGGGTTTCATTTGAATGGTTTAAGTGCATATTCCAGTAGCTTAGGTACTGTTTGGGCTTGTTTCGGTCGATTGGTTCTTCATTTCGGCCGACTGAAGTGGTTTTTTTTCAAATCAGTTTTTGGGTATAATTTTTGTTCATTTCGGTACCGAAATGGTTATTTCAGCCTACCTAAATAACTTCTTTTAGCTTCATTTTAGCTTTGTTACTCCGACTTCAATGGGTCATAACTTCTCCATTTCTAATCCAGATGGGGTGATTCTTAAGTCTAAACTCAAGAATTTTGAATCAAATTTCCAATGGTACCTATGCCATTCTCATATTAAATTCACAGTGGGAGTTATTCATATTTTAGTGAGACAGTGTCAGTTTTCGCTTAAACTAAGAATGGGCATTTTACGGGATTCTTGTCTAAAGTTCTTAGAACCTCTTAAAATGTTGTGAAATGCCTAGGTTGGGTTGTTTTCACCTTTTTTTGACTTATTTAGAGTCAAGTTTCTCTTTTTAATTAGGAATTGACCATTTTGCCCCTTGGTTAACAAATTTTGCTCGTTTCGACCTTCGCTTCCGTTTTCGTTCCCTTTGAGTTTCATGACTTCATGAAAAATCACTTGGGTGTCTTAGGGATGATTTATATCTCTATAGACTTTGATTTTATCTTTCGCTTCTGCATTTTGGATCTGTTAGTGGATTAATTTTCAGTTCATCACTGACGCACCGGGTTGAAAAACTTGGGCCATCACAACGTTTGAAAAATTCAAAACGGGCCAGCTATATAAATTCTCATTATTGCCCAAAATTAATATAAGAAATAGCACATTCTATAAAAACACTTTTATGACTTTATTTTGTATTTAAAACAATGTAAGAAATAATAAAAATAATATTACACTTTTAAAAGTAGTCCTTATATAGGATATATATTTCAATATTAAAAAGTAAACAATAATAAATGTCAACTTTACTTGGTTATGAAGTCCACCTAATAAATTTGACTATACACTACATTTATTTCATGCAAGAGTATATGAACATTAAATAGATCCATATTAATTATTTATTTATTTATTGTCAAAAATAAATGTCAAGTATTTAAAAATTATTTATTTTTGTATTTAGAAAAAGTATAGAAATAAAAAAAATTCTTACACTTTCAAAAATAATATAAATATATATAAATATCAATATAGATATATTATAAGATAGAATAATAAAATGTTATTTTATTAAACTTGCTTACCAAAAAAAAAAATGCAATTTTACTTATTGCCAAGACAACAAAAAAAAATTTCAAAGTACAAGCATCCAACAATTAAAAGTTGTTCCATTGTGGAACCCAATCTTACAACCAAATACTATTGGCCTCGCTTATGATCTGACATCACTTGTCTGCAGCATACATCTAAAAACACTCTACCAAATCCAATATTTCTATAACTAATTAAAAATACCAAATGGATAAATTAATAAATTATAATGGAAAAATCCTCTGTTTAATCTAATAATTTCTCATCTTTTCTTATTTATTGAAATACTATTATGACAGAGTATTTGTAATTTTAAAAATTAAAAAATTAATAATCAAATAAAATAATTTTTACTTGATGGTCCACTTTAATAAAAAAAATCATTGGATTCTAATAATTTCCAAAAATATTTCTTTTCAAAAATATTTCTTTTAAAAGTATTCCTTATATAGATATATATTTAAATATTAAAAAGTAAACAATAATAAATGTCAGCTTTACTTGTTTATGAAGTCGACCTAATAAATTTGATTATACACTACATTTATTTCATGCAAGAGTATATGAACATTAAATAGATCCATATTATTTATTTATTTATTTATTGTCAAAAATAGATGTCTGGTATTTAAAAATTATTTATTTTTGTATTTAGAAAAAGTATAGAAAAAAAAAATCCTTACACTTTTAAAAACAGTATAAATATATATAAATATCAATATAGATATATTACAAGATAGAATAATAAAATGTGATTTTATTAAACTTGCTTACCAAAAAAAAATGTAATTTAATTTATTGCCAAGACAACAAAAAAAAAAAAAAAATTCAAAGTAGATGCTTCCGACAATTAAAAGTTGTTCCAATGTGGAACCAAATCTTACAACCAAACACTATTGGCCTCACTTATAATCTAACGTCACTTGTCTGCAGCATACATCTAAAAACACGCTTCCAAATCCACCATTTCTATAACTAATTAAAAGTACCAAATGGATAAATTAATAAATTATAATGGAAAAAATCATCAGTTTAATCTAATAATTTCTCATCTTTTCTTATTTATTGAAATACTATCATGACAGAGTATTTATAATTTTAAAAATTAAAAAATTAATAGTCAAATAAATAATTTTTACTTGATGGTCCACTTTAATAAAAAAATCATTAGATTCTAATAATTTCCAAAAATATTTCTTTTCAAATTTATCTTCTCTTATTTATTAAAATATTAGTAGTCATTATTTTTAAAAACTTAAAAATTAAGAAATTAACAATCCAATAAATTTGAAAGTTGAAACATAAAGTTATGTTATGAAGGGCCACCTAATAAATATGATTATTTTCAAGGCGCATACCAAAAATAACAGAGCCCAATAAATGCTTATCGTTACATGTTCATGCAGCAAATGTAATGAAATAAAAAGGGTATTTACATAATTTTACTACACCAGAGTGGACAGATCTCCGCGTGTTACTCTGCTATAAATTCAAACCAACCTTCCCTCTCTTTTCACGAATCACTGGTTATACAAAATCAAATACCTTCCAAAGATGGCTTTGAAATCTGTATCCCTTTTCCTTTCTCTCTTGCTTACCTTCCTTTTATCAGATGTCTCCGCCATGTCCGGCCGGGTGGCGCAGGTCGATGTCAATCATATTAAGGACCCAAAATCCTCGGCCGGTGCTTGGCAGCCGATTAAGGACCCAAAATCCTCACTGGTGCAAGAAATAGGAGCGTTCGCGGTGACCGAACACAATAAACAAACCAAAACAGACTTGAAGTTCGAGAGCGTGGATTCAGGTGAAACCCAAGCAGTTGAGGGTCTGAATTACCGACTGATTCTCTCGGCCAATGACGGTGACGCTTCCAATAAGTACGAGGCAGTTGTTTGGGATAAGCCTTGGGTGCATTTTAGGAACCTAACGTCCTTCAAACTTATTTGAATGGCTAAAATGTGAGAATGTCGGTGGGTGAAGAGTTTCAATATTAAATCTGTTATTGACGTTCTCTACCTACTTGAAATTAATAATATTATTATTATAAAAAGAGTATTGTTTTCTTCTCTTTTATCTATTTATACTAGATTTTAAATATGTGATTTTACTTTAAAATTTTCTTCTGGGAATTGGGATTTTTCCCGATTAATCACAAGACACCATGAACTAACCTTTAAATTGGCTTCAAATAAATAATCTTAAGATAAAATAGGTGTCCATTTAGGTCTTTTATTTCATTTCTAATTGTTGACACACAAAAATGCAGCCTAACTAGCGCCACTTTGGCATCCACGTGGACAAATGATGGAGAGACAAGTGGACCAAATTCATGGTCAAACAATAGATTGATACATTAGCTTGTGTGGTCCGACAGATAACAAATGCAGAAGTTCATATGTGGCAGAATTATATAGTAACAGCTGACTATATAATTCAGCCACAAAATTGGTATAATTACTACTCCAAACAAGTCCTAAAAAAGAGGGATGATGGGTTACACTTGGGCTATTTAAGAAAGGCATAAATCAGATTAAAAGGATAATTTATTAGTTTCCTAAATTCAAGGATAATGGGTGTTATAGTGAATTAGTGTAGTTCCTATAATTGAGGGTGTTAATTAGGTACATGGAACATGTTTACAGAAAAGAGAATGGGTCAACTCAGTGGTACAGACAAGGAAGTGGGTTGGATACTTGGCAATTACAGAGATAAGGATAAGAGATGAAGGCTTATTTTGAAGGTAGTAGGCTAACAATCAGTTTGCAAGCTATGAAGACTATATATATATATATATATCTTCTAGTTAGATAATGGGTTTGCAGTTGAATGATCATGGAATAACTCATGGGGACACATGGCATCGCTAGAAGAAGATTGCAGTTTGTGGGTTTGGAAGTTGAACTTCTGCCACTGGCAATGGGAATTCTTGGATAGTTTGCTTCCTAAAATCAAGGAGGGGATTGGCCTAACAAGTTTGACATGTATAAGAACTGCTATAAACTGCCTAACTCAATTTAGAAGTTCCTATTTTTAAGGGATTTAAAACTAAGGAGTAATTAAGGAAAGCGGTTCCTAAAATCTAGGGATAATGGGATCATGGTTAGGTAAGCAATCCATTTCAAAAGGAATGAAGCAGCAGCAGTTGAAGGACGTGCTATATATATATATATATATATATATATATATATATATATATATAGAAGTAGTTAAAGAATGTGGGACACATGGCAGCAGCGGAAGAAGGAAACAGTTCATAGGTCTGGAAGTTAAGATTCTGCTACTGGACATGGGACAAGTGTCTTGTAAAAAAGAAATAGGCAGTTATTTTATAGGACTTGGGTCCTTCTTGTAAGGCTTGTAATGCCTATAAATAGTGTACTTAGGACTACATTTCAAACTCTCTCAACGACATCAATCAACATTTAATACTCTGTATTTCAATTCAAACAATTTCAATACAAGTCTTTTCAATTCCTTTACATTCAAACACTTAATTTCAATATTGCATTTCAATTCATTAGATAGCATTGTAGTCTTAAATAAAATTCCTTTCGACGAAGGCAAATCCGAAACCTCACAATTGCTTGATCATTCCAAAAGGATCTTCCTTTTTGTTCGACCTCTCTGAATCTTCCAAAAATTCTGGCACGCTCGCACATTCTAAGTGTCCCAATTTTGTGGAAACACTAATATTATTATCAGAGTAGAAAACCTCTATCAAGTAATAACTTCATTTTTTTTCCTTCTTTTTCAGATTAATGTTAATCTAAAATGATAACATATTTTAATTTTTAAAAAATGAAATCTGTGATGGGTGCCACTACACTCATTTGTGAATTGATGAGAGTGCAGTTGGATTGTATTTATGGAAGTCTAATTGGTGAGGGTGCTAGACATGGGATTGTATTTTCGAATATATATGCTTCAGAATTGAAAAACTACTTTCATTTAGATTAATGATATACATGTCATAATTATTTCGAGATACCAAAAATTTATAATGAACCTGTCTCATGTGTCAAAAACATTTTAAAATAATTAATAAAAATTATTTGGATTTTTTTTACGGATCATCTAAAAGGATTCTTTTTTTTTTTTTTTTTTTTTTTCCTAATGCGTTTGAGATTTTTTATTGTAAACCCCTTTATATTGCAATCCGTTACAGAAGAAGCTAAACAATTAGCCCAAACATGGTAAATTAACCACAATTGTAAGACTCTAATTATCAATGGAATTTGAAATCAATTAGGCACCTCCAGATTGCAATATGTGATGAAAAATCTCAAATTTTTGAATGCCACTAGCTTATTTGTTAATTGGTCTGCCTCTTGAGTCATTCTGGATATGGGGTTGCAACAGAGATGGTAGGCAACGAATGTGGCAACTTGAATCTTCTTTAAAGATTGGATGTAAAAGATTAGGTTTTGGGAATGGAGGAGGTGGCAAGCAATGTAGGTGGTGGAGGTCAGTGAGCTAAAGAGAGGATTAATATTAGAAAATTCCTTTTCTTTTTGAATGACCTGTGAAAAGATCCGAATGATTCAGGTTTTTTTTTTTTTTTTTTTTTTTTTTTTTTTTTTTTTTTTTACACTTGTCATGTTATTATTGGTCTATATCAACATAAGAAGGAGAGCTCTACTTATGGGGCCCGAAAATTCAATATAATAATAATTGGTAGGAAAAAAACTTGAAGAATATACTCAAATTGAGGCATTATTCAAGCAAGTAATGTTAAAAGCTTTTTGGATAGTGTGTAACGACCCGGTCATTTTCCCTTCCTTTCCTTTTTCTCAAATTTTACGAATAAATTTTTTCCGTTTAATTTTCTTTTTCGAGTTCTGTTTCTTATCACTGGGTGTCGTCTCGAGTGCTTGGAAATAGTTTCTGAGACTCTTTCATTTGGATTGACAACTTCCTTTAAGGACCGAGTCATTTCCACATTTGCATTTTTTTGACACTATTCACTTTTCATCCTTTTCCCTATTTTGTCTTTTTTTTCCGTTGGTCACTTTTTGGCACAACCTCACTTTTCGTGCTCGGAGTTGGTTTTTGACTTCACGTATCTTCATTCTATGTGATTTCCATGGAATACGTATCTTTATTTTTGTAGAAAAGTACTTTGGTTGCTCCCGGTGTCCATAGGGGTATGGATACACAGTTCTTTAGAAATTTTTTCTTTTTTTGGGGTATTTTTCATAAATATCTTTTGAAGATTTTTATTTCAGGGGTTTTTAAGAAAATATCTTTTGGAAGGTATCTTCATTTTGGGTTAGTTTTACAGTTAACCCTTTTTGGGGGGATTATTGTGCAATTAACGAAAGTTATTGCAAAATACCTCATTTTGAGCCTAGATCCTCGTATGGGATTTATTTTCACATTTCTTCGAGTCATGTACTCTTAGAATTTCCTCTCGATCATTTTCCCCAATTTTAGGGATTTTTGACTCCGGTTGCTGCCGAACTTGTTTGGGGCATATCTCTCTGTTCAGAATTCGATTTTTGACGTTGTTTCTTCTGTTGTTCATATTTTCTCATTTTGATTCTTTTTTGTTTATGGAGTTTTGATGTTTGAGATCGTTCGCTCAAATTCTACTTTTTCGGACTCGGCGGGGCCCTTTTATGGTTTTTCTATAAATAGGGCAACTTAAGATGAAAAATCAAATTTCTCTATCTCTTTCCCCCCTCTTGGCCGGAATCCATGGCAGCCATGGGTACCACCTTCTCTCTCTTCTTTTGAACATCTTCCCTCGTGTAAAATGCCGTAGTGCCTTAGTGTTTTATGCTCGCCTTGATGACGCGCATCTTTCCCCCTTGTTAGAACCCATTTCTAACCACTTTTGAGTTTGGCTTTGAAGCCAAGTTTGGATTTTCATGGTACCTCAAAGGTTAAAGTTGCTCTCCTCGTTGTTCTCGACATAACCTAGGAGTATTGTCGGATTCGGAGCACTTTTCTTTCGGTGGGGATTTGAGTTTTCATCTCAAATAGAGGTAGGGGTGTTATAGTTTTATATTCTTGATGTATTGCATGCTATTGATGCTTATATAACTCATTTACATGCCTTTGTATCAAATCTAAAAATTTTATTTATTTATTTTTCTTGTATGAGATTTGATTTTCCCGGTTGGTTGTAGCATGGTTTAAACATGTGGCATGATTTTAAATTACACCTTTTGACATTCATTTTGTGCATACAACATGAGGCAAAGAGCCATTAATCTTAAAGTTCACAAGTATGTTTTTAAACTTGTTTTGGATTATTGGGAATACATGTATAGCCTCAAGGTTGCCTTAACCTTGCTTACTATTTTGTTGTTCGGCAAATTGTTGCCTTCTGTTTCATCGGTCAGAACGTCAGAACGCTCGACCATGTAAGTCAGCACGTCAGAACGCTTGACCATGTAGGTTAGAACGTCAGAACGCTTGACCAAAGGGAAGAATGTCTGACCCTTCAGTCCGAACGCCTGACCATGTAGGTCAGAATGTCCAAACGACTGAACCATGTATGTGCTGTGTAATGACCCGGTCATTTTCCTCTTTTTCCTTTTTCCTGAAATTTTACAGATGAATTTTTTTCCGTCTATTTTTCCCTTCTGAGCTCTATTTCTCGCCACTTAATGTCATTTTGAGTGCTTGGAAATGGTTTCTAAGACTTTTTCATTTGGATTGACAACTTCCTTTGAGGACCGAGTCATTTCCACATTTTCACTTTTCAGACACTATGCACTATTTCGTCCTTTTCTCTTTTTCTTCTTATCTACGTTTGTCAGTTTTTGGCACAACCTCACTTTCCATGCTCGGAGTTAGTTTTTGACTTCACGTGCCTTCATCTTAAGGGGTTTCCACGAAATATGTATCTTTACTTTTACAAGAAAGTACTCTGGTTACTCCCGGTGTCCATAGGGGCATGGATTCACAGTTCTTTAGGATTTTTTTCTTTTCTTGGGGTGTTTTTCATAAATATCTTTTGAAGATATTTTATTTCAGGGATATCTAAGAAAATATCTTTTGAAAGATATTTCAGGGTATCTAAGAAAATATCTTTTAGAAGATATTTTCATTCTGGGGCAGTTTTGCAGTTAACCCTTTTTGTAGGGGCCATTGTGCAATTAACAAAAATTATTGCAAAATACCTTGTTTTGAGGCTGGATCCTTGTACGGGATTCATTTTCACATTTCGTCGTGTCGTGTACTCTTTGAATTTCCTTCTAGTCGTTTTTCGCAGTTTTAGGGATTTCTGACCCGAATTGCCGCCGAACTAGTTTGGGCCAAATCTCTCTGCTCGAGACTCGATTTTTGACACCATTTCTTCCATTATTCAAATTTTCTCATTTCAAATCTTTTTCATTCATGGAGTTTTACTATTTGAGCGCGTTTGCTCAAAATCCACTTTTCCAAACCCGGCGGGACCCTTTCGGGGCACTTTTAGGGTTTTCCTATAAATAGAAAGTCATAAAGTGAAAAATTACTTTCCTCTCATCTTCCCCACTCCTTGGCTGGCAGTCATGGCAGCCCCTTGGGCTGCCACCTTTTCTCTCCTCCTTTGAACCACTTTTCCTTGGTGAAAAGTCTTCGGCCTTAACGTTTATTGTTCGCCTTAACACCGCGCACCTTTCCCCTTAATTAGAACCCATTTCTGACCATTTTTTGAGTTTGGGTTTGAAGTCAAGTTGTGATTTTCATGGGGCTTCCTAGGGATTCTTGTTCACCGTGTTGTCCCCGACAAAACCCTTCGGTATCATCGGATTCAGAGCACTTTTCTTTCGGTGAGGATTTGAGATTTCCATCTCAAATTGAGGTAGGGGGTGTTATAATTTATTTTCTTGTTATATTGCATGTTGTTGATGCTTATACAACTCATTTACATGTCCTTATATCAAATCAAGAAACCTTAATTTATTATATCTTTGTGTAAGATTTAATTTTCCCAGTTATCCATAGCTTGTTTGAAACATATGGCATGATAGGATATTACTCCTTGATATGGTCATTGACATATATAAAATTGTGGGCATTTGAATAAGTATTAAAGTTTTTATTTAATATTTATCTTGAATAAATGTTTAATTCATGTGGCCTTAACTAGCTTGAAATTAATATGTGTTAGCATATTATATTAGGCCCTAGCATGCTCTTCAACATAGATGAAATCGAGAGTAATTGGATGTGTTTTAAAATCTAGAGAATATTTAATTAATTTGATTAATTAGTTTATTCCATTTGTATTATTCACTCCATTGAAATTCTGACTTCATTTTATTGATGTGCATGCCATATACATTCACATATATTATTTTGAGAATTTTTGAATAACTTTGATTTCTAGAGAAATTAATTAATTAGGTTAATTAATTTCCACTTAGGGTTCTAATGAGTTAGACTTGTATTTCATGGGGTTTTTGCCTTTTTATCATATATCGTGACTTGTTGCAACTTAGCTTCATTAATGTAGTTAATTAACTAGCACCCTTACATTGGAATGATTTAATTGTTCATGAGTTGTTAAACAAATGATTAATCGTTAATTTTATACTAGTGGTATGTTTGTATCAATGGATCCCCTGTGTTTCAAATCCTAGTTTGTAGTCTATGTAGATGCATACCATGATTTCTCGACATTTCACATGCCATGATAGTTGAGAACTTAGGGCATGACTTGTATGTTTCCAAAATCTCGGTTGTGCATGAAATGTGTTTAATGCATTACTTGTATCTTGATGCTATCTTGACTTACATAACTTGTTGATTTTGGAAACTCGGGGATATCAATCAAGAAGTGACATGATTAGGACTTGGTTTTAGTACGGGAGATAGAGAGGTCATTACATTATAGTGCGCAATAGGGGAAGGTACTCTTGAGTTAGTAGCCCTAAAGTGATCCCAAAAGAACAATTTTTCTATGGTGCACACTAAGGGAAGGTACCCATGCGTTAGTAGCCCTAAAGTGACCCCAAGAGTACGGTTTTAATTCGGACGATATTCGAGTCTCCAGATTGGTGGATTTCACTCTTTAAATTTCAAGTTGTTATTCCTTGAGGATTTAAACCCTGTCTTGTTATGTTAAATGCTCTAATCTTGTTTACTTGCATAGGTATTATGCCTTATTTTTGATTTCATGTATAACCCTTTTCATGTTATATGAAATGTTCCATCCTTATTTACTTGCATTGATATTATGCATTCTCCTTGATTTCATGCCTTGTCTTTGTCGTGTGAATTGAATTGTTTCAATCTTGTTAATTTTCTTAGTTATCTCGTTCCATGTTACTTTATGCTATCGTGACTTAGGAATGATCCTATACATGTAACTTGACTTAGATTCTAGGTGGCATGGCCCACATGTAATGATTTATATCAACATGTAAACTCTTTAAACCATTAGATTTCAAGTGTTATTTCTTGAAGATATAAGGACCTTGTTGTGTTATATGGAGTATTTCCTACCTTGTTTAATTTGCATAGACATTATGCTTACTTTGTGTATTTACATCTCATTCGGTATACTTGAAACTATGCACTTGCTTCTTGCATCTAGATTCCTTTTAGCATACTCGTGTCTTATATACTTGCCTTGTGTGTTTGCAATCTCATTAGTATACCTGTGTTTTGTATACCTACCTCGTATGTTTTCATCTTCATTTAGTACACTTGTGACTGGTATGCTTGTATGTCGTGTATCTCATTTTAATTGCATGAGTAGCTTAGGATGCTCCCTGAGTCTAACCTTTGACATAGACATTAGGTGGCATTACCCTTTTGAATTGTTTCAAGTCAATGTAAAAATCTCTAAAGAAATTGAGTCGTTGCATGTTCATTCTCTACGAGTAAACTTGTTTACTCACCCCGAAGTTACTGGGGGTTTTGATCAGGTATGAAGATATGGTTCATGATACTTGCTGTTCATTGGGATGGTTTCTAGCTTTTCAGTTTCTATTTCATGCAAATGTTAGCATGGAATATCATGTTATAGCCTTTTGTATAAAACTTGTATTATGTGCTTAAGCACACTTTTTGGTATTCATTCTATGTATATGATATGTGGCCAAGGGCCAAACTTCATTTGTAATCTATATATATTGAAAAATGTAGAATTTTGCCTTTAATGAGAAAAGCATAAAAACTTGAGTTTCAATATGTCATTTTCGCACCAGTGTGTGCATTGTCTATGTAATTCATCCTTTATCATTCATTTGCCATATGTGAGGTGTGGCCATGGGCCAAGCACCATTTAGTTTTCATTTTTGCATTTTAGTTCACATATTGCATTTTTGGGCTAGAATAGTAGAAACCGAGCCTTTAAGGGTTCATTTTCGAATCGGGTGGTGTAAAGTGTGTTCTGGAACCAACACTAGGTCGCATTAATCATGTTTGAAGTATGGCCAAGGTCCAAATGGTAATTTCTAATCATTTTTTGTTTTGGTTTTCAAAATTTTTATTTCAAGTTCATTTTCGCCTTTTTGGCCGTTGGGGGGGTTGGATTTTGACTCGGCCATTTTCGGGAGCTGTGGACCATTCCCGCACGCTCAAAATCACTTATTACATTTGCGTGCATATTCCTTTCAGCTTAGAAATGCACTTGGGGTCAAATGCATACTTGGTGCAAAGTGGCATTTTTGCCCTTTTTGAGCCTAATCAGGTCTAGGGGCATTCTAGACATTTCATAGTGTTTTTTTTGGTTTCTGTCCACATGGTTGAGTAGAAAACATGATTTGGGGGGGGGGGGGGGGTTGTGTTTTTTTCAAAAAGGCCCAGAAAGTCCTCAAAATCACATTTCAAACTCAGATTCTGCTAAGCCTTCAGCAGAACGAGCGCTCGTAGATGTCGCACGAGCGCTCGTAAATGGGGCAGAGAGTTTTGGCCCTAGGGTGTGCACCGTACGAGTGCTCGTATCCCTTGCACGAGCACTCGTGGTACTGTTCACGCATGTGTGTGTGTGTGTCTTGGTTCCGCACTACACCTTCGACTTCAGATCATCGTATCTCCTTCGTTTTAACTTCGAATTGGTCCGTTCTTAAGTCTAAATTGACCGCGTCGAAATTAGATTTCCAATGGTACCAATTAGAGCTCCAGATTCTAATTATAGCTCATGATATTTAGGTTTTAGTAACATAGTGTCAGTTTTTGGTTCGAACTGGGATAGGGTTTCTCTTCTTTCGACTTCAAGACTTGATATCTTTGCCATCCGGACGCCGAATCAAGTGATTCTTGAGTCCATCTTGATTTATTTTTTGTTTTCTTTCCAGTGGTGTGCTCAGTGGCACCCGAATCCATAATTTTTAAAATGACTATTTTGCGCCTGGGGGCTTATTTGTCATATTTTTTATCTTTTACTTCCACGTCAGTTTTCTTTGAGTTCCGTGACCTTATGGAAGGTCATCTTAGGGTCTTAGAGGTGTGTTGTGCCTTGGGAGACCATTTTCTTATTTCTTGCTTCCGCATTTGGATCCGTTACCGGTCAACTTTCGGGTCACCATTGACGCACCGAGTTGAATAAAACCTAGGTCGTTACAAGTGGTATCAGAGCGTTTGAGTTTGAATACCTTGGATAACGGGTTTTGGGTGCATATCATGCTTGTGTTGCCATGCTCTACGTGTTTAAATGCTTCTTGATGACATGTCTTGTTTGATAACATGTTTTGATTCGATAACATGTTTGTTTGCTTATGTGGCAACTTGTTTAAAAGCTTACCTTGACTGTCTTAGCGTATGATATATGCTTGTTTCCTTAGTCCATTGTACCTGCTTGTTATTTTTGCATGTGGTATATGCTTATATGCCTGAGTTCATTGTATGCGCCTGCTCATCTTGACATAATTATATGTAGCATATCATCATACTTTATAATCTTTTCTTGTATACACTGACATACTTTATGCGATCTTACTACTTGTGTGAGTAGATAGTTCGTTGCTATATTGCATTCTAGTTGTCTCCTTTTATGTCTGGCTTTGGCATTGTCACTCAGGATTTGTCGTATCCCTTGGGTGCATTCTTGTTTTACAAGTTTCTTTCTTGGATAGGAGAAATTCATTCTGTTAGGACCCATGTCGGGAACCTGCTTGTTTGTTTTCTTGGTTGAATGTTTCGAGACCTTAGTCTGACGGTTGATGCGAGTAAAGCTCGTGTGAGCGTAGAATCGCAGTCTTTGTCTGGTGGAGTAAAACGTGGGCCAGGGAGGCACCGTTTCATTTCTTTTTCCTTCATGGCTTCTAAATCTAAGGCCTTAAGCCTAGCGGTGCCTATAACATTGTTGCAAGAGTTTTGGGATTAGCTACCCCAACTCTCGCAGATGTTTGGTTCCCGTGGTGCTTTTGGTAATAATTATTTTTGACACTGATGTCATCCGTATCAATAGGTTTCTCAGAGTTGACCTGGTTTGAGGGATGTTATGGACTAGTGCCTTATATTGTTATGCTACCTTGCTGACAAGTAAGTGTGGATGGGTTTTGGTCACTGTTCGTACTGCCTTGTTGTCACTCTCTTCTTCTATCATGTTTCAACATTTTGTTGTCTTGGGATTCTCTCGGTGGTTGATGTTGAGTTAACGTGCCGATTCGTATGAGGTGTTGTCTCAGTTCGTGTTTTGCGTTCTTCAGTTGATCTGGAAACTTCAGGTGTTGTCCTTCAGTGCTTTATGAGCTGTCATTCATTTGACCTTTTGTTCGGTCCCTATTCTGTTCTTTCCTGTATGTTCTGAATTTTGGGGATGAAATTCTTTTAAGGAGGGTAGGTTGTAATGACCCGGTCATTTTCCTCCCTTTCCTTTTTCCTGAAATTTTACAGATGAATTTTTTTCCGTATAATTTTCCCTTCAGAGCTCTGTTTCTCACCACTTAGTGTCATCTCGAGTGCTTGAAAATGGTTTCTGAGACTCCTTCATTTGGATTGACAACTTCCTTTGAGGACCGAGTCATTTCCACATTTTCACTTTTCGGATACTATGCACTATTTCGTCCTTTTCTCTTTTTCGTCTTATCTCCGTTTGTCAGTTTTTGGCACAACCTCACTTTTCATGCTCGGAGTTAGTTTTTGACTTCACGTGCTTTCATCTTGAGTGGTTTCCACGAAATATGTATCTTTACTTTTGCAAGAAAGTACTCTGGTTGCTCCCGGTGTCCATAGGGGCATAGATGCACAGTTCTTTATAATCTTTTTCTTTTCTTAGGGTGTTTTTCATAAATATCTTTTAAAGATATTTTATTTTAGGGGTATCTAAGAAAATATCTTTTGGAAGATATTTTCATTCTAGGGCAGTTTTGTAGTTAACCCTTTTTGTAGGGACCATTGTGTAATTAACGAAACTTATTGCAAAATACCTTGTTTTGAGCCTGGATTCTTGTACGGGATTGATTTTCACATTTCGTTGAGTCGTGTACTCTTAGAATTTCCTTCTGGTCGTTTTCCCCAGTTTTAGGGATTTTTAACCTCAATTGCCACCGAACTTGTTTGGGGCATATCTCTCTACTTGGGACTCGGTTTTTCACACCGTTTCTTCCATTGTTCATATTTTTGCATTTTGAATCTTTTTCATTCATGGAGTTTTGCTATTTGAGCGTGTCTGCTCAAAATCCACTTTTTCGGAACCGGCGGGACCCTTTCGGGGCACTTTTAGGGTTTTCCTATAAATAGAAAGTCAAAAAGTGAAAAATCACTTTTCCTCTCATCTTCCCCACTCCTAGGCCGACAGTCATGGCAGCCCCTTGGGCTGCCACCTTCTCTCTCCTCCTTTGAACCACTTTTCCTTGGTGAAAAGTCTTCGGCTTTAACGTTTATTGTTCGCCTTGACACCACACACCTTTCCCCCTAATTAGAACCCATTTCTGACCATTTTTCGAGTTTGGGTTTGAAGTCAAGTTGTGATTTTCATGAGGCTTCTTAGGGATTCTTGTTCACCGTGTTGTCCCCGACAAAATCCTTCGGTATCGTCGGATTTGGAGCACTTTTCTTTCGGTGGGGATTTGAGATTTCTATCTCAAATTGAGGTAGGGGGTGTTATAATTTATTTTCTTATTATATTACATGCTTGTGATGCTTATACAACTCATTTACATGTCCTTGTATCAAATCTAGAAACTTTAATTTATTATTTCTTTGTGTAAGATTTAATTTTTCCGGTTATCCATAACTTGTTTGAAACATATGGCATGATAGGATATTATCCCTTGATATGGTCATTGACATATATAAAATTGAGGGCATTTGAATAAGTATTAAAGTTTTTATTTAATATTTATCTTGAATAAATGTTTAATTTATGTGGCCTTAACTAGCTTGAAATCAGTGTGTGTTAGCATATTATATGAAGCCCTAGCATGCTCTTCAACATAGGTGAAATTGAGAGTAATCGGAGGTGTTTTAAAATCTAGAGAATATTTAATTAATTTGATTAATTAGTTTATTCCATGTGTATTATTCACTCCATTGAAATTCTGACTTGATTTTGTTGATGTGCATGCCATATACATTCACATATATTATTTGGAGAATTTTCGGACAACTTTGATTTCTAGAGAAATTAATAAATTAGGTTAATTAATTTCCACTTAGGGTTTTAATGAGTTAGACTTGTATTTCATGGGGTTTTTGCCTTTTAATCATGTATCGTGACTTGTTGCAACTTTGCTTCATTAATGTAGTTAATTAACTAGCACCCTTACATTGGAATGATTTAATTGTTCATGAGTTGTTAAACAAATGATTAAGTTGTTAATTTTATACTAGTGGTATGTTTGCATCAATGGATCCCTTGTGTTTCAAATCCTAGTTTGTAGTCTATGTAGATGCATACCATGATTTCTCGACATTTCACATGCCATGATAGTTAAGAACTTAGGGCATGACTTGTAAGTTTCCAAAATTTTGGTTGTGCATGAAATGTGTTTAATGCATTACTTGTATCTTGATGCTATCTTGAATTGCATAACTTGTTGATTTCGAAAACTCGGGGATATCAATCAAAAAGTGACATGGTAGGACTTGGTTCTAGTACGGGAGATAGAGAGCTCCCTACACTATAGTGCGCAATAGGGGAAGGTACCTTTGGGTTAGTAGCCCTAAAATGATCCCAAAAGAACGGTTTTTCTATGGTGCGCACTAGGGGAAGGTACCCATGGGTTAGTAGTCCTAAAGTGATCCAAAGAGTACGGTTTTAATCCGGGCGATATCCGAGCCACCATATTTGTTGATTTCACTCTTTAAATTTCAAGTTGCTATTCCTTGAGGATTTAAACCCTATCTTGTTATGTGAAATGCTCTAGTCTTGTTTACTTGCATAGGTATTATGGTTTGTTCTTGATTTCATGTATAACCCTTTTCATATTATAAGAAATGTTCAATCCTTATTTACTGGCACTGATATTATACATTCTTCTTGATTTCACGCCTTGTCTTTGTCGTGTTAATTGAATTGTTTCAATCTTGTTAATTTTCTTAGTTATCTCATTCCGTGTTACTTTATGCTATCGTGACTTAGGAATGATCCTATACATGTAACTTGACTTAGATTCTAGGTGGCATAGCCCACATGTAATGATTTATATCAACATGTAAACTCTCTAAACCCTTAGATTTCAAGTGTTATTTCTTGAAGATATAAGGACCTTGTCGTGTTATGTGGAGTATTTCCTACCTTGTTTAATTTGCATAGACATTATGCTTATTTCGTGTATTTAGACCTTATTCGGTATACTTGAAACTGTGCACTTGCTTCTTGCATCTAGATTCCATTTAGCATACTCGTGTCTTGTATACTTGCCTTATATGTTTTCAATCTCATTAGTATACCTATGTTTTGTATACTTACCTCATATGTTTTCATTTTCGTTTAGTACACTTATGACTGGTATGCTTGTATGTCGTGTATCTCATTTCAATTGCACGAGTAGCTTAGGATGCTCCTTGAGTCTAACCTTTGACACAGACGTTAGGTGGCATGACCCTTTTGAATTGTTTCAAGTTAATGTAAAAATCTCTAAAGAAATCGAGTTGTTGCATGCTCATTCTCTACGAGTAAACTTGTTTACTCACCCCGAAGTTACTGGGGGTTTTGATCAGGTATGAAGACATGGTTCGTGGTGCTTGTTGTTCATTGGGATGGCTTCTAGCTTTTCAGTTTCAATTTCATGCAAATGTTAGCATGGAATATCATTTTATAGCCTTTTACATAAAATTTGTATTATGTGCTTAAGCACACTTTTTGGTATTCATTCTATGTATATGATATATGGCCAAGGGCCAAACTTCATTTGTAATCCATGTATATTATTTGCCTTTAATTAGTAAAGCATGAAAACTTGGGTTTCAATATATCATTTTCACACCGGTGTGTGCATTGTGTATGTAATTCATCATTTAGCATTCATTTGCCATATGTGAGGTGTGGCCAAGGGCCAAACACCATTTAGTGTTCATTTTTGCATTTTAGTTCACATATTGCATTTTTGGGCTAGAATAGTAGAAACCGAGCCTTTAAGGGTTCATTTTCAAATCGGGTGGTGCAAAGTGTATTCCGGCACCTCCACTACGTCTTATTAATCATGTTTGAAGTGTGGTCAAGAGCTAAATGGTAATTTCCAATCATTTGTTAATTTTGGTTTTCAAAATTTCAATTTCAAGTTCTTTTTCGCCTTTTTGGCCGTTTGGGGGTCGAATTTTGATTCAGCCATTTTTTGGAGCCGTGAACCATTCCCGCACTCTCAAAATCACTTATTACATTTGCGTGCATATTCATTTCAGCTTACAAATGCATTTGTGGTCAAATGCATACTTGGTGCAAAGTTGCATTTTTGCCCTTTCTGAGCCTAATCTGGTCTAGGGGCATTCTAGACATTTCACTACATTTTTTTTATTTCCGTCTACATGGTCAAGTAGAAAACATGATTTTGGTGGGGGTTTCTTTTTTGTGTTTTTTTCAAAAAGACCCAAAAAGTCCTCAAAATCCCATATCAAACTCAGATTTCTGCTAAGCCTTTAGCAAAACGAGTGCTCGTAGATGTCGCACAAGCGGTCATAACTGGGGCAGAGAGTTTTGGCCCTGGGGCGTGTGCCATATGAGCGCTCGTAGCCCTTGCACGAGCGCTCATGGTACTGTTCACGTGCGTGTGTGTGTGTGTCTTGGTTCAACGCTGCACCTCCAACTTCGGATCATTGTATCTCCTTCGTTTTAACTCTGAATTGGTCCGTTCTTGGGTCTAAATTGACCGCGTCAAAATAATCTTTCCAATGGTACCAATTAGAGCTCCAGATTCTACTTGTAGCTCAAGATATTCAGGTTTTAGTAACGTAGTATCAGTTTTTGGTTCGAACCGAGATAGAGTTTCTCTTCCTTTGACTTCAAGACATGATATCTTCACCATCCGGACTCTAAATCAAGTGAATCTTGAGTCCATCTTGATTGATTTTTTGTTATCTTTCCAGTAATGTGCTCGGTGGCACCCGAATCCATTGTTTTTGAAATAACTATTTTGCCCCTGGGGGCTTATTTGTCATATTTCTTATCTTTTACTTCCGCGTCAGTTTTCTTTGAGTTCCGTGACCTCATGGAAGGTCATATTAGGGTCTTAGAGGTGTGTTGTGCCTTGGGAGACCATTTTCTTGTTTCTTGCTTTCGCATCTAGATCCGTTACCAGGTTAACTTTCGAGTCACCATTGACACACCGGGTTGAATAAAACCTGGGTCGTTACATGCTAAACCACTTAAGTGCTGAACCATGTTAATGCTGAACCATGTAAATATTGAACCATATATGTGTTGAACCATGTTAATGCTGAACCATATATGTGCTGAACTGTGTATGTGCTGAACCATATAAGTGCTGAACCATGTATGTGCTAAACCACTTAAGTGCTAGACCATGTATGTACTGAACCATGTTAATACTGAACCATGTTAATGCTGAACCATGTAAATGCTGAACCATGTTAATGCTGAACCATGTAAATGCTGAACCATGTAAATGCTGAACCATGTATGTGCTGAACCACTTAAGTGCTGAACCATGTGAATGCTGAACCATGTAAGTGTTGAACCATGTATGTGCTGAACCACTTAAGTGCTGAACCATGTAAGTACTGAACCATGTAGGTACTGAACCATATATGTGCTGAACCATGTATGTGCTAAACCATGTATGTGTAAACCATGTAAGTCAGAATGCTTGAAACACCGGATTTATAAAACTTGGACCGTCACAATTCATGATTTCCTTAACAAATTCATTCACTTGTATCAAATAGAGAATAATCGGATAAGTTTTGAGACTTATATTTAATTATTTCCTTTGTATGGAATTTAATTCACATGGTTGTATCTCGTATGAAATGGACTTGTAGCATGATATTGAACTTGTCCTTGACATGATCATTGGCATATCTTGTTCATAGAATATTTGGACTTGCCTTGTAATCTTGATAATTTAATCCTTTAAGTAGATTAAATTCCCTTTTATGCTTCCATCGAGTTAATCATGTCTTGATATTGAACTCTTGTCAAACTTATGAATCGGACTTGTATTTCATGGACTTTTATCTTTTATCAAGCATCATGACCCCTTGTATCTTGGTTTTATTAATGTACTTACTGAACTTGCACAATTGTCTTGGAATGGTTTAATTACTTATGTGTTGTTTAGTAAATAATTAAATCATTAATCTTATACTTGTGGTATATTTACATCAATAGATTCCGTGTGTTTTAAATCCTAGTTTGTTGTCTATGTAGATGCATACCATGATTTCTTGACATTTCACATGCCATGATAATTGATGAACTTAGGGCATGACTTGTATGTTCCAAAATCTTGGTTGTGCATGGAATGTGGTTTAATGCATTACTTGTATCTTGATACACTCTTGGTTGCACAACTTGTAGATTTTGGGACTTGGGATATTAATCAAGATTTGACATGGCTAGGACTTGGTTCTAGTACGGGAGATAGAGAGCTCCCTATATTATAGTGCGCACTAGGGGAAGGTACCCATGGGTTAATAGCCCTAAAGTGATCCCAAGAGTACGGTTTTAATCCGGGTGATATCCGAGTATCCACATTAGTTGATTTCACTCTTTAAATTTCAAGTCGTTATTCCTTGAAGATTTAAAACTGGTCATGTTAATTGGAATGTTCCAATCATGTTAATTGAATTGATAATGTAATTCTTGTAATTTATATCCAAGGAATCTTTTGTCGTGTTAATTGGAATGTTTCAATCATGTTAATTGCATTGATAATATGATCCTTATATTCAATTATTTTTCTTGTCGTGTTATATGGATTATCCCAAACCTCGTTTAATTACATTGATAATGTACTCCTTGTTAATCCATATTCGAGTATTATTCTTGTCATGTTAATTGGAATGTTCCAATCATGTTAATTACATTGATAATGTAATCTTTGTTAACCCATATTCGAGTATTATTCTTATGTTCTTTGGATTATCCCAACCTTGATTTGTTTCATATATGTATGTATCATGATTCATGCTGAATTATACTCTATGGTAGCTTAGGATGCTCCTTGAGTCTCATTTTGACATAGACGTTAAGTGGCATGAACCCCTTTAACATGTTTCACCTTAAGGTGATATTATTGTAAAATGCTAGGTCTATGCATGTTTATCTCCTACGAGTGGCTTTTTGTTACTCACCCCGAAGTTACTGGGATCATTTTTCAGGTACAGGATTCAAGACTTGAAGATTTCATTTTCCTTGAGTGATTTGTAGCTTCTTATGACAAAACTTGTATTTTTGTTTTAAATATGTAATGTGTACATAAGTACACTTTTTGTAATATATTTGATATGTTTGACATAAGGCCAAAGGCCAAGCATGTATGACTACATCTCTATAGACTTGTTCATGTTATGCTTTCGCATTTTGGGATCCGTTCCAGGTCATCACAAGACACACTGGGTTTATAAAAAAATCTAGGGTCATCACATAGTAGTTGCATTAATCATTTTTCTTTACCTTGCTGCAGGATAACTCAACTTGGCAAATTATCCATTACCTAGAAATGTCCATATGACCTATTCATATATAACTAGTTTAAAGTTCAATAAATATTCTCTAAATAATTGCATCGTCATTGGAAAAAAGCAAAGTTTTTGCAATTTAATCAATTAAATTTAACCCTTGCTACCTAAAAGTTTGTAGACTATATATTTTCGTGATGAAGGCTAGAATTTAAAGTTTAACAAGACATTTGTGAAAGGATATTTTTTGCAGGCAAATAGGGCCACGACCTATATAATACATATGGATTTTTAAAATTATTTTTACACATATATAGAAATTTATATAATATGCACCCCTTAAAAATATTAGTTTCCAAAATTTTCTTAACTTTTTCCCTTTTTCTCCTTCATTTACTCTTTAAATTTCTTTAATTTTCATTTAGAAAAATGTCAAAATTTCCTTCTACTTTGTTTCTGTCATTTTTCTTTCCCTTTTTCTTCTTTTTTGATTTTTCCTTCTACTTCTTAAAATTATTCATTTTCTTCTTCTATTTTTTTATTATTTTTTTTGCACAGTATAGTTGTGCCCTTGAATCTAAATCTTGGCTCCGCTCCTACACAAAAGTCTTGTTTCATAAGAGGTACACAATAAGCTTGTTTTATAACCAGTATTCAAGAAACAATCCCAAAAAGTTTACATAGATTGAAGACCAGAAAAATGTGATAGTCGTGGAGACTAAGAATTACTGAAAGTTAGCAATTGTACTTTTTGTGTTGAAGGCTATAATTTGAATTATGTATTGACCTGCCTTCCCACCGCCGAACTTGAAACCCAATTGGGCTTTCTAGAATCCAAGTACAGCACCACCACCAACACCCAGATTGGAGCTGATTTAATAGTAGGAAACCATATATGTCTTATCCAAATTTATGAACACCCAACTAGTTATGAAATATAAAATTTACAAAAAACCCTTTCTGATAATTAATACATTTAACAGAACTAATCTCTTGCTCGTGGTATCCACACCTTTTATAGTAATTGTTAGATTTAAACTCACTTATCTCCTTTCCAAATACAATAAAACCACATTATCTCTATTCTAAATATTTAAAATTAATATTACTACTTAAAAAATATAAAATAATTACCAAAAACGCACTAGAATACTTTCAAAATCTTATTTGTGTCAAACCTCTACTCATCTAAAAACTTCATTCAATTCATGATCACATCAAAATCAGAATTCTGAGAATTTTGAGAAGAAGTTCTTTTCTCACTACAAAAATGTTGGTCCTAGCCTTATATTAGGGCTTGTTCTTTAAATGTCAAAAGTGAACTCACAGATCCATTACTATGATATTCCATCCTTTCTGGTGTGTGCAAGATGAATTTGATATACACAGGGGTAATATAGTCATTTTCATAACAGAGAGCTCATGTTACATACAATGAGTAAGGTACATTGTATTACAAATCATATTTTCAGGCCATCATAGTCACTTTTCTGGTGTATTGTGTGTAATGTGGATTTTATCATACTCAGGGGCAATTCTGTCATTTCAAGTATGAGTATAGTTATTATATATATATGATAATGCTAAATATTTCATATTCAAGTCCTTAAACGTGCATATGTCTGTAATAACCCAGTCATTTTCCTTTCTTTTCCATTCTCTCAAATTTTACGGATAATTTTTTTCCGTTGATTTCTTTTTCCGAGTTTTCTTTTTCCGTCATTTTTCACTATCTTTTCATTTTGTGTAACCTATTAGGTCGTTCTCGGATTAGATTTTGACCTTGCATACATTCATTTTACTTGAATTCTATGTGATCCACATTTTTACTTTTGTAGAAAAGCATGCTAGATGTTCACTTTTGCCCATAGGGGTATAAATGCAAAGATTCTTGAAAATTATTTTCTTTACTTGGGGTATTTTTCATAATTATCTTTTGATAAAATTTTGTATTTAAGGTTATTTTAAATATATATTTTGAATTACACCTCATTTTTGGCTTTCTGAGAAATTCACTTTTTGAGTTATCTAGTGGAGGGGTATTTGTGTAATTATGGAAATTTTTTGGGTTCAAACTTTTAGGAGGGGTTTATTTTCGCTTTTTATGGACTTTGGCACTTCCAAAATATTTTTTTGATTTTTATTTAATTTATTTTGAATTTTCAAACCCCGTTAGTCGTCAATCTTGTCCAGGGCATATCACCTTGTTCGGGACTCGGTTTTCGACCTCGTTTCTTTCATTGACCTTAGAATTCAATTCTAAAACTTTTTTGTTCACAGACCATTGGCATTTGAGAGCATCTTCACTGATTTCACTTTTTGGACCAGGACGGGGCCGGTTCGGACTATTCGGGACACCATTTTGACCTATTTGGGGTTAGTGGATGAGAGAAAAAGCGTCTCTTTTATTTCTAAAGTAGCAAGCACTAGCCTCCATTGAACAACCTTAGAGCTACCCCTTCTCTCTCCTCTTTTCATTTATTTCCTCTTTGATTTTCATCTTCGCGATTTATACTTTTTTGATCTACTCGACGACGCGGTCATTTCTATCCGATCGGTTTCTGATTTGCAGCACTTTGATTTTTGGGCTGAGAGTTCAAGCTTGGATTTGGGTCTTCTCACTTAAGGATTCTTGCTCTCCTTGTTGTCCCCATCAAAACCCCAAAGTTTCGTCGCATTTTGTGGAGTTTGATTTTGGTGAGATTTGAGATTTTCATCTCAAGTGAGGTAGGGGCCATTTCATATTTATATTCTTAGGGTTTTACATGTTTTTGAGGTTTATATAACTTATATGCATGCTTAAAGTTTAGATCTAGAAATGATTTTTGTTTTAATTAAATGATGATTTAATTTCATAGTTGAGGCATGCTTAGATTTAATTAATAATATGATATTTAGAGAGCCCATGACTTGTAGTTTATCATATATTATTTTTAAAATTTTTAGATGAATTTTGAAATCTAGAGATTTTTAATTAATTAAGTTAATTAAAAATTAATTAAGTGTTCTAGTGGCTTAATTAGACTTTTGATTTGATATTTGAGTTCTTCATGATATGTTGCTTATTATGTGTTAATTTTATGTCATTTGGTGATGTTTTGCAACCTAGAGGAATTAATTAATTTTTATTTTATTAGCTTCTATTTAATGAAAATATGATTTATTTGCACCTTTGATGTTTTCAAGGCCTATTATGTTACAAGCCATGGTAGTTGAGGACTTAGGGCATGTCTTGTGTGTTTTCACAATTTGATTGTGTATGATATTTGATTAAGTACATTTAGTATATGTGTATATACTTGTTGTGCACTATTTGTTGATTTTGGAAGCTTGGGGATGTCGTAAGTTTGACTATGGCTAGGGCTTGGCTCTAGTACGGGGGATTTGAGAGCCCTCTATTTTAGTGTGCACTTAGGGGCAAGTACCCACGGGCTAGTAACCCAAATGATGCTTAGTGTCGGTTTTATTCCGGCGTAACGTCTAAGATTCCACTTGTTTGATTTCGCATTTTAAATTCCCAGTTGTTTACTTTACAAATTTATATTTTGTTATTTGGCATTTGATGTTCAATGTTGTTTAGTTGCTTATATATTGTGGTTTATGATGTGGATATTCTAATCTAACATAGGATGATCCCTTAGTCTCACCTTGGACATAGACGTTAGGTGATATGAATCACATCGATTGATTTATATCAACTTATAAGGACTTGCAAAACTTTAGGTTATACGCATGTTCATTTCCTACGAGTAAACTTGTTTACTCACCTTCATTGTTGGGACATTTTTTAGGTAAAGAACCATGCTTTAGGGATGCACAACATCCTTGAAGCTTGCTTATGGTTTAATGAGTTGGCGTATTTCCATTCATGCACTTATTAGCATGATCTTGCTTTAATTTGAGTTTATTATGTCAAAACTTGTAACTTCTATTTGGGATATGTAACAAGTACCTAAATGCATCATTTGAGACTTCTTTGACATGTATATGATGAGGCCAAGGGCCAAGAACCTCATGCTTTACTTTTATGCTACTTGATATTATGCTTAATAATGAGAAAAATTTGAAAATGCGAAGCTCTAGCATGTCCGTTTTATTTTGGTCGGTGGGAATTGCGTTTTATCACTTTTACTAATACTATTTTATTATATGTGACGTGTGGCCAAGGGCCAAACGATTCTTTGAATGCATCTATGATGATTGACTTTAAAATTTGCGTAAAAAAGTTTTTTTTTTTTTTTTTTTTTTTTTTTTTTTTTTTTTATGATTTTTGGGGTTCAAGCATGTCATATTTTGTATATGGTGTATTTTGAGGTCATAAACCATTGGGACGCATTTTTTTATACATATTACATTTGCTAGAATGATCACATTGCATAAAATATCATGGTTGTGTGTTATGGTTGATGGTAGGCTTCAAATTTTTCATTATAAGGCATTTTTGAGGTTTAATAGGTTGAATTTTGTATTGGGCATAATTGGAGGTCATGGACCACTCCCACACATTTCAAAACACTTATTACGCTTGCGTGTACAATCGTTTTAGCTCACAACTTCATATTTAGTCATTTGAACACTTGGTTGCTCTCATTTTTACATTTTTTGCAAAATCTGGTTTAGTGGTATTTTGGGGATTTTCCTTCAAAAATAAATTCCTATCTTGATATGGTCACTTAGAAAATGTGATTTTAGGAGGTTCTTCACAAATGTTTTCTAAAAAATATCATCTCGGCCTCCAAAACCCTGTGTCAAATCTGATTTCCTGGTGCACACTTCTTAAGAAAAAAAATGTGATCACAAGGGTAGTTTGGGGATTTCACATCAAAAATAAATTTTTCCTTTGATATGGTCAGCTTGGAAAAATTATTTTAAGGGGGTTCCTTTTTTGTGTTTTTCCAAAAAAGGTCGTTTTGGGGTCCAAAATCACGTTTGAAGTCTGAATTTTCTGTGCACATAGTAGGTGACAGCAGCCCCTTTGGCCGCCACGACATTGATTTTTCGTCAGGTCTTTTCTCCCTTATCCAGATTCTGTTTTGGGTGAACTTTTTTTTGAACTTCATTAATTTTTCATTGCATGTGAAATGACCATTTTTCCGTTGGGGCATATTTGGCCTATTTTCACCTCTTGCTTCCGCATTTGTTCTTGCTTCTGCTTCCTCATTCCGGACCCGTTATCGGGTCAACTTTCAGGTCGCATTGACTTATCTGGGTTGTGAAAATTCGGAACGTCACAATGTTAATGCTTTAACGATACCTTTATCTTGATTTTTATTTTTGTTTCTGTTTCTTGGCTATTTGTAGATTTTTACTCAGAGATTTAGACAATTCCATGGATTTATGCTTGGAATGGTCTTCTCGATGCTTTAGGAGATGTTCTGGACTTTTCAAGTCAATTTGGGATTCAACCAGGAAGTTTTGAAGAAAACAAGGCTTTAGGGCTCAAGCACAACTTTTGTGATATCCCCAATTTCGGAGACACGGGTTGATCAAGTTGTCACGCCCCGAAAATTTTTGAATAAAATTGTCAATTTATTCAAATCTAAATACATCAAAATACACCCATTAAAAAAAAATGCTCTCTTTTATACAAAATCAATTCCTTCAAATATACACAAAAATTCTCTAAATAAATAAAATAAATCCTGCAATGCCGACTCTTCCACCTAAGCCTGAATCTAGCAATCCCCGTTCATCATCGGTACCTAAAACTTGAGGGTGGTAAGACGGAAAGTTCCAGTAAGAAAAACCATAACAAGAATTTCATGGAGGTTTAACAAAACAGCTTCACAAAATATACATATTCATGTGAGTATATAAACTCTCTCTCTCTCCTCTTAAACTCTCGGCTCACTCTCTGCCTCTCTCTCTAATTTTTTCTCAAACTACTCTCCTCTTTATTTTCTCTTCTGTTTCTTCATACAAACCCAAACACATACACCTTATTTAAAGGCCATTCCACCGACACTGTATATATCTCATCGTACAAAAAAAATCTCATTCTTATACATTTAACCAAACCCACGTGAAGCCCACACACTTTTGGCCAAACAAATCAGTTAGTGGGTCCCGCCACCCACTTTCCTTTCTTTCTTACTTTCCTTTTCTTTTTCTCTTTCCAATTCGGCCGCCACCTGCTCTATTCTATCACCATAATTCATATATGTATATATATGTGAACACAATATAAAACCAAATCAAACCAATCTGCTCCTTAAAAATCATCACCTAGTGTCCCCACCAATTAACATTTCCCATTTTCCTCTCACACTTCGGCTGGCAGCACCTCATCCACACAACTTATATATATTAAAAAAAAAAAAAAAATACATGCAACAAAATAAAAAATAATCTATTTCAAGATCTTGAGTGGGACCCACCCATCATTTCCTTTTTCTTTTTCCTTATCTTCACACCATTTCAATACCAAACAACACCAACTATCAGCCACCAAAAACAAAGCCACGTGAAGAAAATTCAAAGTTAAAAGAATTTGGCCCAAAAAGTCTTTAGAGGGACCCACCACCATCACATCACAATTCCTTCTTTTCTTTCCTATTTCGCTGCCCCCTTGTATTCCATCAAATGCTATATATATATATATATACAATATGCAACAAACCAATTCAACCCATTAAATAATTCTATTAAATAATTATAATGGGTAAATCTCTAATAAAAATTAAATACTCAATCTTAACAACTAAAAATCATATAATAGATTAAATTAAATTCCTAAAAATTCGGGTTGTCACAATCTCTACCATTAAAAAAGAATTTCGACGACGACGTACTCAAATCTGCGGTAGCAATGACAGTGCCTAGTGCCCGCCCACACTTACTCGTCAGTAAGGTAGCATCAACGGCAACTAGCACTCGCTTAAAACACACAACTTGTACGGTAGCATGACAGTATAAGGCACTAGTTCATAACCTTTTCCCCACTAGGTCTACCCACGAAACCTCTCGAAACAAATGACATCAATGTCGTAAATCATCATTACCAAAAGCACCACGGAGATCAGACATTTTATGAGAGTTGAGATATGGTCCAAAGATGTCCGGCCGGACCATTCTGGCCAATCCCAAAACTATGACAATAATGCCATAGGTACCGCTATACTCAAGGCCTTAAATCCTCAACACAACAATACCAACAACTCCAACGTCTCAAAATATAACAATCAACAACCTTAATCAAGATTCCAAAGCCTAACAAGAAAATCAAAACCTCCTGAATCAGAACAAACCTCACCACAAGACATTTCATCGAAAGTCCTACATATCTCTTTAAAACAGATCAACTACAAAATCACACCGTAGTCAAACATCAGACCCACATCCCTATCACGGATAACTAAATCCTGAAATACAAGTCCACCAAGTGGCACACATATTCAAAATCCTGACAACCAAAGTCACATAACGAGTCTCTCAAAACCATGCTTAGCATCACCAAGCTAAATCAAAATTGCTCAATTTCCATCCAAGAACAACTATTGGAACTACGATTCCTCAAAACCATGCCTAGTCATAACTAGGACGAGAAAACTCCACAAACAAGCCATATCTGACAGCGATCTTCCAAAACTTCTCCTAAGAGTCAACCACATCCAAGTCTCCAAAACCAAAGCAAGTCACCAAAAGACATCCCTAAACTACGTCAAACTCGCACAATGAATCAACCAAATCCTCAATCAAATGGACACAATTCCCTGTAAAATGTTCTCACACTAATCAACTCACTCTGAGCACCACAACTCCGTCAACAACCACGGCAAAAACTCCCTAAGGGAAGACACGAAGGAAAGGGAATCACTAGTCCTAAGAAGGATAACACCATGACTCCATCTCTGAAATGAAAGACAATATGGTTAAAGACTTTACCCCTTACATAGAAGTCGACCAAAATCCGTCAAATCCTCACCAAGGACTCAAGACAACAATGGTGATCCTCACGGACCAACCAACCCCAAAACTATGCATAAGGTGACAAAGAGAAGAGACTCACTACTTGTGAAGTCCCTAACACGAACCAAGAAAAGGAGGAGAAACCCTATTCTCTCACAAGTGTCAACACGACGACCACGAAGACGAAGCATTCTTCCCACCTTAAGGAAGTGGACAGCTCAAGATAAAACAGATGTGACAACTCCTCTACAAGGAATTTCACAACGAAACCATTGTGGATACCCGCATACACACTACGTGCGACCAAGGGAAACAAAAAGGAAAACTAAACATAGAAGTCATGAAATTAACAAGGAAATGTAACTACCAGGTAAGTAAATCTACTCACATAGATAAAATCAAGGGTACATGCGGCACGTCTCCACGTAAACACAAGAGCATGTCATTAAAGCATAGTAACAACATGGCATCTTTAAGCATATAAATAAGGCATACTAATGTCACATAACAAGAAGACAAATGTGGATAGACCTCCACCTACTCATGCATCGCAATATCACAAATCATACAACTAACATGGTAGTAAATGAAACTACAGAAGATAGAATGATGCAACAATGAACCTTATAGACATTGTGTCCTAGAGTGTCTAGGTAAAAAGAAAGACTAGCCCTAGCCATAAACTGTCTCTAAAAACCAATGCGGCAACAACCTGTCTCAAAACAAACGTGAGCCTTTACCAAAATGGCAAGACTCTAACAATCCATCTCCGAATCTAAAGGTAACACTACAAGTGACACTAACAATGCAATGCTCTTTCTAACCCGACACATCAATCAATCGACTCGACCGCAAAAGCGTCATCACGCAAAGAGAACTCAAAGAAAATGGTAACCATAGCCATACCAAAAACAACTAAATCAAGCAACACGACAGATCCCCAAAACAACCATCATCATCATCAATCAAAAGGACAATGCCTATCAAAACAAAATCAACATTGATTCCATCCTGCACTTGTAGCTAGCCAATACGGTAGCATGACAGTGCCATGCACCAGCCACAAACTTACTCGCCGATGAAAATTATAATCCCAGAAGAATCATCCTGAACAACCAAGGATCCTAAGAGATCCATAATCTCATCATGGCCCAAAACCAACAGATCCAGTACTACGGCAATGCCAAATGACTCACCTCACACGAGCCTAAACAAAAGGTGTCTCTCCACCTGCCTCAAAACCAATGTTAGGTCGACAACAACCTATACTACCACAAAACCAACTGAGAATCACCATCAACCTCAACTCGTGCCTTAATGACTAATTCCATGTCATGCCAAATATGCAACACAGTCATGCATACACAAATCTAATCTAGCATACATCACATGTCATGCTCTTTACATTAGAATAAAATCATGCTAAACAATGACATGCCACATATAGCACAAAAGCATATAAACATGTTATCAGGCCAAAACATGTTATCATGAAGCATATAAACACGTAGAGCATGGCAACAAAAGTATGATATGCACCCAAAACCCATCGTTCCAAGGTATTCAAGCGTAGGAGCTCTGATACCACCTGTGACGGTTCAAGTTTTACAACCCGGTGCGTTAGTGATGAACCGAAAGTTGACCCGGCAACGGGTCTGAAATATAGAAGCAAAACCAAAAACAAGGTTTCTATAGATATCAATCATCCCTAAGACACCCAAGTGACTTTCTATGAAGTTACGAAACTCAAAGAGAACGAAAACAGAAGCAAAGGTCAAAATGGGCAAAAACCATTAACCAAGGGGCAAAATGGTTAATTTAGAAATTTGACTCAAAACAAGTCCAATGATATCCAAAGAACCTAAACTAATCATTTTACAACATTCCAAGAGGTTCTAAGAACTTTGGACAAGAATCCCACAAAACACCTATTCTTGGTTCAACCAAAATCCTGACACTACTTCACTAAAACTTGAATAACTCCCACTGTGATTTGAATTTGAGAATAAAATTGGTACCATTGGAAATCTGACTCAAATACATGAATTTAGGCTCAAGAATCACCACATTTGGGTTAGAAATGAAGGAGATATGACCATTTGAAGTTGGAACAATAGTGTTGAAACAAACTGAAGAGGCAGCTGAGTGTATTCTATTTAGGTCGACCGAAATAGCCATTTTGGTTGACCAAAATTGGCAGAAACTCCCCAAAAAACTGAATTTTGAAGAAAAGTCATTTCGGTAGGCCGAAATATGGCATCAGTCGACCGAAATGAACCTAAACAGTGAAAATGGCTACTGGAAAGTGAGATTTTGATGTTTAAATGAATTCCAAAAGGCATCAATCGGCCGAAATGACTCGAAATGGCACTGAATGACTTGTTATGGACAAGAAATGTTGAGGCTTCACCCAAGCCTCAAACACCAACATGAATGTGGTCCAAAAACATGATTTTAAGCTATACAAGCATGGCAACAAATGTACTTTACATAATGACATGTGTTACAATGGCCCATGGCCTGATTACAATTCATTTACAAAATTTGACATGACAAACCCCCAAAGTTGGAAAAAATTACATTTCAAAGGTAAAACTTGAAGTTTAAATATATACACTTGAACTTTACAGTTTGTGGCCCTTGGCCTAATTTCATACATATCAAAAGTGTTCCAAATAGTGTATCTAAGTACACTTTACATAATTTATAGGCAAAAATGGCATATTGTACCTAACTAAGTATTACAACTTTATAGGAAAAACTTAAACATGCTAACACTTTCATGTGAACGAGAAAACATTTAAATGGACTTCAAAGCTACAATTCACCCAAGGCAATGCAAATCCTCAAATCTTGAATCTTGTACCTGAAAATGACCCCGGTAACTTTGGGGTGAGCAACATAAAGCTACTCACAGGAGATGAGCATGCATAGACCTAACATTTTACAAAATTATCACCTTATTCATGCAATTTAAACAATATAGAAGCATGTGGTACAACGCGGTAAAATATTCAATATACAAGTATACTTGGCAAGAATGAATTATCAGGCAATTCAACAAAATTGGTACTTGCAATACATTAAAATGATATATATATATAATTTCTCAAATTTATCAACTTGAAGTTTAAAACTCAACACTTACAAAATGATATAATGCAACATAGTTGTAGTCTCCAATATAGCACATCAAAGTATAGATCATCAAAGTTACTAACTTGTAATCAAAATTGCAAAGTTAACCAAAGTGCTATAATTAAACATAATTTGAACCTCCAATATAAAACATCAAGTTATAAATACTCAAAGTTATCAACTTGAAAATGAAATTGCGAAATCAAACAAAAGTGGATACTTGGACATCACGCCAAATCAGACCGACAACGTGGTTACTTTAGGGTTACTAGCCCATGGGTAACCGCCCTATGTGCGCACTAGACTATAGAGGGACAATTCCCCGTATTAGAACCATGTCCTAACCATAGTCAAATAACGACATCTCAAAGTTTCCAAAATCAACAAGTTGTGCAACAACGTATATATCAACATATATATACAAGATAATCAGCTATATACAACGCACAACCAAATTTGGAAACACATACGATATATGCTCTAAGTCCACAACTACTATGGTATGAAAGATGTTAAAAAACAAAGTATGCAACTCATTACACAAGGCAAAAATATATTCAATGCAGGAAACATATTCTCATAAATATAAATATAACAATAATGTTATCCAATGCTCAAAACATAAACAAATGAATATACAACAAGTCCAAGTCCATGATTTAAACATAGAATCAACTTCTAAAACGTAATCAAATCCATGGAATAATTAGAAAGAATTTAATTAAATAAAATAATTAAATTCTCTAGATTTTAAATCAATTCCAAATAACCTCAATTTAATATATGTTGAAGGATATAGTATGGTCATCACATATATAACATCAAATAACTAAATAAGTGATTAAAACGCTTAAAATAAAATTAATTAAGCTAATTAATTAATTTCCTCTAGATTTTTAAACAACTCCAAATGCTCTCAAATTAACATAGGTTAGAGAACATGCCAATGCCTACTTTAATATCACATTTCTAGTTGATTTTATGCACGATACAACCATGTGAATTAAACTTTCACCAAAGAAAAATATTAAATAAAAGTTACAATTCTCATTCAAATATTCCCAATTTAATATATGTCAACAAGTGTGACAACCCTGGATTTTTTACAAACCCAGTGTGTCCTGTGATGACCCGAAACAGATCCTAAAATGCAGAAGCATAAAATGAACAAATCAATAGGGATGTAGTCATACATACTTGGCCTTTGGTCTTATGTCATACACATAAAATGAATGTCAAAAGGTGTGCTTAAACACACATTACATACTCGAAATTTAAAATGACATGTTAAACCAAACATTACATAACAACTTCAAAAGAAAAGATAAACATGCTAACACTAGCATGTGAACAAGAATACAATAAAAAGAACTTCAATTCTACATATCGCCCAAAGCAATGGCAATTTCCCAAGTCTTGAATCCTGTGCTTGAAAAATGTCACCAATAACTTCGGGGTGAGTAACATAAAGTTACTCGTAGGAGATGAGCATGCATAGACCTAGCCTTTTACAATAATATCACCTTAAGGTGAAATAAGTTAAAAGGGCTCATGCCACCTAATGTCTATGTCAAGATGAGACTCAGGGATCATCCTAAGCTACCTTAGAACATTTCTAGTATAAATCACATCATTCATGTAATTTTAACAACATAAGTTCATGCTATACAAAGTAACAAGATATGGATTCTCGAAGTTATCAACTTGAAATCTAAAATATGAAAACAACAAAAGTGGGTTATGCCACCTAACGTCTACATTCCAAATGAATCTATAGGATCATTCCTAAGCTACATTTGAACAACAAAACATAAATCACAATATCTATGCAATTTAACCAACATAGAAGCATGCTTTACAAAGTAACAAGATATAGATTCTCAAGGTTATCTACTTGAATCTAAAGTATGAAAATAACTAAATATAGCAATTTAGTATAATTAGAATTTCTAATACCACACATAAAGACATAGATTCTTGTAGACACCCAATTTTGTCCTTATCCATTTGAAAGAGTATTTCGGTAAAAACTAGTTTGGCCAAGCCAGGAAAATTAGAAAATCAAACTACTAGATCATAAAATGGATGCCACTAATGGTTCCGAAAGGACTCAAAACATTAGAGTACACCTAGAGTCAGGTTCGCAATGCGACTCCTAGCACTTGATCAAGGAAGGGGCAAAAAATAGTAATTTTGCACCCCTAACCTGTTCAAGTTTGATTAAACTTGAAAAAAGCGGTCTAATATAATTATCAAATAAAAAACAGACCTTACTATTATGTCCAAAATGCGTCAAAACCTTAGAGTTGAAAAAAAATTAATAAATATTAAATGAAGAAAATAATATAAAATAATAAGTAATATAAAAATAAAAACTAAATAAATAAATATTAAATTTTGTTAATTGATTAATTGGAACACATTCAGGTCGTGGCCTTAAGCCACAAGAATAAGACCAAATATATATATATATATATATATATATATATATATATATATATATATATATATTAATACAATAGAAATATAAAAAAAAAAAAAGAAAGGAAAAAATTATAAACTAAAAATAATGATAAAAAAGTAAAATAAATGGTGTTGGAAGATAACTCAATCTTCTTATTCTGTTTTATTTTTTAAAATTCAAATAAATAAAGTTGTTAAAGATAGATAATTGATATATTCTTATCTCATCAGTTATTTTTTTTTCTCGCTGGTAAAATCTATTTAAAGGAGGTAGTATTCATATTTTAGGGAGGAGGAGACACCCATTATAAACCCTAATTAGGGATACACCAAATACGAACCCTACATATCGACTCATATGTAGACTTTATTTTTCTCTCCTCCAGTCGATGCTTATACAGAGACCAATTTTTGGAACCCAATGACCAACCCTAAAAGCCGTCTTCGTGGTTACCAGGTATCCAAGGGGGAGGTCGATAGCACATACACGGCTATACACACACCAAACATCCCTATAAATCTCTCCTTATATTATAGAAATCTCTCGCTATATTTAATTTTATATAGCCTCAACAATTTCGAAGCCCCATATTTTGATATAGCCCCAAAAGTCTTCAAACATACAAAAGAAGCCTCAACAGTTTTCATGCGTACAGTAGAAGTTGAGAATTCGTCTACAATTTTCCAACATCTAAAGTGGAGCTAAAGCACTACCCAATAATCTCATTGAAAAACAAGAAGCACCAAAGGTATTTTTCCAAACCTTTATTTATATATTTCTTATTTTGCCATTAATTCATTCACTTGCGGGCTTTTTATTTTCATCATAAACTGTAGTTCTTAAGGGATGTCAATATAAATGATAATCATGTAAGCTACTGATTTTGTCAGATTATGCCTAAAAGCCTTCTATGTTCATTAGTGTACAAGTAGTGTGTTGTGTACATACATTCATATTATAGCATTCTAGTCAGATTATAGCTTTGAACAATTTTGATATTATGATTATTTGATAGTATAAAATGTGACTGTTTTGTAAAACTCCAATGGTACACGTCGGAAGAACTATTTGATGATTTTAAATAAGATTATTGAACTATTTGATGACTTTAAATAAGATTATTAAAATCATTATTATTATTTTGCTAAAATAAAACATCCATTTCTTAACAAAAACACTAATGAAGATTAAAAAATAAGACTATTAGTATTTAAACATTATTAAAGGGCTTCAACTAAAATGGCTTCATTATTGTACAGATTTAACATTTTTATTCTAAGGTGATTAGATCAATTCATATTTTTAATTAGGCCTTGTTTCAGGACCCTTTTATTATTAAGTGCTTTGAGAATATAATATTCATATGACTATAAAAAAGGTGTTTTAAATCATCTACCCTGGAATAATTATTTTCTTAAAGGAATTCTATTTAGAATCGTATTTTCTAAGAAAGATGTAATTTCTAAAAATAATATTTTCCAAAAAAATAAAGTTTTCTTAAAATAAAATATTTCCAAACATCACATAAAATTTAAAAGGCTGATAGGAGTCATTCTAATTCTTGTAGATATGTTCCGAAGACATGTTTTCCTTATAAGAGTTTGTAAATTCTAAAGGTATAAGATTTTAGGAATTGGTCTTCATATCATAAAGGCCTAAGTGCAACTTTTTCAATGTTATTAAAAAATCTCAGTTTCACATTCTTAAGATATATGTAAACACTTTGGGGCTTACAGGTCTATTTCAATTTTTCAAAGGCAGTAATCTGCTACTTCAGTGTTAATTAGGTAGAAACTAGAGTTTCTTAAATCCTAAATCTATCAATCTTAAAACTAAAAAATTGTAGCATCAACATCAACCTAAAGTATAGAATATCAAATCTTACTAAATATATGGTTAGCAATTCAATCTTTGATTAAATATTTTAAAATTAAATCTATATATTATTTTATTTTATAGACTCATAAGTCAACTTTATTTTAAAATCATACGTCTTTTCTAAAATAAAAATTCTCTTCAAAGCTTTTACTTAGAATTACTCTAAAAAAACAAACTTAAATATGCTAAGTCTTTTAAGAACTCCTAAGTTCATTTCTTTCAATAGAACTCACATGTTCAAATATATATATATATATGTTTTAAGGCCATTTTTTTTTTTTCCTTTCTTTCTTTTCTTAATAATATGTGCTTATAAAAGTATTGATCTTATCTCTCATAGATAGGGTTAAACTTTCAAAGCTATATTCAATGGTGCATCTTCAAATGCTAAATTTATACTTATAATTTTAATAATATGTGCTTATAAAAGTATTGATCTTATCTCTCATAGATAGGGTTAAACTTTCGAAGCTATATTCAATGGTGCATCTTCAGATGCTAAATTTATACTTATAATTGTAGTAATATGTGCTTATAAAAGTATTGATCTTATCTCCCATAGATAGGGTTAAACTGTGATGGCCCAAGTTTTTCAACCCGGTGCGTCAGTGATGAACCGAAAGTTGATCCGATAACGGATCCGAAATGCGGAAGCAAATGATAAACAAAGGTCTTAAGAGGTAGGAGTCACCCCTAAGACACTAATGTGACCATCCATGAGATTACGGATCCTTAAGAGAGCAAAAATGGAATCAAAGGTTAAAAAGAACAAGATTCGTCATCCAAGGGGCAAAATGGTCAACTCACATTTAAAAGGATAAACATGACTCTAAACAAGTCAAATAAGGTTAATAAAACCTAATCTAATCATTTTGTAACATTCCAAGAGGTTTCATGAACATCGGCTAAAAATCCCACATAATGCCCTATCCCGGTTGAAGTGAAAACTGACACTACTTCACTAAAATATGAATAACTCCCATTGTGTTTGGAATCTGAGGATTGGATTGATATCGTTGGAAATATGACTCAAAATCCTTGAGTTTAGGCTCAAGAATCACCCCATTTGGATTAGAAATGAAGAAGTTATGACCAGTTGAAGTTGGATGATCAGTGCTGAAACTCAACAGAAGCTAGGCTCAGGATTAGGCTATTTCAGTCGACCGATATGAAGTTTCGGATGACTGAAATGGAGATGCTGAGACCTAAAATCATGAAGAAAAGATGCAATTCATTTCGGTAGACCGAAATAAAGGTTCGGTCGACCGAAATGAGCTTTGAACAGTTGATTTGGCTACTGGAATGTGATGTTACTGTGCAAATACCAAACCATTTGACATCGGTTGACCGAAATGGAGTTTCGGTAGACTGAAACACCTCGAAAACCTGCTGCTGAACCTACTATGAGCCTAAGGTGTTAAGGTACTACCTCAACTTTGAATCCCATGATACTTTAATTCAAAATGGATGTGTAAAACTGATTTTTCATGAGTTTTGAGAATGTAAACATGTCAACAAGTTTGATATGAGTGAATAAATATAAAACAATGGCCCATGGCCTCATACACTTCATTTACAAGATTTTAACTTCTCAAACCTCAAAATTTGATTAAAAGACATTTGAAGCAAAACTTTGTTACGAAAAGTGTCCAAGTACAAAAGTAGACATGCTTGGCCCTTGGCCTCATTACATACTTGCTTCTAATGTCAAAAGTGATTACTTAAGCATCTTACACATCAAAGAAGTTAAATAATCTTCAAAAGTACCATACATACATGGTATACAAAATTATAACTTCAAAAGTTAAGCATACTAAACACTTGCACGTTAATATACAAAAATGCTTCAACAAGTTCAAAAGCTTCTAAGGATGATGAGCATCCATGAATATAGTCTCTTTACCTGAAAAACAACCCAAACCACTAGGGTGAGTAATCAAGTTACTTGTAAGAGAAGTATATGCATATACCCTAAAGTTTCAATATCATTGCAAGATTAATATAGACGAATACAAAGGAGCATTCCACTTAATGTTTATGTTCAAGGTGTGCTAAGGGATCATCTTAAGTTAACTTAAATGATTCTTTAACAATACAAATCAATATCAATGTGCTTAACAACATCAATTAGCCAATAACAAGAATTTCAAGCTACAATTAAGCATTGGTTGTCAAGTTGAAATTTAATGCGAAAACAAGTAATGGAAGACTTGGACATCACGTCTCGAACTTAACCAAGATCAATACGGTTATTCCGGGCATTAACCCGCTGAGAAGACCACCCTAGTGTGCACTATCTCAATTAGGGAGAACTCATACCTCCTGCACTAAAGCCAAACTTTAGCCATGTCACATGTAACAATGTCCCAAGAGATTCCAAAATATATATCAAGTTCAAAACTTATATATATATAATAAGGCATACAAACCACCTTCCATGCACAAGTATTTTGAAACCATACAAACCATGTCTTAGGGTTCCAAATCTAGAATGGCATGCCCAATGACAAATTCACATCATGATATTATGCACAATAAAATATCACAAATTTATTAATTCAAGTCATTCCTCAATAACAAGCTCTATATACTAATTATCAACATTTAGCAATAGGCTTATAAATTAATCACAATTTGTAATTTATAAGAACATAGAATTATTATTACAAAAATATAGCAATTTAAGTCAATAAGAATTGCATATAATACTAATAATTCTACTAGAGTTCTATATTACTACCACATGTGAATTTACTAGAATTTAACAGCTACCAAATTATATAATCCTTTTACACATGGTTTACACATATCATACATGCTTAAATCAATAAACCTTAAGTCAAGAAGTGAGGGTTTCCTATAATATGCAACACTATCATATCAAAAGCATGTACACAATATATATTAAACCACAAGGACTATAAAAACACTTAGAATATAAACATATTACCACCCTTACCTCAATAGAGAATTGAATCTCTATAATCCAAGCTACCAAGCACAAAATAGAAAACAAGGTTAGGATTCTTGAATAGGAGAGTGAAAGGAATCTTTTCTCTCTTAAAGTCAGAAGTCTAGGGTGAGTGGAAGAGTGTCGAAAGTGAAGTCAAAGCTCTTTACTAAGCTTTCTCTAATAGAGTCTGCTAGGTTTATGAAGACCAAGTGAAAAAGATAAAGGAGAAGGTGAAAATAGTGAGTGGAGTGTCTAGAGAACCTCCACTCACTATGTGTTCTTACACTACCTCTCACACACACACATACAAGACTAAATCTTGAGCTTACACTTGTCACCAATCTAATGCCTCTTCCAAGACTTAATCCTATACCCACACTTGTCAACAACAATCAATGGTTACATGTGCACCAATCCTAAGCCAACACATGGATTGTAATGACCCGGTCATTTTTCTTCCTTTTCTTTTTCTCAGATTTTAACGGATATTTTTTTTCCGTTGTCTTTTCCTTTTTGGGTTCGATTTTTCATCACTTGATGTCATTTCGAGTGCTCTGGAATGATTTCCGAGACTCTTTTCCTTGGATTGACAACTTCCTTTGGGGATTGTGTCATTTCCATATTTTATTTTTCCGAACACTATTCACATTTTGTCTTTTTCTCGTTTATCCTTTTTTCCTTGCACAACCTCACTTTTTGTGCTTGGATTTGATTCCGGTTTTGCATGCATTGATGATATTTGATTTCCATGATAGTGGTATTTTTACTTTTCTAGAAAAGCATGTTGATTGCTTACTTCTTTCATAAAAGGGCATTAATGCATACTTTAGTGTAATTATTCTTAACTTGTGGGGTTTTAGTGTAATTAAATAAAGTAATTATTTTTCATTTTGGGGACCATTTTGTAATTAAATTTGGAAGATATTTTCAAAAAGGACCTTTTTGCAATTTTTTAAAAGTTTGACAAGTGTCACACTCTCATTGGTCCACTTGTTGACATTTGTGTGGAAACACTTTAATGCATTGGAGTGTTTTACATGCATGAAAGAGAAGGACTTGTATTTTGCCCTTAAACTATTTTAACTTAAAATTAATCTTGTTAAATTAAATATGGAATATGAAAATATACTCAATTAGCTTTTATTTAGTTTTGGTTTCATGTAATTTGGATTTAAAATGAATTAGTTATGAATTTTTGAAGTTGCAAGCTAGTTGCTGGAAATTTGAAGCTTTTCCTTTTCAGTCCGGAAATGAATATTTTATATGGAGCTATATTGCTTCAATTGCCTTGAAATTTTTACTGGAACTTTCCCCATAGGTTTTACACTACTCAAATTTTTTTTACGATTTTAGAGCATTTCTAAATTTTTTTAAAAATCCGAAACTATCTGCTATCCATGTTTTTATTGCAGCTGGAAAACATATTTTTAGATAGTTTATTTCACTAACCTTTTGACATTGGATCATGACGTAAATTTCTAGTTTTACACTCTCATATGTTTACTTCCAAAATAAATTAGGCTTTCCCAATTTAGATGTCAAATGAATTTTTCATGAATTTTCAAAGTTGGAAGCTACTGGCTGAAAATGTGTTTTCTGTGCAGAATTTGTTTCAAAGTTGTGGGGAAAAATTGTTTCAATTGGGAAAATATTTTGTTAAACTAAATTGATATTCTCAAATTACAGTGTTTAAGCTTTCATTGGGCTTTGGATTCATTCAATTTGGGTTAGAATTGAATTTTTTATGAATTTTACAAGTTAAAGGTAGCAAGTTGAAAAATCTGTTTTGCGGACCGAAAATTTGAGGCTATTTCATTTCGGTGGTAATTGGGATTTTCATTCTAATTGAGGTAGGGAATGTTTTAGGATTATTTGTGTGTTGTATTGTGTGTTTGCCATGATTATACAACATATATGTATGCCTTGTACCAAATCTAGAAAGTTAGTAATTTTTATTTCTTTGTGTAAGATTTAAAATTTATGATGATATATAACTTTGATTTGAATTGTAACATGCTAGGAAATTATGCTTAGATATGTTGGTTAATATATATTAAATTTGGATCATTTGATTAAGAATTACAACTTTTATTTAATATTTATCTTTAGTGAAAGTTTAATTCACATGGTTGTATCAAGCATTAAATCAAGTTGTAATGTGGTATTTAAATAGGCCTTTGCATGTTCTCTAACATAGATTAAATTGAGGGCATTTGGAATTGTTTAAAAATGTAGAGGAAATTAATTAATTAGCTTGATTAATTTTGTTTTAAGTGTTTTAATCACTTAACTTGTCATTTGATGTTATATATATGATGACCATGACATGTCTTTCAATATATATTAAATTAAGGTTATTTGGATTAACTTGGAATTTAGAGAATTTAACTATTTATGTTTAATTAAATTCTACTTTATTACTCCATGGATTTAATTGCATTTTGGAAGTTATTTCTATATTTAAATCATGGATTTGGATTTGATATATGTTTACTTGATTACTTTTGAGCATTGGATAATATAGTTGTTACTTTTACATTCATGAGAATATGTTTTTCCTTATTGAATATATTGCTGCTATGTGTAAGGAATTGCACACTTTGTATTTGATATCTTACATGCCATAGTAGTTGTGAATTTTGAGCATGTATTGTATAAGTTTCCAAATTTTTAATTGTGCTTGGTAAATAGTTGATATCTTATATATACATGTTGATATATATACGTTGTTGCACAATTTGTTGATTTTGGAAACTTGGGGATGTCGTTGTTTGGCTACGGCTAGGACTTGGTTCTAGTACGGGGGATTGTCCCTCTATATAGTTTAGTGCGCACATAGGGAGGTTACCCATGGGCTAGTAACCCTACAGTAACCATGTTGTCGGTCTGATCCGGCATGACGTCCGAGTATCCACTTTGTTTGATTTCGTATTTCATTTCAAGTTGATAACTAGATGATATCGTAACTTGTTGTTCCTTATTTGATTTCCTATTTTGAGCTTAAGATGTAGCTTTGTGAAAGTATGCTTCATGCGTTATATTGGAAGTTCCATTGTTGGTTAAATTGCATCGATATCATAATTTGTGTTTTGATGTTCAAATGTAGTTTATGAATGACCTTATAGATTCATTTTGAATATAGACGTTAGGTGGCATGACCCACACTTGTTGTTTTTGTATTTTGGATTTCAAGTTGAAGACTTTGAGAATCTATATCTTGTTGCCTTGTATAACATGTTTCCATGTTGTTTGAATTGCATGAACAATGTGATTATGATAGAAATGATCTAGGTAGCTTAGGATGCTCCCTGTGTCTCATCTTGACATAGACGTTAGGTGGCATGAGCCCCTTAACATATTTCACCATAAGGTGATAAAATTATAAAATGTTAGGTTGATGCATGCTCATCTCCTACGAGTAGCTTTATGTTACTCACCCCTACGATAATGGGGCATATTTCAGGTACAAGACTCAGGATTTGAAGATTCCATTGCTCCTTGGATGGTTTACAGTTTTTAAGTTTCTATTTTATGCAAGTGTTAGCATAAGATGCCTCTTTGTAGCCATATTTGTTTAAACTTGTATTCGTTGATTCGTATATGTAAAGTGTACGTAAGTGCACTCTTTTCAATGTATTTAACATGTATGAGATGAGGCCGGAGGCCAATGACATGTATCTTGTTTTCTATGCACTTTTGTTTTCAAAGTTTATTATGAAAATATTGAAAAATGTTAAGTCATTGCTTCATAACTTTCGCATCGGGTGTTGGAATTTCATATCTTTTCTGCCCGGACTCAGAATTAGACGATTCTTGAGTCTAATTTTGTTCATTTTTCGTTGTCCTTCCAATGGTGTGCACGGTGGCACCCTTTTCAGTGAGAAATGACCATTTTACCCTTAGTTCATCTCTTTTCGGGTTAGGCATTCTTGCTTTATTTGCTTGGCTCATTTGAGTTTCGTGGCTTCATGGAGAGTCATTTTGGGGCCTTAGGGATGATGTACATCTCTTGAGGTCATTTGGCTTCTTTCGTTTTCGCATTTCGGGTCCGTTATCGGGTCAACTTCCGGTTCATCACTAACGCACTAGGTTGAGAAATTCGGGTCGTTACATGGATGACTCTCCACCTTCCAATTGTCAAGAAACTATGGTACCAAGTCTCTCCACCCAATTGCCAACAAGTGGCACCATGAGAATGTGACACTTTTCACATTTTTAAAAAATTGCAAAATGGTCCTTTTTCAAAATATCTTCCAAAATAAATTATAAAAAAGGTCCCTAAAACAAAAAATAATTATTTTACATAATTACACTAAAATCTCAAAAGTTATGAATAATTACACTAAAGTATGCATTCATGTCCTTTACAAGAAAAGTACTAATCTAGCACGCTTTTCAAGAAAAGTAAAAATACCAATGTCATGGAAATCAAATACCATGAATGCATGTAAAACCGAAATCAAATCCGAGTACAACAAGTGAGGTTATGCAAAGAAAAATGAAAAAGGGGAAAAAGACGAAATAGGGAAAAGACAAAATAGGAAAAAGACGAAAAAAGAAAATCACAGAAAATGAAAAAAGGAAAAAAATGACCGGATCATTACATAAACTTTCAAAGCTATATTCAATGGTGCATCTTCAGATGCTAAATTTATACTTATAATTTTAATAATATGTGCTTATAAAAGTATTGATCTTATCTCTCAGAGGTAGAGTTAAACTTTCAAAGCTATATTCAATGGTGCATCTTCAGATGCTAAATTTATACTTATAATTTTATTTTGGAATGCAATATAGAAAATAAGGTAACCGTATTCCACGGGTGTCATGGGGTGCCTAACACCTTCCCCATGCACAATCAAACCCCCGGACCCATTAATCTGGTTTTCGTAGACTAAAAAAATGGAAAACAAGTAATAAAAATATTTTCTAAAGTCCTTAGATATTTTAGGGTGACCTAGCACACCATAATCCTATGTTAGGTGGCGGCTCTAAATAAAATAAAATATAGGCCGTAGCCACTCTGTCGCGTTAAGCCTCTTTTCTGACCCATTAGGTGTTTAATATAACCCTTATTTAAAGGGCGGGGAAAACCTAGGCGCGACACGTGCTACAACCTATATAAAGTCCTCTCTGATGAAGGATGATTGCTTAGTTATAAAAAATTTCGTCTAGATTAATATGAGAAAACATGGCCCAAGCTGGGGCAATTCATTTTTACAGTGATGACGATATATGAACCTCATACGGAAATAATATCTTTGAGCCTTAATATCTTTCTTCGGTTACCATACACCTAGCCTATATTACGGTCCTAATTAAAGTTCTCTTCGATTGGCAAAGATCACCAGAAAGTGAAAACTCTTGCTTATTAAAGTCTCACAGAATGAGCAATATTTGTCATTATCCCCTAAACTGGGGCACTTTTCGAAGGAAGTTCAATAAGACATAGTTCATCACTGAAGAATAGTTTTGCAGATTACTTAAGAATAAGTATACATATGGATATTATATCAAGTATTGGTAGAGTTGATGCTACTTGTAAGTTGTTGACCACCTCCTGAATAATAAAAAAAGAAGAAGCTGAGGGTAAAAAAGTGCAAAAGGCGGACTTGGTGAGAACTCAAAAATAGGCGCCAAGGGTAAAAATGTAACCAGTCTTGATGAAAATCTCTTTTGAGACGTTGAGGGAAAAAGTGATAGATCAGACTTAGTGAAAACCTGAAAGGGCACTAAGTGCAACAGTATGGTCCTGAAAAAAATAAAAATAATAATCATCCAACTAAGGGTCCTGATTTTTAGATCAAACTACGTCTAACCCGATTCCCACCATGCTACTTATAGTTGGCAACCCATATTACACTTGGGTTTGGCCATACCATTATTTCGGTCATCATTTATCATACCATTTACCTTACCCTTGAACTAGCCCTTTAAGTTGCAACATTTTTCAAGAGGGAACTATGAATAACTTGATACTTGACACTATCAAGATACATAGCCAATTTAGGATCCATCCTAAGTGAGGTTAACCCACTTTCCAAACTCCATCACTCTATGATTATTCTGGTGTTGTTAAACGATGAATCAAAGGTCATCACCCGTGGGGGAGGAATCAAGCAATATGTCAAAAGTCATGTTCAAGAGAGTAATAGACAATCGATGGACAAGGAGAACAGTATCCTTTTTGTGATGTTAAACAAATAAAGCTAATTATCGTATTAATTACTTTACATTCATTACCTTCAGAATAGTACATTCATATATATGTTGTATGCTAAAGCACACGCTCAGACATTCTTAAAATAGATCATAGAACCAAAGTCTCTATATTTACATATTGCACCAATGGCATGCTCATTGTCCTAGCTCAGAAGATATATTATCTTGCTCATATTCAAAGTGTCAACTTGTGCCCATAGCGCATCTGTGTAAATATGTTTCTTTTCTTAATAATATGTGCCTTATATATATATATATATATGTTTTAAGGCACTATGGTATTTCACTAAGGGGAGGAGCTTCAAAAGAGGAGAGAGAAGGTGGCAACCATGGCTGCCATGGAATCTAGCTAAGAGAGAGGAGAGAGAGAAAGAGAGAGAAAAATCTGATTTTTCTTCTTAAGTGGCCCTAGTTATAGAAAAACCCTAAAAGTGCCCCGCTGGATCCGAAAAAGTGGAATTTGAGCAGACGCGCTCAAATAGCTATACTCTATGAACAAAAAAGATCCAAAATGAGAAAATATGAACAACGAAAAAAATAGCGTCGAAAACCGAGTCCCGAACAGAGAGATATGCCCCGAACAAGTTCGGCGGCAATCAGGGCTAGAAACCCTAAAACTAGGGAAAAACGACCAGAAGGAAATCCCAAAAGTACACGACTCAATGAAAAGTGAAAATGAATCCCGTACGAGGATTCAGTCTCAAAACAAGGCATTTAGTAATAATTTTTATTAATTACACAATGGCCCCTCCAAAAAGTGAAAACTGCACTAATGACCCAGAATGAAAATATCTTCCAAAAATATTTTCTTAAAAACCCCTGAAATAAAATATCTTCAAAAGATATTTACGAAAAATACCCCATGAAAAGGAAAAATTTCTAAAGAACTATGCATCCATGCCCCTATAGATACCGAGAGCAACCAGAACACTTTTCTACAAAGGTAAAGATACATATTTCATGGAAACCAATAGTTAGATTTATAAGAGTGGAGGATGATTAATTAAATTGTAATAACCCGGTCATTTTCCTTCTTTTAATTTTTCCTCAAATTTTACGGATAAATTTTTTCTGTTATCTTTTCTTTTCTGAGTTTGGTTTCTCATCACTCAGTGTCATCTCGACTGCTCGAAAATGGTTTCTAAGACTCTTTCCTTTGGATTGACAACTTCCTTAAGGGACCACGTCATTTTCACATTTTTCATTTTTTGACATTATTCACTTTTCGTCACATCAAAGATTGATGATTTAATATAAAACCTAAATAGAAGATAATCATCATAGTTTCAATCATTTGAAGATAATATGCAAAAATATATATATATACACACACCTTTTATACATATGCTAAGTGTTGTATAATTAGAAAAATTCACAAACCCTGATCCTATGTTCAAGCAAAGATGTCATTACTCCATTTAAAGGTGAAACTCTGAGAAGGGTAATTTGGGATATAAATCACAATAATCGCTTCTTTGCAATTAACTTTATGGTAATTTTACATCAATTTTATTTAGGATTGGTCATTAAAATCTAATTTTTCCCATATATTAATATATATTATACGGAAGCTGTATGTATAAATTAAAAACTTGGTAAATACGAATTTAACTTAACTGGCCAAGTCATTTTTTCCCCCTTCACTGGACTATTTATGAGAGAGTAACTGAAGAAGATTTTTTTGTTCACTGATAACCATATAATCTAAATTCACTAGGATCATTTAATAACTCCTCACATCGTTAACCAAAAATACTTTATATATAAATGGCATGAAAGGTGAAACATAATATAACCAATCAATGAAATTATATTAGAAACTATTTTAAAAACCCTTTTATATTAATTGTTATTTTTTAATAATAAATTAATATAAATAATATTAATTAAGAAAATAAAAAACTCATAATAATTAGATAATTAAAAGAGTTTTTATAAAAGGGGTGTTGAAGAAAATTTTTTGTTATACAAGTTGGAAAAAGTGGCATCAACCAGAAAGGGGTCTTAGGTAGGGGTGTCCTCTGTCTCCACTTTTGGTCACTTTGGTTACTGGTTATTTTTCTGGTATGATGGATTTGGAAGTTCAGAAAGGTAAGGTGGTGTCTTGTCAAGCTGCTTTATAGGCTGGTTTACCTATTACTCATCAATTTTTTGCAGATGATCTGTTACTTGTGATTAGAGAAAATATGGGGAGTGTCTTAACTGTGAAAAAGTTGTTGACTCAATTCGAAAATACTACTGGTCTAGCTGTGAACAAAGATAAATCTGAAGTTTATCTTACAAGATCAGTTAGAAGAAAGAATTCCATTACCAGGTCCTTGGGTTGTAAGGTAGGAAATTTAACTTTCACTTATTTAGGATTACCTATACTTGATAAAATGCTGAGGAGAGCTGATTGTTTAAGTCTAGTAGATAAAATTATTTCCATTACTTCAAGAAGGAATGGTCTACATTTGTCTATGGCAGGTAAGGTGGAACTTAGTAGAGCTGTTATTATCCCAATGGTTCAGTACTGGACATCAGTTTATGTTCTTCCTATTGCTGTCTCTAGTTACATTGAAAGAAGAATGAGGAACTTTGTGTGGGGTTATGTTAAAAATTCTAAAACGATGCATGTTATGAGATGGAAGAAGATTACTGCTACCAAAGAGGAAGGGGGTTTGGGTTTGAGAAAAATCGCAGATATTGACATTGCTGGGAAAATCAATCTTGCTTGGGACTTTTTATTGTCTAAGGATAGGCTGTGGGTGGCATGGTTTTCACATTGCTATTTAAAAAAGGCTTCTTACTGGAATGTGATCCCTAAAGTTGTTTCTTCAGCTATCTGGAGGAGTATTATTGATGTTAGAGAGATTCTGAAGGTCAATTGCAGATACGTTATAGGAACTAGGTAGAATGTTAAAGTATTTATGGATCCTTGGTGTGAAGGCAGGTTCTTGAGAGAACTTTTTAACCATAATATTCTTGGGTACTTGAGTCGTGATAAGAAGATTAATATGTGTGATTTCATTACAAATGGTCAATGGGATGATGACAAATTGAGCAACACTTCACAGGAAATGCTACTACTATTTAAAAATTAGTTGATAACAGGTGGGGTGGATCAGATTAAATGGATTCAACCATTTTGTTGCAAGGTTGCATGGGAAGCTACTAGAGTGAAATTGGAGGATGTGATTTGGGCTGGTTTATGTTGGAGTGAGAGGAGGCCAAGATGGCCGATTCATTCTGTTTTGGTTATGCAAAAAGCAATTATAACTCAGACTTTTTTTTGCAGAAAAGAGGTTTTAATTTAGCATCAAGATGCTATCTTTGCTATAAAGATGAAGAAACTTTAGATCATTTGATCTATAATTGTGATTATACTTGGAAAGTATGGTGTTTCTTGGTTGAAATATGTGGATGGAATTTGCAAAGGGGTTTAGGAGTTCACGAATTAGCAACTCATTTTATTCAAGTTCAGCAACAAAAGGATTTTAAGAAGATGGCTAGAGTTATGTTTACTGCAATATTGTATTTCACTTGGTGGGAAAGGAATAATCGTTTACATGATAAGCAAGAAAGAGTGGCTAAGGAGCTAGCTAAAAGTATATTATGGGAGGTTCTTGATGTGTTGGGGGTTAACCTGCAGGACATTTTGTAATTTTTTGTTGCTTTTAGTCTGGTTTTTTGTGTCCTTTTTTTTTCAAGACTTGGTTTGTTTACCATATGAGGACATGTCCTCATATGTTTCTATGTACTATTTTGTTTTTTATATATACTCCTTTCATTTAGGGAAAAAAAAAAAAAGGGCGTCGAGCATTGTACTGTTGAAAAAATTCAAACGATGGAGGCTATTTAAATTTTTAATATTCTCTTATATATTAAAATTTTTTTTTTAATGAAAACACTTTAATAAACTTTTAATGAAAGGATAAACCTTATTACTTTCATTTTGTTTACAAAAAAATGTATTTAAATTCTTAATACTATGAAAGTGGTTAGTAATCTAAGTCACACAATCCTTTTCAATAGGTGTCGCTCTCACACTTCCACTCTCATGGTTCATGCACGCGCACTCACTCAAATTCTCACTACTTATGACTTGATTCTGCCGCTCCCGCTTTATGTGACTTAGTTCGCAACTATTGAAAAATGCAAAAGAAAAATTTAAAAAGTGCAAACTATTTAATTTTTTATTAAATATTTAAAATATTAATTGATAAAATATATAAACATCGCTAAATTAGAAGGAAAAGATATACTTACTATTATTTTACGGTAAATTACACTTAGACCCCCTATGTAGGTGCAAAAATTCGCTCAACTTTGACAAGTCAACGAATTCTCTACAATTACTACACCCAAAATAATAATATAGAACAAACAATGAACTAGAGAAATTATATAGAGATGAAGGGTATTTTGATGATATGACTAAACCTAGGACTACCTAGATTGCCTACGTATCCGGCATAGAGCGTGGGAATCAGGTCGGAACGTAGTTCTGGCAATGAGAATTGGATCTCTATTTTTGGGGCATTGCCCTTTTTTCTCTCCCCGTTATTGACAATCCTGAGCACTTTTTATAGGAAAAACCTTAATGGATTCCTTTTAGGAATCACATTGCTTGTCCCTTAATAATCTAAATTACATCATACTTTCTTTATAACAAGGATTTACATTATTTGGTTTACATAAATTATAATTCTTCTTCTAATAGAACTATTACTAAATGGGTTTAGTAATATACTCGTACCTGGGCTCGGGGTCTCATCATCTCGGGCCCTATTAATAAGTTCAGCCCATTATGATTAGTTGACCCAGCCCAAGCTTCTTGCAGAAGCCCAATATGAAAGTTAAATAGTCTCAGTATTTGTGGTGGTCCCCTTATGTGTTGATGTGTTTTGTCTTAATTGGAAGGGGAGATTTTTGCCCCTACACTTTTCCCCTAATTCCCTTTAGTTTGATTTGGCAATCATAACTAGAGGGGATTAATCGGATCTAGTGTAACGAATTGTATTGATTAACTGTAGTGAATCAAAAGTTCATGTCACTTGAAAAAGCTGGGATAACATGCCTTAATGGCGGTGATGTAGGTAATTGTCATGTAAGTTCACTCCTTGGCACTATTTTGTGCCTTATAGGATTTTATATGAAAATTTAACCTTCGACTCTTTGAGTTAACTTCCATGTAATTTTGTTCGTCGGCACTATTTCGTGCCTTAGAGGAATTTGAAGTTCTCGGATTCTTGAGATCCGAAGATGAATTTTATTTCTCGGCAGCTTTTCGTGCCTTAGAGGAATTTAAAGATCTCGAATTCTTGAGATCCGAAGATGAATTTTATTCCTCGGTAGTTCTTCATACTTTAGAGGAATTTGAAATTGTCGGATTCCTGAGATCCGAAGACGAAATTTTATTCCTCGGCAGTTCTTCGTGCCTTAGAGAAATTTGAAGTTGTTGGATTTTTGACATTCGAAGATGAAAATTTATTCCTCGGTAGTTCTTCGTGCCGTAGAGGAATTTGAAGTCGTCGGATTCTTGAGATCCGAAGACGAAATTTTATTCCTCGACAGTTCTTCGTACCTTGGAGGAATTTGATGTCCTCGGACTCTTAAGATCCAAAGATGAAATTTTATTCCTCGGCAGTTTTTCGTGCCTTAGAGAAATTTGAAGTCGTCAGATTCTGAAGATTCAAAGACGAAATTTTATTCCTCGGCAGTTCTTCATGCCTTAGAAGAATTTGAAGTCCTCGGACTCTTGAGATCCGAAGATGAAATCTTATTCCTTGGCAGTTCTTCGTGCCTTAAAGGAATTTGAAGTTGTCGGACTCTTGAGATCCGAAGATGAAATTTTATTCCTGGGCAGTTCTTCGTACCTTAGAGGAATTTGATGTCTTCGGACTCTTGAGATCCGAAGACCAAATTTTATTCGTCGGCAGTTCTTCGTGCCTTAGAGGAATTTGAAGTCATCGGATTCTTGAGATCCAAAGACGAAATTTTATTCCTCGGCAGTTCTTTGTACCTTAGAGGAATTTGAAGTCCTCAGACTCTTGAAATCTGAAGATGAAATTTTATTCATTGGCAGTTCTTCATGCCTTAGAGGAATTTGAAGTAGTCGGACTCTTGAGATCCGAAGAAGAAATTTTATTCCTCGGAGTTCTTCGTGCCTTAGAGGAATTTGTTGTCCTCTAACTCTTAAGATCCGAAGACGAAATTTTATTCTTTGGCAGTTCTTCATGCCTTAGAGGAATTTGAAGTCGTCGGATTCTTGAGATCCGAAGACAAAATTTTATTCCTCGGCAGTTCTTCGTGCCTTAGAGGAATTTGAAGTCCTCGAACTCTTGAGATCCGAAGACAAAATTTTATTCCTCAGCAGTTCTTCGTGCCTTAGAGGAATTTTGCAGTTTTGTTGGATTCTTGAGATCTGAAGACGAAATTTTATTCCCCGACTGCTCTTCGTGCCTTAGAGGAATTTTGAAGTTTGTCGGATTCTTGAGATCCGAAGACCAAATTTTATTCCTCGGCAGTTCTTCGTGCCTTAGAGGAATTTAAAGTCGTCGGATTCCTAAGATCTGGAAACGAAATTTTATTCCTCGGCAGTTCTTCATGCCTTAAAGGAATTTGAAGTCCTCAGACTCTTGAGATTCGAAGATAAAATTTTATTCCTCGGCAGTTCTTCGTGCCTTAGAGGAATTTTTAAGTTTGTTGGATTCTTAAAATTTGAAGATGAAATTTTATTCCTCGGCAGTTCTTCGTGCCTTAGAGGAATTTGAAGTCATCGGATTCTTGAGATCCGAAGAAGAAATTTATTTCTCGGCAGTTCTTCGTGCCTTAGAGGAATTTGATGTCCTCGGACTCTTGAGATCCGAAGACGAAATTTTATTCCTCGGTAGTTCTTCGTACCTTAAAGGAATTTTTAAGTTTGTCAGATTCTTGAGATCCGAAAACGAAATTTTATTCCTTAGCAGTTCTTCGCGCGTTAGAGGAATTTGATGTCCTTGGATTCTTGAGATCCGAAGACGAAGTTTTATTCCTCGGCATTTTTTCGTGCCTTTGAGGAATTTGAAGTCATCAGATTCTTGAGATCCGAAGATGAATTTTTATTCCTCGACAGTTCTTTATGCCTTAGAGGAATTTGAAGTCGTCGGATTCTTGAGATCTGAAGATGAAATTTTATTCCTCGGCAGTTCTTCGTGCCTTAGAGGAATTTGAAGTCCTCGGACTCTTGAGATCCGAAGACGAAATTTTATTCCTTGGCAGTTCTTCGTGCCTTAGAGGAATTTGAAGTCGTTGGACTCTTTAGATCCGAAGACGAAATTTTATTCCTCTACAATTTTTCGTGCCTTAGAGGAATTTGACGTCCTCGGACTCTTGAGATCCGAAGATGAAATTTTATTCTTCGGTAGTTCTTCGTGCCTTAAAGGAATTTGAAGTCGTTGGATTCTTGAGATCTGAAGACAAAATTTTATTCCTCGGCAGTTCTTCGTGCCTTAGAGGAATTTTGAAGTCCTCGGACTCTTGAGATCCTTTGGTCACAGGGCTTGGAGATGGCTCGTGGGCCGCTTTTGTTACCAATAGGCCCTCTTTGCGATGTTTGAATTTTTCCTTATTTTAAAGGAATCGATGATGTTGTACTTTATTGATGTGTAAAGAAAGAAAAAGAGAGAATATATATTTTTTTCTTAATATCTCTTTAGGGCTGCTCATCTTGCCCCATTACGGAAGGTATTGCCCCCTTTAAGGAAAGAAAATTAGTCTCGTTCTTGTTCTTTTTTCTTTTTCTTTTCTTTTTTTTTATTCTGCATCTTCTTAATGTCTACAAGAAAAATCTTGGCCCTAATCATGGCTCATGGGTTTTGATTCAATAATAGAAATCAAGAAGAAAACATTAATTAAAGAGGTGATCGTACCCTGATCGAAGATTAAACCATTGGAATACCTTTGATGTCCTTTGGATATTTGCTGCAAAATTATATGGAACTACTCCTTTGGTGATCCCTAATTTGCGATTTTGGTGTTATCCTTTGTTTGCACTTTTTCAACACCATCTAAATTTATACTGGTGGTTGTAGAAACTAGCGGTCTGACCTCTCAGCTTTTCCTGTGCAAGCGCCTAAAGAGCATTAGCTAATGGTGGAAAGCTTTTTTTTTTTTTTTTTTTTTTTTTTTTTTGGGCATTCTGATGCCACATATAGCATAGCTGTATAGTTGGGCTATTTGCCACTTCATTTGGGGATCGGGCTTTCCTGGCTGATAAGTCTGCTAAAGTTTGTAGCGTTCAATGGCAACCCATCTTTGATGGATTAAAGCACTCAAAGAAAGAATTTCGTGCAAACCAGCGGAATCCTCAATAGGAAAAAAGTGGTAAGAACTGAAGTTTAAATATATAAAAATAAATGTTTAAAAAGTAAATCTCCAAAAGCACTTGCACATTGCTTCAAGGAAAGAATGTCAAGAATTTCATGTGTAGAAAATTGCCAAAAGCATGCAAAAGGAGGACATGCAACATATACCAATTGATTAAAAAAGAAAACCTCTTCTCAAGTCTGACCTAGATTAATACACCATTGTGGCATAATTCTATCAATTAGAAAGCAAAAGATCATAAAACATTCACTTTCTTTAATTTTTCGGAGTTCTCTCAACAACCAACCAGAGGGTTAGGACTGTTATGCATCTAAAACTATTTATATCCAGTAATTAAATCATAAACAAAGATATGCTAACTTCATCAGAATGGGAGAGCAACGTAGGCGGGCAGAGACGATAGTGTAGAGGAGACCTGAGAAGACGCCAGCGTTGATTCCACTTGATCTACGCAACTCTAATTCGCCGTAGGTGTTAAGGGTGGGGCGGCAGTTGAATATATATATATATATATATATATATATATATATATATATATATATAGGTCTTTTTGTTATTTAAGATTATATATATTTTGTATTAAAAAAATTAAGGGTAAAATAGTCAATTCACATGTATCAAAAGCCAAAAAGTAAATTAGGGTGTAAATGAAAGTTAAAACCAAAATTCTCATCTAACTAAAAAATGACCTAACCTCAGGGGGTCTAAGTGTAATTTACCCATTATTTTATGATCCGTGATACATCTTCCGACTCAATCTACTGAAAAAATCCTCTTAATCCAACGTGACATGCCACATAATCCCCATATATTTCTCCCGTCACCATCTCCGCTACCTAATCGCCGCCCTCAATACATCGCCAACACAACACCTTCCTCGTTGAAAGACACCGCGGCCAAATTGTCCTTTTCACCAAGTACAGACTCATTATGCAGGTCAAACTCTCTATGCCCAAGTCCACCTCCAGTACTTTGGCCTTCTATTCTGATTCGGGCCACCAATTTCCTTGATGTTATCCACTCGATCTGCCTACATCACCACATACCCATAAGCGATACACATTACGGTGGATTGGACTAAACAAATTACCTTCAATCTCTCTGTAGTCCTTACCGAATTACTCCGCATACAAGTCACGCACTGAACAACCACACCAACCAATCAACCCGCGAGGGACATCCACCATCCGTCAAGTGAGGTTCATCGTTTCTGGGTTTTACCCAACCCACCTTTCTAGACCGGCTCAACTACCTCCAAGAAGAGGTCGCACCCAACAACTTGACTCATCTTGACTAGCTCCGAATCTTGAATATGCAAAATAACTCGCTTGCCGACCTCGCTGGATTCGCCAACCTCAAAACCCTCTTCCTCAACCAGAACTCCTTCTCCGGCACTTTCCCACGTTCAGTCCTCTCTCTCCACTGTCTTCGCACTCTCGATCTATCTCACAACCACCTCACTTGTTCAATCCTAACCAAGCTCACCTTCTTAGACCGGCTCAACTATCTCCGACTCGATCCCACCTCTCAACCAGTTTGCTCTCGCAATCATCGTCATCCAGTGCTATCCTTCTTGCTCGCCGTCAATCGAGCACATCGTGGTCATGGATTCCAAAAACAAAGAGGAAGAAAGTGAAGTGACTTCCCAAGTTAGATAAATTTTTAAAGAGAGAAAATTTAGGTGGAATGGGTGGGAAGAAATATCATTTCCCTTATTTTCTTTAGCAATTTAGACCATTTTATTAGCTACTTACTAGACCACGCTTCACTTAATAGAATAAGGATGGGTAACAACCTACCCCGTCACTTTTTATACAACCCATGCTCGGAGACAATATTAAATAGTTAAAACTTTAATCAATAAAATATATAAATATCAAACAATATTATAGAAGTAGTTGTAACTATTTAGAATTTTAAAAACGAAATTCAGTGCAAGTTATCTAAATTCTTAAATATTATGAAAATTTTACGTGACTTTTGAAATTTTTCAAAAGGAAAATCCAGAAGAAGCAAGATATTTAAATTCTTCTATTAAATACTTAAAATGTTATTTGATTAAAAAAATAAAATCAACCAATATTATAAAAGTGGTTTGCAACGTTTGTAATGACCCAGTCATTTTCTTTCCCTTCCTTTTTCTCAGATTTTCATGGATATATATATATTTTTTTTCCGTTGATCTTTTCTTTTCTGAGATCGGTTTCTTATCACTTAGTGTCATCACAGGTGCTCTGGAATGGTTTCTGAGACTCTTTCCTTTGGATGGACAACTTCCTTTGAGGACCACATCAATTCCACATTTTCATTTTTTCAACACTATTCACTTTTTGTCCTTTTTCCCTATTTTGTCTTTTTCCCCGTTTGTCACTTTGTTGGCACAACCTCACTTTTGTCTTCGGAGTTGGTTTTTGACTTCACGTATCTTCATTCTAAGTGGTTTCCACGAAATATGTATCTTTACTTTTGCAGAAAAGTACTCGGGTTGCTCCCGGTGTCCATAGGGGCATGGATGCACAGTTCTTCAGAAACATTTCCTTTTCTTGGGGTGTTTTTTGTAAATATCTTTTGAAGATATTTTATTTCAGGGGTTTTTAAGAAAATATTTTTAGAAGATATTTTCATTCTGGGCTAGTTGTGCAGTTTTCACTTTTTGAAGGGGCCATTTTGTAATTAATGAAAGTTATTGCTCAATGTCTTGTTTTGAGTCTAGATCCTCGTATGGGATTCATTTTCACTTTTCATTGAGTCACGTACTCTTAGAATTTTCTTCTGGTTATTTTTCTCCAGTTTTAGGATTCCTGGCACGGGTTACCGCCGAACTTGTTTGGGGTGCATACCTCTCTACTCGGGAATCAGTTTTCGACGTCGTTTCTTTCGTTGTTCACCTTTTCTCATTTTGGTTCTTTTTCGTTCAAATTCCGTTTGAGCGCGTCTACTCAAATTCCACTTTTTCGGACCTGGCGGGGCCCTTTCGGGACACTTTTTGAGTTTTTCTATAAATAAGAGATGCGATAAGAAAAAATCAGATATTTTCTTTCTCTTTCCTCTCTCTTGGCCTGATTCCATGGCAGCCATGGCTGCCACCTTCTCTCTCTTGTTTTGAGCTTCCTCCCTTTAGTAAAATACCATAGTGCCGTAGTGTTTTATGTTCGCCTTGATGAGGCCTTCGATTCCAACCGATTGGAATGTTGTTTTGGATAATTTTTGAGTTCGGGTTTGAGGTAAAGTTTAGACTTTTGTATGTCCTCTTTGGAGTTTAATGTTCACTGTGTTGTCTTCGACAAAACCTAGAAGTTTCGTCGGATTCGGAACCGTTTTATTTCGGTGGGGATTTGAGATTTCAGCTCAAATGGAGGTAGGGGATGTTATAGTTTATATTATTGTTGTCTTGCATGCTAATGATGCTTATACAACTTGTATGCATGCTTTGGGTTAAGTTCTAGAATTTAATTTAATTATTTTCTATGTTTAAGATTTAATTCTCATAATGATATATAACTTAAAATTAAATTGTGGCATGCTAGAAAATTTGGCTTTGACATGTTTGTTAACATATATTAAATTAGGATTATTTGAATAAAAATTGCATTTGTTATTTAATAATTTCCTTTTGTGAAAGTTTAATTCTCATGGACGTACCTTGAATGAAATTAACTTGTGATATGCTTTTAAATTGAGTCTTGGCATGTTTCTTAACATACTTTAATTTGAGAGCATTTGGACAAGTTTGAAAATCTAGAGATTTTAATTAAAATAATTAATTAAAATCTCTTTAAAGGTTCTATTAGCTTAATTAAGTTTTTAACTTGATATTTGGGATGACTAGGAGTTGTATACTAACATATATTAGTTTGGGACCAGTTAGAGTTGTTTTAGAATTTAGAGATTTAATTTTCACAATTTAATGAAATTCTATCTTGTTGTTCCATTGGCTTAATTGAGATTTTAAATGAATATATGTAATGTCCATACTATGTCTTTTATCATATATTAATTTGAGGTCATTTGAAAATGATTTGAAATCTAAAGAATTTAATTATTTTTATTTAATTAAATTCTATCTCATTTTTGCATGGATTTAATTATGTTGTAGATGTTGTTTCCATGTTTAGATCGTGGATTTGGACTTGTTGTACATTCACGTGGTTATGTTTTAAGAATTGAGTAACATTGTTGTTAAATTTATATTCATGAGAACATGTTTCCAATATTAAATATATTATTGTCTTGTGTGGTGAATTGCACACTTCGTATTTAACATTATATATGCCATTTTAGAATTGAAGCTCTAAGGCATGAATTGTGTGATTTTAACCTACTTGTGCATGGAAGGTGGTTTCGTGCATTATTACTTATGTGTAAGTTGTGAACTTATTTATTGATTTTGGAGTCACTTGGGACATTGTTACTGTGATATGGCTAAAGTTTGGCTCTAGTACGGGAGGTATAAGTTCTCCCTATTTTATAATGCGCACTAGGGTGGTCTTCCCAACGGGTTAATACCTGGAATAATCATTTAGGTCTTGGCTTTCTCCGAGATTTGATGTCCAAGTATTCCATTATTTGATTTCGCATTCAATTCCAAGTTGATAATCAATGTTTAATTGTGACTTGTGGTTTTGGGTTATTGACGATTTAATGTTGTAAGTACATTTATGCATTATGATTTTTAAGGAATCATCGCATGCCTTTGATGTTGTTAAGTACATCTATATTAAAATGTTCAAATGTAGCTTGGGAATGATCCTATAAATTCATTTAGAACATAGACGTTAGGTGGCATGACCCACTTTACTTATTTTTGCATTTTAGATTTCAAGTTGATAACTTTGAGAATCTATATCTTGATGTGTTGTATTAGAAATTCTAATTATTCTAAATTGTTATATTTAGTTGTTTTCGTATTTTAGATTTTAAGTTGATAACTTTGAGAATCTATATCTTGTTATTTTGTATAGCATGCTTCTATGATGGTTAAATTGCATAGATATTGTGATTTGTGTTTTGTTGTTCAAATGTAACTTAGGAATGATCCTATAGATTCATTTAGAATATAGACGTTAGGTAACATAACCCACTTTTGTCATTTTCATATTTTAGATTTCATGTTGATGGCTTTGATAATCTATACCTTGTTGCTTGAATAGCATGAACTTATGTTGTCTGGAATTGCATGTATGATGTGATTTATGCTAGAATATTCTAAGATAGCTTAGGATGTTCTTTGAGTCTCACCCATGACATAGACGTTAGGTTGCATGACCCCTTTGAATTATTTTGCATTAATGTGATAAACTTGTAAAACATTGAGTCCTTGCATGTTCATCTCCTATGAGTAGCTTTATGTTACTCACCCCAAAGTTATTGGGGGTATTGTTTAGGTACAGGATTCAAGATTAGGAGATTTCATTTGCCTTGGGTGATTTGGAGATTTGAAGTTTCTTTTAAAGTATTCTTGTTCACATGCAAGTGTTAGCATGTTTAAGTTTTGCTTATAAAGCTGTAATGCATAGCTAGGTTCAATATGCCATTTTTGCCTAGAAATTATGTAAAGTGTACTTTGATACTCTAGTTGGAACCTATTTTATATGTATGACATGAGGCCAAGAGTCACAAACCTTAAAGTTTAAGTGCATGCAGTTAGATTTCAAGTTTTACCTTTGAAATGTAACTTTTCTAACTTTGGGGGTTTGGCATGTAAAATTTTGTAAATAGAATGTAATGAGGCCATAGGCCATTGTAGCATGTTTAAAATGCCATGTTAAACTTGCGTGTATGTTCACATCATCACACATTAGCATATAATGTGATTTGATCATGCTATGGAGGATTCCAAATGGACTTCTTATCCTTTTGGTGCATAATAGGTTGTTTTGCACTTTTTCGAGTCATTTCGGTCGACCGATGGCTTTTGGGTTTCATTTGATGGTCTAAGTGCATATTCCAGTAGCTTAGGTCCTGTTTGGGCTTGTTTCGGTTGACCGGTTCTTCGTTTCGGCCGACCGAAGTGGCTTTTCTTCAAAATCAGTTTTTGGGTAAAATTTTTGTTCATTTCGGCCTACCGAAATGGCTATTTTGGTCTCCCGAAATGGTTTTTTCGGCCTACCTAAATAACTTCTTTCAGCTTTGTTTCAGCTCCGTTTCTCTGACTTCAAAGGGTCATAACTTCTTCATTTCTAATCCAAATGGGGTGATTCTTGAGCCTGAACTCAAGGATTTTGAGTTAAATTTCCAATGGTACCTATGCCATTCTTATATTCAATTCACAATGGGAGTTATTCATGGTTTAGTGAGATAACGTCAGTTTTCGCTTAAACTAGGAATGGGCATTTTGCGGGATTCTTGTCCAAAGTTCTTAGAACCTCTTGGAATGTTGTGAAATGACTAGGTTGGGTTGTTTTCACCTTGTTTGACTTGTTTAGAGTCAAGTTTCTCTTTTTAATTAGGAATTGACCATTTTTCCCCTTGGTTAACAAATTTTGCCCGTTTTGACCTTTTCTTCCGTTTTCGTTCTCTTTGAGTTTCATGACTTCATGGAAAGTCACTTGGGTGTCTTAGGGATGATTTATATCTCTATAGTTTTTGGTTTTTATCTTTGGCTTCCGCATTTCGGATCTGTTATTGGATCAATTTTCGGTTCATCACTGACGCACCGGGTTAAAAAACTTGGACCGTCACAAATGGTATTAGAGCTCCTAGGTTTGAATACCTTGGACAACAGGTTTTGGGTGCATATTATGCTTTTGTTGATTTGCTTTGGTATGGTAATATGCTTTTTGATAACATGTTTACGTGCTTTGATAACATGCTCGGTATGATTATATGTTATCTATACTTGTATGCTTATGTGTTTAAAAACGTCTTGGTTTGATACGTGTTTATATGTTTAAGTACCTAGAAGTTTTCATTATCTGTTTAGCATGTTGTGTATGCTTATCTGCTTTATCATAACTGTATGTTGTATACATTGAGGTGCAACTTATTTGATGCATTCGCTGAGCGAGTTGCATTCGATCATAATAACTTATGTTACTATTAATCTCGTTTCCTTTTCACGCATATAGCGTCATAGTCTTGACTCACGGAGGGTCTTCTCATTAGGGCTCAAGTAAGCGTAGGGTTGTAGTCTCTGTCTGGTGAGATGAGACGTGGGCCACGAAGGCATTGTTTCGTCTTATTTTCTTTTATCTCTTCATGATGTAGTCATGGTAGTGGCTAAGGTGTCGGTGTCATCTCTTAGGACTTCATAGTGGTCTTGACATTATGTTGTCATTACGGTCTTTGTTTTTAGCATCATGGGACGATGAGTCAGGACTGACTCGAATCCTTCCTTTAGGAGTCGGGAGTCGCCTTGTGAGTCTCAAGGCGAGGTTCTCGTGTCTTGTTTTCTTAGGATGATGGTTTTGGGATTTGGATAGGTGTGTTAACCTAGGATCCTTTTTGTATTGCCTTGGACAGCTCTTACGAGCTACGGTTGGGATGTGAGCAGTTTTGTGCAATTAATTATATTGGTACAATTAATTACTCTCCCTTGTCTTTAGAGACTTCGGGCGTTGTGTTAGGGTTCTGGTAGAGTCCTGTAGAGTTCCTATCGGACTCATTGGCATCTTATTTTGGGGGTTTTTCTTATTCATGTCTCATAACGGTTAGCATTAGGGCTATTCATTTCATTGTTGTCTTATTTCGTGTGGTGTTGGGATTCCATCGGGATCGGGATATGAGCTGGTCTTGGGAAAGAATTGATGACCCTATGTTTAGGAGACCTTAGTGGTCATTTGGGGGATGGTTCCTTTCCTCGTAATGAGAGATTGGACTCATCCAGGTTCAGTTGTACGTTTTTTGCGTGGTGTCTTTTGAGAGGCATTCCATTCATTTTTGTTAATTTTATGAACTTGCCATTTATATGATCATTTTTACATATTTATGAGCCCCATTGTTTTCGGGCATGCATTAGAAACATGATATATGACTATGTGGTAGTTATATGAGGATATATATGGTACTTTCGCTTATACAGTATTTGTTTACCATGTTTGTGCCATTGGTGGTGTATAACGCGTCGCTATTTGTTTAACCCCTATATGATAGGTGGTTTATTTGGTTTACCTTATGTGTACTGTGTGTTTAGTACTATGATATTATTTAATTTATGTTATTTAATTTTTGCGAGTATGCACTATGTGAATATTTGGTTTATATTGTTTCATCTTTCCCGCACTTATGTTGGGATTTTGTAACCGTGGTTGTTGGGATAGAGATGTGTGAGTTACGTAGTAGACTTGTGTTTTGAGATTTTTGTTGTCTACTATAGGGATTTTGACCCAGCATTTTTTTGTCTTCTATATATAACCTTATGGTAGGTTTACTTCAGTTCGGTGCATAGGTTTTTGGTTTTGCGGGTCCGATCCATTGTCTTGAGGGTATAGACTTGTCAGGCTGTGGATCCAGGATTGGTGTTGTTGTTGTAGCATTTTCAGATGTGGGGTCGTTAGTACGCCAGCGTTTGAGATCAAGGCCTTAAGCATAACGGTGCCAATGACATTGTTGTTAGGGTTTTGGGATTAGCTACCCCAACTCTCACAAATGCCTAGCTCCCGTAGTAATTTTGGTAATGATCATTTTCGACATTATTGTCATTTGAATGAAAAAGTTTCTTCTGGGTTGATCTGATAGGGGCATGTTATGAACTAGTGCCTTATACTGTCATGCTACCTTACTAATGAGTAAGTGTTGGCGGGTTCTGGTCATTGTTCTTACTACCATATCATTTATAGCCATCTGTTTTGACTCGACTTGTCATTGTCTTGGGATTCTCTTGGTGATTGACCTTGGGTTAATATGCTGATTCGTTTGGGGAGTTTCACTCAGTTCTTGGTTTTTGCGTTCCTTCGGAAGACCTTCAGGCTTTTGAAGTTGTCTTTTCGCACCTTATGGTTTGTCATTTGGTTTGATCTTGCTTTGATCCTATTTGGTTCTCTTTTGTGTATTCCAGATTTCGAGTACGAAATCCCTTTAAGGAGGGTAGGTTGTAATGACCCAGTTATTTTCCTTCCCTTCTTTTTTCTCAGATTTTCACAGATATATATATATATTTTTTACGTTGATCTTTTCTTTTCTGAGTTCGGCTTCTCATCACTTAGTGTCGTCACGAGTGCTCTGAAATGGTTTCCAAGACTTTTTTCTTTGTATTGACAACTTCCTTTGAGGACCACGTCAATTCTACATTTTCATTTTTTTGACACTATTCACTTTTTATCCTTTTTCCCTATTTTGTCTTTTTCCCCTTTGGTCACTTTTTTGGCACAACCTCACTTTTGTCTTCGGAGTTGGTTTTTGACTTCATGTATCTTCATTCTAAGTGGTTTCCACAAAATACGTATCTTTACTTTTATAGAAAAGTACTCTAGTTGCTCCCGGTGTCCATAGAGGCATGGATTCACAATTCTTCAGAAACATTTCCTTTTCTTGGGGTGTTTTTCGTAAATATCTTTTGAAGATATTTTATTTCAGGGGTTTTTAAGAAAATATTTTTAGAAGATATTTTCATTCTGAGCTAGTTGCAGTTTTCACTTTTTGGAGGGGCCATTGTGCAATTAATAAAGTTATTGCTAAATGCTTTGTTTTGAGTTTAGATCCTCGTACGGGATTCATTTTCACTTTTCGTTGAGTCATGTACTCTTAGAATTTCCTTCTGATCATTTTTCTCTAGTTTTATGGTTTCTGACCCTAGTTGCCGTCGAACTTGTTTGGGGCATATCTCTCTGCTCAGGACTCAATTTTCAATGTCGTTTCTTTCGTTGTTTATCTTTTCTCATTTCGGTTCTTTTTCATTCACGGAGTTTTACCGTTTAAGCACGTTTGCTCAAATTCTACTTCTTCGGACCTAGCGGGGCATTTTTTGAGTTATTCTATAAATAGGGGGTGAGATAAGAAAAAATCATATATTTTCTCTCTCTCTCCTCTCTCTTGGCCGGATTCCATGGCAGCCATGGCTGCCACATTCTCTCTCTTCTTTTGAGCTTTCTCCTTTTAGTAAAATACCATAGTGCCTTAGTGTTTTATGTTCGCCTTGACGAGACTTTGATTCGAACCGATTGGAATGTCGTTTTGGCCAATTTTTGAGTTCGGGTTTGAGGTTAAGTTTGGATTTTGTTATGTCCACTTTGGAGTTTAATGTTCACCGTGTTTTCCTCAACAAAACGTAAAAATTTCGTCGGATTCGGAGCCGTTTCATTTCGGTGGGGAAATAGAGGTAGGGGATGTTATAGTTTATATTTTTATTGTCTTGCATGCTAATGATGCTTATACAACTTGTATGCATGATTTGGGTTAAATTCTAGAATTTAATTTAATTATTTTCTACGTTTAAGATTTAATTCTCATGATGATATACAACTTAAAATTAAATTGTGGCATGCGAGAAAATTTGGCTTTGATATGTTTGTTAACATATATTAAATTGGGATTATTTGAATAAGAATTGCACTGTTTATTTAATAATTTCCTTTTGTGAAAGTTTAATTCTTATGGACGTACCTTGCATGAAGTTAACTTGTGATATGCTTTTAAATTGAATCTTGGCATGTTCCTTAACATACTTTAATTTGAGAACAATTGGACAAGTTTGAAAATTTAGAGATTTTAATTAAAAGAATTAATTAAAATCTATTTAAAGGTTCTATTGGCTTAATTGAGTTTTTAACTTGACATTTGGGATGACTTGGAGTTGTGTACTAGCATATATTAGTTTGGGACCATTTAAAGTTGTTTTAGAATTTAGAGATTCAATTATCACGATTTAATTAAATTTTATCTTGTTGTCCATTGGCCTTATTGAGATTTTAAATGAATATATGTAATGACCATGTTATGTCTTTTATCATATATTAATTTGAGGTCATTTGAAAATGATTTGAAATCTAAAGAATTTAATAATTTTTATTTAATTAAATTCTCTCTCATTGTTGCATGGATTTAATTATGTTGTAGATGTTGTTTCCATGTTTATATAGTGGATTTGGACTTGTTGTACATTCACGTGGTTATGATTTAAGCATTGAGTAACATTGTTGTTAAATTTATATTCATGAGAACATGTTTCCAATATTGAATATATTATTGTCTTGTTTGGTGAATTGCACACTTCGTATTTGACATTATATATGTCATTTTAGAATTGAAGCTCTAAGGCATGGATTATGTGGTTTCAACCTACTTGTGCATGGAAGGTGGTTTCGTGCATTAGCACCCTTATATAAGTTGTGAACTTATTTATTAATTTTGAAGTCACTTGGGACATTGTTACTATGATATGGCTAGAGTTTGGCTCTAGAACGGGGGGTATGAGTTCTCTCTATTTTATAGTGCGCACTTGAGTGGTCTTCCTAGCGGGTTAATGCCGAAATAACCGTTTAGGTCTTGGCTTTATCTGAGATTTGATGTCCAAGTATTTCACTATTTGATTTCACATTTAATTCCAAGTTGACAATCAATGTTTAATTGTGACTTGTGGTTTTGGGTTATTGGCAATTTAATGTTGTTAAGTACATTTATGCATTATAATTTTTAAGGAATCATCACATGCCTTTGATGTTGTTAAGTACATCTATGTTAAAATGTTCAAATGTAGCTTAGGAATGATCCTATAAATTCATGTGGAACATAGACGTTAGGTGGCATGACCCACTTTACTTGTTTTTGCATTTTAGATTTCAAGTTGATAACTTTCAGAATCTATGTCTTGATGTATTGTATTAGAAATTCTAATTATATTAAATTGTTATATTTAGTTGTTTTTGTATTTTAGATTTCAAGTTGATAATTTTAAGAATATATATCTTGTTGCTTTGTATAATATGCTTCTATATTGGTTAAATTGCATAGATATTGTGATTTGTGTTTTGTTGTTCAAATGTAACTTAGGAATGATCCTGTAGATTCATTTGGAATATAGACGTTAGGTGGCATGACCCACTTTTGTCGTTTTCATATTTTAGATTTCAAGTTGATGGCTTTGATAATCTATACCTTGTTGCTTGAATAACATGAACTTATGTTGTCCGGAATTGCATGAATGAAATGATTTATGCTAGAATATTCTAAGGTAGCTTAGGATGCTCCTTGAGTCTCACCCATGACCTAGACGCTAGGTGGCATGACCCCTTTGAATTGTTTTGCATTAATGTGATAAACTTGTAAAACATTGAGCCCTTGCATGCTCATCTCCTACGAGTAGCTTTATGTTACTCACCCCGAAGTTAATGGGGGTATTGTTCAGGTACAAGATTCAAGATTCGGAGATTTCACTTGCCTTGGGTGATTTGGAGATTTGAAGTTTCTTTTAAAGTATTCTTGTTCACAGGCAAGTGTTAGCATGTTTAAGTTTTGCTTATAAAGTTGTAATGCATAGCTAGGTTCAATATGCCATTTTTGCCTAGAAAGTATGTAAAGTGTACTTGAATATACTATTTGGAACTGATTTGATATGTATGACATGAGGCCAAAAGTCACAAACCTTAAAATTTAAGTGTATGCAGTTAGATTTCAAGTTTTACCTCTGAAATGTAACTTTTCTAACTTTGGGGGTTTGGCATGTAAAATTTTGTAAATAGAATGTAATGAGGCCGTAGGCCATCGTAACATGTTTAAAATGCCATGTTACACTTGCGTGTACGTTCACATCACCACACATTAGCATATAATATAATTTGATCATGCAATGGGGGATTCCAAATGGACTTCTTATCCTTTTGGTGCATAAAAGGTTGTTTTGCACTTTTTCGAGTCATTTTGGCCTATCGAAATGCCATTTTGGTCGACCGATGGCTTTTGGGTTTCATTTGAATGGTTTAAGTGCATATTCCAGTAGCTTAGGTACTGTTTGGGCTTGTTTCGGTCGATTGGTTCTTCATTTCGGCCGACCGAAGTGGTTTTTTTTCAAATCAGTTTTTGGGTATAATTTTTGTTCATTTCGGTACCGAAATGGTTATTTCGGCCTACCTAAATAACTTCATTTAGCTTCATTTTAGCTTTGTTACTCCGACTTCAATGGGTCATAACTTCTCCATTTCTAATCCAAATGGGGTGATTCTTAAGTCTAAACTCAAGAATTTTGAATCAAATTTCCAATGGTACCTATGCCATTCTCATATTAAATTCACAGTGGGAGTTATTCATGTTTTAGTGAGACAGTGTCAGTTTTCGCTTAAACTAACACTGGGCATTTTACGGGATTCTTGTCTAAAGTTCTTAGAACCTCTTAGAATGTTGTGAAATGACTAGGTTGGGTTGTTTTCACCTTTTTTTGACTTGTTTAGAGTCAAGTTTCTCTTTTTAATTAGGAATTGACCATTTTGCCCCTTGGTTAACAAATTTTGCTCGTATCGACCTTCGCTTCCGTTTTCGTTCCCTTTGAGTTTCATGACTTCATGAAAAATCACTTGGGTGTCTTAGGGATGATTTATATCTCTATAGACTTTGATTTTATCTTTCGCTTCCGCATTTCGGATCTGTTAGTGGATTAATTTTCGGTTCATTACTGACGCACCGGGTTGAAAAACTTGGGCCATCACAACGTTTGAAAAATTCAAAACGGGCCAGCTATATAAATTCTCATTATTGCCCAAAATTAATATAAGAAATAGCACATTCTATAAAAACACTTTTATGACTTTATTTTGTATTTAAAACAATGTAAGAAATAATAAAAATAATATTACACTTTTAAAAGTAGTCCTTATATAGGATATATATTTCAATATTAAAAAGTAAACAATAATAAATGTCAACTTTACTTGGTTATGAAGTCCACCTAATAAATTTGACTATACACTACATTTATTTCATGCAAGAGTATATGAACATTAAATAGATCCATATTAATTATTTATTTATTTATTGTCAAAAATAAATGTCAGGTATTTAAAAATTATTTATTTTTGTATTTAGAAAAAGTATAGAAATAAAAAAATTTCTTACACTATCAAAAATAATATAAATATATATAAATATCGATATAGATATATTATAAGATAGAATAATAAAATGTTATTTTATTAAACTTGCTTACCAAAAAAAAAATGCAATTTTACTTATTGCCAAGACAACAAAAAAAAATTTCAAAGTACATGCATCCAACAATTAAAAGTTGTTCCATTGTGGAACCCAATCTTACAACCAAACACTATTGGCCTCGCTTATGATCTGACATCACTTGTCTGCAGCATACATCTAAAAACACTCTACCAAATCCAATATTTCTATAACTAATTAAAAATACCAAATGGATAAATTAATAAATTATAATGGAAAAAATCATCTGTTTAATCTAATAATTTCTCATCTTTTCTTATTTATTGAAATACTATTATAGGCAGACCTATGTCAAGATAACCCTTTTTTGAAACACTTTGGTAGTGCTCCTGGATCATAATCAAAATAATGAATCAGAGCACGTGGAGCCATCTCCTTATCTTTCTGTCAAGAAAAAATATGGCAGACTAGCTGATATTTTATTTCTATCAGTTAATGAAAGAGCCCAATGCAAAAAAAATGCAAGAGTATTTGTAATTTTTAAAATTAAAAAATTAATAATCAAATAAAATAATTTTTACTTGATGGTCCACTTTAATAAAAAAATCATTGGATTCTAATAATTTCCAAAAATATTTCTTTTCAAAAATATTTCTTTTAAAAGTATTCCTTATATAGATATATATTTAAATATTAAAAAGTAAACAATAATAAATGTCAGCTTTACTTGTTTATGAAGTCGACCTAATAAATTTGATTATACACTACATTTATTTCATGCAAGAGTATATGAACATTAAATAGATCCATATTATTTATTTATTTATTTATTGTCAAAAATAGATGTCTGGTATTTAAAAATTATTTATTTTTGTATTTAGAAAAAGTATAGAAAAAAAAAAAATCCTTACACTTTTAAAAACAGTATAAATATATAAAAATATCAATATAGATATATTACAAGATAGAATAATAAAATGTGATTTTATTAAACTTGCTTACCAAAAAAAAATGTAATTTAATTTATTGCCAAGACAACAAAAAAAAAAAAATTTCAAAGTAGATGCTTCCAACAATTAAAAGTTGTTCCAATGTGGAACCCAATCTTACAACCAAACACTATTGGCCTCACTTATGATCTAACGTCACTTGTCTGCAGCATACATCTAAAAACACGCTTCCAAATCCACCATTTCTATAACTAATTAAAAGTACCAAATGGATAAATTAATAAATTATAATGGAAAAAATCATCAGTTTAATCTAATAATTTCTCATCTTTTCTTATTTATTGAAATACTATCATGACAGAGTATTTATAATTTTAAAAATTAAAAAATTAATAGTCAAATAAATAATTTTTACTTGATGGTCCACTTTAATAAAAAAATCATTGGATTCTAATAATTTCCAAAAATATTTCTTTTCAAATTTATCTTCTCTTATTTATTAAAATATTAGTAGTCATTATTTTTAAAAACTTAAAAATTAAGAAATTAACAATCCAATAAATTTGAAAGTTGAAACATAAAGTTATGTTATGAAGGGCCACCTAATAAATATGATTATTTTCAAGGCGCATACCAAAAATAACAGAGCCCAATAAATGCTTATCGTTACATGTTCATGCAGCAAATGTAATGAAATAAAAAGGGTATTTACATAATTTTACTACACCAGAGCGGATAGATCTCCGCGTGTTACTCTGCTATAAATTCAAACCAACTCTCCCTCTCTTTTCACGAATCACTGGCTTATACAAAATCAAATACCTTCCAAAGATAGCTTTGAAATCTATATCCCTTTTCCTTTCTCTCTTGCTTACCTTCCTTTTATCAGATGTCTCCGCCATGTCCGGCCAGGTGGCGCAGGTCGATGTCAATCATATTAAGGACCCGAAATCCTCGGCCGGTGCTTGGCAGCCGATTAAGGACCCAAAATCCTCACTGGTGCAAGAAATAGGAGCGTTTGCGGTGACCGAACACAACAAACAGACCAAAACAGACTTGAAGTTCGAGAGCGTGGATTCAGGTGAGACCCAAGCAGTTGAGGGTCTGAATTTCCGACTAATTCTCTCGGCCAATGACGGTGATGCTTCCAATAAGTATGAGGCAGTTGTTTGGGATAAGCCTTGGGTGCATTTTAGGAACCTAACGTCCTTCAAACTTATTTGAACGGCTAAAATGTGATAATGTCGGTGGGTGAAGAGTTTCAATATTAAATCTGTTATTGACGTTCTCTACCTACTTGAAATTAATAATATTATTATTATAAAAAGAGTATTGTTTTATTCTCTTTTATCTATTTATACTAGATTTTAAATATGTGATTTTACTTTAAAATTTTCTTCTGGGAATTGGGATTTTTCCCGATTAATCACAAGACACCATGAACTAACCTTTAAATTGGCTTCAAATAAATAATCTTAAGATAAAATAGGTGTCCATTTAGGTCTTTTATTTCATTTCTAATTGTTGACACACAAAAATGCAGCCTAACTAGCGCCACTTTGGCATCCACGTGGACAAATGATGGAGAGACAAGTGGACCAAATTCATGGTCAAACAATAGATTGATACATTAGCTTGTGTGGTCCGACAGATAACAAATGCAGAAGTTCATATGTGGTAGAATTATATAGTAACAGCTGACTATATAATTCAGCCACAAAATTGGTATAATTACTACTCCAAACAAGTCCTGAAAAAGAGGGATGATGGGTTACACTTGGGCTATTTAAGAAAGGCATAAATCAGATTAAAAGGATAATTTATTAGTTTCCTAAATTCAAGGATAATGGGTGTTATAGTGAATTAGTGTGGTTCCTATAATTGAGGGTGTTAATTAGGTACATGGAACATGTTTACAGAAAAGAGAATGGGTCAACTCAATGGTACAGACAAGGAAGTGGGTTGGATACTTGGCAATCACAGAGATAAGGATAAGAGATGAAGGCCTATTTTGAAGGTAGTAGGCTAACAATCAGTTTGCAAGCTATGAAGACTATATATATATATATATATCTTCTAGTTAGATAATGGGTTTGCAGTTGAATGATCATGGAATAACTCATGGGGACACATGGCATCGCTAGAAGAAGACTGCAGTTCGTGGGTTTGGAAGTTAAACTTCTACCACTGGCAATGGGAATTCTTGGATAGTTTGCTTCCTAAAATCAAGGAGGGGATTGGCCTATCAAGTTTGACATGTATAAGAACTGCTATAAACTGCCTAACTCAATTTAGAAGTTCCTATTTTTAAGGGATTTAAAACTAAGGAGTAATTAAGGAAAGCGGTTCCTAAAATCTAGGGATAATGGGATCATGGTTAGGTAAGCAATCCATTTCAAAAGGAATGAAGCAGCAGCAGTTGAAGGACGTGCTATATATATATATATATATATATATATATATATATATATATATATATATAAGTAGTTAAAGAATGTGGGACACATGGCAGCAGCGGAAGAAGGAAACAGTTCGTAGGTCTGGAAGTTAAGATTCTGCCACTGGACATGGGACAAGTGTCTTGTAAAAAAGAAATAGGCAGCTATTTTATAGGACGTGGGTCCTTCTTGTAAGGCTTGTAATGCCTATAAATAGTGTACTTAGGACTACATTTCAAACTCTCTCAACGACATCAATCAACATTTAATATTTTGTATTTCAATTCAAATAATTTCAATACAAGTCTTTTCAATTCCTTTATATTCAAACACTTAATTTCAATTTTGCATTTCAATTCATTAGATAGCATTGTAGTCTTAACTAAAATTCCTTTCAACGAAGGCAAATCCGAAACCTCACAATTGCTTGATCATTCCAAAAGGATCTTCCTTTTTGTTCGACCTCTCTGAATCTTCCAAAAATTCTGGCACGCTCGCACATTCTAAGTGTCCCAATTTTGTGGAAACACTAATATTATTATCAGAGTAGAAAACCTCTATCAAGTAATAACTTCATTTTTTTTTCCTTCTTTTTCAGATTAATGTTAATCTAAAATGATAACATATTTTAATTTTTAAAAAATGAAATCTGTGATGGGTGCCACTACACTCATTTGTGAATTGATAAGAGTGCAGTTGGATTGTATTTATGGAAGTCTAATTGGTGAGGGTGCTAGACATGGGATTGTATTTTCGAATATATATGCTTCAAAATTGAAAAAACTACTTTCATTTAGATTAATGATATGCATGTCATAATTATTTCGAGAGACCAGAAATTTATAATGAACCTGTCTCATGTGTCAAAAACATTTTAAAATGATCCCAAAAGAACAATTTTTCTATGGTGATCCCAAAAGAACAATTTTTCTATGGTGCGCACTAAGGGAAGGTACCCATGCGTTAGTAGCCCTAAAGTGACCCCAAGAGTACGGTTTTAATCCGGACGATATCCGAGTCTCCAGATTGGTGGATTTCACTCTTTAAATTTCAAGTTGTTATTCCTTGAGGATTTAAACCCTGTCTTGTTATGTGAAATGCTCTAATCTTGTTTACTTGCATAGGTATTATGCCTTATTTTTGATTTCATTTATAACCCTTTTCATGTTATATGAAATGTTCCATCCTTATTTACTTGCATTGATATTATGCATTCTCCTTGATTTCATGCCTTGTCTTTGTCGTGTGAATTGAATTGTTTCGATCTTGTTAATTTTCTTAGTTATCTCGTTCCATGTTACTTTATGCTATCGTGACTTAGGAATGATCCTATACATGTAACTTGACTTAGATTCTAGGTGGCGTGGCCCACATGTAATGATTTATATCAACATGTAAACTCTCTAAACCATTAGATTTCAAGTGTTATTTCTTGAAGATATAAGGACCTTGTTGTGTTATATGGAGTATTTCCTACCTTATTTAATTTGCATAGACATTATGCTTACTTTGTGTATTTAGACCTCATTCGGTATACTTGAAACTATGCACTTGCTTCTTGCATCTAGATTCCTTTTAGCATACTCGTGTCTTATATACTTTCCTTGTGTGTTTGCAATCTCATTAGTATACCTGTGTTTTGTATACCTACCTCATATGTTTTCATCTTCATTTAGTACACTTGTGACTGGTATGCTTGTATGTCGTGTATCTCATTTTAATTGCATGAGTAGCATAGGATGCTCCCTGAGTCTAACCTTTGACATAGACATTAGGTGGCATTACCCTTTTGAATTGTTTCAAGTCAATGTAAAAATCTCTAAAGAAATCGAGTCGTTGCATGTTCATTCTCTACGAGTAAACTTGTTTACTCACCCCGAAGTTACTGGAGGTTTTGATCAGGTATGAAGATATGGTTCATGATGCTTGCTGTTCATTGGGATGGTTTCTAGCTTTTCAGTTTCTATTTCATGCAAATGTTAGCATGGAATATCATTTTATAGCCTTTTGTATAAAACTTGTATTATGTGCTTAAGCACACTTTTTGGTATTCATTCTATGTATATTATATGTGGCCAAGGGCCAAACTTCATTTGTAATCTATATATATTGAAAAATGTAGAATTTTGCCTTTAATGAGAAAAGCATAAAAACTTGAGTTTCAATATGTCATTTTCGCACCAGTGTGTGCATTGTCTATGTAATTCATCCTTTATCATTCATTTGCCATATGTGAGGTGTGGCCAAGGGCCAAACACCATTTAGTTTTCAGTTTTGCATTTTAGTTCACATATTGCATTTTTGGGCTAGAATAGTAGAAACCAAGCCTTTAAGGGTTCATTTTCGAATCGGGTGGTGTAAAGTGTGTTCTGGAACCTCCACTAGGTCGCATTAATCATGTTTGAAGTATGGCCAAGGTCCAAATGGTAATTTCTAATCATTTTTTAGTTTTGGTTTTCAAAATTTTTATTTCAAGTTCATTTTTGCCTTTTTGGCCGTTGGGGGGGGTTGGATTTTGACTCGACCATTTTCGGGAGCCGCGGACCATTCCCGCACGCTCAAAATCACTTATTATGTTTGCGTGCATATTCCTTTCAGCTTAGAAATGCACTTGGGGTCAAATGCATAGTTGGTGCAAAGTGGCATTTTTGCCCTTTTTGAGCCTAATCAGGTCTAGGGGCATTCTAGACATTTCATAGTGTTTTTTTTTGGTTTCTATCCACATGGTTGAGTAGAAAACATGATTTTGGGGGGGGGGGGGGGGGGGGTTGTGTTTTTTTCAAAAAGGCCCAGAAAGTCCTCAAAATCACATTTCAAACTCAGATTCTGCTAAGCCTTTAGCAGAACGAGCGCTCGTAGATGTCGCACGAGCGCTCGTAAATGGGGCAAAGAGTTTTGGCCCTAGGGTGTGCACCGTATGAGTGCTCGTATCCCTTGCACGAGCACTCGTGGTACTGTTCACGCATGTGTGTGTGTGTGTCTTGGTTCAGCACTACACCTTCGACTTCGGATCATCGTATCTCCTTCGTTTTAACTTCGAATTGGTCCGTTCTTGAGTCTAAATTGACCGCGTCGAAATTAGATTTCCAATGGTACCAATTAGAGCTCCAGATTCTAATTATAGCTCATGATATTCAGGTTTTAGTAACATAGTGTCAGTTTTTGGTTCGAACCGGGATAGGGTTTCTCTTCTTTCGACTTCAAGACTTGATATCTTTGCCATCCGGATGCCGAATCAAGTGATTCTTGAGTCCATTTTTGTTTTCTTTCCAGTGGTGTGCTCGGTGGCACCCGAATCCATAATTTCTAAAATGACTATTTTGCGCCTGGGGGCTTATTTGTCATATTTTTTATCTTTTACTTCCACGTCAGTTTTCTTTGAGTTCTGTGACCTTATGGAAGGTCATCTTAGGGTCTTAGAGGTGTGTGGTGCCTTGGGAGACCATTTTCTTATTTCTTGCTTCCGCATTTGGATCCGTTACCGGTCAACTTTTGGGTCACCATTGATGCACCGAGTTGAATAAAACCTAGGTCGTTACAAGTGGTATCAGAGCGTCTGAGTTTGAATACCTTGGATAACGGGTTTTGGGTGCATATCATGCTTGTGTTGCCATGCTCTACGTGTTTAAATGCTTCTTGATGACATGTCTTGTTTGATAACATGTTTTGATTCGATAACATATCTGTTTGCTTATGTGGCAACTTGTTTAAAAGCTTACCTTGACTGTCTTAGCGTATGATATATGCTTGTTTCCTTAGCACATTGTACCTGCTTGTTATTTTTGCATGTGGTATATGCTTATATGCCTGAGTTCATTGTATGCGCCTGCTCATCTTGACATGATTATATGTAGCATATCATCATACTTTATATTCTTTTCTTGTATACACTGGCATACTTTATGTGATCTTACTACTTGTGTGAGTAGATAGTTCGTTGCTATATTGCATTCTAGTTGTCTCCTTTTATGTCTGGCTTTGGCATTGTCACTCAGGATTTGTCGTATCCCTTGGGTGCATTCTTGTTTTACAAGTTTCTTTCTTGGATAGGAGAAATTCATTCTGTTAGGACCCATGTCGGGAACCTGTTTGTTTGTTTTCTTGGTTGGATGTTTCGAGACCTTAGTCTGACGGTTGATGCGAGTAAAGCTCGTGTGAGCGTAGAATCATAGTCTTTGTCTGGTGGAGTAAAACGTGGGCCAGGGAGGCACCGTTTCATTTCTTTTTCCTTAGTGGCTTCTAAATCTAAGGCCTTAAGCCTAGCGGTGCCTATAACATTGTTGCCAGAGTTTTGGGATTAGCTACCCCAACTCTCGCAGATGCTTGGTTCCCGTGGTGCTTTTGGTAATAATTATTTTTGACACTGATGTCATCCGTATCAATAGGTTTCTCAGAGTTGACCTGGTTTGGGGGATGTTATGGACTAGTGCCTTATACTGTCATGCTACATTGCTGACGAGTAAGTGTGGATGGGTTTTGGTCACTGTTCGTACTGCCATGTTGTCACTCTCTTCTTCTATCATGTTTCAACATTTCGTTGTCTTGGGATTCTCTCGGTGGTTGACGTTGAGTTAACGTGCCGATTCGTATGAGGTGTTGTCTCAGTTCGTGTTTTGCGTTCTTCAGTTGATCTGGAAACTTCGGGTGTTGTCCTTCAGTGCTTTATGAGCTGTCATTCATTTGACCTTTTGTTCGGTCCCTATTCTGTTCTTTCCTATATATTCTGAATTTTGGGGATGAAATTCTATTAAGGAGGGTAGGTTGTAATGACCCGGTCATTTTCCTCCCTTTCCTTTTTCCTGAAATTTTACGGATGAATTTTTTTCCGTATAATTTTCCCTTCTGAGCTCTATTTCTCACCACTTAGTGTCATCTCGAGTGCTTGAAAATGGTTTCTGAGACTCCTTCATTTGGATTGACAACTTCCTTTGAGGACCGAGTCATTTCCACATTTTCACTTTTCGGATACTATGCACCATTTCGTCCTTTTCTCTTTTTCGTCTTATCTCCGTTTGTCAGTTTTTGGTACAACCTCACTTTTCATGCTCGGAGTCAGTTTTTGACTTCACGTGCTTTCATCTTGAGTGGTTTCCACGAAATATGTATCTTTACTTTTGCAAGAAAGTACTCTAGTTGCTCCCGGTGTCCATAGGGGCATAGATGCACAATTCTTTATAATCTTTTTCTTTTCTTATGTTATTTTTCATAAATATCTTTTAAAGATATTTTATTTCAGGGGTATCTAAGAAAATATCTTTTGGAAGATATTTTCATTCTAGGGCAGTTTTGCAGTTAACCCTTTTTGTAGGGACCATTGTGTAATTAACGAAACTTATTGCAAAATACCTTGTTTTGAGCCTGGATTCTTGTACAGGATTCATTTTCACATTTCATTGAGTCGTGTACTCTTAGAATTTCCTTCTGGTCGTTTTCCCCAGTTTTAGGGATTTCTGACCTTAATTGCCACCGAACTTGTTTGGGGCATATCTCTCTACTTGGGACTCGGTTTTTCACACCATTTCTTCCATTGTTCATATTTTTGCATTTTGAATCTTTTTCATTCATGGAGTTTTGCTATTTGAGCGTGTCTGCTCAAAATCCACTTTTTCGGACCCGGCGGGACCCTTTCGGGGCACTTTTAGGGTTTTCCTATAAATAGAAAGTCAAAAAGTGAAAAATCACTTTTCCTCTCATCTTCCCCACTCCTAGGCCGACAGTCATGGCAGCCCCTTGGGCTGCCACCTTCTCTCTCCTCCTTTGAACCACTTTTCCTTGGTGAAAAGTCTTCGGCTTTAACGTTTATTGTTCGCCTTGACACCACACACCTTTCCCCCTAATTAGAACCCATTTCTGACCATTTTTCGAGTTTGGGTTTGAAGTCAAGTTGTGATTTTCATGAGGCTTCTTAGGGATTCTTGTTCACCGTGTTGTCCCCGATAAAATCCTTCGGTATCGTCGGATTTGGAGCACTTTTCTTTCGGTGGGGATTTGAGATTTCTATCTCAAATTGAGGTAGGGGGTGTTATAATTTATTTTCTTATTATATTACATGCTTGTGATGCTTATACAACTCATTTACATGTCCTTGTATCAAATCTAGAAACTTTAATTTATTATTTCTTTGTGTAAAATTTAATTTTTCCGGTTATCCATAACTTGTTTGAAACATATGGCATGATAGGATATTATCCCTTGATATGGTCATTGACATATATAAAATTGAGGGCATTTGAATAAGTATTAAAGTTTTTATTTAATATTTATCTTGAATAAATGTTTAATTTATGTGACCTTAACTAGCTTGAAATTAATGTGTGTTAGCATATTATATGAAGCCCTAGCATGCTTTTCAACATAGGTGAAATTGAGAGTAATCGGAGGTATTTTAAAATCTAGAGAATATTTAATTAATTTGATTAATTAGTTTATTCCATGTGTATTATTCACTCAATTGAAATTCTGACTTGATTTTATTGATGTGCATGCCATATACATTCACATATATTATTTGGACAATTTTCGGACAACTTTGATTTCTGGAGAAATTAATTAATTAGGTTAATTAATTTCCACTTAGGGTTTTAATGAGTTAGACTTGTATTTCATGGGGTTTTTGCCTTTTAATCATGTATCGTGACTTGTTGCAACTTAGCTTCATTAATGTTGTTAATTAACTAGCACCCTTACATTGGAATGATTTAATTGTTCATGAGTTGTTAAACAAATAATTAAGTTGTTAATTTTATACTAGTGGTATGTTTGCATCAATGGATCCCTTGTGTTTCAAATCCTAGTTTGTAGTCTATGTAGATGCATACCATGATTTCTCGACATTTCACATGCCATGATAATTAAGAACTTAGGGCATGACTTGTATGTTTCCAAAATCTTGGTTGTGCATGAAATGTGTTTAATGCATTACTTGTATCTTGATGCTATCTTGAATTGCATAACTTGTTGATTTCAGAAACTCGGGGATATCAATCAAAAAGTGACATGGTAGGACTTGGTTCTAGTATGGGAGATAGAGAGCTCCCTACACTATAGTGCGCAATAGGGGAAGGTACCTTTGGGTTAGTAGCCCTAAAATGATCCCAAAAGAACGGTTTTTCTATGGTGCGCACTAGGGGAAGGTACCCATGGGTTAGTAGTCCTAAAGTGATCCAAAGAGTACAGTTTTAATCCGGGCGATATCCGAGTCTCCATATTTGTTGATTTCACTCTTTAAATTTCAAGTTGCTATTCCTTAAGGATTTAAACCCTGTCTTGTTATGTGAAATGCTCTAATCTTGTTTACTTGCATAGGTATTATGCTTTGTTCTTGATTTCATGTATAACCCTTTTCATGTTATATGAAATGTTCAATCCTTATTCACTGGCACTGATATTATGCATTCTCCTTGATTTCACGCCTTGTCTTTGTCGTGTTAATTGAATTGTTTCAATCCTGTTAATTTTCTTAGTTATCTCATTCCGTGTTACTTTATGCTATCGTGACTTAGGAATGATCCTATACATGTAACTTGACTTAGATTCTAGGTGGCATGGCCCACATGTAATGATTTATATCAACATGTAAACTCTCTAAACCCTTAGATTTCAAGTGTTATTTCTTGAAGATATAAGGACCTTGTCGTGTTATGTGGAGTATTTCCTACCTTGTTTAATTTGCATAGACATTATGCTTCTTTTGTGTATTTAGACCTTATTCGGTATACTTGAAACTACGCACTTGTTTCTTGCATCTAGATTCCATTTAGCATACTCGTGTCTTGTATACTTGCCTTATATGTTTTCAATCTCATTAGTATACCTATATTTTGTATACCTACCTCATATGTTTTCATTTTCGTTTAGTACACTTATGACTGGTATGCTTGTATGTCGTGTATCTCATTTCAATTGCATGAGTAGCTTAGGTTGCTCCTTGAGTCTAACCTTTGACATAGACGTTAGATGGCATGACCCTTTTGAATTGTTTCAAGTTAATGTAAAAATCTCTAAAGAAATCGAGTTGTTGCATGCTCATTCTCTACGAGTAAACTTGTTTACTCACCCCGAAGTTACTGGGGGTTTTGATCAGGTATGAAGACATAGTTCGTGATGCTTGTTGTTCATTGGGATGGTTTCTAGCTTTCAGTTTTAATTTCATGCAAATGTTAGCATGGAATATCATTTTATAGCCTTTTATATAAAATTTGTATTATGTGCTTAAGCACACTTTTTGGTATTCATTCTATGTATATGATATATGGCCAAGGGCTAAACTTCATTTGTAATCCATGTATATTAAAAAATGTAGAATTTTGCCTTTAATTAGTAAAGCATGAAAACTTGGGTTTCAATATATCATTTTCGCACCGGTGTGTGCATTGTGTATGTAATTTATCATTTAACATTCATTTGCCATATGTGAGATGTGGCCAAGGGCCAAACACCATTTAGTGTTCATTTTTGTATTTTAGTTCACATATTGCATTTTTGGGCTAGAATAGTAGAAACCGAGCCTTTAAGGGTTCATTTTCAAATCGGGTGGTGCAAAGTGTATTCCGGCACCTCCACTACGTCTTATTAATCATGTTTGAAGTGTGGTCAAGGGCTAAATGGTAATTTCCAATCATTTGTTAATTTTGGTTTTCAAAATTTCAATTTCAAGTTCTTTTTCGCCTTTTTGGCCGTTTGGGGGTCGAATTTTGATTCGGCCATTTTTTGGAGCCGCGAACCATTCCCGCACTCTCAAAATCACTTATTACATTTGCGTGCATATTCATTTCAGCTTACAAATGCATTTGTGGTCAAATGCATACTTAGTGCAAAGTTGCATTTTTGCCCTTTCTGAGCCTAATTTGGTCTAGGGGCATTCTAGACATTTCACTACATTTTTTTTATTTCCGTCTACATGGTCGAATAGAAAACATGATTTTGGTGGGGGTTTCTTTTTTGTGTTTTTTTCAAAAAGACCCAAAAAGTCCTCAAAATCCCATTTCAAACTCAGATTTCTACTAAGCCTTCAGCAAAACGAGCGCTCGTAGATGTCGCACGAGCGGTCATAACTGGGGCAGAGAGTTTTGGCCCTGGGGTGTGTGCCATATGAGCGCTCGTAGCCCTTGCACGAGCGCTCATGGTACTGTTCACGTGCATGTTTATGTGTATTTTGGTTCAACACTGCACCTCCAACTTCGGATCGTTGTATCTCCTTTGTTTTAACTTTGAATTGATCCGTTCTTGGGTCTAAATTGACCGCGTCAAAATAAGCTTTCCAATGGTACCAATTAGAGCTCCAGATTCTACTTGTAGCTCAAGATATTCAGGTTTTAGTAACGTAGTATCAGTTTTTGGTTCGAACCGGGATAGAGTTTCTCTTCCTTTGACTTCAAGACATGATATCTTCACCATCCGGACTCTAAATCAAGTGAATCTTGAGTCCATCTTGATTGATTTTTTGTTATCTTTCCAGTAATGTGCTCGGTGGCACCCGAATCCATTGTTTTTGAAATAACTATTTTGCCCCTAGGGGCTTATTTGTCATATTTCTTATCTTTTACTTCCGCGTCAGTTTTCTTTGAGTTCCGTGACCTCATGGAAGGTCATCTTAGGGTCTTAGAGGTGTGTTGTGCCTTGGGAGACCATTTTCTTGTTTCTTGCTTCCGCATCTAGATCCATTACCGGGTCAACTTTCGAGTCACCATTGACACACCGGGTTGAATAAAACCTGGGTCGTTATATGCTGAACCACTTAAGTGCTGAACCATGTTAATGCTAAACCATGTAAATGTTGAACCATATATGTGTTGAACCATGTTAATGCTGAACCATGTATGTGTTGAACTGTGTATGTGCTGAACCATATAAGTGCTGAACCATGTATGTGCTAAACCACTTAAGTGCTAAACCATGTATGTGCTGAACCATGTTAATGCTGAACCATGTTAATGCTGAACCACGTAAATGCTGAACCATGTATGTGCTGAACCATGTATGTGCTGAACCACTTAAGTGCTGAACCATGTGAATGCTGAACCATGTAAGTGTTGAACCATGTATGTGCTGAACCACTTAAGTGCTGAACCATGTAAGTGCTGAACCATATATGTGCTTAACCATGTATGTGCTAAACCATGTAAGTCAGAATGCCTGAAACACCGGATTTATAAAACTTGGACCATCACAATTCATGATTTCTTTAACAAATTCATTCACTTGTATCAAATAGAGAATAATCGGATAAGTTTTGAGACTTATATTTAATTATTTCCTTTGTATGAAATTTAATTCACATGGTTGTATCTCGTATGAAATGGACTTGTAGCATGATATTGAACTTGTCCTTGACATGATCATTGGCATATCTTGTTCATAGAATATTTGGACTTGCCTTGTAATCTTGATAATTTAATCCTTTAAGTAGATTAAATTTCCTTTTATGCTTCCATCGAGTTAATCATGTCTTGATATTGAACTCTTGTCAAACTTATGAATCGGACTTGTATTTCATGGACTTTTATCTTTTATCAAGCATCATGACCCCTTGTATCTTGGTTTTATTAATGTACTTACTGAACTTGCACAATTGTCTTGGAATGGTTTAATTACTCATGTGTTGTTTAGTAAATAATTAAATCATTAATCTTATACTTGTGGTATATTTACATCAATAGATTCCGTGTGTTTTAAATCCTAGTTTGTTGTCTATGTAGATGCATACCATGATTTCTTGACATTTCACATGCCATGATAATTGATGAACTTAGGGCATGACTTGTATGTTCCAAAATCTTGGTTGTGCATGGAATGTGGTTTAATGCATTACTTGTATCTTGATACACTCTTGGTTGCACAACTTGTTGATTTTGGGACTTGGGATATTAATCAAGATTTGACATGGCTAGGACTTGGTTCTAGTATGGGAGATAGAGAGTTCCCTATATTATAGTGCGCACTAGGGGAAGGTACCCATGGGTTAATAGCCCTAAAGTGATCCCAAGAGTACGGTTTTAATCCGGATGATATTCGAGTATCCACATTAGTTGATTTCACTCTTTAAATTTCAAGTCGTTATTCCTTGAAGATTTAAAACTGGTCATGTTAATTGGAATGTTCCAATCTTGTTAATTGAATTGATAATGTAATTCTTGTAATTTATATCCAAGGAATCTTTTGTCTTGTTAATTGGAATGTTTCAATCATATTAATTGCATTGATAATATGATCCTTATATTCAATTATTTTTCTTGTCGTGTTATATGGATTATCCCAAACCTCGTTTAATTACATTGATAATGTACTCCTTGTTAATCGATATTCGAGTATTATTCTTGTCATGTTAATTGGAATGTTCCAATCATGTTAATTACATTGATAATGTAATCTTTGTTAACCCATATTCGAGTATTATTCTTGTGTTCTTTGGATTATCCCAACCTTGATTTGTTTCATATATGTATGTATCATGATTCATGCTGAATTATACTCTATGGTAGCTCAGGATGCTCCTTGAGTCTCATTTTGACATAGACGTTAAGTGGCATGAACCCCTTTAACATGTTTCACCTTAAGGTGATATTATTGTAAAATGCTAGGTCTATACATGTTTATCTCCTACGAGTGGCTTTTTGTTACTCACCCCAAAGTTACTGGGATCATTTTTCAGGTACAGGATTCAAGACTTGGAGATTTCATTTGCCTTGAGTGATTTGTAGCTTCTTATGACAAAACTTGTATTTTTGTTTTAAATATGTATTGTGTACGTAAGTACACTTTTTGTAATATATTTGATATGTTTGATATAAGGCCAAAGGCCAAGCATGTATGACTACATCTCTATAGACTTGTTCATGTTATGCTTTCGCATTTTGGGATCCGTTCCAGGTCATCACAAGACACACTGGGTTTATAAAAAAATCTAGGGTCATCACATAGTAGTTGCATTAATCATTTTTCTTTACCTTGCTGCAGGATAACTCAACTTGGCAAATTATCCATTACCTAGAAATGTCCATATGACCTATTCATATATAACTAGTTTAAAGTTCAATAAATATTCTCTAAATAATTGCATCGTCATTGGAAAAAAGCAAAGTTTTTGCAATTTAATCAATTAAATTTAACCCTTGCTACCTAAAAGTTTGTAGACTATATATTTTCGTGTTGAAGGCTAGAATTTAAAGTTTAACAAGACATTTGTGAAAGGATATTTTTTGTAGGCAAATAGGGCCACGACCTATATAATACATATGGATTTTTAAAATTATTTTTACATATATATAGAAATTTATATAATATGCACCCCTTAAAAATATTAGTTTCCAAAATTTTCTTTACTTTTTCCCTTTTTCTCCTTCATTTACTCTTTAAATTTCTTTAATTTTCATTTTAAAAAATGTCAAAATTTCCTTCTACTTTGTTTCTGTCATTTTTCTTTCCCTTTTTCTTCTTTTTTGATTTTTCCTTCTACTTCTTAAAATTATTCATTTTCTTCTTCTATTTTTTTATTATTTTTTTTGCACAGTATAGTTGTGCCCTTGAATCTAAATCTTGGCTCCGCTCCTGCACAAAGGTCTTGTTTCATAAGAGGTACACAATAAGCTTGTTTTATAACCAGTATTCAAGAAACAATCCCAAAAAGTTTACATAGATCGAAGACCAGAAAAATGTGATAGTCGTGGAGACTAAGAATTACTGAAAGTTAGCAATTGTACTTTTTGTGTTGAAGGCTATAATTTGAATTATGTATTGACCTGCCTTCCCACCGCCGAACTTGAAACCCAATTGGGCTTTCTAGAATCCAAGTACAGCACCACCACCAACACCCAGATTGGAGCTGATTTAATAGTAGGAAACCACATATGTCTTATCCAAATTTATGAACACCCAACTAGTTATGAAATATAAAATTTACAAAAAACCCTTTATGATAATTAATACATTTAACAGAACTAATCTCTTGCTCGTGGTATCCACACCTTTTATAGTAATTGTTAGATTTAAACTCACTTATCTCCTTTCCAAATACAATAAAACCACATTATCTCTATTCTAAATATTTAAAATTAATATTACTACTTAAAAAATATAAAATAATTACCAAAAACGCACTAGAATACTTTCAAAATCTTATTTGTGTCAAACCTATACTCATCTAAAAACTTCATTCAATTCATGATCACATCAAAATCAGAATTCTGAGAATTTTGAGAAGAAGTTCTTTTCTCACTGCAAAAATGTTGGTCCTAGCCTTATATTAGGGCTTGTTCTTTAAATGTCAAAAGTGAACTCACAGATCCATTACTATGATATTCCATCCTTTCTGGTGTGTGCAAGATGAATTTGATATACACAGGGGTAGTATAGTCATTTTCATAAGAGAGAGCTCATGTTACATACAATGAGTAAGGTACATTGTATTACAAATCATATTTTCAGGCCATCATAGTCACTTTTCTGGTGTATTGTGTGTAATGTGGATTTTATCATACTCAGGGGCAATTATGTCATTTCAAGTATGAGTATACTTATTATATATATATGATAATGCTAAATATTTCATATTCGAGTCCTTAAACGTGCATATGTCTGTAATAACCCAGTCATTTTCCTTTCTTTTCCATTCTCTCAAATTTTACGGATAATTTTTTTCCGTTGATTTCTTTTTCCGAGTTTTCTTTTTCCGTCATTTTTCACTATCTTTTCATTTTGTGTAACCTATTAGGTCGTTCTCGGATTAGATTTTGACCTTGCATACATTCATTTTACTTGATTTCTATGTGATCCACATTTTTACTTTTGTAGAAAAGCATGCTAGATGTTCACTTTTGCCCATAGGGGTATAAATGCAAAGATTCTTGAAAATTATTTTCTTTACTTGGGGTATTTTTTATAATTATCTTTTGATAAAATTTTGTATTTAAGGTTATTTTAAATATATATTTTGAATTACACCTCATTTTTGGCTTTCTGAAAAATTCACTTTTTGAGTTATCTAGTGGAGGGGTATTTGTGTAATTATGGAAATTTTTTGGGTTCAAACTTTTAGGAGGGGTTTATTTTCGCTTTTTATGGACTTTGGTACTTCCAAAATATTTTTTTGATTTTTATTTAATTTATTTTGAATTTTCGAACCCCGTTAGTCGTCAATCTTGTCCAGGGCATATCACCTCGTTCAGGACTCGGTTTTCGACCTCGTTTCTTTCATTGACCTTAGAATTCAATTCTAAAACTTTTTTGTTCACAGACCATTGGCATTTGAGAGCATCTTCATTGATTTCACTTTTTGGACCAGGACGGGGCCGGTTCGGACTATTCGGGACACCATTTTGACCTATTTGGGGTTAGTGGATGAGAGAAAAAGCGTCTCTTTTATTTCTAAAGTAGCAAGCACTAGCCTCCATTGAAGAACCTTAGAGCTACCCCTTCTCTCTCCTCTTTTCATTTATTTCCTCTTTGATTTTCATCTTCGCGATTTATACTTTTTTGATCTACTCGACGACGCGGTCATTTCTATCCGATCGGTTTCTGATTTGCAGCACTTTGATTTTTGGGCTGAGAGTTCAAGCTTGGATTTGGGTCTTCTCACTTAAGGATTCTTGCTCTCCTTGTTGTCCCCATCAAAACCCCAAAGTTTCGTCGCATTTTGTGGAGTTTCATTTTGGTGAGATTTGAGATTTTCATCTCAAGTGAGGTAGGGGGCATTTCATATTTATATTCTTAGGGTTTTACATGTTTTTGAGGTTTATATAACTTATATGCATTCTTAAAGTTTAGATCTAGAAATGATTTTTGTTTTAATTAAATGATGATTTAATTTCATAGTTGAAGCATGCTTAGATTTAATTAATAATATGATATTTAGAGAGCCCATGACTTGTAGTTTATCATATATTATTTTTAAAATTTTTAGATGAATTTTGAAATCTAGAGATTTTTAATTAATTAAGTTAATTAAAAATTAATTAAGTGTTCTAGTGGCTTAATTAGACTTTTGATTTGATATTTGAGTTCTTCATGATATGTTGCTTATTATGTGTTAATTTTATGTCATTTGGTGATGTTTTGCAACCTAGAGGAATTAATTAATTTTTATTTTATTAGCTTCTATTTAATGAAAATATGATTTATTTGTACCTTTGATGTTTTCAAGGCCTATTATGTTACAAGCCATGGTAGTTGAGGACTTAGGGCATGTCTTGTGTGTTTTCACAATTTGATTGTGTATGATATTTGATTAAGTACATTTAGTATATGTGTATATACTTGTTGTGCACTATTTGTTGATTTTGGAAGCTTGGGGATGTCGTAAGTTTGACTATGGCTAGGGCTTGGCTCTAGTACGGGGGATTTGAGAGCCTTCTATTTTAGTGCGCACTTAGGGGCAAGTACCCACGGGCTAGTAACCCAAATGATGCTTAGTGTCGGTTTTATTCCGGCGTAACGTCTAAGATTCCACTTGTTTGATTTCGCATTTTAAATTCCCAGTTGTTTACTTTACAAATTTATATTTTGTTATTTGACATTTGATGTTCAATGTTGTTTAGTTGCTTATATATTGTGGTTTATGATGTGGATATTCTAATCTAACATAGGATGATCCCTTAGTCTCACCTTGGACATAGACGTTAGGTGATATGAACCACATCGATTGATTTATATCAACTTATAAGGACTTGCAAAACTTTAGGTTATACGCATGTTCATTTCCTACGAGTAAACTTGTTTACTCACCTTCATTGTTGAGACATTTTTTAGGTAAAGAACCATGCTTTAGGGATGCACAACATCCTTGAAGCTTGCTTATGGTTTAATGAGTTGGCGTATTTCCATTCATGCACTTATTAGCATGATCTTGCTTTAATTTGAGTTTATTATGTTAAAACTTGTAACTTCTATTTGGGATATGTAACAAGTACCTAAATGCATCATTTGAGACTTATTTGACATGTATATGATGAGGCCAAGGGCCAAGAACCTCATGCTTTACTTTTATGCTATTTGATATTATGCTTAATAATGAGAAAAATTTGAAAATGCGAAGCTCTAGCATGTCCGTTTCATTTTGGTCGGTGGGAATTGCGTTTTATCACTTTTACTAATACTATTTTATTATATGTGACGTGTGGCCAAGGGCCAAACGATTCTTTGAATGCATCTATGATGATTGACTTTAAAATTTGAGTAAAAAAGTTTTTTTTTTTTTTTTTTTTTTTATGATTTTTGGGGTTCAAGCATGTCATATTTTGCATATGGTGTATTTTGAGGTCATAAACCATTGGGATGCATTTTATTATATATATTACATTTGCTAGAATGATTACATTGCATAAAATATCATGGTTGTGTGTTATGGTTGATGGTAGGCTTCAAATTTTTCATTATAAGGCATTTTTGAGGTTTAATAGGTCAAATTTTTTATTGGACATAATTGGAGGTCATGGACCACTCCCACACACTTCAAAACACTTATTACGCTTGCGTGTGCAATCGTTTTAGCTCACAACTTCATATTTAGTCATTTGAACACTTGGTTGCTCTCTTTTTTACATTTTTTGTAAAATCTGGTTTAGTGGTATTTTGGGGATTTTCCTTCAAAAATAAATTCCTGTCTTGATATGGTCACTTAGAAAATGTGATTTTAGGAGGTTCTTCACAAATGTTTTCTAAAAAATGTCATCTCGGCCTCCAAAACCCTGTGTCAAATCTGATTTCCTGGTGCACACTTCTTAAGAAAAAAAATGTGATCACAAGGGTAGTTTGGGGATTTCACATCAAAAATAAATTTTTCCTTTGATATGGTCAGCTTGGAAAAATTATTTTAAGGGGGTTCCTTTTTTGTGTTTTTCCAAAAAAGGTCGTTTTGGGGTCCAAAATCACGTTTGAAGTCTGAATTTTCTGTGCACATAGTAGGTGGCAGCAGCCCCTTTGGCCGACACGACATTGATTTTTCGTCGGGTCTTTTCTCCCTTATCTAGATTTTGTTTTGGGTGAACTTTTTTTTGAACTTCATTAATTTTTCATTGCATGTGAAATGACCATTTTTCCGTTGGGGCATATTTGGCCTATTTTCACCTCTTGCTTCCGCATTTGTTCTTACTTCTGCTTCCGCATTCCGGACCCGTTATCGGGTCAACTTTCAGGTCGCAATGACTTATCTGGGTTGTGAAAATTCAGAACGTCACAATGTTAATGCTTTAACGATACCTTTATCTTGATTTTTATTTTTGTTTCTGTTTCTTGGCTATTTGTAGATTTTTACTCAGAGATTTAGACAATTCCATGGATTTATGCTTGGAATGGTCTTCTCGATGATTTAGGAGATGTCCTGGACTTTTCAAGTCAATTTGGGATTCAACCAGGAAGTTTTGAAGAAAACAAGGCTTTAGGGCTCAAGCACAACTTTTGTGATATCCCCAATTTCGGAGACACGGGTTGATCAAGTTGTCACGCCCCGAAAATTTTTGAATAAAATTATCAATTTATTCAAATCTAAATACATCAAAATACACCCATTAAAAAAAAAATGCTCTCTTTTATACAAAATCAATTCCTTCAAATATACACAAAAATTCTCTAAATAAATAAAATAAATCCTGCAATGCCGACTCTTCCACCTAAGCCAGAATCTAGCAATCCCCGTTCATCATCGGTACCTGAAACTGGAGGGTGGTAAGACGGAAAGTTCCAGTAAGAAAAACCATAACAAGAATTTCATGGAGGTTTAACAAAACAGCTTCACAAAATATACATATTCATGTGAGTATATAAACAAAATACATATTCATTTAATTAAAACATTTAATAAAAACTATTGAAGCAAAACTACTCCAAGCCATTCAAGGTATAGAGAACCCTACACTGAAAAAGAATTTTCCTCACTGGATCATCAAAGCCTCAAGCTCCAGCCTCCTCTGCAGACTCTTTCTCTCTCTCTTTTTCCTCTTAAACTCTCGGCTCACTCTCTGCCTCTCTCTCTAATTTTTTCTCAAACTACTCTCCTCTTTATTTTCTCTTCTGTTTCTTCATACAAACCCAAACACATACACCTTATTTAAAGGCCATTCCACCGACACTGTATATATCTCACCGTACAAAAAAAATCTCATTCTTATACATTTAACCAAACCCACGTGAAGCCCACACACTTTTGGCCAAACAAATCAGTTAGTGGGTCCCGCCACCCACTTTCCTTTCTTTCTTACTTTCCTTTTCTTTTTCTCTTTCCAATTCGGCCGCCACCTGCTCTATTCTATCACCATAATTCATATATGTATATATATGTGAACACAATATAAAACCAAATCAAACCAATCTACTCCTTAAAAATCATCACCTAGTGTCCCCACCAATTAACATTTCCCATTTTCCTCTCACACTTCGGCTGGCAGCACCTTATCCACACAACTTATATATATTAAAAATATATATATATACATGCAACAAAATAAAAAATAATCTATTTCAAGATCTTGAGTGGGACCCACCCATCATTTCCTTTTTCTTTTTCCTTATCTTCACACCATTTCAATACCAAACAACACCAACTATCAGCCACCAAAAACAAAGCCACGTGAAGAAAATTCAAAGCTAAAAGAATTTGGCCCAAAAAGTCTTTAGAGGGACCCACCACCATCACATCATAATTCTTTCTTTTCTTTCCTATTTCGCTGCCCCCTTGTATTCCATCAAATGCTATATATATATATATATATATATATATATATATATATATATATATATAATATGCAACAAACCAATTCAACCCATTAAATAATTCTATTAAATAATTATAATGGGTAAATCTCTAATAAAAATTAAATACTCAATCTTAACAACTAAAAATCATATAATAAATTAAATTAAATTCCTAAAAATTTGGGTTGTCACAATCTCTACCATTAAAAAAGAATTTCGACGACGACGTACTCAAATCTGTGGTAGCAATGACAGTGCCTAGTGCTCGCCCACACTTACTCGTCAGTAAGGTAGCATCAACGGCAACTAGCACTCGCTTAAAACACACAACTTGTACGGTAGCATGACAGTATAAGGCACTAGTTCATAACCTACCCCCCACTAGGTCTACCCACGAAACCTCTCGAAACAAATGACATCAATGTCATAAATCATCATTACCAAAAGCGCCACGGAGACTAGACATTTTATGAGATTTGAGATATGGTCCAAAGATGTCCGACCGGACCATTCTGGCCAATCCCAAAACTATGACAATAATGCCATAGGTACCGCTATACTCAAGGCCTTAAATCCTCAACACAACAAAACCAACAACTCCAACGTCTCAAAATACAACAATCAACAACCTCAATCAAGATTCCAAAGCCTAACAAGAAAATCAAAACCTCCTGAATCAGAACGAACCTCACCACAAGACATTTCATCGAAAGTCCTACATATCTCCTTAAAACAGATCAACTACAAAATCACACCGTAATCAAACATCAGACCCACATCCCTATCACGGATAACTAAATCCTGAAATACAAGTCCACCAAGTGGCGCACATATTCAAAATCCTGACAACCAAAGTCACATCACGAGTCTCTCAAAACCATGCTTAGCATCACCAAGCTAAATCAAAATTGCTCAATTTCCATCCAATAACAACTATTGGAACTACGATTCCTCAAAACCATGCCTAGTCATAACTAGGACGAGAAAACTCCACAAACAAGCCATATCTGACAGTGATCTTCCAAAACTTCTCCTAAGAGTCAACCACATCCAAGTCTCCAAAACCAAAGCAAGTCACCAAAAGACATCCCTAAACTACGTCAAACTCGCACAATGAATCAACCAAATCCTCAATCAAATGGACACAATTCCCTGCAAAATGTTCTCACACTAATCAACTCACTCTGAGCACCACAACTCCATCAACAACTACGGCAAAAACTCCCCAAGGGAAGACACGAAGGAAAGGGAACCACTAGTCCTAAGAAGGACAACACCATGACTCCATCTCTGAAATGAAAGACAATATAGTTAAAGACTTTACCCCTTACATAGAAGTCGACCAAAATCCGTTAAATCCTCACCAAGGACTCAAGACAACAATGGTGATCCTCACGGACCAACCAACCCCAAAACTATGCACAAGGTGACAAAGAGAAGAGACTCACTACTTGTGAAGTCCCTAACACGAACCAAGAAAAGGAGGAGAAACCCTATTCTCCCACAAGTGTCAACACGACGACCACGAAGACGAAGCATTCTTCCCACCTTAAGGAAGTGGACAGCTCAAGATAAAACGGATGTGACAACTCCTCTACAAGGAATTTCACAACGAAACCATTGTGGATACCCGCATACACACTACGTGCGACCAAGGGAAACAAAAAGGAAAACTAAACATAGAAGTCATGAAATTAACAAGGAAATGTAACTACCAAGTAAGTAAATCTACTCACATAGATAAAATCAAGGGTACATGCGGCACGTCTACACGTAAACACAAGAGCATGTCATTAAAGCATAGTAACAACATGGCATCTTTAAGCATATAAATAAGGCATACTAATGTCACATAACAAGAAGACAAATGTGGATAGACCTCCACCTACTCATGCATCGCAATATCACAAATCATACAACTAACATGGTAGTAAATGAAACTACAGAAGATCAAATGATGCAACAATGAACCTTATAGACATCGTGTCCTAGAGTGTCTAGGTAAAAAGAAAGACTAGCCCTAGCCATAAACTGTCTCTAAAAACCAATGCGGCAACAACCTGTCTCAAAACAAACGTGAGCCTTTACCAAAATGGTAAGACTCTAACAATCCATCTCCGAATCTAAAGGTAACACTACAAGTGACACTAACAATGCAATGCTCTCTCTAACCCAACACATCAATCAATCGACTCGACCGCAAAAGCGTCATCACGCAAAGAGAACTCAAAGAAAATGGTAACCATAGCCATACCAAAAACAACCAAATCAAGCAACATGACTGATCCCCAAAACAACCATCATCATCATCAATCAAAAGGACAACGCCTATCAAAACAAAATCAACATTGATTCCATCCGAACTGCACTTGTAGCTAGCCAATACAGTAGCATGACAGTGCCATGCACCAGCCACAAACTTACCCGCCGATGAAAATTGTAATCCCAGAAGAATCATCCTGAACAACCAAGGATCCTAAGAGATCCATAATCTCATCATGGCCCAAAACCAACAAATCCAGTACTATGGCAATGCCAAATGACTCACCTCACACGAGCCTAAACAAAAGGTGTCTCTCCACCTGCCTCAAAACCAATGCTAGGTCGACAATAACCTATACTACCACGAAACCAACTGAGAATCACCATCAACCTCAACTCGTGCCTTAATGACTAATTCCATGTCATGCCAAATATGCAACACAGTCATGCATACACAAATCTAATCTAGCATACATCACATGTCATGCTCTTTACATTAGAATAAAATCATGCTAAATAATGACATGCCACATATAGCACATAAGCATATAAACATGTTATCAGGCCAAAACATGTTATCATGAAGCATATAAACACGTAGAGCATGGCAACAAAAGTATGATATGCACCCAAAACCCATCGTCCCAAGGTATTCAAACGTAGGAGCTCTGATACCACCTGTGACGGTTCAAGTTTTACAACCCGGTGCGTTAGTGATGAACCGAAAGTTGACCCGGCAACGGGTTTGAAATATAGAAACAAAACCAAAAACATAGTTTCTAGAGATATCAATCATCCCTAAGACACCCAAGTGACTTTCTATGAAGTTACGAAACTCAAAGAGAACGAAAACAGAAGCAAAGGTCAAAATGGGCAAAAACCATTAACCAAGGGGCAAAATGGTTAATTTATAAATAAAAGAGAAATTTGACTCAAAACAAGTCCAATGATATCCAAAGAACCTAAACTAATCATTTCACAACATTCCAAGAGGTTCTAAGAACTTTGGACAAGAATCCCACAAAACACCTATTCTTGGTTCAACCAAAATCCTGACACTACTTCACTAAAACTTGAATAACTCCCACTGTGATTTGAATTTGAGAATAAAATTGGTACCATTGGAAATCTGACTCAAATACATGAATTTAGGCTCAAGAATCACCATATTTGGGTTAGAAATGAAGGAGATATGACCATTTGAAGTTGGAACAATAGTGTTGAAACAAACTGAAGAGGCAGCTGAGTGTATTCTATTTAGGTCGACCGAAATAGCCATTTTGGTTGACCAAAATTGGCAGAAACTCCCCAAAAAACTGAATTTTGAAGAAAAGTCATTTCGGTAGGCCGAAATATGGCATCGGTCGACCGAAATGAACCTAAACAGTGAAAATGGCTACTGGAAAGTGAGATTTTGATGTTTAAATGAATTCCAAAAGGCATCAATCGGCCGAAATGACTCAAAATGGCACTGAATGACTTGTTATGGACAAGAAATGTTGAGGCTTCACCCAAGCCTCAAACACCAACATGAATGTGGTCCAAAAACATGATTTTAAGCTATACAAGCATGGCAACAAATGTACTTTACATAATGACATGTGTTACAATGGCCCATGACTTGATTACAATTCATTTACAAAATTTGACATGACAAACCCCCAAAGTTGGAAAAAATTACATTTCAAAGGTAAAACTTGAAGTTTAAATATATACACTTGAACTTTAAAGTTTGTGGCCCTTGGCCTAATTTCATACATATCAAAAGTGTTCCAAATAGTGTATCTAAGTACACTTTACATAATTTTTAGGCAAAAATGGCATATTGTACCTAACTAAGTATTACAACTTTATAGGAAAAACTTAAACATGCTAACACTTTCATGTGAACGAGAAAACATTTAAATGGACTTCAAATCTACAATTCACCCAAGGCAATGCAAATCCTCAAATCTTGAATCTTGTACCTGAAAATGACCCCAGTAACTTTGGGGTGAGCAACATAAAGCTACTCACAGGAGATGAGCATGCATAGACCTAACATTTTACAAAATTATCACCTTATTCATGCAATTTAAACAATATAGAAGCATGTGGTACAACGCGGTAAAATATTCAATATACAAGTATACTTGGCAAGAATGAATTATCAGGCAATTCAACAAAATTGGTACTTGCAATACATTAAAATGATATATATATATAATTTCTCAAATTTATCAACTTGAAGTTTAAAACTCAACACTTACAAAATGATATAATGCAACATAGTTGTAGTCTCCAATATAGCACATCAAAGTATAGATCATCAAAGTTACTAACTTGTAATCAAAATTGCAAAGTTAACTAAAGTGCTATAATTAAACATAATTTGAACCTCCAATATAAAACATCAAGTTATAAATACTCAAAGTTATCAACTTGAAAATGAAATTGCGAAATCAAACAAAAGTGGATACTTGGACATCACGCCAAATCAGACCGACAACGTGGTTACTTTAGGGTTACTAGCCCATGGGTAACCGCCCTATGTGCGCACTAGACTATAGAGGGACAATTCCCCGTATTAGAACCATGTCCTAACCATAGTCAAATAACGACATCTCAAAGTTTCCAAAATCAACAAGTTGTGCAACAACGTATATATCAACATATATATACAAGATAATCAGCTATATACAACGCACAACCAAATTTGGAAACACATACGATATATGCTCTAAGTCCACAACTACTATGGTATGAAAGATGTTAAAAAACAAAGTGTGCAACTCATTACACAAGGTAAAAATATATTCAATGCAGGAAACATATTCTCATAAATATAAATATAACAATAATGTTATCCAATGCTCAAAACATAAACAAATGAATATACAACAAGTCAAAGTCCATGATTTAAACATAGAATCAACTTCTAAAACGTAATCAAATCCATGGAACAATTAGAAAGAATTTAATTAAATAAAATAATTAAATTCTCTAGATTTTAAATCAATTCCAAATAACCTCAATTTAATATATGTTGAAGGATATAGTATGGTCATCACATATATAACATCAAATAACTAAATAAGTGATTAAAACGCTTAAAATAAAATTAATTAAGCTAATTAATTAATTTCCTCTAGATTTTTAAACAACTCCAAATGCTCTCAAATTAACATAGGTTAGAGAACATGCCAATGCCTACTTTAATATCACATTTCTAGTTGATTTTATGCACGATACAACCATGTGAATTAAACTTTCACCAAAGAAAAATATTAAATAAAAGTTACAATTCTCATTCAAATATTCCCAATTTAATATATGTCAACAAGTGTGACAACCCTAGATTTTTTACAAACCCAGTGTGTCCTGTGATGACCCGAAACAGATCCTAAAATGCGGAAGCATAAAATGAACAAATCAATAGGGATGTAGTCATACATACTTGGCCTTTGGCCTTATGTCATACACATAAAATGAATGTCAAAAGGTGTGCTTAAACACACATTACATACTCAAAATTTAAAATGACATGTTAAACCAAACATTACATAACAACTTCAAAAGAAAAGATAAACATGCTAACACTGGCATGTGAACAAGAATACAATAAAAAGAACTTCAATTCTACATATCGCCCAAGGCAATGGCAATTTCCCAAGTCTTGAATCATGTACTTGAAAATTGTCACCAATAACTTCGGGGTAAGTAACATAAAGTTACTCGTAGGAGATGAGCATGCATAGACCTAGCCTTTTACAATAATATCACCTTAAGGTGAAATAAGTTAAAAGGGCTCATGCCACCTAATGTCTATGTCAAGATGAGACTCATGGATCATCCTAAGCTACCTTAGAACATTTCTAGTATAAATCACATCATTCATGTAATTTTAACAACATAAGTTCATGCTATACAAAGTAACAAGATATGGATTCTCAAAGTTATCAACTTGAAATCTAAAATATAAAAACAACAAAAGTGGGTTATGCCACCTAACATCTACATTCCAAATGAATCTATAGGATCATTCCTAAGCTACATTTGAACAACAAAACATAAATCACAATATCTATGCAATTTAACCAACATAGAAGCATGCTTTACAAAGTAACAAGATATAGATTCTCAAGGTTATCTACTTGAATCTAAAGTATGAAAATAACTAAATATAACAATTTAGTATAATTAGAATTTCTAATACCACACATAAAGACATAGATTCTTGTAGACACCCAATTTTGTCCCTATCCATTTGAAGGAGTATTTCGGTAAAAACTAGTTTGGCCAAGCCAGGAAAATTAGAAAATCAGACCACTAGATCATAAAATGGATGCCACTAATGGTTCCGAAAGGACTCAAAACATTAGAGTACACCTAGAGTCAGGTTCGCAATGCGACTCCTAGCACTTGATCAAGGAAGGGGCAAAAAATAGTAATTTTGCACCCCTAACCTGTTCAAGTTTGATTAAACTTGAAAAGAGCGGTCTAATATAATTATCAAATAAAAAATAGACCTTACTATTGTGTCCAAAATGCGTCAAAACCTTAGAGTTGAAAAAAAATTAATAAATATTAAATGAAGAAAATAATATAAAATAATAAGTAATATAAAAATAAAAACTAAATAAATAAATATTAAATTTTGTTAATTGATTAATTGAAACACATTCAGGTCGTAGCCTTAAGCCACAAGAATAAGACCAAATATATATATATATATATATATATATATATATATATATATATATATATATTAATACAATAGAAATATAAAAAAAGGAAAGGAAAAAATTATAAACTAAAAATAATGATAAAAAAGTAAAATAAATGGTGTTGGAAGATAACTCAATCTTCTTATTCTGTTTTATTTTTTAAAATTCAAATAAATAAAGCTGTTAAAGATAGATAATTTATATATTCTTATCTCATCAGTTATTTTTTTTTTCTCGCTGGTAAAATCTATTTAAAGGAGGTAGTATTCATATTTTAGGGAGGAGGAGACACCCATTATAAACCCTAATTAGGGATACACCAAATACGAACCCTACATATCGACTCATATGTAGACTTTATTTTTCTCTCCTCCAGTCGATGCTTATACAGAGACCAATTTTCGGAACCCAATGACCAACCCTAAAAGCCGTCTTCGTGGTTACCAGGTATCCAAGGGGGAGGTCGATAGCACATACACGGCTATACACACACCAAACATCCCTATAAATCTCTCCTTATATTATAGAAATCTCTCGCTATATTTAATTTTATATAGCCTCAACAATTTCGAAGCCCCATATTTTGATATAGCCCCAAAAGTCTTCAAACATACAAAAGAAGCCTCAACAGTTTTCATGCGTACAGTAGAAGTTGAGAATTCGTCTACAATTTTCCAACATCTAAAGTGGAGCTAAAGCACTACCCAATAATCTCATTGAAAAACAAAAAGCACCAAAGGTATTTTTCCAAACCTTTATTTATTTATTTCTTATTTTGCCATCAATTCATTCACTTGCGGGCTTTTTATTTTCATCATAAACTGTAGTTCTTAAGGGATGTCAATATAAATGATAATCATGTAAGCTATTGATTTTGTCAGATTATGCCTAAAAACCTTCTATGTTCATTAGTGTACAAGTAGTGTGTTGTGTACATACATTCATATTATAGCGTTCTAGTCAGATTATAGCTTTGAACAATTTTGATATTATGATTATTTGATAGTATAAAATGTGACTGTTTTGTAAAACTCCAATGGTACACGTCGGAAGAACTATTTGATGATTTTAAATAAGATTATTGAACTATTTGATGACTTAAAATAAGATTATTAAAATCATTATTATTATTTTGCTAAAATAAAACATCCATTTCTTAACAAAAACACTAATGAAGATTAAAAAATAAGACTATTAGTATTTAAACATTATTAAAGGGCTTCAACTAAAATGGCTTCATTATTGTACAGATTTAACATTTTTATTCTAAGGTGATTAGATCAATTCATATTTTTAATTAGGCCTTGTTTCAGGACCCTTTTATTATTAAGTGCTTTGAGAATATAATATTCATATGACTATAAAAAAGGTGTTTTAAATCATCTACCCTGGAATAATTATTTTCTTAAAGGAATTCTATTTAGAATCGTATTTTCTAAGAAAGATGTAATTTCTAAAAATAATATTTTCCAAAAAAATAAAGTTTTCTTAAAATAAAATATTTCCAAACATCACATAAAATTTAAAAGGCTGATAGGAGTCATTCTAATTCTTGTAGATATGTTCCGAAGACATGTTTTCCTTATAAGAGTTTGTAAATTCTAAAGGTATAAGATTTTAGGAATTGGTCTTCATATCATAAAGGCCTAAGTGCAACTTTTTCAATGTTATTAAAAAATCTCAGTTTCACATTCTTAAGATATATGTAAACACTTTGGGGCTTACAGGTCTATTTCAATTTTTCAAAGGCAATAATCTGCTACTTCAGTGTTAATTAGGTAGAAACTAGAGTTTCTTAAATCCTAAATCTAGCAATCTTAAAACTAAAAAATTGTAACATCAACATCAACCTAAAGTATAGAATATCAAATCTTACTAAATATATGGTTAGAGATTCAATCTTTGATTAAATATTTTAAAATTAAATCTAAATATTATTTTATTTTATAGACTCATAAGTCAACTTTATTTTAAAATCATACTCTTTTCTAAAATAAAAATTCTCTTCAAAGCTTTTACTTAGAATTACTCTAAAAAAACAAACTTAAATATGCTAAGTCTTTTAAGAACTCCTAAGTTCATTTCTTTCAATAGAACTCACATGTTCAAATATATATATATATATATATATATATATATATATATATATATGTTTTAAGGCCATTTTTTTTTTTCCTTTCTTTCTTTTCTTAATAATATGTGCTTATAAAAGTATTGATCTTATCTCTCATAGATAGGGTTAAACTTTCAAAGCTATATTCAATGGTGCATCTTCAAATGCTAAATTTATACTTATAATTTTAATAATATGTGCTTATAAAAGTATTGATCTTATCTCTCATAGATAGGGTTAAACTTTCGAAGCTATATTCAATGGTGCATCTTCAGATGCTAAATTTATACTTATAATTGTAATAATATGTGCTTATAAAAGTATTGATCTTATCTCCCATAGATAGGGTTAAACTGTGATGGCCCAAGTTTTTCAACCCGGTGCGTCAGTGATGAACCGAAAGTTGATCCGATAACGGATCCGAAATGCGGAAGCAAATGATAAACAAAGGTCTTAAGAGGTAGGAGTCACCTCTAAGACACTAATGTGACCATCCATGAGATTACGGATCCTTAAGAGAGCAAAAATGGAATCAAAGGTTAAAAAGAACAAGATTTGTCATCCAAGGGGCAAAATGGTCAATTCACATTTAAAAGGATAAACTTGACTCTAAACAAGTCAAATAAGGTTAATAAAACCTAATCTAATCATTTTGTAACATTCCAAGAGGTTTCATGAACATCGGCTAAAAATCCCACATAATGCCCTATCCCGGTTGAAGTGAAAACTGACACTACTTCACTAAAATATGAATAACTCCCATTGTGTTTGTAATATGAGGATGGGATTGATATCATTGGAAATATGACTCAAAATCCTTGAGTTTAGGCTCAAGAATCACCCCATTTGGATTAGAAATGAAGAAGTTATGACCCGTTGAAGTTGGATGATCAGTGCTGAAACTCAACAGAAGCTAGGCTCGGGATCAGGCTATTTCAGTCGACCGATATGAAGTTTTGGATGACCAAAATGGAGATGCTGAGACCTAAAATCATGAAGAAAAGATGCAATTCATTTCGGTAGACCGAAATAAGGGTTCGGTCGACCGAAATGAGCTTTGAACAGTTGATTTGGCTACTGGAATGTGATGTTACTGTGCAAATACCAAACCATTTGACATTGGTTGACCGAAATGGAGTTTCGGTAGACTGAAACACCTCGAAAACCTGCTGCTGAACCTACTATGAGCCTAAGGTGTTAAGGTACTACCTCAACTTTGAATCCCATGATACTTTAATTCAAAATGGATGTGTAAAACTGATTTTTCATGAGTTTTGAGAATGTAAACATGTCAACAAGTTTGATATGAGTAAATGAATATAAAACAATGGCCCATGGCCTCATACACTTCATTTACAAGATTTTAACTTCTTAAACCTCAAAATTTGATTAAAAGACATTTGAAGCAAAACTTTGTTACGAAAAGTGTCCAAGTACAAAAGTAGACATGCTTGGCCCTTGGCCTCATTACATACTTGCTTCTAATGTCAAAAGTGATTACTTAAGCATCTTACACATCAAAGAAGTTAAATAATCTTCAAAAGTACCATACATACATGGTATACAAAATTATAACTTCAAAAGTTAAGCATACTAAACATTTGCATGTTTATGAAGACCAAGTGAAAAAGATAAAGGAGAAGGTGAAAATGGTGAGTGGAGTGTCTAGAGAACCTCCACTCACTATGTGCTCTTACACTACCTCTCACACACACACATGCAAGACTAAATCTTGAGCTTACACTTGTCACCAATCTAATGCCTCTTCCAAGACTTAATCCTATACCCACACTTGTCAACAATAATCAATGGTTACATGTGCACCAATCCTAAGCCAACACATGGATTGTAATGACCCGGTCATTTTTCTTCCTTTTCTTTTTCTCAGATTTTAACGGATATTTTTTTTCCGTTGTCTTTTCCTTTTTGGGTTCGATTTTTCATCACTTGATGTCATTTCGAGTGCTCTGGAATGATTTCCGAGACTCTTTTCCTTGGATTGACAACTTCCTTTGGGAATTGTGTCATTTCCATATTTTATTTTTCCGAACACTATTCACATTTTGTCTTTTTCTCGTTTATCCTTTTTTCCTTGCAAAACCTCACTTTTTGTGCTTGGATTTGATTCCGGTTTTGCATGCATTGATGATATTTGATTTCCATAATAGTGGTATTTTTACTTTTCTAGAAAAGCATGTTGATTGCTTACTTCTTTCATAAAGGGGCATTAATGCATACTTTAGTGTAATTATTCTTAACTTGTGGGGTTTTAGTGTAATTAAATAAAGTAATTATTTTTCATTTTGGGGACCATTTTGTAATTAAATTTGAAAGATATTTTCAAAAAGGACCTTTTTGCAATTTTTTAAAAGTGTGACAAGTGTCATACTCTCATTGGTCCACTTGTTGACATTTGTGTGGAAACACTTTAATGCATTGGATGATGATATTTGGAGGGTGAGGATTCACCCACTTGTTAGCCTAGGATTGGTGCACTTGTTGGCTTAGATGGTTGACAAGTATAGGTGTGGGATTAAGCCTAGGAAGGAGCCATGGATTGGTGACAAGTGTAGGTTCACAATTTAGTCTTGCAAATATTTTTGGGCCACTTTGGGATTATGGTTTTAAAAGAGAGTTTTTGTGCAATTGATCATAGATGTGTGTGTTGACCATGGTGTAAGAGCACATAGTGAGTGGAGGATTTCTATTTCCTCCACTCACACTTAACCACATTATTTCATTCTCTTCCTTACAAGAAAACCCTAGCCTCCACGGATGGCGCTTGAAACCTTAGGCATTGACCTTGATCTTTGAGGCCCTTTCACTTACTTTAGACCATAAAGCTTGGAATACTTTTTGTTCCCCTCATCCACCTCTTCAAAACCCTTGAAGGATCTAGCCTTACTCTTAGTTTTGCTTTGGTATCTAGAGATTCAATTCTCTAGTGAGGTATTGATCTATTATTTTGAAGTATTTTTATGTCATTATTGAGTGTTTTACATGCATGAAAGAGAAGGACTTGTATTTTGCCCTTAAATTGTTTTAACTTAAAATTAATCTTGTTAAATTAAATATGGAATATGAAAATATACTCAATTAGCTTTCATTTAGTTTTGGTTTCATGTAATTTGGATTTAAAATGAATTAGTTAAGAATTTTTGAAGTTGCAAGCTAGTTGCTGAAAATTTGAAGCTTTTCCTTTTTAGTCCGGAAATGAATTTTTTATATGGAGCTGTGTTGTTTCAATTGCCTTGAAATTTTTACTGGAACTTTCCCCATGGGTTTTACACTACTCAAATTTTTTTTACGATTTTAGAGCATTTCTAAATTTTTTTAAAAATCCGAAACTATCTGTTATCCATGTTTTTATTGCAGCTGGAAAACATATTTTTAGATGATTTATTTCACTAACCTTTTGACATTGGATCATGGCGTAAATTTCTAGTTTTACACTCTCATATGTTTACTTCCAAAATAAATTAGGCTTTCCCAATTTAGATGTCAAATGAATTTTTCATGAATTTTCAAAGTTGGAAACTACTGGCTGAAAATGTGTTTTCTGGGCAGAATTTGTTTCAAAGTTGTGGGGCAAAATTGTTTCAATTAGGAAAATATTTTGTTAAACTAAATTGATATTATCAAATTACAGTGTTTAAGATTTCATTGGGCTTTGGATTTATTCAATTTGGGTTAGAATTGAATTTTTTATGAATTTTACAAGTTAAAGGTAGCAAGCTGAAAAATCTGTTTTGCGGACCGAAAATTTGAGGCGATTTCATTTCGGTGGTAATTGGGATTTTCATTCCAATTGAGGTAGGGAATGTTTTAGGATTATTTGTGTGTTGTATTGTGTGTTTGCCATGATTATACAACATATATATATGCCTTGTACCAAATCTAGAAAGTTAGTAATTTTTATTTCTTTGTGTAAAATTTAAAATTTATGATGATATATAAATTTGATTTGAATTGTAACATACTAGGAAATTATGATTAGATATGTTGGTTAATATATATTAAATTTGGATCATTTGATTAAGAATTACAACTTTTATTTAATATTTATCTTTAGTGAAAGTTTAATTCACATGGTTGTATCAAGCATTAAATCAAGTTGTAATGTGGTATTTAAATAGGCCTTCGCATGTTCTCTAACATAGATTAAATTGAGGGCATTTGGAATTGTTTAAAAATGTAGAGGAAATTATTTAATTAGCTTGATTAATTTTGTTTTAAGTGTTTTAATCACTTAACTTGTCATTTGATGTTATATATATGATGACCATGACATGTCTTTCAATATATATTAAATTAAGGTTATTTGGATTAACTTGGAATTTAGAGAATTTAACTATTTATGTTTAATTAAATTCTACTTTATTACTCCATGGATTTAATTGCATTTTGGAAGTTATTTCTATATTTAAATCCTGGATTTGGATTTGATATATGTTTACTTGATTACTTTTGAGCATTGGATAATATAGTTGTTACTTTTACATTCATGAGAATATGTTTTTCCTTATTGAATATATTGTTGCTATGTGTAAGGAATTGCACACTTTGTATTTGATATCTTACATGCCATAGTAGTTGTGAATTTTGAGCATGTATTGTATAAGTTTCCAAATTTTGAATTGTGTTTGGTAAATAGTTGATATCTTATATATACATGTTGATATATATACGTTGTTGCACAATTTGTTGATTTTGGAAACTTGGGGATGTCGTTGTTTGGCTACGGCTAGGACTTGGTTCTAGTACGGGGGATTGTCCCTCTATATAGTTTAGTGCGCACATAGGGAGGTTACCCATGGGCTAGTAACCCTAAAGTAACCATGTTGTCAGTCTGATCCGGCATGACGTCCGAGTATCCACTTTGTTTGATTTCGTATTTCATTTCAAGTTGATAACTAGATGATATCGTAACTTGTTGTTCCTTATTTGATTTCCTATTTTGAGCTTAAGATGTAGCTTTGTGAAAGCATGCTTCATGCGTTATATTGGAAGTTCCATTGTTGGTTAAATTGCATCGATATCATAATTTGTGTTTTGATGTTCAAATGTAGTTTATGAATGACTTTATAGATTCATTTTGAACATAGACGTTAGGTGGCATGACCCACACTTGTTGTTTTTGTATTTTGGATTTCAAGTTGAAGACTTTGAGAATCTATATCTTATTGCCTTGTATAACATGTTTCCATGTTGTTTGAATTGCATGAACAATGTGATTATGATAGAAATAATCTAGGAAGCTTAGGATGCTCCCTGTGTCTCATCTTGACATAGACGTTAGGTGGCATGAGCCCCTTAACATGTTTCACCATAAGGTGATAAAATTATAAAATGTTAGGTTGATGCATGCTCATCTCCTACGAGTAGTTTTATGTTACTCACCCCTACGATACTGGGGCATATTTCAGGTACAAGACTCAGGATTTGAAGATTCCATTGCTCCTTGGATGGTTTACAATTTTTAAGTTTCTATTTTATGCAAGTGATAGCATAAGATGCCTCTTTGTAGCCCTATTTGTTTAAACTTGTATTCGTTGATTTGTATATGTAAAGTGTACGTAAGTGCACTCTTTTCAATGTATTTAACATGTATGAGATGAGGCCGGAGGCCAATGACATGTATCTTGTTTTCTATGCACTTTTGTTTTCAAAGTTTATTATGAAAATATTGAAAAATGTTAAGTCATTGCTTCATAACTTTCGCATCGGGTGTTGGAATTTCATATCTTTTCTGTCCGGACTCAGAATCAGACGATTCTTGAGTCTAATTTTGTTCATTTTTCATTGTCCTTCCAATGGTGTGCACGGTGGCACCCTTTTCAGTGAGAAATGACCATTTTGCCCTTAGTTCATCTCTTTTCGGGTTAGGCATTCTTGCTTTATTTGCTTGGCTCATTTGAGTTCCGTGGCTTCATGGAGAGTCATTTTGGGGCTTTAAGGATGATGTACATCTCTTGAGGTCATTTGGCTTCTTTCGCTTTCGCATTTCGGGTCCGTTATCGGGTCAACTTCCGGTTCATCACTAACGCACTAGGTTGAGAAATTCGGGTCGTTACATGGATGACTCTCCACCTTCCAATTGTCAAGAAACTATGGTACCAAGTCTCTCCACCCAATTGCCAACAAGTGGCACCATGAGAATGTGACCCTTTTCACATTTTTTAAAAATTGCAAAATGGTCCTTTTTCAAAATATCTTCCAAAATAAATTATAAAAAGGTCCCTAAAACGAAAAATAATTATTTTACATAATTACACTAAAATCTCAAAAGTTATGAATAATTACACTAAAGTATGCATTCATGCCCTTTACAAGAAAAGTACTAATCTAGCATGTTTTTCAAGAAAAGTAAAAATACTAATGTCATGGAAATCAAATACCATGAATGCATGTAAAACCGGAATCAAATCCGAGCACAACAAGTGAGGTTATGCAAGGAAAAACGAAAAAGGGGAAAAAGACAAAATAGGGAAAAGACAAAATAGGAAAAAGACGAAAAAAGAAAATCACCGAAAATGAAAAAAGGAGAAAAAGGACCGGATCATTACATAAACTTTCAAAGCTATATTCAATGGTGCATCTTCAGATGCTAAATTTATACTTATAATTTTAATAATATGTGCTTATAAAAGTATTGATCTTATCTCTCAGAGATAGGGTTAAACTTTCAAAGTTATATTCAATGGTGCATCTTCAGATGCTAAATTTATAATTATAATTTTATTTTGGAATGCAATATAGAAAATAAGGTAACCGTATTCTACGGGTGTCATGGGGTGCCTAACACCTTCCCCATGCACAATCAAACCCCCGGACCCATTAATCTGGTTTTCGTAGACTAAAAAAATGGAAAACAAGTAATAAAAATATTTTCTAAAGTCCTTAGATATTTTAGGGTGACCTAGCACACCATAATCCTATGTTAGGTGGCGGCTCTAAATAAAATAAAATATAGGCCGTAGCCACTCTGTCGCATTAAGCCTCTTTTCTGACCCATTAGGTGTTTAATATAACCCTTATTTAAAGGGCGGGGAAAACCCAGGCGCGACACATGCTACAACCTATATAAAGTCCTCTCTGATTAAGGATGATTGCTTAGTTATAAAAATTTTCGTCTAGATTAACATGAGAAAACATGGCCCAAGCTGGGGCAATTCATTTTTACAGTGATGATGATATATGAACCTCATATGGAAATAATATCTTTGAGCCTTAATATCTTTCTTCGGTTACCATACACCTAGCCTATATTACGGTCCTAATTAAAGTTCTCTTCGATTGGCAAAGATCACCAGAAATTGAAAACTCTTGCTTATTAAAGTCTCACAGAATGAGCAATATTTGTCATTATCCCCTAAACTGGGGCACTTTTCGAAGGAAGTTCAATAAGACATGGTTCATCACTGAAGAATAGTTTTACAGATTACTTAAGAATAAGTATACATATGGATATTATATCAAGTATTGGTAGAGTTGATGCTACTTGTAAGTTGTTGACCACCTCCTGAATAATAAAAAAAGAAGAAGCCGGACTCAGTGAAAACCCACTTAAGGGCGCTGAGGGTAAAAAAGTGCAAAAGGCGGACTTGGTGAGAACTCAAGAATGGGCGCCAAGGGTAAAAATGTAACCAGTCTTGATGAAAATCTCTTTTGAGATGTTGAGGGAAAAAGTGATAGACCAGACTTAGTGAAAACCTGAAAGGGCACTAAGTGCAACAGTATGGTCCTGAAAAAAATAAAAATAATAATCATCGAACTAAGGGTCCTGATTTTTAGATCAAACTACGTCTAACCCGATTCCTACCATGCTACTTATAGTTGGCAACCCATATTACACTATTACACTTGGGTTTGGCCATACCATTATTTCGGTCATCATTTATCATATCATTTACCTTACCCTTGAACTAGCCCTTTAAGTTGCAACATTTTTCAAGAGGGAACTATGAATAACTTGATACTTGACACTATCAAGATACATAGCCAATTTAGGATCCATCCTAAGTGAGGTTAACCCACTTTCCAAACTCCATCACTCTATGATTATTCTAGTGTTGTTAAACGATGAATCAAAGGTCATCACCCGTGGGGGAGGAATCAAGCAATATGTCAAAAGTCATGTTCAAGAGAGTAATAGACAATCGGCGGACAAGGAGAACAGTATCCTTTTTGTGATGTTAAACAAATAAAGCTAATTATCGTATTAATTACTTTACATTCATTACCTTCAGAATAGTACATTCATATATATGTTGTATGCTAAAGCACATGCTCAGACATTCTTAAAATAGATCATAGAACCAAAGTCTCTATATTTATATATTGCACCAATGGCATGCTCATTGTCCTAGCTCAGAAGATATATTATCTTGCTCATATTCAAAGTGTCAACTTGTGCCCATAGCGCATCTGTGTAAATATGTTTCTTTTCTTAATAATATGTGCCTTATATATATATATATATATATATATATATATATGTTTTAAGGCACTATGGTATTTCACTAAGGGGAGGAGCTTCAAAAGAGGAGAGAGAAGGTGGCAACCATGGCTGCCATGGAATCTGGCCAAGAGAGAGGAGAGAGAGAGAGAGAGAGAGAAAAATCTGATTTTTCTTCTTAAGTGGCCCTAGTTATAGAAAAACCCTAAAAGTGCCCCGCTGGATCCGAAAAAGTGGAATTTGAGTAGACGCGCTCAAATAGCTATACTCTATGAACAAAAAGATCCAAAATGAGAAAATATGAACAACGAAAGAAACAGCGTCGAAAACCGAGTCCCGAGCAGAGAGATATGCCCCGAACAAGTTCGGCGGCAATCGGGGCTAGAAACCCTAAAACTAGGGGAAAACGACCAGAAGGAAATCCCAAAAGTACACGACTCAATAAAAAGTGAAAATGAATCCCGTACAAGGATTCAGTCTCAAAACAAGGCATTTAGTAATAATTTTTATTAATTACACAATGGCCCCTCCAAAAAGTGAAAACTGCACTAATGACCCAGAATGAAAATATCTTCCAAAAATATTTTCTTAAAAACCCCTGAAATAAAATATCTTCAAAAGATATTTACGAAAAATACCCCATGAAAAGGAAAAGTTTCTAAAGAACTATGCATCCATGCCCCTATGGACACCAAGAGCAACCAGAACACTTTTCTACAAAGGTAAAGATACATATTTCGTGGAAACCAATAGTTAGATTTATAAGAGCAGAGGATGATTAATTAAATTGTAATAACCCGGTCATTTTCCTTCTTTTAATTTTTCCTCAAATTTTACGGATAAATTTTTTCTGTTATCTTTTCTTTTCTGAGTTTGGTTTCTCATCACTCAGTGTCGTCTCGACTGCTCGAAAATGGTTTCTAAGACTCTTTCCTTTGAATTGACAACTTCCTTAAGGGACCGCGTCATTTTCACATTTTTCATTTTTTGACATTATTCACTTTTCGTCACATCAAAGATTGATGATTTAATATAAAACCTAAATAGATAATCATCATAGTTTCAATCATTTGAAGATAATATGCAAAAATATATATATATACACACACCTTTTATACATATGCTAAGTGTTGTATAATTAGAAAAATTCACAAACCCTGATCCTATGTTCAAGCAAAGATGTCATTACTCCATTTAAAGGTGAAACTCTGAGAAGGGTAATTTGGGATATAAATCACAATGATCGCTTCTTTGCAATTAACTTTATGGTAATTTTACATCAATTTTATTTAGGATTGGTCACTAAAATCTAATTTTTCCCATATATTAATATATATTATACGGAAGCTGTATGTATAAATTAAAAACTTGGTAAATACAAATTTAACTTAATTGGCCAAGTCATTTTTTCCCCCTTCACTGGACTATTTATGAGAGAGTAACTGAAGAAGATTTTTTTGTTCATTGATAACCATATAATCTAAATTCACTAGGATCATTTAATAACTCCTCACATCATTAACCAAAAATACTTTATATATAAATGGCATGAAAAGTGAAACATAATATAACCAATCAATGAAATTATATTAGAAACTATTTTAAAAACCCTTTTATATTAATTGTTATTTTTTAATAATAAATTAATATAAATAATATTAATTAAGAAAATAAAAAACTCATAATAATTAGATAATTAAAAGAGTTTTTATAAAAGGGGTGTTGAAGAAAATTTTTTGTTATACAAGTTGGAAAAAGTGGCATCAACCAGAAAGGGGTCTTAGGCAGGGGTGTCCTCTGTCTCCACTTTTGTTCACTTTGGTTACTGGTTATTTTTCTGGTATGATGGATTTGGAAGTTCAGAAAGGTAAGGTGGTGTCTTCTCAAGCTGCTTTATAGGCTGGTTTACCTATTACTCATCAATTTTTTGCAGATGATCTGTTACTTGTGATTAGAGAAAATATGGGGAGTGTCTTAACTGTGAAAAAGTTGTTGACTCAATTCGAAAATACTACTGGTCTAGCTGTGAACAAAGATAAATCTGAAGTTTATCTTACAAGATCAGTTAGAAGAAAGAATTCCATTACCAGGTCCTTGGGTTGTAAGGTAGGAAATTTAACTTTCACTTATTTAGGATTACCTATACTTGATAAAATGCTGAGGAGAGCTGATTGTTTAGGTCTAGTAGATAAAATTATTTCCATTACTTCAAGAAGGAATGGTCTACATTTGTCTATGGCAGGTAAGGTGGAACTTAGTAGAGCTGTTATTATCCCAATGGTTCAGTACTGGACATCAGTTTATGTTCTTCCTATTGCTGTCTCTAGTTGCATTGAAAGAAGAATGAGGAACTTTGTGTGGGGTTATGTTAAAAATTCTAAAACGATGCATGTTATGAGATGGAAGAAGATTACTGCTACTAAAGAGGAAGGGGGTTTGGGTTTGAGAAAAATCGCAGATATTGACATTGCTGGGAAAATCAATCTTGCTTGGGACTTTTTATTGTCTAAGGATAGGCTGTGGGTGGCATGGTTTTCACATTGCTATTTAAAAAAGGCTTCTTACAGGAATGTGATCCCTAAAGTTGTTTCTTCAGCTATCTGGAGGAGTATTATTGATGTTAGAGAGATTCTGAAGGTCAATTGCAGATACGTTATAGGAACTAGGTAGAATGTTAACGTATTTATGGATCCTTGGTGTGAAGGCAGGTTCTTGAGAGAACTTTTTAACCATAATATTCTTGGGTACTTGAGTCGTGATAAGAAGATTAATATGTGTGATTTCATTATAAATGGTCAATGGGATGATGACAAATTGAGCAACACTTCACAGGAGATGCTACTGCTATTTAAAAATTAGTTGATAACAGGTGGGGTGGATCAGATTAAATGGATTCAACCATTTTGTTGCAAGGTTGCATGGGAAGCTACTAGAGTGAAATTGGAGGATGTGATTTGGGCTGGTTTATGTTGGAGTGAGGGGAGGCCAAGATGGCCGATTCATTCTATTTTGGTTATGCAAAAAGCAATTATAACTCAGACTTTTTTTTGCAGAAAAGAGGTTTTAATTTAGCATCAAGATGCTATCTTTGCTATAATGATGAAGAAACTTTGGATCATTTGATCTATAATTGTGATTATACTTGGAAAGTATGGTGTTTCTTGGTTGAAATATGCGGATGGAATTTGCAAAGGGGTTTAGGAGTTCACGAATTAGCAACTCATTTTATTCAAGTTCAGCAACAAAAGGATTTTAAGAAGATGGCTAGAGTTATGTTTACTGCAATATTGTATTTCACTTGGTGGGAAAGGAATAATCGTTTACATGATAAGCAAGAAAGAGTGGCTAAGGAGCTAGCTAAAAGTATATTATGGGAGGTTCTTGATGTGTTGGGGGTTAACCTGCAGGACATTTTGTAATTTTTTGTTGCTTTTAGTCTAGTTTTTTGTGTCCTTTTTTTTTCAAGACTTGGTTTGTTTACCATATGAGGACATGTCCTCATATGTTTCTATGTACTATTTTGTTTTTTATATATACTCCTTTCATTTAGGGGAAAAAAAAAAAGGGCGTCGAGCATTGTACTGTTGAAAAAATTCAAACGATGGAGGCTATTTAAATTTTTAATATTCTCTTATATATTAAAATTTTTTTTTAAATGAAAACACTTTAATAAACTTTTAATGAAAGGATAAACCTTATTACTTTCATTTTGTTTACAAAAAAATGTATTTAAATTCTTAATACTATGAAAGTGGTTAGTAATCCAAGTCACACAATCCTTTTCAATAGGTGTCGCTCTCACACTTCCACTCTCATGGTTCATGCACGCGCACTCACTCAAATTCTCACTACTTATGACTTGATTCTGCCGCTCCCGCTTTATGTGACTTAGTTCGCAACTATTGAAAAATGCAAAAGAAAAATTTAAAAAGTGCAAACTATTTAATTTTTTATTAAATATTTAAAATATTAATTGATAAAATATATAAACATCGCTAAATTAGAAGGAAAAGATATACTTACTATTATTTTAGGGTAAATTACACTCAGACCCCCATTGTAGGTGCAAAAATTCGCTCAACTTTGACAAGTCAACGAATTTTCTACAATTACTACACCCAAAATAATAATATAGAACAAACAATGAACTAGAGAAATTATATAGAGATGAAGGGTATTTTGATGATATGACTGAACCTAGGACTACCTAGATTGCCTACGTATCCCGCATAGAGCGTGGGAATCAGGTCGGAACGTAGTTCTGGCAATGAGAATTGGATCTCTATTTTTGGGGGCATTGCCCTTTTTTCTTTCCCCGTTATTGACGATCCTGAGCCCTTTTTATAGGAAAAACCTTAATGGATTCCTTTTAGGAATCGCATTGCTTGTCCCTTAATAATCTAAATTACATCATACTTTCCTTATAACAAGGATTTACATTATTTGGTTTGCATAAATTATAATTCTTCTTCTAATAGAACTATTACTAAATGGGTTTAGTAATATACTCGTACCTGGGCTCGGGGTCTCATCATCTCGGGCCCTATTAATAAGTTCAGCCCATTATGATTAGTTGACCCGGCCCAAGCTTCTTGCAGAAGCCCAATATGAAAGTTAAATAGTCTCAGTATTTGTGGTGGTCCCCTTATGTGTTGATGTGTTTTGTCTTAATTGGAATGGGAGATTTTTGCCCCTACACTTTTCCCCTAATTCCCTTTAGTTTGATTTGGCAATCATAACTAGAGGGGATTAATCGGATCTAGTGTAACGAATTGTATTAATTAACTGTAGTGAACCAAAAGTTCATGTCACTTGAAAAAGCTGGGATAACATGCCTTAATGGCGGTGATGTAGGTAATTGTCATGTAAGTTCACTCCTTGGCACTATTTTGTGCCTTACAGGATTTTATATGAAAATTTAACCTTCGACTCTTTGAGTTAACTTCCATGTAATTTTGTTCGTTGGCACTATTTCGTGCCTTAGAGGAATTTAAAGTTCTCGGATTCTTGAGATCCGAAGATGAATTTTATTTCTCGGCAGCTTTTCGTGCCTTAGAGGAATTTAAAGATCTCGAATTCTTGAGATCCAAAGATGAATTTTATTCCTCGGTAGTTCTTCATACCTTAGAGGAATTTGAAATTGTCGGATTCCTGAGATCCGAAGACGAAATTTTATTCCTCGGCAGTTCTTTGTACCTTAGAGAAATTTGAAGTTGTTGGATTTTTGACATTCGAAGATGAAAATTTATTCCTCGGCAGTTCTTCGTGCCGTAGAGGAATTTGAAGTCGTCGGATTCTTGAGATCCGAAGACGAAATTTTATTCCTCGACAGTTCTTCGTACCTTGGAGGAATTTGATGTCCTCGGACTCTTAAGATCCGAAGATGAAATTTTATTCCTCGGCAGTTTTTCGTGCCTTAGAGAAATTTGAAGTCGTCAGATTCTGAAGATTCAAAGACGAAATTTTATTCCTCGGCAGTTCTTCATGCCTTAGAGGAATTTGAAGTCCTCGGACTCTTGAGATCCGAAGATGAAATCTTATTCCTTGGCAGTTCTTCGTGCCTTAAAGGAATTTGAAGTCGTCGGACTCTTGAGATCCGAAGATGAAATTTTATTCCTCAGCAGTTCTTCGTACCTTAGAGGAATTTGATGTCTTCGGACTCTTGAGATCCGAAGACCAAATTTTATTCGTCGGCAGTTCTTCGTGCCTTAGAGGAATTTGAAGTCATCGGATTCTTGAGATCCAAAGACGAAATTTTATTCCTCGGCAGTTCTTTGTACCTTAGAGGAATTTGAAGTCCTCAGACTCTTGAAATCTAAAGATTGAATTTTATTCATTGGCAGTTTTTCATGCCTTAGAGGAATTTGAAGTAGTCGAACTCTTGAGATCCGAAGAAGAAATTTTATTCCTCGGAGTTCTTCGTGCCTTAGAGGAATTTGTTGTCCTCTAACTCTTAAGATCCGAAGACGAAATTTTATTCCTCGGCAGTTCTTCATGCCTTAGAGGAATTTGAAGTCGTCGGATTCTTGAGATCCGAAGACAAAATTTTATTCCTCGGCAGTTCTTCGTGCCTTAGAGGAATTTGAAGTCCTCGAACTCTTGAGATCCGAAGACAAAATTTTATTCCTCAGCAGTTCTTCGTGCCTTAGAGGAATTTTGCAGTTTTGTTGGATTCTTGAGATCTGAAGACGAAATTTTATTCCCCGTCTGCTCTTCGTGCCTTAGAGGAATTTTGAAGTTTGTCGGATTCTTGAGATCCGAAGACGAAATTTTATTCCTCGGTAGTTCTTCGTGCCTTAGAGGAATTTAAAGTCATCGGATTCCTGAGATCTGGAAACGAAATTTTATTCCTCGGCAATTCTTCGTGCCTTAAAGGAATTTAAAGTCCTCAGACTCTTGAGATTCGAAGATAAAATTTTATTCCTCGGTAGTTCTTCGTGCCTTAGAGGAATTTTTAAGTTTGTTGGATTCTTGAAATTTGAAGATGAAATTTTATTCCTTGGCAGTTCTTCGTGCCTTAGAGGAATTTGAAGTCATCGGATTCTTGAGATCCGAAGAAGAAATTTATTTCTCGGCAGTTCTTCGTGCCTTAGAGGAATTTGATGTCCTCGGACTCTTGAGATCCGAAGACGAAATTTTATTCCTCGGCAGTTCTTCATACCTTAGAGGAATTTTTAAGTTTGTCAGATTCTTGAGATCCGAAAACGAAATTTTATTCCTCAGCAGTTCTTCGCGCGTTAGAGGAATTTGATGTCCTTGGACTCTTGAGATCCGAAGACGAAGTTTTATTCCTCGGCATTTTTTCGTGCCTTTGAGGAATTTGAAGTCATCAGATTCTTGAGATCCGAAGATGAATTTTTATTCCTCGACAGTTCTTTGTGCCTTAGAGGAATTTGAAGTCGTCAGATTCTTGAGATCCGAAGATGAAATTTTATTCCTCGGCAGTTCTTCGTGCCTTAGAGGAATTTGAAGTCCTCGGACTCTTGAGATCCGAAGACGAAATTTTATTCCTTTGTAGTTCTTCGTGCCTTAGAGGAATTTGAAGTCGTTGGACTCTTTAGATCCGAAGACGAAATTTTATTCCTCTACAGTTTTTCGTGCCTTAGAGGAATTTGACGTCCTCGGACTCTTGAGATCCGAAGACGAAATTTTATTCCTCGGTAGTTCTTCGTGCCTTAAAGGAATTTGAAGTCGTCGGATTCTTGAGATCTGAAGACAAAATTTTATTCCTCGGCAGTTCTTTGTGCCTTAGAGGAATTTTGAAGTCCTAGGACTCTTGAGATCCTTTGGTCACAGGGCTTGGAGATGGCTCGTGGGCCGCCTTTGTTACCAATAGGCCCTGTTTGCGATGTTTGAATTTTTCCTTATCTTAAAGGAATCGATGATGTTGTACTTCATCGATGTCTAAAGAAAGAAAAAGAGAGAATATATATTTTTTTCTTAATATCTCTTTAGGGCTGCTCATCTTGCCCCATTACGGAAGGTATTGCCCCCTTTAAGGAAAGAAAATTAGTCTCGTTCTTGTTCTTTTTTCTTTTTCTTTTTTTTTATTCTGCATCTTCTTAATGTCTACAAGAAAAATCTTGGCCCTAATCATGGCTCATGGGTTTTGATTCAATAATAGAAATCAAGAATAAAACATTAATTAAAGAGGTGATCGTACCTTGATCGAAGATTAAACCATTGGAATACCTTTGATGTCCTTTGGATATTTGCTGCAAAATTATATGGAACTACTCCTTTGGTGATCCCTAATTTGCGATTTTGATGTTATCCTTTGTTTGCACTTTTTCAACACCATCTAAATTTATACTGGTGGTTGTAGAAACTAGCAGTCTGCGCTCTTAGCTTTTCCAGTGCAAGCGCCTAAAGAGCATTAGCTAATGGTGGAAAGCCTTTTTTTTTTTTTTTTTTTTTTTTTTTTTTTTTTTTCGGGCATTCTGATGCCATATATAGCATAGCTGTATAGTTGGGCTATTTGCCACTTCATTTGGGGATCGGGCTTTCCTGGCTGATAAGTCTGCTAAAGTTTGTAGCGTTCAGTGGCAACCCATCTTTGATGGATTAAAGCACTCAAAGAAAGAATTTCGTGCAAACCAGCGGAATCCTTAATAGGAAAAAAGTGGTAAGAACTGAAGTTTAAATATATAAAAATAAATGTTTAAAAAGTAAATCTCTAAAAGCACTTGCACATTGCTTCAAGGAAAGAATGTCAAGAATTTCATGTGTAGAAAATTGCCAAAAGCATGCAAAAGGAGGACATGCAACATATACCAATTGATTAAAAAAGAAAACCTCTTCTCAAGTCTGACCTAGATTAATACACCATTGTGGCATAATTCTATCAATTAGAAAGCAAAAGATCATAAAAATTCACTTTCTTTAATTTTTCAGAGTTCTCTCAGCAACCAACCAGAGGGTTAGGACTGTTATGCATCTAAAACTATTTATATCCAGTAATTAAATCATAAACAAAGATATGCTAACTTCATCGGAATGGGAGAGCAACGTAGGCGGGCGGAGACGATAGTGTAGAGGAGACCTGAGAAGACGCCAGCGTTGATTCCACCTGATCTCCGCAACTCTGATTCGCCGTAGGTGTTAAGGGTGGGGCGGCAGTTGAATATATATATATATATATATATATATATATATATATATATATATATATATATGGGTCTTTTTGTTACTTAAGATTATATATATTTTGTATTAAAAAAATTAACGGTAAAATAGTCAATTCACATATATCAAAAGCCAAAAAGTAAATTAGGGTGTAAGTGAAAGTTAAAACCAAAATTCTCATCTAACTAAAAAATGACCTAACCTCAGGGGGTCTGAGTGTAATTTACCCATTATTTTATGATCCGTGATACATCTTCCGACTCAATCTACTGAAAAAATCCTCTTAATCCAACGTGACATGCCACGTCATCCCCATATATTTCTCCCGTCACCATCTCCGCTGCCTAATCGCCACCCTCAATACATCACCAACACAACACCTTCCTCGTTGAAAGACACCGCGGCCAAATTGTCCTTTTCACCAAGTACAGACTCATTATGCAGGTCAAACTCTCTATGCCCAGGTCCACCTCCAGTACTTTGGCCTTCTATTCTGATTCGGGCCACCAATTTCCTCGATGTTATCCACTCGATCTGCCTACATCACCACATACCCATAAGCGATACCCATTACGGTGGATTGGACTAAACAAATTACCTTCAATTTCTCTGTAGTCCTCACCGAATTACTCCGCATGCTAGTCACGTACCGAACAACCACACCAACCAATCAACCCGCGAGGGACATCCACCATCCGTCAAGTGAGGTTCATCGTTTCTGGGTTTTACCCAACCCACCTTTCTAGACCGGCTCAACTACCTCCGAGAAGAGGTCGCACCCAACAACTTGACTCATCTTGACTAGCTCCAAATCCTGAATATGCAAAATAACTCGCTTGCCGACCTCGCTGGATTCGCCAACCTCAAAACCCTCTTCCTCAACCAGAACTCCTTCTCCGGCACTTTTCCACGTTCAGTCCTTTCTCTCCACTATCTTCGCACTCTCGATCTATTTCACAACCACCTCACTTGTTCAATCCTAACCAAGCTCACCTTCTTAGACCGGCTCAACTATCTCCGACTCGATCCCACCTCTCAACCAATTTGCTCTCGTAATCATCGTCATCCAGTGCTATCCTTCTTGCTCGCCGTCAATCGAGCACATCGTGGTCATGGATTCCAAAAACAAAGAGGAAGAAAGTGAAGTGACTTCCCAAGTTAGATAAATTTTGAGAGAGAGAAAATTTAGGTGGAATGGGTGGGAAGAAATATCATTTCCCTTATTTTATTTAGCAATTTAGACCATTTTATTAGCTACTTACTAGACCACGCTTCACTTAATAGAATAAGGATGGGTAACAACCTACCCCGTCACTTTTTATACAGCCCATGCTCGGAGACAATATTAAATATTTAAAACTTTAATCAATAAAATATATAAGTATCAAACAATATTATAGAAGTAGTTGTAACTATTTAGAATTTTAAAAATGAAATTCAGTGCAAGTTATCTAAATTCTTAAATATTATGAAAATTTTACGTGACTTTTGAAATTTTTCAAAAGGAAAATTCAGAAGAAGCAAGATATTTAAATTCTTCTATTAAATACTTAAAATGTTATTTGATTAAAAAAAATAAAATCAACCAATATTATAAAAGTGGTTTGCAACGTTTGTAATGACCCAGTCATTTTCTTTCCCTTCCTTTTTCTCAGATTTTCATGGATATATATATATTTTTTTTCCGTTGATCTTTTCTTTTCTGAGATCGGTTTCTCATCACTTAGTGTCATCACGAGTGCTCTGGAATGGTTTCCGAGGCTCTTTCCTTTGGATGGACAACTTCCTTTAAGGACCACGTCAATTTCACATTTTCATTTTTTCGACACTATTCACTTTTTGTCTTTTTTCCCTATTTTGTCTTTTTCCCCGTTTGTCACTTTGTTGGCACAACCTCACTTTTGTCTTCGGAGTTGGTTTTTGACTTCACGTATCTTCATTCTAAGTGGTTTCCACGAAATATGTATCTTTACTTTTGCAGAAAAGTACTCGGGTTGCTCCCGGTGTCCATAGGGGCATGGATGCACAGTTCTTCAGAAACATTTCCTTTTCTTGGGGTGTTTTTTGTAAATATCTTTTGAAGATATTTTATTTCAGGGGTTTTTAAGAAAATATTTTTAGAAGATATTTTCATTCTGGGCTAGTTGTGCAGTTTTCACTTTTTGGATGGGCCATTGTGCAATTAATGAAAGTTATTGCTCAATGTCTTGTTTTGAGTCTAGATCCTCGTATAGGATTCATTTTCACTTTTCATTAAGTCACGTACTCTTAGAATTTTCTTCTGGTCATTTTTCTCCAGTTTTAGGATTCCTGGCACGGGTTGCCGCCGAACTTGTTTGGGGTGCATATCTCTCTGCTCGGGAATCAGTTTTCGACGTTGTTTCTTCCGTTGTTCATCTTTTCTCATTTTGGTTCTTTTTCGTTCAAATTCCGTTTGAGCGCGTCTACTCAAATTCCACTTTTTCGGACCTGGCGGGGCCCTTTCGGGACACTTTTTGAGTTTTTCTATAAATAAGAGATGCGATAAGAAAAAATCAGATATTTTCTCTCTCTTTCCTCTCTCTTGGCCTGATTCCATGGCAGCCATGGCTGCCACCTTCTCTCTCTTGTTTTGAGCTTCCTCCCTTTAGTAAAATACCATAGTGCCGTAGTGTTTTATGTTCGCCTTGATGAGGCCTTCGATTCCAACTGATTGGAATGTTGTTTTGGATAATTTTTGAGTTCGGCTTTGAGGTAAAGTTTAGACTTTTGTATGTCCTCTTTGGAGTTTAATGTTCACCGTGTTGTCTTCGACAAAACCTAGAAGTTTCGTCGGATTCGGAGCCGTTTTATTTCGGTGGGGATTTGAGATTTCAGCTCAAATGGAGGTAGGGGATGTTATAGTTTATATTATTGTTGTCTTGCATGCTAATGATGCTTATATAACTTGTATGCATGCTTTGGGTTAAGTTCTAGAATTTAATTTAATTATTTTGTATGTTTAAGATTTAATTCTCGTAATGATATATAACTTAAAATTAAATTGTGGCATGCTAAAAAATTTGGCTTTGACATGTTTGTTAACATATATTAAATTGGGATTATTTGAATAAAAATTGCATTTGTTATTTAATAATTTCCTTTTGTGAAAGTTTAATTCTCATGGACGTACCTTGAATGAAATTAACTTGTGATATGCTTTTAAATTGAGTCTTGGCATGTTTCTTAACATACTTTAATTTGAGAGCATTTGGACAAGTTTGAAAATCTAGAGATTTTAATTAAAATAATTAATTAAAATCTCTTTAAAGGTTCTATTAGCTTAATTAAGTTTTTAACTTGATATTTGGGATGACTAGGAGTTGTATACTAACATATATTAGTTTGGGACCAGTTAGAGTTGTTTTAGAATTTAGAGATTTAATTTTCACAATTTAATGAAATTCTATCTTGTTGTTCCATTGGCTTAATTGAGATTTTAAATGAATATATGTAATGTCCATACTATGTCTTTTATCATATATTAATTTGAGGTCATTTGAAAATGATTTGAAATCTAAAGAATTTAATTATTTTTATTTAATTAAATTCTATCTCATTTTTGCATGGATTTAATTATGTTGTAGATGTTGTTTCCATGTTTAGATCGTGGATTTGGACTTGTTGTACATTCACGTGGTTATGTTTTAAGCATTGAGTAACATTGTTGTTAAATTTATATTCATGAGAACATGTTTCCAATATTAAATATATTATTGTCTTGTGTGGTGAATTACACACTTCGTATTTAACATTATATATGCCATTTTAGAATTGAAGCTCTAAGGCATGAATTGTGTGATTTTAACCTACTTGTGCATGGAAGGTGGTTTCGTGTATTATTACTTATGTATAAGTTGTGAACTTATTTATTGATTTTGGAGTCACTTGGGACATTGTTACTGTGATATGGCTAAAGTTTGGCTCTAGTACGGGAGGTATAAGTTCTCCCTATTTTATAATGCGCACTAGGGTGGTCTTCCCAATGGGTTAATACCTGGAATAATCATTTAGGTCTTGGCTTTCTCCGAGATTTGATGTCCAAGTATTCCATTATTTGATTTCGCATTCAATTCCAAGTTGATAATCAATGTTTAATTGTGACTTGTGGTTTTGGGTTATTGGCGATTTAATGTTGTAAGTACATTTATGCATTATGATTTTTAAGGAATCATCGCATGTCTTTGATGTTGTTAAGTACATCTATATTAAAATGTTCAAATGTAGCTTGGGAATGATCCTATAAATTCATTTAGAACATAGACGTTAGGTGGCATGACCCACTTTACTTATTTTTGCATTTTAGATTTCAAGTTGATAACTTTGAGAATCTATATCTTGATGTGTTGTATTAGAAATTCTAATTATTCTAAATTGTTATATTTAGTTGTTTTCGTATTTTAGATTTTAAGTTGATAACTTTGAGAATCTATATCTTGTTATTTTGTATAGCATGCTTCTATGATGGTTAAATTGCATAGATATTGTGATTTGTGTTTTGTTGTTCAAATGTAACTTAGGAATGATCCAATAGATTCATTTAGAATATAGACGTTAGGTAACATAACCCACTTTTGTCATTTTCATATTTTAGATTTCATGTTGATGGCTTTGATAATCTATACCTTGTTGCTTGAATAGCATAAACTTTTGTTGTCCGGAATTGCATGAATGATGTGATTTATGCTAGAATATTCTAAGATAGCTTAGGATGTTCTTTGAGTCTCACCCATGACATAGACGTTAGGTTGCATGACCCCTTTGAATTATTTTGCATTAATGTGATAAACTTGTAAAACATTGAGTCCTTGCATGTTCATCTCCTATGAGTAGCTTTATGTTACTCACCCCGAAGTTACTGGGGGTATTGTTTAGGTACAGGATTCAAGATTAGGAGATTTCATTTGCCTTGGGTGATTTGGAGATTTAAAGTTTCTTTTAAAGTATTCTTGTTCACATGCAAGTGTTAGCATGTTTAAGTTTTGCTTATAAAGCTGTAATGCATAGCTAGGTTTAATATGCCATTTTTGCCTAGAAATTATGTAAAGTGTACTTTGATACTCTAGTTGGAACCTATTTTATATGTATGACATGAGGCCAAGAGTCACAAACCTTAAAGTTTAAGTGCATGCAGTTAGATTTCAAGTTTTACCTTTGAAATGTAACTTTTCTAACTTTGGGGGTTTGGCATGTAAAATTTTGTAAATGGAATGTAATGAGGCCATAGGCCATTGTAGCATGTTTAAAATGCCATGTTAAACTTACGTGTATGTTCACATCATCACACATTAGCTTATAATGTGATTTGATCATGCTATGGAGGATTCCAAATGGACTTCTTATCCTTTTGGTGCATAATAGGTTGTTTTGCACTTTTTCGAGTCATTTCGGTCGACCGATGGCTTTTGGGTTTCATTTGATGGTCTAAGTGCATATTACAGTAGCTTAGGTACTGTTTGGGCTTGTTTAGGTTGACCGGTTCTTCGTTTCGGCTGACCGAAGTGGCTTTTCTTCAAAATCAGTTTTTGGGTAAAATTTTTGTTCATTTTGGCCTACCGAAATGGCTATTTTGGTCTACTGAAATGGTTATTTCGGCCTACCTAAATAACTTCTTTCAGCTTCATTTCAGCTCCGTTTCTCTGACTTCAAAGGGTCATAACTTCTTCATTTCTAATCCAAATGGGGTGATTCTTGAGCCTGAACTCAAGGATTTTGAGTTAAATTTCCAATGGTACCTATGCCATTCTTATATTCAATTCACAGTGGGAGTTATTCATGGTTTAGTGAGATAGCGTCAGTTTTTGCTTAAACCGGGAATGGGCATTTTGCGGGATTCTTGTCCAAAGTTCTTAGAACCTCTTGGAATGTTGTGAAATGACTAGGTTGGGTTGTTTTCACCTTGTTTGACTTGTTTAGAGTCAAGTTTCTATTTTTAATTAGGAATTGACCATTTTTCCCCTTGGTTAACAAATTTTGCCCGTTTTAACCTTTTCTTCCGTTTTCGTTCTCTTTGAGTTTCATGACTTCATGGAAAGTCACTTGGGTGTCTTAGGGATGATTTATATCTCTATAGTTTTTGGTTTTTATCTTTCGCTTCCGCATTTCGGATCCGTTATTGGATCAATTTTCGGTTCATCACTGACGCACCGGGTTGAAAAACTTGGACCGTCACAAATGGTATTAGAGCTCTTAGGTTTGAATACCTTGGACAACAGGTTTTGGGTGTATATTATGCTTTTGTTGATTTGCTTTGGTATGGTAATATGCTTTTTGATAACATGTTTACGTGCTTTGATAACATGCTCGGTATGATTATATGTTATCTATACTTATATGCTTATGTGTTTAAAAACGTCTTGGTTTGATACGTGTTTATATGTTTAAGTACCTAGAAGTTTTCATTATCTGTTTAGCATGTTGTGTATGCTTATCTGCTTTATCATAACTGTATGTTGTATACATTGAGGTGCAACTTATTTGATGTATTCGCTGAGCGAGTTGCATTCGATCATAATAACTTATGTTATTATTAATCTCATTTCCTTTTCACGCATATAGCGTCATAGTCTTGACTCACGGAGGGTCTTCTCATTAGGGCTCAGGTAAGCGTAGGGTTGTAGTCTCTGTCTGGCGAGATAAGACGTGGGCCACGAAGGCATTGTTTTGTCTCATTTTCTTTTATCTCTTCATGATGTAGTCATGGTAGTGGCTAAGGTGTCGGTGTCATCTCTTAGGACTTCATAGTGGTCTTGACATTATGTTGTCATTACGGTCTTTGTTTCTAGCATCATAGGACGATGAGTCAGGACTGACTTGAATCCTTCCTTTAGGAGTCGGGAGTCGCCTTGTGAGTCTCAGGGCGAGGTTCTCGTGTCTTATTTTCTTAGGATGATGGTTTTGGGATTTGGATAGGTGTGTTAACCTAGGATCCTTTTTGTGTTGCCTTGGACAGCTCTTACGAGCTACGGTTGGGATGTGAGCAGTTTTGTGCAATTAATTACTCTCCCTTGTCTTTAGAGACTTCGGGCGTTGTGTTAGGGTTCTGGTAGAGTCCTGTAGAGTTCCTATCGGACTCATTGGCATCTTATTTTGGGGGTCTTTCTTATTCATGTCTTATAACGGTTAGCATTAGGGCTATTCATTTCGTTGTTGTCTTATTTCGTGTGGTGTTGGGATTCCATCGGGATCGGGATATGAGCTGGTCTTGGGAAAGAATTGATGACCCTATGTTTAGGAAACCTTAGTGGTCATTTAGGGGATGGTTCCTTTCCTCGTAATGAGAGATTGGACTCATCCAGGTTCAGTTGTACGTTTGTTGCGTGGTGTCTTTTGAGAGGCATTCCATTCATTTTTGTTAATTTTATGAACTTGCCATTTGTATGATCACTTTTACATATTTATGAGCCCCATTGTTTTCGGGCATGCATTAGAAACATGATATATGACTATGTGGTAGTTATATGAGGATGTATATGGTACTTTCGCTTATACAGTATTTGTTTACCATGTTTGTGCCATTGGTGGTGTATAACGCGTCGCTATTTGTTTAACCCCTATATGATAGGTGGTTTATTTGGTTTATCTTATGTGTACTGTGTGTTTAGTACTATGATATTATTTAATTTATGTTATTTAATTTTTGCGAGTATGCACTATGTGAATATTTGGTTTATATTGTTTTATCTTTCCCGCACTTATGTTGGGATTTTGTGACCGTGGTTGTTAGGATAGAGATGTGTGAGTTACGTAGTAGACTTGTGTTTTGAGATTTTTGTTGTCTACTATAGGGATTTTGACCCAGCATTTTTTTGTCTTCTATATATAGCCTTATGGTAGGTTTACTTCAGTTCGGTGCATAGGTTTTTGGTTTTGCGGGTCCGATCCATTGTCTTGAGGGTATAGATTTGTCAGGCTGTGGATGCAAGATTGGTGTTGTTGTTGTAGCATTTTCAGATGTGGGAGTCGTTAGTACGCCAGCGTTTGAGATCAAGGCCTTAAGCATAACGGTGCTAATGACATTGTTGTTAGGGTTTTGGGATTAGCTACCCCAACTCTCGCAAATGCCTAGCTCCCGTAGTGCTTTTGGTAATGATCATTTTCAACATTATTGTCATTTGAATCGAAAAGTTTCTTCTGGGTTGATCTGATAGGGGCATGTTATGAACTAGTGCCTTATACTGTCATGCTACCTTACTAATGAGTAAGTGTTGGCGGGTTCTGGTCATTGTTCTTACTACCATATCATTTATAGCCATCTGTTTTGACTCGACTTGTCATTGTCTTGGGATTCTCTTGGTGATTGACCTTGGGTTAATATGCTGATTCGTTTGGGGAGTTTCACTCAATTCTTGGTTTTTGCGTTCCTTCGGAAGACCTCAGGCTTTTGAAGTTGTCTTTTCGCACCTTATGGTTTGTCATTTGGTTTGATCTTGCTTTGATCCTATTTGGTTCTCTTTTGTGTATTCTAGATTTCGAGTACGAAATCCCTTTAAGGAGGGTAGGTTGTAATGACCCAGTTATTTTCCTTCCCTTCTTTTTTCTCAGATTTTCACGGATATATATATATATTTTTTACGTTGATCTTTTCTTTTCTGAGTTTTTGCTTCTCATCACTTAGTGTAGTCACGAGTGCTCTGAAATTGTTTCCAAAACTTTTTTCTTTGTATTGACAACTTCCTTTGAGGACCACGTCAATTCTACATTTTCATTTTTTTGACACTATTCACTTTTTGTCATTTTTCCCTATTTTGTCTTTTTCCCCTTTTGTCACTTTGTTGGCACAACCACACTTTTGTCTTCGGAGTTGGTTTTTGACTTCATGTATCTTCATTCTAAGTGGTTTCCACGAAATACGTATCTTTAGTTGCTCCCAGTGTCCATAGAGGCATGGATGCACAATTCTTCAGAAACATTTCCTTTTCTTGGGGTGTTTTTCGTAAATATCTTTTGAAGATATTTTATTTCAGGGGTTTTTAAGAAAATATTTTTAGAAGATATTTTCATTCTGAGCTAGTTGCAGTTTTCACTTTTTGGAGGGGCCATTATGCAATTAATAAAGTTATTGCTAAATGCTTTGTTTTGAGTTTAGATCCTTGTACGGGATTCATTTTCACTTTTCATTGAGTCACGTACTCTTAGAATTTCCTTCTGATCATTTTTCTCCAGTTTTAGGGTTTCTAACCCTAGTTGCCGTCGAACTTGTTTGGGGCATATCTCTCTGCTCAGGACTCGATTTTCAATGTCGTTTCTTTCGTTGTTTATCTTTTCTCATTTCGGTTCTTTTTCATTCACGGAGTTTTACCGTTTAAGCACGTTTGCTCAAATTCTACTTCTTCGGACCTAGCGGGGCATTTTTTGAGTTATTCTATAAATAGGGGGTGAGATAAGAAAAAATCAGATATTTTCTCTCTCTCTCCTCTCTCTTGGCCGGATTCCATGGCAGCCATGGATGCCACCTTCTCTCTCTTCTTTTGAGCTTCCTCCTTTTAGTAAAATACCATAGTGCCTTAGTGTTTTATGTTCGCCTTGACGAGACCTTCGATTCGAACCGATTGGAATGTCGTTTTGGCCAATTTTTGAGTTCGGGTTTGAGGTTAAGTTTGGATTTTGTTATGTCCACTTTGGAGTTTAATGTTCACCGTGTTTTCCCTAACAAAACGTAAAAGTTTCGTCGGATTCGGAGCCGTTTCATTTCAGTGGGGAAATGGAGGTAGGGGATGTTATAGTTTATATTTTATTGTCTTGCATGCTAATGATGCTTATACAACTTGTATGCATGATTTGGGTTAAATTCTAGAATTTAATTTAATTATTTTCTACGTTTAAGATTTAATTCTCATGATGATATACAACTTAAAATTAAATTGTGGCATGCGAAAAAATTTGGCTTTGATATGTTTGTTAACATATATTAAATTGGGATTATTTGAATAAGAATTGTACTGTTTATTTAATAATTTCCTTTTGTGAAAGTTTAATTCTTATGGACGTACCTTGCATGAAATTAACTAGTGATACGCTTTAAAATTGAATCTTGGCATGTTCCTTAACATACTTTAATTTGAGAACAATTGGACAAGTTTGAAAATTTAGAGATTTTAATTAAAAGAATTAATTAAAATCTATTTAAAGGTTCTATTGGCTTAATTGAGTTTTTAACTTGACATTTGGGATGACTAGGAGTTGTGTACTAGCATATATTAGTTTGGGACCATTTAGAGTTGTTTTAGAATTTAGAGATTCAATTATCACGATTTAATTAAATTTTATCTTGTTGTCCATTGGCCTAATTGAGATTTTAAATGAATATATGTAATGACCATGTAGAATTTAATAATTTTTATTTAATTAAATTCTCTCTCATTGTTGCATGGATTTAATTATGTTGTAGATGTTGTTTCCATGTTTATATAGTGGATTTGGACTTGTTGTACATTCATGTGGTTATGATTTAAGCATTGAGTAACATTGTTGTTAAATTTATATTCATGAGAACATGTTTCCAATATTGAATATATTATTGTCTTGTGTGGTGAATTGCACACTTTGTATTTGACATTATATATGTCATTTTAGAATTGAAGCTCTAAGGCATGGATTATGTGGTTTCAACCTACTTGTGCATGGAAGGTGGTTTCATGCATTATTACTTATATATAAGTTGTGAACTTATTTATTAATTTTGAAGTCACTTGGGACATTGTTACTATGATATGGCTAGAGTTTGGCTCTAGAACGGGGGGTATGAGTTCTCTCTATTTTATAGTGCGCACTTGGGTGGTCTTCCTAGCGGGTTAATGCCGAAATAACCGTTTAGGTCTTGGCTTTATCTGAGATTTGATGTCCAAGTATTTCACTATTTGATTTCACATTCAATTCCAAGTTGACAATCAATGTTTAATTGTGACTTGTGGTTTTGGGTTATTGGCAATTTAATGTTGTTAAGTACATTTATGCATTATAATTTTTAAGGAATCATCACATGCCTTTGATGTTGTTAAGTACATCTATATTAAAATGTTCAAATGTAGCTTTGGAATGATCTTATAAATTCATGTGGAACATAGACATTAGGTGGCATGACCCACTTTACTTGTTTTTGCATTTTAGATTTCAAGTTGATAACTTTCAGAATCTATGTCTTGATGTATTGTATTAGAAATTCTAATTATATTAAATTGTTATATTTAGTTGTTTTTGTATTTTAGATTTCAAGTTGATAATTTTGAGAATATATATCTTGTTGCTTTGTATAGTATGCTTCTATATTGGTTAAATTGCATAGATATTGTGATTTGTGTTTTGTTGTTCAAATGTAACTTAGGAATGATCCTATAGATTCATTTGGAATATAGATGTTAGGTGGCATGACCCACTTTTGTCGTTTTCATATTTTAGATTTCAAGTTGATGGCTTTGATAATCTATACCTTGTTGCTTGAATAGCATGAACTTATGTTGTCCGGAATTGCATGAATGAAATGATTTATGCTAGAATATTCTAAGGTAGCTTAGGATGCTCTTTGAGTCTCACCCATGACATAGACGTTAGGTGGCATGACCCCTTTTGAATTGTTTTGCATTAATGTGATAAACTTGTAAAACATTGAGCCCTTGCATGTTCATCTCCTACGAGTAGCTTTATGTTACTCACCCCGAAGTTAATGGGGGTATTGTTCAGGTACAAGATTCAAGATTCGGAGATTTCACTTGCCTTGGGTGATTTGGAGATTTAAAGTTTCTTTTAAAGTATTCTTGTTCACAGGCAAGTCTTAGCATGTTTAAGTTTTGCTTATAAAGTTGTAATGCATAGCTAGGTTCAATATGCCATTTTTGCCTAGAAAGTATGTAAAGTGTACTTGAATATACTATTCGGAACCGATTTGATATGTATGACATGAGGCCAAGAGTCACAAACCTTAAAGTTTAAGTGTATGCAGTTAGATTTCAAGTTTTACCTTTGAAATGTAACTTTTCTAACTTTGGGGGTTTGGCATGTAAAATTTTGTAAATAGAATGTAATGAGGCCGTAGGCCATCGTAACATGTTTAAAATGCCATGTTACACTTGCGTGTACGTTCACATCATCACACATTAGCATATAATATAATTTAATCATGCAATGGGGGATTCCAAATGGACTTCTTATCCTTTTGGTGCATAAAAGGTTGTTTTGCACTTTTTTGGGTCATTTTGGCCTATCGAAATGTCATTTTGGTCGACCGATGGCTTTTGGGTTTCATTTGAATGGTTTAAGTGCATATTCCAGTAGCTTAGGTACTGTTTGGGCTTGTTTCGGTCGATTGGTTCTTCATTTCGGCCGACTGAAGTGGTTTTTTTTCAAATCAGTTTTTGGGTATAATTTTTGTTCATTTCGGTACCGAAATGGTTATATCGGCCTACCTAAATAACTTCTTTTAGCTTTGTTACTCCGACTTTAATGGGTCATAAGTCTTCATTTCTAATCCAAATGGGGTGATTCTTAAGTCTAAACTCAAGAATTTTGAATCAAATTTCCAATGGTACCTATGCCATTCTCATATTAAATTCACAGTGGGAGTTATTCATGTTTTAGTGAGACAGTGTCAGTTTTCGCTTAAACTAAGAATGGGCATTTTACGGGATTCTTGTCTAAAGTTCTTAGAACCTCTTAGAATGTTGTGAAATGACTAGGTTGGGTTGTTTTCACCTTTTTTTGACTTGTTTAGAGTCAAGTTTCTCTTTTTAATTAGGAATTGACCATTTTGCCCCTTGGTTAACAAATTTTGCTCGTTTCGACCTTCGCTTCCGTTTTCGTTCCCTTTGAGTTTCATGACTTCATGAAAAATCACTTGGGTGTCTTAGGGATGATTTATATCTCTATAGACTTTGATTTTATCTTTCGCTTCCGCATTTCGGATCTGTTAGTGGATTAATTTTCGGTTCATCACTGACGCACCGGGTTGAAAAACTTGGGCCATCACAACGTTTGAAAAATTCAAAACGGACCAGCTATATAAATTCTCATTATTGCCCAAAATTAATATAAGAAATAGCACATTCTATAAAAACACTTTTATGACTTTATTTTGTATTCAAAACAATGTAAGAAATAATAAAAATAATATTACACTTTTAAAAGTAGTCCTTATATAGGATATATATTTCAATATTAAAAAGTAAACAATAATAAATGTCAACTTTACTTGGTTATGAAGTCCACCTAATAAATTTGACTATACACTACATTTACTTCATGCAAGAGTATATGAACATTAAATAGATCCATATTAATTATTTATTTATTTATTGTCAAAAATAAATGTCAGGTATTTAAAAATTATTTATTTTTGTATTTAGAAAAAGTATAGAAATAAAAAAAATTCTTACACTTTCAAAAATAATATAAATATATATAAATATCAATATAGATATATTATAAGATAGAATAATAAAATGTTATTTTATTAAACTTGCTTACCAAAAAAAAAATGCAATTTTACTTATTGCCAAGACAACAAAAAAAAATTTCAAAGTACATGCATCCAACAATTAAAAGTTGTTCCATTGTGGAACCCAATCTTACAACCAAACACTATTGGCCTCGCTTATGATCTGACATCACTTGTCTGCAGCATACATCTAAAAACACTCTACCAAATCCAATATTTCTATAACTAATTAAAAATACCAAATGGATAAATTAATAGATTATAATGGAAAAAATCATCTGTTTAATCTAATAATTTCTCATCTTTTCTTATTTATTGAAATACTACTATGACAGAGTATTTGTAATTTTAAAAATTAAAAAATTAATAATCAAATAAAATAATTTTTACTTGATGGTCCACTTTAATAAAAAAATCATTGGATTCTAATAATTTCCAAAAATATTTCTTTTCAAAAATATTTCTTTTAAAAGTATTCCTTATATAGATATATATTTAAATATTAAAAAGTAAACAATAATAAATGTCAGCTTTACTTGTTTATGAAGTCGACCTAATAAATTTGATTATACACTACATTTATTTCATGCAAGAGTATATGAACATTAAATAGATCCATATTATTTATTTATTTATTTATTGTCAAAAATAGATGTCTGGTATTTAAAAATTATTTATTTTTGTATTTAGAAAAAGTATAGAAAAAAAAAATCCTTACACTTTTAAAAACAGTATAAATATATATAAATATCAATATAGATATATTACAAGATAGAATAATAAAATGTGATTTTATTAAACTTGCTTACCAAAAAAAAATGTAATTTAATTTATTGCCAAGACAACAAAAAAAAAAAAATTTCAAAGTAGATGCTTCCAACAATTAAAAGTTGTTCCAATGTGGAACCCAATCTAACAACCAAACACTATTGGCCTCACTTATGATCTAACGTCACTTGTCTGCAGCATACATCTAAAAACACGCTTCCAAATCCACCATTTCTATAACTAATTAAAAGTACCAAATGGATAAATTAATAAATTATAATGGAAAAAATCATCAGTTTAATCTAATAATTTCTCATCTTTTCTTATTTATTGAAATACTATCATGACAGAGTATTTATAATTTTAAAAATTAAAAAATTAATAGTCAAATAAATAATTTTTACTTGATGGTCCACTTTAATAAAAAAATCATTGGATTCTAATAATTTCCAAAAATATTCCTTTTCAAATTTATCTTCTCTTATTTATTAAAATATTAGTAGTCATTATTTTTAAAAACTTAAAAATTAAGAAATTAACAATCCAATAAATTTGAAAGTTGAAACATAAAGTTATGTTATGAAGGGCCACCTAATAAATATGATTATTTTCAAGGCACATACCAAAAATAACAGAGCCCAATAAATGCTTATCGTTACATGTTAATGCAGCAAATGTAATGAAATAAAAAGGGTATTTACATAATTTTACTACACCAGAGCGGACAGATCTCCGCGTGTTACTCTGCTATAAATTCAAACCAACTCTCCCTCTCTTTTCACGAATCACTGGCTTATACAAAATCAAATACCTTCCAAAGATGGCTTTGAAATCTGTATCCCTTTTCCTTTCTCTCTTGCTTACCTTCCTTTTATCAGATGTCTCCGCCATGTCCGGCCGGGTGGCGCAGGTCGATGTCAATCATATTAAGGACCCGAAATCCTCGGCCGGTGCTTGGCAGCCGATTAAGGACCCAAAATCCTCACTGGTGCAAGAAATAGGAGCGTTCGCGGTGACCGAACACAACAAACAGACCAAAACAGACTTGAAGTTCGAGAGCGTGGATTCAGGTGAGACCCAAGCAGTTGAGGGTCTGAATTACCGACTGATTCTCTCGGCCAATAACGGTGACGCTTCCAATAAGTATGAGGCAGTTGTTTGGGATAAGCCTTGGGTGCATTTTAGGAACCTAACGTCCTTCAAACTTATTTGAACGGCTAAAATGTGAGAATGTCGGTGGGTGAAGAGTTTCAATATTAAATCTGTTATTGACGTTCTCTACCTACTTGAAATTAATAATATTATTATTATAAAAAGAGTATTGTTTTCTTCTCTTTTATCTATTTATACTAGATTTTAAATATGTGATTTTACTTTAAAATTTTATTCTGGGAATTGGGATTTTTCCCGATTAATCACAAGACACCATGAACTAACCTTTAAATTGGCTTCAAATAAATAATCTTAAGATAAAATAGGTGTCCATTTAGGTCTTTTATTTCATTTCTAATTGTTGACACACAAAAATGCAGCCTAACTAGCGCCACTTTGGCATCCACGTGGACAAATGATGGAGAGACAAGTGGACCAAATTCATGGTCAAACAATAGATTGATACATTAGCTTGTGTGGTCCTACAGATAACAAATGCAGAAGTTCATATGTCGCAGAACTATAAAGTAACAGCTGACTATATAATTCAGCCACAAAATTGGTATAATTACTACTCCAAACAAGTCCTGAAAAAGAGGGACGACGGGTTACACTTGGGCTATTTAAGAAAGGCATAAATCAGATTAAAAGGATAATTTATTAGTTTCCTAAATTCAAGGATAATGGGTGTTATAGTGAATTAGTGTAGTTCCTATAATTGAGGGTGTTAATTAGGTACATGGAACATGTTTACAGAAAAGAGAATGGGTCAACTCAATGGTACAGACAAGGAAGTGGGTTGGATACTTGGCAATCACAGAGATAAGGATAAGAGATGAAGGCCTATTTTGAAGGTAGTAGGCTAACAATCAGTTTGCAAGCTATGAAGACTATATATTTATATATATCTTCTAGTTAGAAAATGGGTTTGCAGTTGAATGATCATGGAATAACTCATGGGGACACATGTCATCGCTAGAAGAAGACTGCAGTTCGTGGGTTTGGAAGTTGAACTTCTGCCACTGGCAATGGGAGTTCTTGGATAGTTTGCTTCCTAAAATCAAGGAGGGGATTGGCCTAACAAGTTTGACATGTATAAGAACTACTATAAACTGCCTAACTCAATTTAGAAGTTCCTATTTTTAACGGATTTAAAACTAAGGAGTAATTAAGGAAAACGGTTCCTAAAATCTAGGGATAATGGGATCATGGTTAGATAAGCAATCCATTTCAAAAGGAATGAAGCAGCAGCAGTTGAAGGACGTGCTATATATATATATATATATATATATATATATAAGTAGTTAAAGAATGTGGGACACATGGCAGCAGCGGAAGAAGGAAACAGTTCGTAGGTCTGGAAGTTAAGATTCTGCCACTGGACATGGGACAAGTGTCTTGTAAAAAAGAAATAGGCAGTTATTTTATAGGACGTGGGTCCTTCTTGTAAGGCTTGTAATGCCTATAAATAGTGTACTTAGGACTACATTTCAAACTCTCTCAACGACATCAATCAACATTTAATACTTTGTATTTCAATTCAAATAATTTCAATACAAGTCTTTTCAATTCCTTTACATTCAAACACTTAATTTCAATTTTGCATTTCAATTCATTAGATAGCATTGTAGTCTTAACTAAAATTCCTTTCAACGAAGGCAAATCCGAAACCTCACAATTGCTTGATCATTCCAAAAGGATCTTCCTTTTTATTCGACCTCTCTGAATCTTCCAAAAATTCTGGCACGCTCGCACATTCTAAGTGTCCCAATTTTGTGGAAACACTAATATTATTATCAGAGTAGAAAACCTCTATCAAGTAATAACTTCATTTTTTTTCCTTCTTTTTCAGATTAATGTTAATCTAAAATGATAACATATTTTAATTTTTAAAAAATGAAATCTGTGATGGGTGCCACTACACTCATTTGTGAATTGATGAGAGTGCAGTTGGATTGTATTTATGGAAGTCTAATTGGTGAGGGTGCTAGACATGGGATTGTATTTTCGAATATATATGCTTCAAAATTGAAAAAACTACTTTCATTTAGATTAATGATATGCATGTCATAATTATTTCGAGATACCAGAAATTTATAATGAACCTGTCTCATGTGTCAAAAACATTTTAAAATAATTAATAAAAATTATTTGGATTTTTTTTACGGATCATCTAAAAGGATTCTTCTTCTTTTTTTTTCCTAATGCGTTTGAGATTTTTTATTGTAAACCCCTTTATATTGCAATCCGTTACAGAAGAAGCTAAATAATTAGCCCAAACATGGTAAATTAACCACAATTGCAAGACTCTAATTATCAATGGAATTTGAAGTCAATTAGGCACCTCCAGATTGCAATATGTGATGAAAAATCTCAAAATTTTGAATGCCACTAGCTTATTTGTTAATTGGTCTGCCTCTTGAGTCATTCTGGATATGGGGTTGCAACAGAGATGGTAGGCAACGAATGTGGCGACTTGAATCTTTTTTAAAGATTGGATGTAAAAGATTAGGTTTTGGGAATAGAGGAGGTGGCAAGCAATGTAGGTGGTGGAGGTCAGTGAGCTGAAGAGAGGATTAATATTAGGGTCACACATGCGTGAGAGAAAATTCTTTTTCTTTTTGAATGACCTGTGAAAAGATCCGAATGATTCAGGTTTAATTTTTTTTTTTTTTTTTTACACTTGTCATGTTATTATTGGTCTATATCAACATAAGAAGGAGAGCTCTACTTATGGGGCCCGAAAATTCAATATAATAACAATTGGTAGGAAAAAAACTTAAAGAATATACTCAAATTGAGACATTATTCAAGCAAGTAATGTTACAAGCTTTTTGGATAGTGTGTAACAACACGGTCATTTTCCCTTCCTTTCCTTTTTCTCAAATTTTACGAATAAATTTTTTCCGTTTAATTTTCTTTTTCGAGTTCTGTTTCTCATCACTGGGTGTCGTCTCGAGTGCTTGGAAATAGTTTCTGAGACTCTTTCATTTGGATTGACAACTTCCTTTAAGGACCGAGTCATTTCCACATTTGCATTTTTTCGACACTATTCATTTTTCATCCTTTTCCCTAATTTGTCTTTTTTTTTCCGTTGGTCACTTTTTGGCACAACCTCACTTTTCATGCTCGGAGTTGGTTTTCGACTTCACGTATCTTCATTCTATGTGGTTTCCATGGAATACGTATCTTTATTTTTGTAGAAAAGTACTTTGGTTGCTCCCGGTGTCCATAGGGGTATGGATACACAGTTCTTTAAAAATTTTTTCTTTTTTTGGGGTGTTTTTCATAAATATCTTTTGAAGATTTTTATTTCAGGGGTTTTTAAGAAAATATCTTTTGGAAGGTATCTTCATTTTGGGCTAGTTTTACAGTTAACCCTTTTTGGAGGGATTATTGTGCAATTAACGAATGTTATTGCAAAATACCTCATTTTAAGCCTAGATCCTCGTATGGGATTTATTTTCACATTTCTTCGAGTCATGTACTCTTAGAATTTCCTCTCAATCGTTTTCCCCAATTTTAGGGATTTTTGACCCCGGTTGCCGCCGAACTTGTTTGGGGCATATCTCTCTGTTCAGGATTCGATTTTTGACGTTGTTTCTTCCGTTGTTCATATTTTCTCATTTTGATTCTTTTTTGTTCATGGAGTTTTGATGTTTGAGATTGTTTGCTCAAATTCCACTTTTTCGGACTCGGCGGGGCCCTTTTATGGTTTTTCTATAAATAGGGCAACTTAAGATGAAAAATCAGATTTCTCTATCTCTTTCCCCCCTCTTGGCCGGAATCCATGGCAGCCATGGCTACCACCTTCTCTCTCTTCTTTTGAACATCTTCCCTCGTGTAAAATGCCGTAGTGCCTTAGTGTTTTATGCTCGCCTTGATGACGCGCATCTTTCCCCCTTATTAGAACCCAATTCTAACCACTTTTTGAGTTTGGCTTTGAAGCCAAGTTTGGATTTTCATGGTACCTCAAAGGTTAAAGTTGCTCTCCTCGTTGTTCTCGACATAACCTAGGAGTATTGTCGGATTCGGAGCACTTTTCTTTTGGTGGGGATTTGAGTTTTCATCTCAAATAGAGGTAGGGGGTGTTATAGTTTTATATTCTTGATGTATTGCATGCTATTGATGCTTATATAACTCATTTACATGCCTTTGTATCAAATCTAAAAATTTTATTTATTTATTTTTCTTATATGAGATTTGATTCTCCCGGTTGGTTATAGCATGGTTTAAACATGTGGCATGATTTTAAATTACACCTTTTGACATTCATTTTGTGCATACAACATGAGGCAAAGAGCCATTAATTTTAAAGTTCACAAGTATGTTTTTAAACTTGTTTTAGATTATTGGGAATACATGTATAGCCTCAAGGTTGCCTTAACCTTGCTTACTGTTTTGTTGTTCGGCAAATTGTTGCCTTCTGTTTCATCGGTCAGAACGTCAGAACGCTCGACCATGTAGGTCAGCACGTCAGAACGCTTGACCATGTAGGTTAGAATGTCAGAACGCTTGACCAAAGGGAAGAATGTCTGACCCTTCAGTCCGAACGCCTAACCATGTAGGTCAGAATGTCCAAACGACTGAACCATGTATGTGCTGTGTAATGACCCGGTTATTTTCCTCTCTTTCCTTTTTCCTGAAATTTTACAGATGAATTTTTTTTGGTCTAATTTTCCCTTCTGAGCTCTATTTCTCGCCACTTAATGTCATTTTGAGTGCTTGGAAATGGTTTCTAAGACTTTTTCATTTGGATTGACAATTTCCTTTGAGGACCGAGTCATTTCCACATTTTCACTTTTCAGACACTATGCACTATTTCGTCCTTTTCTCTTTTTCTTCTTATCTCCGTTTGTCAGTTTTTGGCACAACCTCACTTTCCATGCTCGGAGTTAGTTTTTGACTTCATGCGCCTTCATCTTGAGGGGTTTCCACGAAATATGTATCTTTACTTTTACAAGAAAGTACTCTGGTTACTCCCGGTGTCCATAGGGGCATGGATTCACAGTTCTTTAGGATTTTTTTCTTTTCTTGGGGTGTTTTTCATAAATATCTTTTGAAGATATTTTATTTCAGGGATATCTAAGAAAATATCTTTTGGAAGATATTTTCATTCTGGGGCAGTTTTGCAGTTAACCCTTTTTGTAGGGGCCATTGTGCAATTAACAAAAATTATTGCAAAATACCTTGTTTTGAGGCTGGATCCTTGTACGGGATTCATTTTCACATTTCGTCGAGTCGTGTACTCTTTGAATTTCCTTCTAGTCGTTTTTCACAGTTTTAGGGATTTCTGACCCCAATTGCCGCCGAACTAGTTTGGGCCATATCTCTCTGCTCGAGACTCGATTTTTGACACCATTTCTTCCATTATTCATATTTTCTCATTTCAAATCTTTTTCATTCATGGAGTTTTGCTATTTGAGCGCGTTTGCTCAAAATCCACCTTTCCGGACCCGGCGGGACCCTTTTGGGGCACTTTTAGGGTTTTCCTATAAATAGAAAGTCATAAAGTGAAAAATTACTTTTCCTCTCATCTTCCCCACTCCTTGGCTGGCAGTTATGGCAGCCTCTTGGGCTGCCACCTTTTCTCTCCTCCTTTGAACCACTTTTCCTTGGTGAAAAGTCTTCGGCCTTAACGTTTATTGTTCGCCTTGACACCGCGCACCTTTCCCCTTAATTAGAACCCATTTCTAACCATTTTTTGAGTTTGGGTTTGAAGTCAAGTTGTGATTTTCATGGGGCTTCCTAGGGATTCTTGTTCACCGTGTTGTCCTCGACAAAACCCTTCGGTATCATCGGATTCAGAGCATTTTTCTTTCGGTGAGGATTTGAGATTTCCATCTCAAATTGAGGTAGGGGGTGTTATAATTTATTTTCTTGTTATATTGCATGTTGTTGATGCTTATACAACTCATTTACATGTCCTTATATCAAATCAAGAAACCTTAATTTATTATATCTTTGTGTAAGATTTAATTTTCCCGGTTATCCATAGCTTGTTTGAAACATATGGCATGATAGGATATTACTCCTTGATATGGTCATTGACATATATAAAATTGAGGGCATTTGAATAAGTATTAAAGTTTTTATTTAATATTTATCTTGAATAAATGTTTAATTCATGTGGCCTTAACTAGCTTGAAATCAATATGTGTTAGCATATTATATTAGGCCCTAGCATGCTCTTCAACATAGATGAAATCGAGAGTAATTGGAGGTGTTTTAAAATCTAGAGAATATTTAATTAATTTGATTAATTAGTTTATTCCATTTGTATTATTCACTCCATTGAAATTCTGACTTCATTTTATTGATGTGCATGCCATATACATTCACATATATTATTTTGAGAATTTTTGGATACCTTTGATTTCTAGAGAAATTAATTAATTAGGTTAATTAATTTCCACTTAGGATTCTAATGAGTTAGACTTGTATTTCATGGGGTTTTTGCCTTTTTATCATATATCGTGACTTGTTGCAACTTAGCTTCATTAATGTAGTTAATTAACTAGCACCCTTACATTGGAATGATTTAATTGTTCATGAGTTGTTCAACAAATGATTAAATCGTTAATTTTATACTAGTGGTATGTTTGTATCAATGGATCCCTTGTGTTTCAAATCCTAGTTTGTAGTCTATGTAGATGCATACCATGATTTCTCGACATTTCACATGCCATGATAGTTGAGAACTTAGGGCATGACTTGTATGTTTCCAAAATCTCGGTTGCGCATGAAATGTGTTTAATGTATTACTTGTATCTTGATGCTATCTTGACTTACATAACTTGTTGATTTTGGAAACTTGGGGATATCAATCAAGAAGTGACATGATTAGGACTTGGTTTTAGTACAGGAGATAGAGAGGTCCTTACACTATAGTGCGCAATAACGGAAGGTACCCATGCGTTAGTAGCCCTAAAGTGACCCCAAGAGTACGGTTTTAATCCGGACGATATCCGAGTCTCCAGATTGGTGGATTTCACTCTTTAAATTTCAAGTTGTTATTCCTTGAGGATTTAAACCCTGTCTTGTTATGTGAAATGCTCTAATCTTGTTTACTTGCATAGGTATTATGCCTTATTTTTGATTTCATGTATAACCCTTTTCATGTTACATGAAATGTTCCATCCTTATTTACTTGCATTGATATTATGCATTCTCCTTGATTTCATTCCTTGTCTTTGTCGTGTGAATTGAATTGTTTCAATCTTGTTAATTTTCTTAGTTATTTCGTTCCATGTTACTTTATGCTATCGTGACTTAGGAATGATCCTATACATGTAACTTGACTTAGATTCTAAATGGCGTGGCCCACATGTAATGATTTATATCAACATGTAAACTCTCTAAACCATTAGATTTCAATTGTTATTTCTTGAAGATATAAGGACCTTGTTGTGTTATATGGAGTATTTCCTACCTTGTTTAATTTGCATAGACATTATGCTTACTTTGTGTATTTAGACCTCATTCGGTATACTTGAAACTATGCACTTGCTTCTTGCATCTAGATTCCTTTTAGCATACTCGTGTCTTATATACTTGTGTTTTGTATACCTACCACGTATGTTTTCATCTTCATTTAGTACACTTGTGACTGGTATGCTTGTATGTCGTGTATCTTATTTTAATTGCATGAGTAGCTTAGGATGCTCCCTGAGTCTAACCTTTGACATAGACATTAGGTGGCATTACCCTTTTGAATTGTTTCAAGTCAATATAAAAATCTCTAAAGAAATTGAGTCGTTGCATGTTCATTCTCTACGAGTAAACTTGTTTACTCACCCCGAAGTTACTGGGGGTTTTGATCAGGTATGAAGATATGGTTCATGATGCTTGCTGTTCATTGGGATGGTTTCTAGCTTTTCAGTTTCTATTTCATGCAAATGTTAGCATGGAATATCATTTTATAGCCTTTTATATAAAACTTGTATTATGTGCTTAAGCACACTTTTTGGTATTCATTCTATGTATATTATATGTTGCCAAGGGCCAAACTTCATTTGTAATCTATATATATTGAAAAATGTAGAATTTTGCCTTTAATGAGAAAAGCAGAAAAACTTGAGTTTCAATATGTCATTTTCGCACCAGTGTGTGCATTGTCTATGTAATTCATCCTTTATCATTCATTTGCCATACGTGAGGTGTGGCCAAGGGCCAAACACCATTTAGTTTTCACTTTTGCATTTTAGTTCTCATATTGCATTTTTGGGCTAGAATAGTAGAAACCGAGCCTTTAAGGGTTCATTTTCGAATCGGGTGGTGTAAAGTGTGTTCTGGAACCTCCACTAGGTCGCATTAATCATGTTTGAAGTATGGCCAAGGTCCAAATGGTTATTTCTAATCATTTTTTAGTTTTGGTTTTCAAAATTTTTATTTCAAGTTCATTTTCGCCTTTCTGGCCGTTGGGGGGGTTGGATTTTGACTCGGCCATTTTCGGGAGCCGCAGACCATTCCCGCACGCTCAAAATCACTTATTACGTTTGCGTACATATTTCTTTCAGCTTAGAAATGCACTTGGGGTCAAATGCATACTTGGTGCAAAGTGGCATTTTTGCCCTTTTTGAGCCTAATCAGGTCTAGGGGCATTCTAGACATTTCATAGTGTTTTTTTTGGTTTCTGTCCACATGGTTGAGTAGAAAACATGATTTGGGGGGGGGGGGGGGGGGGGGGGGTTGTGTTTTTTTCAAAAAGGCCCAGAAAGTCCTCAAAATCACATTTCAAACTCAGATTCTGCTAAGCCTTCAGCAGAACGAGCGCTCGTAGATGTTGCACGAGCGCTCGTAAATGGGGCAGAGAGTTTTGGCCCTAGGGTGTGCACCATACGAGCGCTCGTATCCCTTGCACGAGCACTCGTGGTACTGTTCACGCATGTGTGTGTGTGTGTCTTGGTTCAGCACTACACATTCGACTTCGGATCATCGTATCTCCTTCGTTTTAACTTCGAATTGGTCCGTTCTTGAGTCTAAATTGACCGCGTCGAAATTAGATTTCCAATGGTACCAATTAGAGCTCCATATTCTAATTATAGCTCATGATATTCAGGTTTTAGTAACATAGTGTCAGTTTTTGGTTCGAACCGGGACAGGGTTTCTCTTCTTTCGACTTCAAGACTTGATATCTTTGCTATCCGGATGCCGAATCAAGTGATTCTTGAGTCCATCTTGATTTATTTTTTGTTTTCTTTCCATGGTGTGCTCGGTGGCACCCGAATCCATAATTTCTAAAATGACTATTTTGCGCCTGGGGGCTTATTTGTCAAATTTTTTATCTTTTACTTCCACGTCAGTTTTCTTTGAGTTCCGTGACCTTATGGAAGGTCATCTTAGGGTCTTAGAGGTGTGTTGTGCCTTGGGAGACCATTTTCTTGTTTCTTGCTTCCGCATTTGGATCCGTTACCGGTCAACTTTCGGGTCACCATTGACGCACCGAGTTGAATAAAACCTAGGTCGTTACAAGTGGTATCAGAGCGTCTGAGTTTGAATACCTTGGATAACGGGTTTTGGGTGCATATCATGCTTGTGTTGCCATGCTCTACGTGTTTAAATGCTTCTTGATGACATGTCTTGTTTAATAACATGTTTTGATTCGATAACATGTCTGTTTGCTTATGTGGCAACTTGTTTAAAAGCTTACCTTAACTGTCTTAGCGTATGATATATGCTTGTTTCCTTAGCACATTGTACCTGCTTGTTATTTTTGCATGTGGTATATGCTTATATGCCTGAGTTCATTCTATGCGCCTGCTCATCTTGACATGATTATATGTAGCATATCATCATACTTTATATTCTTTTCTTGTATACACTGACATACTTTATGTGATCTTACTACTTGTGTGAGTAGATAGTTCGTTGCTATATTGCATTCTAGTTGTCTCCTTTTATGTCTGGCTTTGGCATTATCACTCAAGATTTGTCGTATCCTTTGGGTGCATTCTTGTTTTACAAGTTTCTTTCTTGGATAAGAGAAATTCATTCTGTTAGGACCCATGTCGAGAACCTGCTTGTTTGTTTTCTTGGTTGGATGTTTCAAGACCTTAGTCTGACGGTTGATGCGAGTAAAGCTCGTATGAGCGTAAAATCGCAGTCTTTGTCTGGTGGAGTAAAACGTGGGCCAGGTAGGCACCGTTTCATTTCTTTTTCCTTCGTGGCTTCTAAATCTAAGGCCTTAAGCCTAGCGGTGCCTATAACATTGTTGCCAAAGTTTTGGGATTAGCTACCCCAACTCTCGCAGATGCTTGGTTCCCGTGGTGCTTTTGGTAATAATTATTTTTGACACTGATGTCATCCGTATCAATAGATTTCTCAGAGTTGACCTGGTTTGGGGGATGTTATGGACTAGTGCCTTATACTGTCATGCTACCTTGCTGACGAGTAAATGTGGATGGGTTTTGGTCACTGTTCGTACTGCCTTGTTGTCACTCTCTTCTTCTATCATGTTTCAACATTTCGTTGTCTTAGGATTCTCTCGGTGGTTGACGTTGAGTTAACGTGCCGACTCGTATGAGATGTTGTCTCAGTTCGTGTTTTGCGTTCTTCAGTTGATCTGGAAACTTCGGGTGTTGTCCTTCAGTGCTTTATGAGCTGTCATTCATTTGACCTTTTGTTTGGTCCCTATTCTGTTCTTTCCTGTATGTTCTGAATTTTGGGGATGAAATTCTTTTAAGGAGGGTAGGTTGTAATGACCCGGTCATTTTCCTCCCTTTCCTTTTTCCTGAAATTTTACGGATGAATTTTTTTCCGTATAATTTTCCCTTCTGAGCTCTGTTTCTCACCACTTAGTGTCATCTCGAGTGCTTGAAAATGGTTTCTGAGACTCCTTCATTTGGATTGACAACTTCCTTTGAGGACCGAGTCATTTCCACATTTTCACTTTTCGGATACTATGCACTATTTCGTCCTTTTCTCTTTTTCGTCTTATCTCCATTTGTCAGTTTTTGGCACAACCTCACTTTTCATGCTTGGAGTTAGTTTTTGACTTCACGTGCTTTCATCTTGAGTGGTTTCCACGAAATATGTATCTTTACTTTTGCAAGAAAGTACTCTGGTTGCTCCCGGTGTCCATAGGGGCATAGATGCACAGTTCTTTATAATCTTTTTCTTTTCTTAGGGTGTTTTTCATAAATACCTTTTAAAGATATTTTATTTCAGGGGTATCTAAGAAAATATCTTTTGGAAGATATTTTCAATCTAGGGCAGTTTTGCAGTTAACCCTTTTTGTAGGGACCATTGTGTAATTAACGAAACTTATTACAAAATACCTTGTTTTGAGCCTGGATTCTTGTACGGGATTCATTTTCACATTTCGTTGAGTCGTGTACTCTTAGAATTTCCTTCTGGTCGTTTTCCCCAGTTTAGGGGATTTCTGACCTCAATTGCCACCGAACTTGTTTGGGGCATATCTCTCTACTTGGGACTCGGTTTTTCACACCGCTTCTTCCATTGTTCATATTTTTGCATTTTGAATCTTTTTCAGTCATGGAGTTTTGCTATTTGAGCGTGTCTGCTCAAAATCCACTTTTTCGGACCCGGCGGGACCCTTTCGGGGCACTTTTAGGGTTTTCCTATAAATAGAAAGTCAAAAAGTGAAAAATCACTTTTCCTCTCATCTTCCCCACTCCTAGGCTGACAGTCATGGCAGCCCCTTGGGCTGCCACCTTCTCTCTCCTCCTTTGAACCACTTTTCCTTGGTGAAAAGTCTTCGGCTTTAACGTTTATTGTTCGCCTTGACACCACACACCTTTCCCCCTAATTAGAACCCATTTCTGACCATTTTTCGAGTTTGGGTTTGAAGTCAAGTTGTGATTTTCATGAGGCTTCTTAGGGATTCTTGTTCACCGTGTTGTCCCTGACAAAATCCTTCGGTATCGTCGGATTTGGAGCACTTTTCTTTCGGTGGGGATTTGAGATTTCTATCTCAAATTGAGGTAGGGGGTGTTATAATTTATTTTCTTATTATATTACATGCTTGTGATGCTTATACAACTCATTTACATGTCCTTGTATCAAATTTAGAAACTTTAATTTATTATTTCTTTGTGTAAAATTTAATTTTTCCGGTTATCCATAACTTGTTTGAAACATATGGCATGATAGGATATTATCCCTTGATATGGTCATTGACATATATAAAATTGAGGGCATTTGAATAAGTATTAAAGTTTTTATTTAATATTTATCTTGAATAAATGTTTAATTTATGTGGCCTTAACTAGCTTGAAATTAATGTGTGTTAGCATATTATATGAAGCCCTAGCATGCTCTTCAACATAGGTGAAATTGAGAGTAATCGGAGGTGTTTTAAAATCTAGAGAATATTTAATTAATTTGATTAATTAGTTTATTCCATGTGTATTATTCACTCCATTGAAATTCTGACTTGATTTTATTGATGTGCATGCCATATACATTCACATATATTATTTGGAGAATTTTTGGACAACTTTGATTTCTAGAGAAATTAATTAATTAGGTTAATTAATTTCCACTTAGGGTTTTAATGAGTTAGACTTGTATTTCATTGGGTTTTTGCCTTTTAATCATGTATCGTGACTTGTTGCAACTTAGCTTCATTAATGTAGTTAATTAACTAGCACCCTTACATTGGAATGATTTAATTGTTCATGAGTTGTTAAACAAATGATTAAGTTGTTAATTTTATACTAGTGGTATATTTGCATCAATGGATCCCTTGTGTTTCAAATCCTAGTTTGTAGTCTATGTAGATGCATACCATGATTTCTCGACATTTCACATGCCATGATAGTTAAGAACTTAGGGCATGACTTGTATATTTCCAAAATCTTGGTTGTGCATGAAATGTGTTTAATGCATTACTTGTATCTTGATGCTATCTTGAATTGTATAACTTGTTGATTTCGGAAACTCGGGGATATCAATCAAAAAGTGACATGGTAGGACTTGGTTCTAGTATGGGAGATAGAGAGCTCCCTACACTATAGTGCGCAATAGGGGAAGGTACCTTTGGGTTAGTAGCCCTAAAATGATCCCAAAAGAATGGTTTTTCTATGGTGCGCACTAGGGGAAGGTACCCATGGGTTAGTAGTCCTAAAGTGATCCAAAGAGTACGGTTTTAATCCGGGCGATATCCGAGTCTCCATATTTGTTGATTTCACTCTTTAAATTTCAAGTTGCTATTCCTTGAGGATTTAAACCCTGTCTTGTTATGTGAAATGCTCTAATCTTGTTTACTTGCATAGGTATTATGGTTTGTTCTTGATTTCATGTATAACCCTTTTCATGTTATATGAAATGTTCAATCCTTATTTACTGGCACTGATATTATGCATTCTCCTTGATTTCACGCCTTGTCTTTGTTATGTTAATTGAATTGTTTCAATCTTGTTAATTTTCTTAGTTATCTCATTCCGTGTTACTTTATGCTATCGTGACTTAGGAATGATCCTATACATGTAACTTGACTTAGATTATAGGTGGCATGGCCCACATGTAATGATTTATATCAACATGTAAACTCTCTAAACCCTTAGATTTCAAGTGTTATTTCTTGAAGATATAAGGACCTTGTCGTGTTATGTGGAGTATTTCTTACCTTGTTTAATTTGCATAGACATTATGCTTATTTCGTGTATTTAGACCTTATTCGGTATACTTGAAACTATGCACTTGCTTCTTGCATCTAGATTCCATTTAGCATACTCGTGTCTTGTATACTTGCCTTATATGTTTTCAATCTCATTAGTATACCTATGTTTTGTATACCTACCTCATATGTTTTCATTTCCGTTTAGTACACTTATGACTGGTATGCTTGTATGTCGTGTATCTCATTTCAATTGCATGAGTAGCTTAGGATGCTCCTTGAGTCTAACCTTTGACATAGACGTTAGATGGCATGACCCTTTTGAATTGTTTCAAGTTAATGTAAAAATCTCTAAAGAAATCGAGTTGTTGCATGCTCATTCTCTATGAGTAAACTTGTTTACTCACCCCGAAGTTACTGGGGGTTTTGATCAGGTATGAAGACATGGTTCGTGATGCTTGTTGTTCATTGGGATGGTTTCTAGCTTTTCAGTTTCAATTTCATGCAAATGTTAGCATGGAATATCATTTTATAGCCTTTTATATAAAATTTGTATTATGTGCTTAAGCACACTTTTTGGTATTCATTCTATGTATATGATATATGGCCAAGGGCCAAACTTCATTTGTAATCCATGTATATTAAAAAATGTAGAATTTTGCCTTTAATTAGTAAAGCATGAAAACTTGGGTTTCAATATATCATTTTCGCACCGGTGTGTGCATTGTGTATGTAATTTATCATTTAGCATTCATTTGCCATATGTGAGGTGTGGCCAAGGGCCAAACACCATTTAGTGTTCAGTTTTGCATTTTAGTTCACATATTGCATTTTTGGGCTAGAATAGTAGAAACCGAGCCTTTAAGGGTTCATTTTCAAATCGGGTGGTGCAAAGTGTATTCCGGCACCTCCACTACATCTTATTAATCATGTTTGAAGTGTGGCCAAGGGCTAAATGGTAATTTCCAATCATTTGTTAATTTTGGTTTTCAAAATTTCAATTTCAAGTTCTTTTTCACCTTTTTGGCCGTTTGGGGGTCGGATTTTGATTCGGCCATTTTTTGGAGCCGCGAACCATTCCCGCACTCTCAAAATCACTTATTACATTTGCGTGCATATTCATTTCAGCTTACAAATGCATTTGTGGTCAAATGCATACTTGGTACAAAGTTACATTTTTGCCCTTTCTGAGCCTAATCTGGTCTAGGGGCATTCTAGACATTTCACTGCATTTTTTTTATTTCCATCTACATGGTCGAGTAGAAAACATGATTTTGGTGGGGGTTTCTTTTTTGTGTTTTTTTCAAAAAGACCCAAAAAGTCCTCAAAATCCCATTTCAAACTCAGATTTCTACTAAGCCTTCAGCAAAACGAGTGCTCGTAGATGTCGCACGAGCGGTCATAACTGGGGCAGAGAGTTTTGGCCCTGGGGCGTGTGCCATATGAGCGCTCGTAGCCCTTGCACGAGCGCTCATGGTACTGTTCACGTGCATGTGTGTGTGTGTTTTGGTTCAACACTGCACCTCCAACTTCGGATCGTTGTATCTCCTTCGCTTTAACTCTGAATTGGTCCGTTCTTGGGTCTAAATTGAACGCATCAAAATAAGCTTTCCAATGGTACCAATTAGAGCTACAGATTCTACTTGTAGCTCAAGATATTCAGGTTTTAGTAACGTAGTATCAATTTTTGGTTCGAACCGGGATAGAGTTTCTCTTCCTTTGACTTCAAGACATGATATCTTCACCATCCGGACTCTAAATCAAATGAATCTTGAGTCCATCTTGATTGATTTTTTGTTATCTTTCCAGTAATGTGCTCGGTGGCACCCGAATCCATTATTTTTAAAATGACTATTTTGCCCCTAGGGGCTTATTTGTCATATTTCTTATCTTTTACTTCCGCGTCAGTTTTCTTTGAGTTCCGTGACTCATGGAAGGTCATCTTAGGGTCTTAGAGGTGTGTTGTGCCTTGGGAGACCATTTTCTTATTTCTTGCTTCCGCATCTAGATCCGTTACCGGGTCAACTTTCGAGTCACCATTGACACACCGGGTTGAATAAAACCTGGGTCGTTACATGCTGAACCACTTAAGTGCTGAACCATGTTAATGCTGAACCATGTAAATGTTGAACCATATATGTGTTGAACCATGTTAATGCTGAACCATGTATGTGCTGAACTGTGTATGTGCTGAACCATATAAGTGCTGAACCATGTATGTGCTAAACCACTTAAGTGCTAAACCATGTATGTGCTGAACCATGTTAATACTGAACCATGTTAATGCTGAACCATGTTAATGCTGAACCATGTAAATGCTGAACCATGTTAATGCTAAACCATGTAAATGCTGAACCATGTATGTGCTGAACCATGTATGTGCTGAACCACTTAAGTGCTGAACCATGTGAATGCTGAACCATGTAAGTGTTGAACCATGTATGTGCTGAACCACTTAAGTGCTGAACCATGTAAGTGCTGAACCATGTAGGTACTGAACCATATATGTGCTGAACCATGTATGTGCTAAACCATGTATGTGTAAACCATGTAAGTCAGAATGCCTGAAACACTGGATTTATAAAACTTGGACCGTCACAATTCATGATTTCTTTAACAAATTCATTCACTTGTATCAAATAGAGACTAATCGGATAAGTTTTGAGACTTATATTTAATTATTTCCTTTGTATGGAATTTAATTCACATGGTTGTATCTCGTATGAAATGGACTTGTAGCATTATATTGAACTTGTCCTTGACATGATCATTGGCATATCTTGTTCATAGAATATTTGGACTTGCCTTGTAATCTTGATAATTTAATCCTTTAAGTAGATTAAATTTCCTTTTATGCTTCCATCGAGTTAATCATGTCTTGATATTGAACTCTTGTCAAACTTATGAATCGGACTTGTATTTCATGGACTTTTATCTTTTATCAAGCATCATGACCCCTTGTATCTTGGTTTTATTAATGTATTTACTGAACTTGCACAATTGTCTTGGAATGGTTTAATTACTCATGTGTTGTTTAGTAAATAATTAAATCATTAATCCTATACTTGTGGTATATTTACATCAATAGATTCCGTGTGTTTTAAATCCTAGTTTGTTGTCTATGTAGATGCATACCATGATTTCTTGACATTTCACATGCCATGATAATTGATGAACTTAGGGCATGACTTGTATGTTCCAAAATCTTGGTTGTGCATGGAATGTGGTTTAATGCATTACTTGTATCTTGATACACTCTTGGTTGCACAACTTGTTGATTTTGGGACTTGGGATATTAATCAAGATTTGACATGGCTAGGACTTGGTTCTAGTACGGGAGATAGAGAGTTCCCTATATTATAGTGCGCACTAGGGGAAGGTACCCATTGGTTAATAGCCCTAAAGTGATCCCAAGAGTACGGTTTTAATCCGGGTGATATCCTAGTATCCACATTAGTTGATTTCACTCTTTAAATTTCAAGTCGTTATTCCTTGAAGATTTAAAACTTGTCATGTTAATTGGAATGTTCCAATCATGTTAATTGAATTGATAATGTAATTCTTATAATTTATATCCAAGGAATCTTTTGTCGTGTTAATTGGAATGTTTCAATCATGTTAATTGCATTGATAATATGATCCTTATATTCAATTATTGTTCTTGTCGTGTTATATGGATTATCCCAAACCTCGTTTAATTACATTGATAATGTACTCCTTGTTAATCCATATTCGAGTATTATTCTTGTCATGTTAATTGGAATGTTCCAATCATGTTAATTACATTGATAATGTAATCTTTGTTAACCCATATTCGAGTATTATTCTTGTGTTCTTTGGATTATCCCAACCTTGATTTGTTTCATATATGTATGTATCATGATTCATGCTGAATTATACTCTATGGTAGCTTAGGATGCTCCTTGAGTCTCATTTTGACATAGACGTTAAGTGGCATGAACCCCTTTAACATGTTTCACCTTAAGGTGATATTATTGTAAAATGCTAGGTCTATGCATGTTTATCTCCTACGAGTGGCTTTTTGTTACTCACCCCGAAGTTACTGGGATCATTTTTCAGGTACAGGATTCAAGACTTGGAGATTTCATTTGCCTTGAGTGATTTGTAGCTTCTTATGACAAAACTTGTATTTTTGTTTTAAATATGTAATGTGTACATAAGTACACTTTTTGTAATATATTTGATATGTTTGACATAAGGCCAAAGGCCAAGCATGTATGACTACATCTCTATAGACTTGTTCATGTTATGCTTTCGCATTTTGGGATCCGTTCCAGGTCATCACAAGACACACTGGGTTTATAAAAAAATCTAGGGTCATCACATAGTAGTTGCATTAATCATTTTTCTTTACCTTGCTGCAGGATAACTCAACTTGGCAAATTATCCATTACCTAGAAATGTCCATATGACCTATTCATATATAACTAGTTTAAAGTTCAATAAATATTCTCAAAATAATTGCATCGTCATTGGAAAAAAGCAAAGTTTTTGCAATTTAATCAATTAAATTTAACCCTTGCTAACTAAAAGTTTGTAGACTATATATTTTCGTGTTGAAGGCTAGAATTTAAAGTTTAACAAGACATTTGTGAAAGGATATTTTTTGTAGGCAAATAGGGCCATGACCTATATAATACATATGGATTTTTAAAATTATTTTTACATATATATAGAAATTTATATAATATGCACCCTTTAAAAATATTAGTTTCCAAAATTTTCTTTACTTTTTCCCTTTTTCTCCTTCATTTACTCTTTAAATTTCTTTAATTTTCATTTTAAAAAATGTCAAAATTTCCTTCTACTTTGTTTCTGTCATTTTTCTTTCCCTTTTTCTTCTTTTTTGATTTTTCCTTCTACTTCTTAAAATTATTCATTTTCTTCTTCTATTTTTTTATTATTATTTTTGCACAGTATAGTTGTGCCCTTGAATCTAAATCTTGGCTCCGCTCCTGCACAAAGGTCTTGTTTCATAAGAGGTACACAATAAGCTTGTTTTATAACCAGTATTCAAGAAACAATCCCAAAAAGTTTACATAGATCGAAGACCAGAAAAATGTGATAGTCGTGGAGACTAAGAATTACTGAAAGTTAGCAATTGTACTTTTTGTGTTGAAGGCTATAATTTGAATTATGTATTGACCTGCCTTCCCACCGCCGAACTTGAAACCCAATTGGGTTTCTAGAATCCAAGTACAGCACCACCACCAACACCCAGATTGGAGTTGATTTAATAGTAGGAAACCACATATGTCTTATCCAAATTTATGAACACCCAACTAGTTATGAAATATAAAATTTACAAAAAACCCTTTATGATAATTAATACATTTAACAGAACTAATCTCTTGCTCGTGGTATCCACACCTTTTATAGTAATTGTTAGATTTAAACTCACTTATCTCCTTTCCAAATACAATAAAACCACATTATCTCTATTCTAAATATTTAAAATTAATATTACTACTTAAAAAATATAAAATAATTACCAAAAACGCACTAGAATACTTTCAAAATCTTATTTGTGTCAAACCTCTACTCATCTAAAAACTTCATTCAATTCATGATCACATCAAAATCAGAATTCTGAGAATTTTGAGAAGAAGTTCTTTTCTCACTGCAAAAATGTTGGTCCTAGCCTTATATTAGGGCTTGTTCTTTAAATGTCAAAAGTGAACTCACAGATCCATTACTATGATATTCCATCCTTTCTGGTGTGTGCAAGATGAATTTGATATACACAGGGGTAGTATAGTCATTTTCATAAGAGAGAGCTCATGTTACATACAATGAGTAAGGTACATTGTATTACAAATCATATTTTCAGGCCATCATAGTCACTTTTCTGGTGTATTGTGTGTAATGTGGATTTTATCATACTCAGGGGCAATTCTGTCATTTCAAGTATGAGTATAGTTATTATATATATATGATAATGCTAAATATTTCATATTCGAGTCCTTAAACGTGCATATGTCTGTAATAACCCAGTCATTTTCCTTTCTTTTCCATTCTCTCAAATTTTACGGATAATTTTTTTCCGTTGATTTCTTTTTCCGAGTTTTCTTTTTCCGTCATTTTTCACTATCTTTTCATTTTGTGTAACCTATTAGGTCGTTCTCGGATTAGATTTTGACCTTGCATACATTCATTTTACTTGATTTCTATGTGATCCACATTTTTACTTTTGTAGAAAAGCATGCTAAATGTTCACTTTTGCCCATAGGGGTATAAATGCAAAGATTCTTGAAAATTGTTTTCTTTACTTGGGGTATTTTTCATAATTATCTTTTGATAAAATTTTCTATTTAAGGTTATTTTAAATATATATTTTGAATTACACCTCATTTTTGGCTTTCTGAGAAATTCACTTTTTGAGTTATCTAGTGGAGGGGTATTTGTGTAATTATGGAAATTTTTTGGGTTCAAACTTTTAGGAGGGGTTTATTTTCGCTTTTTATGGACTTTGGCACTTCCAAAATATTTTTCTGATTTTTATTTAATTTATTTTGAATTTTCGAACCCCGTTAGTCGTAAATCTTGTCCAGGACTCGGTTTTCGACCTCGTTCAGGACTCGGTTTTCGACCTCGTTTCTTTCATTGACCTTAGAATTCAATTCTAAAACTTTTTTGTTCACGGACCATTGGCATTTGAGAGCATCTTCACTGATTTCATTTTTTGGACCAGGACGGGGCCGGTTCGGACTATTCGGGACACCATTTTGACCTATTTGGGGTTAGTGGATGAGAGAGAAAGCATATCTTTTATTTCTAAAGTAGCAAGCACTAGCCTCCATTGAAGAACCTTAGAGCTACCCCTTCTCTCTCCTCTTTTCATTTATTTCCTCTTTGATTTTCATCTTCGCGATTTATACTTTTTTGATCTACTCGACGACGCGGTCATTTCTATCCGATCGGTTTCTGATTTGCAGCACTTTGATTTTTGGGCTAAGAGTTCAAGCTTGGATTTGGGTCTTCTCACTTAAGGATTCTTGCTCTCCTTGTTGTCCCCATCAAAACCCCAAAGTTTCGTCGCATTTTGTGGAGTTTGATTTTGGTGAGATTTGAGATTTTCATCTCAAGTGAGGTAGGGGGCATTTCATATTTATATTCTTAGGGTTTTACATGTTTTTGAGGTTTATATAACTTATATGCATGCTTAAAGTTTAGATCTAGAAATGATTTTTGTTTTAATTAAATGATGATTTAATTTCATAGTTGAAGCATGCTTAGATTTAATTAATAATATGATATTTAGAGAGCCCATGACTTGTAGTTTATCATATATTATTTTTAAAATTTTTAGATGAATTTTGAAATCTAGAGATTTTTTATTAATTAAGTTAATTAAAAATTAATTAAGTGTTCTAGTGGCTTAATTAGACTTTTGATTTGATATTTGAGTTCTTCATGATATGTTGCTTATTATGTGTTAATTTTATGTCATTTGGTGATGTTTTGCAACCTAGAGGAATTAATTAATTTTTATTTTATTAGCTTCTATTTAATGAAAATATGATTTATTTGCACCTTTGATGTTTTCAAGGCCTATTATGTTACAAGCCATGGTAGTTGAGGACTTAGGGCATGTCTTGTGTGTTTTCACAATTTGATTGTGTATGATATTTGATTAAGTACATTTAGTATATGTGTATATACTTGTTGTGCACTATTTGTTGATTTTGGAAGCTTGGGGATGTCGTAAGTTTGACTATGGCTAGGGCTTGGCTCTAGTACGGGGGATTTGAGAGCCCTCTATTTTAGTGTGCACTTAGGGGCAAGTACCCACGGGCTAGTAACCCAAATGATGCTTAGTGTCGGTTTTATTCCGGCGTAACGTCTAAGATTCCACTTGTTTGATTTCGCATTTTAAATTCCCAGTTGTTTACTTTACAAATTTATATTTTGTTATTTGGCATTTGATGTTCAATGTTGTTTAGTTGCTTATATATTGTGGTTTATGATGTGGATATTCTAATCTAACATAGGATGATCCCTTAGTCTCACCTTGGACATAGACGTTAGGTGATATGAACCACATCGATTGATTTATATCAACTTATAAGGACTTGCAAAACTTTAGGTTATACGCATGTTTATTTCCTACGAGTAAACTTGTTTACTCACCTTCATTGTTGGGACATTTTTTAGGTAAAGAACCATGCTTTAGGGATGCACAACATCCTTGAAGCTTGCTTATGGTTTAATGAGTTGGCGTATTTCCATTCATGCACTTATTAGCATGATCTTGCTTTAATTTGAGTTTATTATGTCAAAACTTGTAACTTCTATTTGGGATATGTAATAAACTTTTAATGAAAGGATAAACCTTATTACTTTCATTTTGTTTACAAAAAAATGTATTTAAATTCTTAATACTATGAAAGTGGTTAGTAATCTAAGTCACACAATCCTTTTCAATAGGTGTCGCTCTCACACTTCCACTCTCATGGTTCATGCACGCGCACTCACTCAAATTCTCACTACTTATGACTTGATTCTGCCGCTCCCGCTTTATGTGAGTTAGTTCGCAACTATTGAAAAATGCAAAAGAAAAATTTAAAAAGTGCAAACTATTTAATTTTTTATTAAATATTTAAAATATTAATTGATAAAATATATAAACATCGCTAAATTAGAAGGAAAAGATATACTTACTATTATTTAAGGGTAAATTACACTCAGACCCCCTATGTAGGTGCAAAAATTCGCTCAACTTTGACAAGTCAACGAATTCTCTACAATTACTACACCCAAAATAATAATATAGAACAAACAATGAACTAGAGAAATTATATAGAGATGAAGGGTATTTTGATGATATGACTGAACCTATGACTACCTAGATTGCCTACGTATCCCGCATAGAGCGTGGGAATCAGGTCGGAAGGTAGTTCTGGCAATGAGAATTGGATCTCTATTTTTGGGGGCATTGCCCTTTTTTCTCTCCCCATTATTGACGATCCTGAGCCCTTTTTATAGGAAAAACCTTAATGGATTCCTTTTAGGAATCGCATTGCTTGTCCTGCATAAATTATAATTCTTCTTCTAATAGAACTATTACTAAATGGGTTTAGTAATATACTCGTACCTGGGCTCGGGGTCTCATCATCTCGGGCCCTATTAATAAGTTCAGCCCATTATGATTAGTTGACCCGACCCAAGCTTCTTGCAGAAGCCCAATATGAAAGTTAAATAGTCTCAGTATTTGTGGTGGTCCCCTTATGTGTTGATGTGTTTTGTCTTAATTGGAAGGGGAGATTTTTGCCCCTACACTTTTCCCCTAATTCCCTTTAGTTTGATTTGGCAATCATAACTAGAGGGGATTAATCGGATCTAGTGTAACGAATTGTATTGATTAACTGTAGTGAACCAAAAGTTCATGTCACTTGAAAAAGTTGGGATAACATGTCTTAATAGCGGTGATGTAGGTAATTGTCATGTAAGTTCACTCCTTGGCACTATTTTGTGCCTTACAGGATTTTATATGAAAATTTAACCTTCGACTCTTTGAGTTAACTTCCATGTAATTTTGTTCATCGGCATTATTTCGTGCCTTAGAGGAATTTGAAGTTCTCGGATTCTTGAGATCCGAAGATGAATTTTATTTCTCTGCAGCTTTTCGTGCCTTAGAGGAATTTAAAGATCTCGAATTCTTGAGATCCAAAGATGAATTTTATTCCTCGGTAGTTCTTCATACCTTAGAGGAATTTGAAATTGTCGGATTCCTGAGATCCGAAGATGAAATTTTATTCCTCGGCGGTTCTTCGTGCCTTAGAGAAATTTGAAGTTGTTGGATTTTTGACATTCGAAGATGAAAATTTATTCCTCGGCAGTTCTTCGTGCCTTAGAGGAATTTGAAGTTGTCGGATTCTTGAGATCCGAAGACGAAATTTTATTCCTCGACAGTTCTTCGTACCTTGGAGGAATTTGATGTCCTCGGACTCTTAAGATCCGGAGATGAAATTTTATTCCTAGGCAGTTTTTCGTGCCTTAGAGAAATTTGAAGTTGTCAGATTCTGAAGATTCAAAGACGAAATTTTATTCCTCGGCAGTTCTTCATGCCTTAGAGGAATTTGAAGTCCTCGGACTCTTGAGATCCGAAGATAAAATCTTATTCCTTGGCAGTTCTTCGTGCCTTAAAGGAATTTGAAGTCGTCGGACTCTTGAGATCTGAAGATGAAATTTTATTCCTCGGCAGTTCTTCGTACCTTGGAGGAATTTGATGTCTTCGGACTCTTGAGATCCGAAGACCAAATTTTATTCGTCGGCAGTTCTTCGTGCCTTAGAGGAATTTGAAGTCATCGGATTCTTGAGATCCAAAGACGAAATTTTATTCCTCGGCAGTTCTTCGTACCTTAGAGGAATTTGAAGCCCTCAGACTCTTGAAATCTGAAGATGAAATTTTATTCATTGGTAGTTCTTCATGCCTTAGAGGAATTTGAAGTAGTCGGACTCTTGAGATCCGAAGAAGAAATTTTATTCCTCGGAGTTCTTCGTGCCTTAGAGGAATTTGTTGTCCTCTAACTCTTAAGATTCGAAGACGAAATTTTATTCCTCGGTAGTTCTTCATGCCTTAGAGGAATTTGAAGTCGTCGGATTCTTGAGATCCGAAGACAAAATTTTATTCCTCGGCAGTTCTTCGTGCCTTAGAGGAATTTGAAGTCCTCGAACTCTTGAGATCCGAAGACGAAATTTTATTCCTCAGCAGTTCTTCGTGCCTTAGAGGAATTTTGCAGTTTTGTTGGATTCTTGAGATCTGAAGACGAAATTTTATTCCCCGACTGCTCTTCGTGCCTTAGAGGAATTTTGAAGTTTGTCGGATTCTTGAGATCCGAAGACGAAATTTTATTCCTCGGCAGTTCTTCGTGCCTTAGAGGAATTTAAAGTCGTCGGATTCCTGAGATCTAGAAACGAAATTTTACTCCTCGGCAGTTCTTCGTGCCTTAAAGGAATTTGAAGTCCTCAGACTCTTGAGATTCGAAGATAAAATTTTATTCCTCGGCAGTTCTTCGTGCCTTAGAGGAATTTTTAAGTTTGTTGGATTCTTGAAATTTGAAGATGAAATTTTATTCCTCGGCAGTTCTTCGTGCCTTAGAGGAATTTGAAGTCATCGGATTCTTGAGATCCGAAGAAGAAATTTATTTCTCGGTAGTTCTTCGTGCCTTAGAGGAATTTGATGTCCTCGGACTCTTGAGATCCGAAGACGAAATTTTATTCCTCGGCAGTTCTTCGTACCTTAGAGGAATTTTTAAGTTTGTCAGATTCTTGAGATCCGAAAATGAAATTTTATTCCTCAGCAGTTCTTCGCGCGTTAGAGGAATTTGATGTCCTTGGACTCTTGAGATCCGAAGACGAAGTTTTATTCCTCGGCATTTTTTTGTGCCTTTGAGGAATTTGAAGTCATCAGATTCTTGAGATCCGAAGATGAATTTTTATTCCTCCACAGTTCTTCGTGCCTTAGAGGAATTTGAAGTCGTCGGATTCTTGAGATCCGAAGATGAAATTTTATTCCTCGGCAGTTCTTCGTGCCTTAGAGGAATTTGAAGTCCTCGGACTCTTGAGATCCGAAGATGAAATTTTATTCCTTGGCAGTTCTTCGTGCCTTAGAGGAATTTGAAGTCGTTAGACTCTTTAGATCCGAAGAAGAAATTTTATTCCTCTACAGTTTTTCGTGCCTTAGAGGAATATGACGTCCTCGGACTCTTGAGATCCGAAGACGAAATTTTATTCCTCAGTAGTTCTTCGTGCCTTAAAGGAATTTGAAGTCGTCGGATTCTTGAGATCTGAAGACAAAATTTTATTCCTCGGTAGTTCTTCGTGCCTTAGAGGAATTTTGAAGTCCTTGGACTCTTGAGATCCTTTGGTCACAGGGCTTGGAGATGGCTCGTGGGCCGCCTTTGTTACCAATAGGCCCTCTTTGCGATGTTTGAATTTTTCCTTATCTTAAAGGAATCGATAATGTTGTACTTTATCGATGTCTAAAGAAAGAAAAAGAGAGAATATATATTTTTTTCTTAATATCTCTTTAGGGCTGCTCATCTTGCCCCATTACGGAAGGTATTGCCCCCTTTAAGGAAAGAAAATTAGTCTCGTTCTTGTTCTTTTTTCTTTTTCTTTTTTTTTTTTATTCTGCATCTTCTTAATGTCTACAAGAAAAATCTTGGCCCTAATCATGGCTCATGGGTTTTGATTCAATAATAGAAATCAAGAAGAAAACATTAATTAAAGAGGTGATCGTACCTTGATCGAAGATTAAACCATTAGAATACCTTTGATGTCCTTTGGATATTTGCTGCAAAATTATATGGAACTACTCCTTTGGTGATCCCTAATTTGCGATTTTGGTGTTATCCTTTGTTTGCACTTTTTCAACACCATCTAAATTTGTACTGGTGGTTGTAGAAACTAGTGGTCTGCGCTCTCAGCTTTTCCAGTGCAAGCGCCTAAAGAGCATTAGCTAATGGTGGAAAGCTTTTTTTTTTTTTTTTTTTTTTTTTTTCGGGCATTCTGATGCCACATATAGCATAGCTGTATAGTTGGGCTATTTGCCACTTCATTTGGGGATCGGGCTTTCCTGGCTGATAAGTCTGCTAAAGTTTGTAGCGTTCAGTGGCAACCCATCTTTGATGGATTAAAGCACTCAAAGAAAGAATTTCGTGCAAACCAGCGGAATCCTCAATAGGAAAAAAGTGGTAAGAACTGAAGTTTAAATATATAAAAATAAATGTTTAAAAAGTAAATCTCCAAAAGCACTTGCACATTGCTTCAAGGGAAGAATGTCAAGAATTTCATGTGTAGAAAATTGCCAAAAGCATGCCAAATGAGGACATGCAACATATACCAATTGATTAAAATTGGGAGTTCCGGGAGTTCCAACTAATCAGTTAGCATTTATTCGTTTACTACATATAGTATTTGGCACTTCTAAAAATTATTTAAGGCATGCTATATGTTCAGAACTTTAAATAATAGATCATCACATCTTAGTGGAGAGTCAAGAGGGACCTTAGTAATACGTATAGGATTGCATGATTGAATTACGTAATCAATCAGAATATATATATATATATATATGTACAACCACATGTATACACATGCTGGATAAAGTAATTTGATATGTAATTTGTAAAAAAATCAAGATTCCTACAGTAAGATTTGATGGGCCAGAAAGTAAAATTGTATGAATAAAACTTCACACATGCATATTTGAGTCATGCATAATTGCATGGGATTCGAAAATGCAAATTCAATATTTACTTTCAATCTATCCACTGGTACAATGTGTTGCAGCTGAATATACAATATATAGCAGCTGAATACATATACATACGTAGATAGGCAAAATTATTTTATCTTTATTGCCTAATGTATTGTACTGGCAAAGAGAGAAACTGTAGGCCTCCGGCTAATATTTTTATCTCATGTAACAGTAAAAAGAACATTAAATACTAGATATAACATGAAGTGGGCTAGCAATATATATATATGTGTATAAAATGATTGTGATTTGAGTGAATGCAAGCAACGAGAGTAGTGTTGTTAGATGCAAGAGATGAAGAAATCAAGATCCGCAAAACAACACAAGTAATAAGGTGTACATGAGCAATATTTATAAGAGGAGTAAATATTGAAATAAGGAAAGAGATGGAATGAGATCACCGTATAAAGCGTGCGTTCACATAGAGAAATCTTCCATTTTTCATGGCAGCAAGTGCAAGATTGCAAATAAAGCAATAGATCAATCAGCCTAAACCAGTAGATTAATAGAGGAGGCGAACAACGAGAAGCTCGAATGTGGTGGATGGCAGGTTGTTCCGCCTGTGGGCGATGGCTTGGTGAGGATGAAGTTGGGTGGCGAGCTCACGGCAGACATGGACGGCTGGTGAGATGAAAACCGCTGGTGAGACAGATTCGGGAGCTTGGTGAGGACTTGCAGTGCAGATGAGTGGTTCGGCTGGGAGGAGCAGGAATGTTGTAATCTGAAAGAATCCCCAAACCTTAGTCACAATCGCCAAACTATTGCTTAAAAATTCGACTGAATGTTCGATCAAACCGTTTAATTCATTGTATAGAGTGGTGGCAGTTGGAGGGTTCAATTCTTGTAGAGTGTCCAAGCAAGTGCCGTGACATGTAAGTGCCGAGGTCAACCATGTCCTCGCATCCTCAATTCTAGATGGCGATAGTAATTTCTCGCCATCGTTCACCGCCATTAATGATATTGAATAGTTGAGGCTATCTAAAGTGACTTCAAACACGCTCTGACAAACAATCAACGCTTTATTGGCTCGTTCGTCGCTGATATTGGAGATCAATGTATCAGGTAACGACGACACCTTCATGAGCTCATTGAGAGCCATGTGCAGAGACAACTTGAAGATCTCTTTCGGGTCGTTAGTGGCCTCCTCTGCTGCCAATGCTCTTGAAGCAAGAATCTGGGTACTGGGTCACATTACACACCGCCTTGATAGACGCAGAAGGTGTCATCGGAGAAGCAGAGACTCTATCGGAATCAGAGTTGGACTTTTTAACACTAACGACGACGCCGGCGATGACAGCCACTAGAGAGGCCGCGGTGACTACGAGGTAGATGACAAGATTGCAGGTCTTTTACCAGAATACTTGGTCGTTATCGACCTTGCCGTTGGCTTTGATGGACTTGATTGAGTCCATGCTGGTGGGAGAGAAGAATGTGGTTTGTGCAGAGATAGAGCGAAGGAGGATGGCTGTGAACTCTCGGTGGTGCACCGGAGGGCTTGACCGGTGAGAAGGACAACGATGAACAGCAGCTGTGGATGGGCTTGATGGCACTGATCAGTTGAGAATTCGATCTATAATAAATCAACCTTCACAATAGCACGAATCATTGTAAAATAGGGCTATTGGTGGGACTGTGCTAATCTATGGCAACCTAAGTGTCTAGAGTCTTTTTAGAATGATACGAGGTGTTCATAGAGGATTTGTTGGTTGTCACTTAAGCTATGAAATTAACATGTATAAAATAAAAGCTTGCAAGAATTTAAAAGAGATGAAATACAAGTAAAGAGGACTAGGGAAGTGAATCTGCCTCCATCCCTATACACATGTTAGATTAGAGCTAAATTGGGGGAAAAACAATATATGATGGTCAAGAAATACATAGCAACACATAGTTGCCATATAATCAACAAAATGTACATTAAATCTCAAGCAAGCATGATCCATCAAAGGTGAACATGTTTAGACTACCTAACTAAGGTGTAGCTTAACCACATTTACTTGAATGAAAGATTATCAAGCCCTAGATAAAATGATGAAGCAGATGAAGGTAAGAAATAAGTATAAACCATCAAAGGCATCACCTAAGCAATGATCTATCAAAGTACTTATCAACATGCCATTAAACCATTTCATAACCTTGTCTCCATTCTCACCATGAAAACTCAAGTAATATGATTAATATAAGACATCATCCTAAACAAGATAATCAACTTAAAGAAATCATCCATACAAATATCAACATTCATTACAACAAATGAAGTGTTCTTGGTTATGAAAAGACCATAGAAAATACATTATAATCCCCAAAATAGAGCTATACTAGATCATGATTTCAAGGGAGGGGCTTCATCACCTTCCTAGAGGAGGAATTAGTTACCCATGGAAGCCCTAGAAGAAGGAAGAAGCTTGGAAGATCCCTCCATTTTTGAGCTCCCTATCCTTGGCCACAGGAACTCTATCTTTTCCTCCTTTCTTTCTCCCTATAAATCTTGCAAGATGAGATATGATATATGTGATCCATGGCTCCCCTTCCTTTTAGACATCCTGTCCACCAAACCTTACCAAACAAGGCCCTTTTTTTCTTTTCAAAAGACATCTCTAACCAATTCATAAAGATGGAAATCAGAATTGAGGGAATCAAGGTGCAAGTGGGCTGAAATGATGGTTCCCGAAGAGCATTTTGCCCAATTTTCGAGCGCTCGAAGTAAGCCTTTCGAGAGCTTGAAGTCAACTTGTTCAGCTCTGAGCTACTTTGGTAAAATGGCCATAACTTTCTGCTCCAAACTCCAAATGATGAACCATTTGAAGATTTGGAAAGCTAATTCAAAGCTCTAAGTATACCATGTTTTAATAGAAGTCCAGTTCTTAAGTTTGGTGGGTCTAAAATGAAGAGTAATGTTGAACTTCACTGTTGCCAGGCTGTTCTGCGCACCTTTGGTAAAAATGACATAACTCTTTTCTCCGAACTCCAAATGAAGCAAAATTTATGTCTATGGAAAGCTGACTCATAGCCCTTCATATTTCATGTTTTACTAAAGACTAAATTCACACATACAAAGGGTTAGAATTGGAGCCCAAAGTCTGATGGAAAATGAACAGGCGCCCGCGCTGTTACAGCCTTGCACCAATTTGCTACTTGCAACCTGAAATGATTTGGCTTAGCCCGAAGATGCGGCAATTCTTCCTAAAACTTTTTGCATAGAGCGTCATGAGTCCCATGGATCATTAATCTTGGCCAAAATGAAGGTCCCTGGCAACGACGTGCTTTGATTCTTTAAGAACTCGTCAAAGCATCTCTTTTAACTCTTTTTGGGGAACCTACCTTAAAATAAGCAAAAGCCTGTAAATGAAGCTAGAATATGCAATATGATAAAATAATGGACTCAACTAATGCAAATAAGGGCACTTGAATATACAATATTCGGCGCTTATCACACCCCCAAACTTACATTTTGTGAGTCCCTTAGCAAGACAAAACTGAACACACAATGGAATAACAAAATGACTCTTCTTTCGTGAGAGTTACGATTGCATTTAGCATATGCAACAAGCCTTTTAAACCCCTAGGCATCCCTAGAGGATGAGTGAAGTCTTGTGAGGGTTTAACAGGAATGTTACCCACAAACATTAACATTGTGCATGAAAATGCACAAAGCTCAATTGCAAACTTGGAATATAGAGAACATTGGAGATGGAATCATTAGGCAGACAACCATGCATATATATAGCATTGATACAAAAGTTTGCTAAACACGTTTCAACATAAATGCATCAGCATTCTAGTATAAATAAATAACTCAATTGACATCTCTTAAATGGAAATCAACTCTAACTTCAGTGAAAGTGGATTGGATTCTCAACATGCGGTTTTTACTTTCTTTTTCCAATTTCAAGACACAAGTCTTCAAATCATTGAATTCCCTTTTAAATGAAGTCCCTAAGGCATGAATTTATTTACAAAACAACTTTTGTTGCTTGCTGACAAATTATTGTAACTCAAAAATGATACATAAAATGGTTGTGCAATGCTGAAATCCTTTAAGCTTTCTAACCAACCCATGTAGCAAGCGTTAGGTCAACAACTCCCAAACCAGATGGCTTTAGGGTGCTGAGTGTAGAGACACTCCTAGGGTTTAATAGCTTGAATTGGTAAGGCTACGAACTCCAACGAATCATGTTTATTACAATATATGTATATATATATATATATATATATATATATTGAATGACCGTGCAATGTCTAAGTCTTTTAAGCTTTCTAACCAATCCATGTAGCAAGCGTTAGGCCAACAACTCCCAAACCAGATGGTTTTAGGATGTTGAGTGTAGAGACACTCTTAGGGCTTAATAACTCGAGTTGGAAAAGTTACAAACTCAAACTGGTCATTATTTTCTTTTTCATTTTTTTTTTCTTTTCATACTAAAGGTATCCATCTATTAGGTTCATCAATTCAGATTAACTAGGTCAAGATCAAGGTTAATCAAGTTACATGCCTCACGGTTAAGTTTCCAATGTGCATCTGTGCATTGTGAAGCATAAAAGAGTATAAGATCCAACGAGAATTTAATTGAAACATTTATAAAGACTAAATTGCATCCATATGATCATTTCAAATTCACATTTTTCTTTATTTTTAAAACTTAACAATTGCTTCTATACACAAGGTATTAAACATATGTTTCATCTCTGACAAGTTTCAAATTGCACTATCATTGCTAAAAAATGCAATATTGCACCCCCAAACTTAAATGACACATTGTCCTCAATGTGTGAAGATAAAGATGTATAAATAAAGAGCATATGGGTTAAAAGGAACAATAATACCAAGTGAGTGAGATAACTCTGGCATTGGAGCCGCATGCAATCCCATGAAGAGATACCAAAATGATCTTCCCCCAAACTTGGACATGAAGACTTGTCAAAACACAACTAATATACACATGTAAAAGCATATGTCTCTTAAGAAAAACCAAAACAGAGATACTAACATGAATTTTATTGAAAGATAAAAATCTATACAAAACATAAATATGCACACATTAGCCACAAGTTTAAAACGGATAACAAAATAATGCCAAAAGCGGTGCCATTTAGAGAGATGAAGTTGGTTCAGGAATTTTGTTGACCAGGTGGTGTGCACTTTGCAAAAATTAGAGACAAAGACAGTGAATGGTTCTTGAAAACCCAAAAAAAAATTTACTTACAATTGACAATATACAAGCCCTAAACGCATACTACACCTCTACACAATCAATCTCATCCTCCATTTATACCAAAAACGTGAAAGAGAAAGAGAAAGAAGAAACTTACCCAAAAATAGAGAACCAAAGGCCCCTTGTGCTTGGTGGTAAGTGGTGGTGATGTGGATGAGAGAGTGATGGAGATGGGAAAAGTTAGGAGAGGGTGCATGCATAGGGGGTCGTGGGGATGAAGGGAGTGAATGAGGTAACCTAAACAAATGGGAGAGGGAAAGGTAGGTTTAAAAAGGTGGGGGTCAGTTCGAGCGCTCGAAGGAGGATCTTCGAGCCCTCGAAGATTAGGCAGAGGGCTTTGAGCCGTGGTATGCAGGCTTCGAGCGCTCGAAGAGTGGGCAATAAGCATTTTGCAACCTTTGAGCGCTCGAAGGAAGGTTTCGAGTGCTCGAAAACCAGGCAGTATGCATTTAGGCACCTTCAAACACTCGAACTGCAGTGCAAAATTTCTCTAAGTCCTATGAGCACTTGGATTGCAATCTTTGCTACACGGTAATGGTAACACGGTCAGAGAGTGTGCCAATGTAGGACTTAAATGCTCGGATGGACTTGGGAAACCATGATCAACCAGTGCATTGAAAATAGGAGGTTATGCACAAGAGTACCATTTCGAAGGTTCGATGAAATTGCTGGATAGAGCTGAAAACTTCCGGGAATGAAGACAAGGGTTGAGAAGGTTTAAGAAAACCAGTCTGAATATTTGGACACAATTTAAGATAGTTCCAGATAAGGTTAAAATTTTGGCTTTTCTTAACCATTTCCCAGAAAATTTCAAGGCTCAGGCAATTGGAAATTAGGGAAGCATGGAAATAGAAAGAATTTCTTCCCTTGAGTGTTAGATTTTCATTCTTAGCCGAATGGGATCAGTACCGGGGTCCAAGAATTTGTCAATTAGAACTTAAGATCTAATGGACCCGGGACACCTCGTAAAACCTTCGGAATGGGTTTCAGAGTTCATTTGCAAGAAGCGCTTTGTTTGAGGCCCGAATATCCCGTGATTTTTGGATTTTTCGAGAAAATTACCGGAATGACCTTGAAAAATTCTGAAAATGACTAAGAAAACCAAATGTGACTTTTGGAATGCAATTTGAGACAATTCTGGAAAAAGTCACATTTTGGTTATACTTAGCTAATTTCCAGAAAATTCATGGCTAAGGCAACTTAAAGGAGGGAAGCTTTGGAATTGAAAGAATTGCTTCCCATGAGTGCTAAATTTAATGTCAATAGCTAGAAAAATCTCAAAGTAGGGTTTACCCTACACCAAGTCTCTCTAGAAAGTTATACTTCCCTAAATAAGAAAGTTCTTTTAGAAGCAGAAGGAAAAGAGCTTGAAGAAAAAAAATGAAAAGGGGTAAAGGAAATACCTCAACCCACTCTTCTTCCTCAATGAAGAACTTTGCATTATGGGGCTGATTTGGATTATGGAAAGATGGATTAAGTGAGGGCACACCTAGCAAAGGTTTTTGAAAGATCATATTTAGCACGAGAATGCCCAGAAAATTGTCCTTCAAACTTTCAACATCCTCCTCACACTTATTCGATGGTTCGGGCTCAACAGTTTGAGACAACTCAAGTGAGGGAATGGGAGGAGATGCAAGCTCCCAAGAAAAAGATACATTTGATGTTGCCCAAGGAAGAGAGTGAATGGGGGAAAGAATATCAAGCAAAGAATTTACCTCCCAAATAGAATTGTCAACATCAAAGTCCTCACAATTGAAATAAGCCAAGCAAGCCTTTAGAGGATCCTCCATTAAAGGAGGTGTATCAAGAGAAGGATTCTTTAGGGGTTGTTTTGGATTTTTAAAGGAGACAATCTCTTCATCATTATTTTTCTCATTTTGAACCACAAATTCTTTAATTTTTTGTGTGGCAACAATTTGATCTTCCACCACAATTTCTTCATTTTCACATGTGATAACCACTTGATCATTCTCATGATGAAAGCTACTTAGAGTAATTCATCATTCATTGAATTTCCTTTTGGATTGGCCACAAGTTCAATTAGAAATTCTTTTTCCTTTTCATGATTCAGAGCATTAACCATTTGTTGAATTTGAGCAATTTGGTCATCTAACTCAACTCTAGATTGGGAATGAGAATAGGGGGTGGATTGCATGCTAACAATATCATCCAACATTTGCTTGTTGGAATGCATCATTTGCTTATTGATAGACTCCATCATTTGTTTATTTGCAGCAATGAACTCATCCAATTGAGATGGTGGAAAAGAGAAGAGGACTGGGAATAATGATCATTAGGTTAAAAATTGGCGTGAAAATGTTGCCCATGAGATTGTGGGGCTAAATTTCCCATGTCATGCCACAAGAAGTTTTGATGATCTCCCCAACCCAAGTCATAACCATTGAAATATGGATGATTACCCGGTTCAAAGAAATTTACATTTGGTTGCTCTAGATAAAAATCTAAAAATTGTTCCGGTGAAGGACAATCTCTTATATGATGTGTATGACTAAAGCAAAATGCACAAAACTCATGTGGTGTGTAGAATTGAGTTAGAAGAGAATGACCCTCCATCTAGGACTAATTCAGCCACTTGTTTAGATACATTAAGATAAATTCACACAAAATATATACAACACAAACGAGATACACAACAACCCTTCAGCAAAACATTCACATGCAATGATCCCTTTCTCCTCAATTATCAAAGACAGAAAGTAAATGGCCACGATAAGGACCGATGCTTTGCAATTGAAAATAAACAAGACAATAGCCTCGACAAGGGCTTCACAACTTAACTAATACTAGATTTAACACATGCACAATATTAACAATTTCGAAACTAGAAGGTCAAGAGACTTACCTGGAGTCCTCTAGACTTACAAATTGCTAGCATTCCCTCGGTAAGCATCAAGTCCCTAGAATCTTACAAACAACTTTCAACACAAAGATGGTCAAAACCACACAAGAAATATTCACAAATCATAATATTAACAATCAAACCAAAATTAACCCTAGAACTTCGGTTGCTAAACCGTTTGCAGTCCCCGGCAACGGCGCCTAAAATTGATCGGTTGAGAATTCGATTTATAATAAATCAACCTTCACAATAGCACGAATCATTGTAAAATAGGGCTATTGGTCGGGTAAGTCAAACCACTGGGACTGCGCTAATCTATGGCAACCTAAGTGTCTAGAGTCTTTTTAGAATGATACGAGGTGTTCATAGAGGATTTATTGGTTGTCACTTAAGCTATGAAATTAAGATGCGTAAAATAAAAGCTTACAAGAATTTAAAGGAGATGAGATACAAGTAAAGAGGACTAGGGAAATGAATCTGCCTCCATCCCTATACACATGCTAGATTAGAGCTAAATTGGGGGAAAAACAATATATGATGGTCAAGAAATATATAGCAACACATAGTTGCCATATAATCAACAAAATGTACATTAAATCTCAAGCAAGCATGATCCATCAAAGGTGAACATGTTTAAACTACCGAACTAAGGTGTAGCTTAACCACATTTACTTGAATGAAAGATTATCAAGCCCTAGATAAAATGATGAAGCACATGAAGGTAAGAAATAAGCGTAAACCATCAAAGGCATTGCCTAAGCAATGATCTATCAAAGTACTTATCAACATGCCATTAAACCATTTCATAACCTTGTCTCCATTCTCACCATGAAAACTCAAGCAATTTGATTAATATAAGACATCATCCTAAACAAGATAATCAACTTAAAGAAATCATCCATACAAATATCAACATTCATTACAACAAATGAAGTGCTCTTGGTTATGAAAAGACCATAGAAAATACATTGTAATCCCTAAAATAGAGCTATACTAGATCATGCTTACAAGGGAGGGGCTTCATCACCTTCCTAGAGGAGGAATTAGTTACCCATGGAAGCCCTAGAAGAAGGAAGAAGCTTGGAAGATCCCTCCATTTTCAAGCTCCCTATCCTTGGCCACAAGAACTCTATCTTCTCCTCCTCTCTTTCTCCCTAGAAATCTTTCAAGATGAGATATGATATATGTGATCCATGGCTCCTCTTCCTTTTAGACATCTTGTCCACCAAACCCCACCAAACAAGGCCCTTTTTTTTTTCTTTTCAAAAGACATCTCCAACCAATTCATAAAGATGGAAATCAGAATTAAGGGAATCAAGGTGCAAGTGGGCTGAAATGATGGTTCCCGGAGAGCATTCTGCCCAATTTTCGAGCGCTCGAAGTAAGCCCTTCAAGCGCTCGAAGTCAACTTGTTCAGCTCTGAGCTACTTTGGTAAAATGGCCATAACTTTCTGCTCCGAACTCCAAATGACAAACCGTTTTAAGATTTGGAAAGCTAATTCAAAGCTCTAAGTACGTCATGTTTTAATGGAAGTCCAGTTCTCAAGTTTGGTGGGTCTAAAATGAAGAGGAAAGTCGAACTTCATTGCTGCCAGGCTGTTCTGCGCACCTTTGGTAAAAATGACATAACTCTTTGCTCCGAACTGCAAATGAAGCAAAATTTATGTCTATGGAAAGCTGACTCATAGCCCTTCATATTTCATGTTTTACTAAAGACCAGATTCACACATACAAAGGGTTAGAATTGGAGCCCAAAGTCTGATGGAAAATGAACCAGCGCCCGCGCTGTTACAGCCTTGCACCAATTTGCTACTTGCAACCTGAAATGATTTGGCTCAGCCTGAAGACGTGGCAATTCTTCCTAGAACTTTTTGCATAGAGCATCATGAGTCTCATGGATCATTAATCTTGGCCCAAATGAAGGTCCCTGGCAACGGCGTGCTTTGATTCTTTAAGAACTCGTCAAAGCATCTCTTTTAACTCTGTTTGGGGAACCAACCTGAAAATAAACAAAATCATGCAAATGAAGCTAGAATATGCAATATAATAAAATAATGGACTTAACTAATTCAAATAAGGGCGCTTGAATATGCAATATTCGGCACTTATCAGGCACCCGGCTCGAATGGATTCTATTCCACCTTTTAGAGCTTAAATTAGAGATTGATTAATGATATTTGTAAAACCAATGATGCTGTGATTCACTTTTTTTTTTTTTTTGTCCCTGAAATCGACTAAAAGTAGGGCTAAAAATGTTGACAAAAACTTTGAGTTATCTATTATGGCATCAGACTCATCACAGTTGAATGATCCAATAGTTAATAAAGTGAATAGAGGAATTGAGAGTGAGTCTGAGATTGACAACAATTTTGTTGTACCTAGAAAAGCCTCCTGATACAAATTTTTGGATAAAACCTGTGATTGTTAATCCAAAAATCGAAATACCTTTGGCAATTTGGGATTTGATTAACCCTACCTCTAAAGGGCTAGATAGATTGAACTATCTAATCAGGTCCTCCGAGGGTACAGGAGGAGCATATATAATGCTGAATGTATCATATGAAATTATATATATATACATATATATAAATAATATGTATTTAATTTTTAATAAAGATTTAACTATAAAAATCAAGTTGGGACTTGGCATGGGAAACTTATCTGATTAAAGACCCATCACCACGTGGGTGTTGAGTTGTGGTTACATGTTGGCCGGATCTACATCCTTCGGCTGTGTGAGGAACACGGCGTGTTGGGTAGTCTGAAAATCCTTTTGGACGCCTGCGCTTGCTGTGAAGAGAAAGATCTGGTCGTGTGTGGAACATGGGCTTCGAACGTCTGAAAGGGTTGGATTCAAATTCATACTCTTCTTCAACTTCGTCACGTTGCTGACATGGAAATTTTAACTTCAAGTCACGTTGCTGGACTTGGAGATTTTAATTTAAAGTGTTGTAACTTTGGTGGGGATATATTTTTATACGATTCCCACAGACGGCGCCAAAGTGTAGGTGTAAAAATTCGCTCAACTTTGACAAGTTAATGAATTCTTTACAATTACTACACCCAAAATAATAATATAGAACAAACAATGAACTAGAGAAATTATATAGAGATGAGGGGTATTTTGATGATATGACCGAACCTAGGACTACCTAGATTACCTACGTATCCCGCATAGAGCGTGGGAATCAGGTCGAAACGTAGTTCTGGCAATGAGAATTGGATCTCTATTTTTGGGGGCTTTGCCCTTTTTTCTGTCTCTCCCTTATTGAGGATCCTGAGCCCTTTTTATAGGAAAAACCTTAATGGATTCCTTTTAGGACTCGCATTGCTTGTCCCTTAAGAATCTGAATTACATTATACTTTCTTTATAACAAGAATTTACATTATTTGGTCTCCATAAATTATAATTCTTCTTCTAATAGAACTATTACTAAAATGGGTTTAGTAATATACTCGTACCTAGGCTTGGGGTCTCATCATCTCGGGCCCTCTTAATGAGTTCAGCCCATTATGATTAGTTGACCCGGCCTAAGCTTCTTATAAAAGCCCAATATGAAAGTTGAATAGTTTCAGTATTTGTGGTGGTCCCCTTATGTGTTGATGTGTCTTGTCTTAATTGGAAGGGGAGATTTTTGCCCCCCACACCCTGAGGTTAGGTCATTTTTCAGTTAGATCAACATTTTGGTTTTAGATTTCACTTATATTTGAATTAGTGGTTTAACATTTCACTTACACCCCAAATGTCAAATTTTGGTGGGGCCATAGTACTTTTGAGGTGTTAAATGACTATGTTACCCTTTGACCTCCTGTTGACTGATTTTGTGACCAAAATTCCCTAACATACACCTTCCTTTTCTTCCTCCTCATACCATCATCATCCCTAATTCATCGTAGACAAAACCACCGCACCACTCCTCAAAATTACGCACATATATATCTATATAGATATTTAAAACAGCCAAACATATATATATACACACACATATATATCTACATATATTTGTATAGATATATACACACGTATATGTATATAGAATCATTGATATATACACACATACAAAATAGACAGGGGAGCTAGTCGGCCAAATTGATGATGAGGGTTTGGGTTGTGGATTGGATGTGGACACCATGTAGGCGGCCGACGAGTAGTAGACGACGACACTCAACTCGCCGACCTCCCAACCTTCTCCGATTTGCCTCGATCTCAAAACCCAACAACACTGTCGCCGCTCCATCACCAAGAAGAAGCACAGTGCCGGAAAGACCCAAATCTTATCCATCATCGCTCTATCGCCCGACGTTGTCTCTGTTGTCACCAACAAGAAAATAAATTGGTATTAATTCTGCAACAGGAAGTTTGTTTGCATTTTCTGTTGTGAAAGAGGAAGCCACTAAGTTGGGTACTATTATCGGATTGACCTTGGGATAACTTATATCTTTCTGATGTGAAAATGAATATAGCTACTTAATTTTGGGCAAAATTAAAATTGTTTTCATGTTAAAATTCTAATCAACAACAAATGCCGACTTAAACAATTTCATCTCCAAACAAATTGATTGTTGAATTTCATAGTTTTCACAATCTATGATTCATAAAAAAAGAAAACCTCCTCTCAAGTCTGACCTAGATTAATACACCATTTTGGCATAATTATATCAATTTGAAAGCAAAGGATCATAAAACATTCCCTTTCTTTAATTTTTCGGAGTTCTCTCAGCAACCAACCAGAGGTTTAAGACTGTTATGCATCTAAAACTATTTATATCTAACAATTAAATCATAAACAAAGATATGCTAAATTCATTGGAATGGGAGAGCAACGCAGGTGGGCAGAGACGATAGTGTAGAGGAGACCTGAGAGGACGCCTGCGTTGATTCCACCTGATCTCCACAACTCTGATTCGCCGAAGATGTTAAGAGTGGGACGGCAGTTGAATATATATATATATATATATATATATATATATATATACACACACACACACACACATACACACACACATATATATATGGGTCTTTTTGTTATTTAAGATTATATATATTTTGTATTCAAAAAATTAAGAGTAAAATAGTTAATTCACATGTATCAGAAGCCAAAAAGTAAATTGGGGTGTAAGTGAAAGGTAAAACCAAAATTTTTATCTAACTAAAAAATGACCTAACCTCAGGGGTCTGAGTGTAATTTACCCATTATTTTATGATCCTTTATACATCTTCGGAGTCAATCTACTGAAAAATCGACATGACACGTCATCTCCATAAGTTTCTCCCGTCACTATCTCCGCCGTCCTCAATACATCACCGACACAACACCTTCCTCGTTGAAAGACACCGCGGCCAAATTATCCTTTTCACCAAGTACAAACTCATTTTGCTGCCCAGGTCCACTTCCACAACCATGGCCTCCTATTCTGATTCGGGCCACCAATTTCCTCGATGTCATCCGCTCGAACTGCCTGCATCACCACATACCCGTAAGCAAGACCCACTACAGTGGATTGGACTGAACAAATTACCTTCAATCTCTCTGTAATCCTCACCGAATTACTCCGCGTGCTAGTCATGCGCCGAACAGCCACACTAACCAGTCAACCCGCGAAGGATATCCACCATCCGTCAGTGAGGTTCATCGTTTCTGGGTTTTACCCAACCCACCTTTCAGACTAGCTCAACTATCTTTGAGGAGAGGTCACACCCAACACCTTGACTTGTCTTGACTAGCTTCGAGTCCTGAATATGCAAAATAACTCGCTTGCCGACCTCGCCGGATTCGCCAACCTCAAAATCCTCTTCCTTAACCAGAACTCCTTCTCCGGCACTTTCCCGCGTTTAGTCCTCTCTCTCCACTGTTTTCGCGCACTTGATCTGTCTCACAACCACCTCACCAGTTCAATCCTGACCGAGCTCACCTTCTTGGACTGGCTCAACTACCTCCGACTCGATCCCACCCTTCTAGACCGGCTCAACCATCTCTGACTCGATCCCACCTCTCAACCAGTCCACTCTCGCAATCACCATCATCCCGTGCTATCCTTCTTGCTTGCCGTCGACCGAGCACATCGTGGTCGTGGATTCCAAAAACAAAGAGGAAGAAAGTGAAGTGACTTCCCAAGTTAGATAAATTTTTAGCGAGAGAAAATTTAGGTGGATTGGGTGGGAAGAAATATCATTTCCCTTATTTTACTTAGCAATTTAGACCATTTTATTAGCTACTTACTAGATCCACGCTTCACTTAATAGAATAAGGATGGGTAACAACCTACTCCGTCACTTTTTATACCGCCCATGCTCGGAGACAATATTATATATTTAAAACTTTAATCAATAAAATATATAAATATCAAACAATATTATAGAAGTAGTTGTAACTGTTCAGAATTTTCAAAACGAAAATTCAGTGCAAGTTATTTAAATTCGTAATATTATGAAAATGTTACATGACTTTTGAAATTTTTCAAAAGGAAAATTCAAAAGAAGCAAGATATTTAAATTCTTCTATTATATACTTAAAATGTTATTTGATTAAAAAAAAAAAAATCAACCAATATTATAAAAGTGGTTTGCAACGTTTGAAAAAATTCAAAACGTGCAAGCAATATAAATTCTCATTATTGCCCATAAAATAAATATAAGAAATAACACATTCTATAAAAACACTTTTATGACTTTATTTTGTATTTAAAAGAATGTAAGAAAAAATAAAAATAATATTACACTTTAAAAAGTAGTCCTTATATAGATATATATTTAAATATTAAGAAGTAAACAATAATAAATGTCAACTTTACTTGGTTTTGAAGTCCACCTAATAAATTTGATTATACACTACATTTATTTCATGCAAGAGTATATGAACATTAAATAGATCCATATTAATTATTTATTTATTTATTGTCAAAAATAGATGTCTGGTATTTAAAAATTATTTATTTTTGTATTTAGAAAATGTATAGAAATAAAAAAAAAATTCTTACACTTTTAAAAACAGTATAAATATATATATAAATATCAATATAGATATATTATAAGATAGAATAATAAAATGTGATTTTATTAAACTTGCTTACCAAAAAAAAATGTAATTTAATTTATTGCCAAGACAACAAAAAAAATTTTCAAAGTAGTTGCATCCAACAATTAAAAGTTGTTCCAATGTGGGACCCAATCTTACAATCAAACACTATTGGCCTCACTTATGATCTGACATCACTTGTCTGCAGCATACATCTAAAAACACTCTACCAAATCCAACATTTCTATAACTAATTAAAAATATCAAATGGATAAATTAATAAATTATAATGGAAAAAATCATCTGTTTAATCTAATAATTTCTCATCTTTTCTTATTTATTGAAATACTATCATGACAGAATATTTATAATTTTAAAAATTAAAAAATTAATAATCAAAGAAATAATTTTTACTTGATGGTCCACTTTAATAAAAAAATCATTGGATTCTAATAATTTCCGAAAATATTTCTTTTCAAAAATATTTCTTTTAAAAGTATTCCTTATATAGATATATATTTAAATATTAAAAAGTAAACAATAATAAATGTCAGCTTTACTTGGTTATGAAGTCCACCTAATAAATTTGATTATACACTACATTTATTTTATGCAAGAGTATATGAACATTAAATAGATCCATATTAATTATTTATTTATTTATTGTCAAAAATAGATGTCTGGTATTTTAAAAAAATATGATTATTTTCAAGGTGCATACCAAAAATAACAGAGCCCAATAAATGCTTACCGTTACATGTTCATGCAGCAAATGTAATGAAATAAGAAGGGTATTTACATAATTTTACTACACCAGAGTGGACAGATCTCCGCGTGTTACTCTGCTATAAATTCAAACCAACCCTTTCTCTCTTTTCACGAATCACCGGCCTATACAAAATCAAATACCTTCCAAAGATGGCTTTGAAATCTGTATCCCTTTTCCTTTCTCTCTTGCTTACCTTCCTTTTATCATATGTCTCTGCCGTGTCCGGCCGGGTGGCGTAGGTCGATGTCTATCATATTAAGGACCCAAAATCCTTGGCTGGTGCTTGGCAGCCAATTAAGGACCCAAAATCCTCACTAGTGCAAGAGATAGGAGCATTCGCGGTGACCGAACACAACAAACAGACCAAAACAGACTTGAAGTTCGAGAGCGTGGATTCGGGTGAGACCCAAGCAGTTGAGGGTCTGAATTACCAGCTGATTCTCTCGGCCAATGACGGTGAAGCTTCCAATAAATATGAGGCAGTTGTTTGGGATAAGCCTTGGGCGCATTTTAGGAACCTAACGTCCTTCAAACTTATTTGAACGGCTAAAATGTGAGAATGTTGGTGGGTGAAGAGTTTCAATATTAAATCTGTTATTGATGTTCTCTGCCTACTTGAAATTAATAATATTATTATTATAAAAAGAGTATTGTTTTCTTCTCTTTTTATCTGTTTATACTAGATTTTAAATATGTGATTTTACTTTAAAATTTTCTTCTGGGAAATGGGATTTTTCCCGATTAATCCACAAGACACCGTGAACTCACCTTTAAATTGGCTTCAAATAAATAATCTTAAGATAAAATAGGTGTCCATTTAGGTCTTTTATTTCATTTCTAATGGTTGACACACAAAAATGGCAGCCTAAATGACAGCCACTTAGGCATCCACATGGACAAATAATGGAGAGACAAGTGGACCAAATTCATGGTCAAACAATAGATTGATACATTGGCTTGTGTGGTCCGGCATATAACAAATGCAAAACTTCACGTGTGGCAGAATTATATAGTAACAGCTGACTATATAATTCAACCACAAAATGGGTATAATTACTAGGGTAAATTTCTCAAAACCACCAATACTTTTAAAATTTGATCATAAAACCCCAACTTGTTTTCAAAAATCCTTACACTTTTAAAAAGTGATCACATTGCCCCAATATCCGAATCCGACCCGTTAATCAGACTGTGAAATGACAAATAACCTTACTTTTTAATGTTAAATTAAAAATTAAAAATTATTTTTTAAAATTACAAAATTACCCATTAGTGGAACGCTATTGTTTTATTGTTTAAGTACGTATTGTTGCTGACGTGGCAAAAAATAATCTGAACATCCAATAGTATTGTGACAACACATCACTTATCACAATAACCACTTCACACTATTGCCAAACATGGCCTAATTACACTAATAATTTTAGCACTAAACACGGCCTTACCCACGCTCTCTCTCTCTCTCTCTAAGCTATCGTCCTCCTATAGCCGAGTATATTGTCGACCAATAGCAAACTCCGGCAGCCGATTTCACCAACCAGTTGGGTCTTCAAGGAAGTTCACGATCTGTACGATACTTGCCATAAATTTTATTGATTAAATTAAAACACAATTACACCTCTGCAATGGTGGGGCAATTGGTGGAGACGGCGGTCGGCTTGATGGATCATCTTCTTCATAGTGATTCAATAAGGAAACAAAAAGTTGAGAAAGCAACTAAGTCGACGGCCATGTGAGATTGCAATAGTCTCGAATAGCCAAACCAAAGGCCACCACCGCACTACCATCCCCATCGCTGGAACTGCCACCACCATTCTTACCTCATAACCACCACCGGTGCCACCGTCACCATCCAACACCATTATAAATGCCTCCACCACCACCTCCTTCTACCCCTTCCATTGAAACCCTAATTTCCCACCTTCTTCATCACTGAGTACCCTCGTTGTTGCCACCATGTACCTATTTGGTCCTTCTTTTATCCCAATTTGATCCCAATTGCTTCAAATTCTGTGATTCCAATTATAAATTTGATGATTGTGGCACCAATTTGATAATGGTGGTTGCGGCTTCCTCCCAGTAGTGATGGTGGTGTTTATGGAGTGGAATGGTGGTTAGGGATGTGAACGACGTTGTTTGTGCATTAAAGGGTAAAATCATCATTAAAAAATATAATTTTTAAGTTTTAATTTAACATTAAATAGTAAGGTCAAATTTGACATTTCACAACTTATTTAACGGGTCGGATTCGGATATTGGGGCAATACAATCACTTTTAAAAGTTAGGGTTTTATGATCGAATTTTAAAAGTATTAGGGGTTTTGAGAAATTTGCCCTAATTACTACTCCAAACAAGTCCTGAAAAAGAGGGATGATGGGTTACACTTGGGCTATTTAGGAAAGGCATAAATCAGATTAAAAGGATAATTTATTAGTTTCCTAAATTCAAGGATAATGGGTACTATAGTGAATTAGTGTAGTTCTATAATTGAGGGTGTTAACTAGGTACATGGAGCATGTTTACAGAAAAGAGAATGGGTCAACTCAATGCTACAAACAAGGAAGTGGGTTAGATACTTGGCAATCACAGAGATAAGGATAAGAGATGAAGGCCTATTTTGAAGGTAGTAGGTTAACAATCAGTTTACAAGTTACGAAGACGATATATATATATATATATATATATATATATATATATCTTCTACTTGGATAATGGGTTTATAGTTGAAAGATCATGGAATAACTCATGGGGACAGATGGCATCGCTGGAAAATGACTGCAGTTCGTGGGTTTGGAAGTTGAACTTCTGCCACTGGCAATGGGAATTCTTGGATAGTTTGTTTCCCAAAATCAAGGAGGGGATTGGCCTAACAAGTTTAACATGTATAAGAACTGCTATAAACTGCCTAACTCAATTTAGAAGTTCCTATCTTTAAGGGATTTAAAACTAAGGAGTAGTTAAGGAAAGTGGTTCCTAAAATCTAGGGATAATGGGATCATGGTTTGGCACGCAATCCATTTCAAAAGGAATGAAGCAGCAGCAGTTGAAGGACGTGGTATATATATATACAGATATGTATATATATATATAAGTAGTTAAAGAACGTGGGACATATGGCAGCAGCGGAAGAAGGAAACAGTTCGTGGGTCTGGAAGTTGGGATTTTGCCGTTAGACATTAGACAAGTGTCTTGTAAACAAGAAATAGGTAGTTATTTTATAGGACGTGGGTCCTTCTTGTAAGGCTTGTAATGCCTATAAATAGTGTACTTAGGACTACATTTCAAACTCTCTCAACGACATCAATCAACATTCAATATTTTGTATTTCAATTCAAGCAATTTCAATACAAGTCTTTTCAATTCCTTTACATTCATGCACTTCAATTCATTAGATAGCATTGTAGTCTTAACTAAAAGTCCTTTTATCGAAGGCAAATCCGAAACCTCATAATCGCTTGATCTTCCAAAATGATCTTCCTTTTTGTTCGACCTCTCTGAATCTTTCAAAATTCTGGCATACTCGCACATTCCAAGTGTCCCAATTTTGAGGAAACACTAATATTATTATCAGAGTAGAAAACCTCTATCAAGTAATAACTTCATTTTATTTTCCTTCTTCTTTTTCAAATTAAAGTTAATCTAAAATGATAACATATTTTAATTATTAAAAAATGAAATATGTGATAGGTGCCACTACACTCATTTATGAATTGATGAGAATGCAGTTGGATTGTATTTATGGAAGTCCAATTGGTGAGGGTGCTAGAAATGGGATTGTATTTTCAAATATATTGATGAACCAAGAGGGGGGGTGAATTGGTTAATTTCTTTTCAACAGAATCAATAAGATATTTCAGCAAGCATACAATAAGTACTTAAAATAGGATTTACAAGGAAACCCTTTTAACTAGGGAAAACCTTGGTTCTTGGCCTTAGCCAATGAAGTTCACTACTAGCTGTATGTACCTTGTCACACACTCAGCTGTCTCACCCTCTGCACACACCCAAGCACAAGAATGGACACTAGTTTTCACAACCAATACATACACTAGTTGATTTCAGTGCACACACACACTCCCCCTATCCTAAGCACCCTTGCTTGGACCAACAAGGCTCATATAACACTCCATATACATCATTACAAATGATAAACAATTTAGTCAAATTCCTTCTACAAGTGAAACAGCTTAAGCAACATAAAACACCAAGTTACTGCCTCAAAATCACTAAACTACTGCAGCTAGAGTTTGAGGGGTAAAATTGGAATTTTCCTTCGAGATTAGTTCACCAGTAGCTTCCATAGTCTTATTTCACTACAGTACTCATGTTAACATCCTTAAAAAATTCAGCATAGCATGAGTATATATATCAAGATTCAATCCCAATTCTTGAATAAGCACAGTACTACACTGTTCATGGGGTTTTGCAAGGTCATAATCACAATCTATCAGTGTTTTGCACCACAGCCAATTTTAACAGCTTTGAATCATCAAAATAGACTTGCTAGCACATAGATAATCCATAGAATAGCTAGTTTTAATCAATTTGCACTTGAATCATAATTTATGCAGAAAAACAAGCTTATCTACTGATTAAAGAGCTCAAAATCCATTTCAGCATGTTTCAGTTCAAAGCAAACTACTGAGCAAGTGTAAATAGCATAGTTATACCTGTGACAACCCTTAAAAATGACCACAGCAGCTTGGAACTTAGACTCACTACTCAATCCAGCCCTTTTTGCAACAATTAGATAGCAGCGGCATCTCAGCACGTTGATCACACACAAGGCCTGAGTCAGTGGGTTTTTCTTATATAGATCAACATTGCAAATCACAGAAAAACTTTGTTCAATAATTGGAGCTCGAGAGTTCTCTTCTGTAGCTTACTCTTAGTCTCTTTTTAAGGCCATTAACCCTAAAAGACTCCTATAACAGCATATATATAGACCTGTGAAAATGCTTGACTACTCCTCTCTTAATTCAATGCTGTCACCTTTCAACCAATGATTGTATATGAACAATTCTGACATTCCCCCAATGAAAGGATAATGTTGCCCTTGATATCTCACCAAATAATGACACCTTGTGTATCAGTAAGAACAGTTCATACAGGTAAGGTCACACTGACATTTATCTTTGCTTAGCATATAAGATCTGTAACACCATTGGAGGATAGTATATTCATGGAGCACAACCACATGTCACACTCCTGAGAATACTTGAAAAGTTCCACTAACTAGTTTTATACCAGTTGTATATTACATTTAGCAAAATCCTGTTGCTGAGGCTGTATTAGACAAAATATAGGCTTACCACAGCAATTCAGTGCAATGCAGCTATTCAGACATACGAGCATTCATAGAATACATTAGAGAAAGTACTAAAATACCCCTGAGAGCACCTGTAACAAGTTCCTTATACACTAAACTTGACTAAGACCATTCAATTTAGCTGAATCAGGTGTACAAGCTGTGATGGATTAATATATGCCAATATAAAAAGTCTGTCACTGCAATGTAAATGGCAATGCTGCCCCAGTGACATATGTTAAACCACAATGCAGATAGGTTATGCATTTAAGCTCACCAAACCAAAGCTTTTTGATATTAAACAAGCAAATAGGTCTTTAGAGAACTTTAGGACCAACAATTTCCCCCTTTTGCCTTTAATGACAAAAATTTGATATGAAATAAGGCCTCAATAATAGTGATACAGATAACAGAAATAGAACAACCCAACACTCATCAATTGATAAAAATAGCCTGTGACACTATCCTTATTTCAGTCCTTTTCTCCTCTTTTACGACATTGAAGGTCAAAAGGGAGCAAAACCAACAATTATATGAAGGTCAAAAAGGTGGGGGAACAACCCTGAGAAGATCTCTAAGGGTTGAAAATCTGTGAGGAAGAAGAAGTTTAGTCATGATGTCTGCAATTTGATCTTTAGTTGGTAGATAAGTAATATCAAGAAGCCCTGTTTGAACTTTATCCCTGAGAAAATGATACCTTATATCAATATGCTTGCTCTTCCAATGCAATGTGGGAATTTTACTGATGGCAATAGCACTTTGATTGTCACAAAAGAGCTTGGGAGGCATGGAGAAGTAGAGTCCAAGATCTGCTAGAGTAGACTGCATCCAAAGTAATTGAGAACCAGCTTGAGAGGCAGCTATATACTCAGCTTTTGAAGTAAATAGAGAGACTGTTTCTTATTTTTTACGGAGCCAGGAGACTACATTGGAACCAAGGATATAACAGCAAGCAGAAGTGCTATTTTTGTCAGGTAAGGATCCACCCCAATCAGCATTTGAAAAGGCAGCTATAGACATTGTTGGTGAAAAAATGTAATGTAGACCATAAGAGATTATGCCCCTAACATATCTGAGAATGTGTTTGGTAGCTTGGAGATGAGACATTTTTGGATTACTTTGGAACCTGGCTACCAATCCCACTGAGTACATTATATCAGGTCTTGAGGCTATGAGATATAGTAGACTACCAATGATAGATCTGTAAAGTGTGATGGAACTACTTTTAAAGTACAATCAAGTGACAGTTTAGTATTGGGACACAATGGTGTTGAAATAGACTTGCTATCATTTATGCTGAACTTCTTGAGTAATTCTGAGGCATACTTCTATTGTGAAATAAAGATCCCATTGGATGTTTGAGCAATCTGAAGTCCTAAGAAATACCTGAGAGTACCCAAGAGTGACATTTCAAACCTTGTCTTCATAAGATTGGCAAACTCTGATGCTAATGAAGTATTGGAACCACAAAACATGATGTCATCTACATAGATTTGAAGAATTAGAAACTGGTCTTGATGAATCCTGACATATAAGGTTTGTCAACTTTGCCTCTATGAAAGCCTTGTTCAATTAAGAACTGATGTAGTTTTTCATACCAAGCCCTGGGAGCTTGTTTAAGACCATACAAGGCTTTGCTTAGTTTGAATACATGAGAGGGATATTCAGAATCTTCAAAACCTTCAGGTTGCTCTAGATAAACTTCCTCACTTAGATCTCCATTTAGAAAAGCAGATTTGACATCCATTTGGTACACTTTGACTTGTTTGTGACATGCAAAGGATAGCAGCATTCTTATGGACTCCATTCTAGCCACAAGAGCAAAGGTTTCATCATAGTCAATACCAGCTTGTTGTGAATAGCCTTTACACACCAACCTTGCTTTATTCCTGATAACAAATCTTTTTTCATTCATCTTTTTTTTTTTGTAAATCCATTTAGAGCCAATTACATTCTTGTCTGTAGGTCTAGGTACCAGTGTCCAAGTATCAATTTTATTAATTTGATCAAGTTCTTCTTGCATAGCTACAACCCAATCCTTAATCTTCTGAGCTTCATAGTACGATTTAGGTTCAATAGATGACAGCATTGCAAAATGACTGTATTCTGTGCTATCTTCAGCTTCCAACTTAGTTAACTTCTTCCTACTCCTTGTTTGAACTCCACCTTGAGATGAACCAATAATGTTTTCAGCTTGAACTTGCTTCTGCAGCACTAGGTAAGTAGTTGCTTTCGAATTCTCAGGTTCAGTCATTGATAAGCGCTGAATAATACATATTCAAGCGCCCTTACTTACATTAGTTAAGTCCATTAGTGGAGTTTAATGTACAATTTAACTTTATTTTTGCATTTTTGTCTTCTTTCAGGTCAGTTTCCCCAAATATGGTTACAGAAGCGGATTTGAAAATCTCTTGTTAAAGGAGGTGCACTGTTGTTGGGAGCCATCTTTTGGACTGAGCCTTTTCAGTCGTTGTTTGTGTGGAGTTCAGGGTATAATAATCATAATGGAAATCGGGGCAACGGACCGGCTCGGAGTGGCACGAGATGTTTTGCTGAAGTGTTGAAGCTGCAAGTCTCCGCGGGCGCCCGCCAAATACACAACTCACTGCCTTATTTCGCGGGGCCCCGCCACAGGTTTGCGGGCCCCCGCCGAGCCACCGCGAGCACCCGCCGTGCCACCACGGGCACCCTTCGTTTATGCTAGTAGCTTCGCTCGAGCCATGAAAGCCCGCGGGTGCCCGCGGATCTGCAGATGACATCTTACCTGCTCCGAATTTCAGGCTGATTTTGGTCTCTTATGAAATTTCTGTGGTTTTAATTCATCTGGGTGGTTGGAGCTCGGGATTGGGTGGATAGAGAGTAGATTTTGGGTGGATAAGAAGGGGGAAAAGCATGACTTATGGATATCTCACATTTTAGCTAAGTTTTAGAGAGAGAAAGTAGTTTTTTTGGAGGGTTTGGAGTGCTAGCTTGCTTGAGCATGAAAATGGAGGGTGGATTTGCTTCATCTCCTTCATTCCTTATTCCTATGGGTAACTAAACCTTCATCTAGGGAGGTTGTGGAATGGTTTTAATGGCATGTTGATAGAGAGCCTTGATAGTCCATCGCTTAGGTAATCCCTTTGATGGTTTATGCTTCATTCCTAACTTCATGTGCTTTACCATTTGATTAAGGGCTTGATGATCTTTTGCTTAAGAGAGTATACTTGATACTACACCCTAGTTTAGGTAGTTCAATTATATGAACTTTTAATGGATCATTCTTATTTTTTATTTAATGAACTTCTTGACGATTATATGCTAACCAGAGGTTGCTATATAATTCTTGACCATTATATATACTGTTTATTCCCAATTTAGTCTTTTTCTAGCATGTGTAAAGGGTTGGAGCAGATTCATTTTCCTGGTCCTCTATTTCTAAATTTCTTTTCTTTAAAGTTCTTGCAAGTCATTGTTTTATGCATTTTAAATTCCTAAGTTTAGTGACAAACCAACAAACCTCAATTTACACCCTTCATCAAATTAAAAGGGAATTTTAATGACCTTAGTTGCCATAAACTGGCAATCCCAGTGGTTCGACTTACTCGACCAATAGCCCTATTTTACAATGATTTGTGCTATTGTAAAGGTTGATGTATAATTAACAGATCGATCAATTTTTGGCGCCGTTGCCGGGGACTGTAAACGGTTTTGTAACCGAGGTTTTAGGATTACCTTTGGTTTGATTGTTAATATTGTGTATTGTGAATATTTTCTTGCGTGGTTTTGATTATTGTGACATTTTAAGTGTTTGTGAGATTCTAGGTATTCAAGGCTTGCTGAGGAAAGCTAGCAAATTTGTAAGTCTAGACGACTTCAGGTAAGTTTTCGAAGCTCTAGTTTCAAAGTTGTGAATATCTTCCATGTGTTTAGATTAGATTTAGTTAAGTTGTGAAGCCCTTGTTGAGGCTATTTATTGTTCTTTTCTATTGCAAGCACCGGTCCTTGTCGTGGCCATTTACATTTCTGTCTTGATAATTGAGGAGAATAGGAACATCATATGTGGATGTGATGGTGAAGGGATATTATGTTTGTTGTGAATTGCGTTGTTGATATTGGGCCGTAGATTGCTATCCTGGCCTATTCTTGAAGTGCCAATTGATATAAATTCCCTTGAAAGAACTCTTAGATGAACCATCAGGGAATCAGAAAATTTAAGAGGACTTGATCTTGAGATTAATAAAATGGCCAACAATGAGGGGAATGACGGGAATGAGGGGATCCATAATGATAGGGCTGAAGTTCCTAATGCCCCTATGAGAACCCCTATAAGCACCTTGATGAATTCCTTAAAATATGTTCTACCATCAAGATGAGGGGCTTCCCTAACAATGTTCTCCATTTGCATCTCTTCCCATTCTCCTTAAAAGAAAGGGCAAAATATTAGTTGAACTCCCTTGCTGCAAACTCCATCACTTTATGGGCTCAATTGCAACAAGAATTCTTAAAAAAGTACTATCTAGTGAGCAAAACCAACCTAATGAGGCGTTCCATTCTTAGCTTTTCACAAAGCGAGGGGGAACAACTCCATGAGACTTAGGAAAGACTACAAGATCTCCTTAGGAAATGCCCACACCACCTAATTCCAAAATGGCAATTGGTGCAAGCTTTCTATGCTGGTTTAACTGATACCCATAGATTCATGGTTGACTCATCATGTGAAGGGATGTTCATGTCCAAAAGTGCGGACGAGGCATGGACCCTACTTGAGAATCTGAGTGAAAACTCACTGCAACATAATTCTCGTAGGACTCCGAGCTCAACCAATGCTAAGAACACCAACTCTTGTCAACCAAAAACAATGTTAGAAGAATCCTCTCAAGTGATGCCATAGCTCACAAATTTTATCAATTGATGGCACCACACCTTTCTCCTTTATTGTCTCAAAATTCTGCAAGTGCGGTGTGTGCATCATGCACTAGTCCTTTCCATCTCTCAGAAGATTGTCCCACACCGGAACAATTTCCTAATCCCAATCAAGAGCAAGCAAATGCAATGTTCTCAAGGCCTGGAAATAATCCATATTCTAATACTTACAATCCGGGATAGAGAGATTATCCGAATTTCTCATGGAGGCAACAAGCCCTACAAAATTCGCAATTTCAAAATCAAAGGCATCAAAATCAACCCTCTTCTCAATTTCAAAATAGGCCATTTCAGGCCTCGTCAATCTACCGTCCTCCGTATAATCCAAATGTCTCTAATCAACCTCCTACATTCCCAACTGGTGAGATTTTAGCTGCAAACAAGCAAGTGATGGAATCTCTAAACAAGTAAATGATGGAATCCAATAAGCAACTATTGACATCATTGTAGCCCACTCTCCAAATGGTTTATTCCCACACTCAGTCTATTGCTAAACTTGAGAATCAAGTGGGGCAAATAGCCACTTCAATGAACCAAATCCTTCAAAGAGATAAAGGGAAGCTTCCCGCTCAACCATTTGAGAATCCTAGAGGGATTCATGTGATTGACGAAACCCCTCCTCCGAGTGGGCCAACTCATGAACAAGTCCAAGCAATCACTACCCTTCGGAATGGTCAAGTTGTAGACAACAAGGTTGATAGAAGTAACAAAGACAAAGTTCTTCCTCCCAAAAATCCAAATCTTCTCTCTTTTAATCCAAAGTTCACTTCGAAAAATCCAAAGTCTAATGCTGAAAATTCCAAGTTTGTCAACCCAAATGTGGAGATGTCTTACGAGCCTAAGGATCCATTTCCTCAACATCTTCAAGAGTCGACACATTTTGGGAACAAGAATTGCAAAATTCAAGGCATGTGGGAAGTTTTTAAGCAAGTAAAGATCAACTTGCCTCTCTTGGATGCTATAAAGCAAATCCCTCCCTATGCAAAATTTCTCAAGGATTTGTGCACTCAAAAGTGCACTTCCAAAAATCATTTGCCAAAGAAGGTGAGATTAACTGAAAATGTGAGTGCAATCATTCAACATAGTGCTCCTCCAAAGTATAGGGATCCGGGCGCCCCAACTATCTCGTGTGTTATTGGCGACAACATAATAGAAAGGGCCCTCTTTGACTTAGGAGCTAGTGTAAATTTGATTCCATATTCAGTTTACTTACAACTTGGGTTGGGAAATCTAAAGCCAACCTCCGTGGTCTTGTAGCTTGCCGATAGATCGGTCAAGCACCCACAAGGCATTCTTGAGGATGTCATTATTAAAGTGGACAAATTTTACTTCCCGGTAGACTTTGTGGTTCTTGACACGAAACCGGTCCATGACCCAAAGAAGCATATTCCCGTAATCCTCGGTAGGCCATTTTTAACAACGGCTAACGCTTCAATTAATTGCCGAACCGGGGTCATGGACATCGCCTTTGGAAATATGCAAGTCAAACTCCACATATTCCATGCGACGCAACATCTTTTTGAAGAGGATGATTGTTTCTTTATTAATGTGGTCGATGAGGTGGTTGAAGAATCTCTCCTATTCATTCTAAGCAAAGATCCTTTGGAAACTTACATATCTCATTTTGACCTCTCAAACTTGGATACTAACCAAGCCATCCAAGAAGTTAATTCGTTGCTTGACATAGGTGCTATCATGGATTTTCCTCCTTGGAAGATGCCAAAAGAACCACTTCCTCAACTCTCTACTACTCCTCCGGTCCCTTCCTTGAAATCTCCACCACAACTTAAGTTAAAGCTGCTCCCAGCCCACCTCAAGTATATGTTTCTCGGTGTCAATCAAACTCTTCCGGTTATTATTGCATCAGACCTTTTAAAAGACCAAGAAAATAGCCTTTTAGCAGTGCTTCAAGAGCACAAAGAAGCTATTGGCTGGTCAGTGGCTAATTTGAAAGGAATCGATCCTTCTATTTGTATGCACCGCATTCATTTGGAGGACGACAGTAAACCTTCTAGAGAGGTGCAGCGCCGGTTGAATCCCAACATGAAGGAAGTGGTCATGAAAGAAGTGATCAAGCTATTGGATGCGCAAATCATCTACCCCATCTCTGATAGCAAGTGGGTGAGTCCCACCCAAGTTGTCCCCAAGAAGTCCAGCCTCACCGTCATTGAAAATTTTGCCGGAGAGCTCATGCCACAACGCACCACCACCGGGTGGTGTGTGTGCATTGACTACCAAAAACTTAATTCTACCACTAGGAAGGATCATTTTCCACTCCCATTCATTGATCAAATCCTAGAGAGGTTAGTTGGCCAAAGCTTCTATTGTTTCCTTGATGGTTATTCTGGCTATAACCAAGTGGCAATTGATCTGCAAGATCAAGAGAATACCACATTTAAATGCCCCTTCAGAACCTTTGCTTATAGACGCATGTCTTTTGGGCTATGCAATGCACCGGCCACATTCCAAAGATGCATAATGTCCATATTTTCGGATATGGTTAAAAAATTCTTAAATGTGTTCATAGACAATTTTTCCGTCTTTGGATTCTCCTTTGACTCATGTCTCCACAATCTATCTCTTGTACTTCAAAGGTGCAAGGAAACAAATCTCATTATAAGTTGGGAGAAAAGTCACTTTATGGTCCAAGAAGGCATTGTTTTAGGACATGTCATTTCAAAAAGGGGGATTGAGGTTGACAAAGCCAAAATTGAGTTAATCTCTAACCTCCCTCCTCCAAACTCGGTCCGTCAAATCCGTTCATTTCTTGGACATGCCGATTTCTATCGCCGTTTTATCAAAGATTTTAGCAAAATCTCTCGGGCTTTGTGTAATCTTCTTGTCAAGGACGTTCCGTTTAATTTTAATGAAGCTTGTATGGAAGCTTTCGTGAAACTTCGCACTCTTCTCTCATCCACCCAATCATGAAACCGCCTAATTGGTCTCTTCCATTTGAAATCATGTGTGATGCATCCGATTATGCATTAGGTGCGGTTTTGGGTTAGTGTGTGGATAAACTTCCACATGTCATCTATTATGCTAGTAAAACTCTCTCTGATGCTCAGTTAAATTACACCACCACTGAAAAAGAATTGCTAGCCGTGGTGTATGCCTTGGATAAATTCTGTTCCTATCTTCTTGGATCTAAGGTCATAGTCTTTTCGGATCATGCCGCTCTTAGGCATTTGCTCGCTAAGAAAGAGACCAAACCCCATCTAATTTGATGGATACTCTTACTTCAAGAGTTTGACATTGAAATCCGGGACAAAAAATGGACTGACAATGTTATCGCAGACCATCTCTCTCATCTACTTATTGAAAAATCTTCTGAATTTGCTGCAGTCCGTGATTCTTTCCGGATGAGCAACTATTTCAGATTTCCCATTCAAATCTCCCTTGGTTTGCGGATATTGTCAACTACCTTGCGGTAGGAAAAAGTCCCTCCAATTGGTCAAAACAAGAGAAAGACCGATTCTTCTCTTAAGTTAAGCATTTCTTTTGGGAAGATCCTGAATTGTTCAAGTATTGCCCCGATCAAATCATCCGGAGCTGCGTTCCTGACAATGAAACCACAAGTGTCCTAAATTTCTACCGTACTCTTGCTTATGGGGGACACTTTAGTGCCAGAAAGACCACTGACAAAGTCATTCAAAGTGAATTTTATTGGCCATCTTTGTTTCGGGATGCTTACAATTTCTGTAAATCTTGTAAGCATTGCCAAAAGCTCGGATCCATGTCGAGGAGAGACATGATGCCCCTCACTCCCATCCTAATTATTAAAATTTTCGATGTGTGGGGGATCGACTTCATGGACCATTTTCATCTTCTTATGGCTATAAGTATATCCTTGTAGCGATGGATTATGTTTCCAAATGGGTTGAAGCCTAGGCTACCAAAACTGATGATCATAAAGTCATGATCTAGTTCATTCAATCCAACATTTTTAGTCATTTTGGTACGCCCTGAGCAATCATCAGTGACGGTGGATCTCATTTCCAAAATCATTATCTTAAATCCGTTCTTTCCAAGTACTCCGTCATTCATAAGGTTGCCACACGTTACCATCCTCAAATGAGTGGTCAAGTGGAAGTATCTAATTGGGAGATTGAGCACATCTTAGAAAAATCGGTTTGACCGGACCGCAAAAATTGGTCGTTAAGGCTAAACGATGCGCTTTGGGCTTATTGGATAGCTTTTAAGACACCAATTAGCATGTTGCCATATCGACTTGTCTTTGGCAAAGCCTGTCATCTTCCAGTCGAACTAAAGCACTGTGCTTATTGGGCATAAAAAGGCTCAACTTTGATCTCAAACAAGCCGGCTCTACTCGCAAATTGCAGCTCAATGAGCTTAAAGAACTTCGCAATGATGCGTATGAAAGTACCAAAATCTATAAGGCAAAGACTGAAGCTTTTCATGAAAAGCACATTATCAAAAAGTCTTTTACCCCTGGACAAAAAGTTTAGCTTTTCAATTCTAGATTGAGACTCTTTCCCGGTAAACTCCATTCACAGTGGGATGGTCCATATGTCATCACCGCCGTCTTTCCTCATGGTGCAGTTGAACTCTAAGATCCTACCGATGGATCTCTCTCTAAGGTTAATGGCCAACGGCTTAAGCCTTATGTTGATGGCATAGTCCCTATCCGCAAAGTAGACAAAGTCCTATTAACGGACCTAATTTATGATGACTAATATACCATGCCAATCCTGGTTCATCTAGCACTCGACATTAAATTTAGCATTTATGGGAAGCAATTCTTCCATATTCCGAGCTTCCCTCTTCCACGTGTCAATTGCTTAGAAGTTTCTGGGAATTCGCTAAGTTTAACCCAAATGTGCAATTTCTTGGAATTGTATCATCTTGCATTCCGTGGTTACATTCAGTTTTCATAGTCGTTTTCAGGTCTCCGTACCACGTCTGGAATTATACATGGTCATTTAGGCATTTGTCTCGTCCAAATCCAAAAATTCAAATAGTATTTGCATCTTATGGCTGTCAGTTCTGACTTTGAACGCCTAATCTAGCTCCGGCAATGCTTCACGTGTACTAGGGCCATGGAGTGCTTTCAGTCCATGTTTAAGTTGCTTGCGATACCATCCCAAACCTTACAAGCCAAATGAGGCTACTCAAGGAAGCATCTATAGAGCCCTACGGGCGCCCGCTAAACTGGGCAGTAGCCATGATGTCTCCACGGGCCCCCGCAGGTCTGGCGGGCCCCCTCCAAGCTTCCGCTGGCTCCTGCCGCGCCACCGCGGGCGCCCGCGGATCCCCTCCGCTATTGTTAAATGGGTTTCCAAGCCCATTCACCCCCCATTTTATTTCATTTTAAACCTTACCTCCTCTCAACTCTCGCCCCTAACTCTTCTCTTGCCTTCTCTCCAACCTTCTATCTCCTTTTAATCTTTCCCTAACCCTCTCATTCATCCATATCATCATTCATCCGCCCATCCCCCATCCCTCACTCTCTTATCATTCAAGCATAAGGGGATTTTGTTCATCCAAGTTTGGTATGTCTTTTTTCTCTTTCTTTTTCTTTTAAATTTTCGTATTAAGGAGAATGGAATTCTAGCTGTGGGGGATTGGTGATTATTGGATGGTGATTGCATGTCATTTACAGGTTGAAATTTTTGGGTTTTCAAGTTTCTAACATCATTTTGTCTCTCTTCCCAATTCTTATGCACGCCAGGTGTTTGTAAAAAGTCCTAAACCAAGTTTCTTCCTTCCAATGGCTCCCAAAGCTGCGTCTAAGCGTGTTCGCTCATCCAAAGGCCCTTCTAATATGCCTCTAACTCCAGATTGGACTGCATAGCCAATTGTCCCCGAAGCAAAATTCCACATTGACACTGATTTTGAGCATAATCATGAGACTTTATGGTCAGTCCGCGAGTTAAGGGCACGTGGCCTCGCATCGCTTTTTAAGCCACAGGCTCATGCTTACTACCCACGCGTGGTCCATCTGTTCTACGCCAACCTGTTTCATTCCTGTGTGGAACCAGAGGTGATCAAGACCACTATTGATGATGAGGTTTTTGAATTCACCCTTGATGACCATGTTATGGCTTTAGATTGCCCATTGGCATTTCTCGTGGATGAGGCGGGTTTGCCTCTTTATATTACTCCTCCTGATATAACTTTATCAGATATTGTGGGAGAAATTTGCCATGGCCAATTCACCGGCAATCGGACCACAAGCACTAATAAGTCATTCTTACCGCATCGGCTATGGTTTGTGGACTCAGTCCTGGCCAAGAACGCCCTTCCCTTACCAGGTCATTCCGAACGTAAGGGGGCTTTTCTGAAAGCCCTCTACGCCGCAGAGACGGAATGTTGGTTTTGCGTCCCACAGCTTATTTGGGACCAAATTCTCAAAATTTACAATGAGTTGATACTGGTAAGGTCCAATGCTACCACTAATTGGGCATTTCCATTTCCTTACCTTATCACCTGGCTACTTAAAAATGCCGGATTCCGACCACCCCGTGGTAAGGAAAAAGAGAAGATTGTGTCTGACTTCAACCTTGGGGTTTGGAAGTCTAGCACTGTACAGCTCAAGACGTCCCGTCAGGCCCGTATTGGGGGCGAGTTGGATTGGGGTGCTCCAGCACCACCTGTGGCTCCTGCTCCACCTGTTCATGATGTCCCTGCGCCTCCGCCGTTGGATGTCATGACCCGAGCTGGTTATCTTGCCCTCACTGCTCGTCTTGATGCATTTGACATACATTTTGGCAACATAAAGGGCACCATTCAGAAAACTCAGGAGAGCCAGGAGGTTTTGTAGGCTATGATCTAGACTTTACTTGACCGAGCACCAGGCGCACCTGGCGCTTCTTCCTCCACTCCGATGATGGAGTGATTTTATGCTTCTATTTTCTATTTCCCTTTCAGTAGTACTTTTTAAACGTAGTTTGGGCCGCGTTTGGCAATTGATTTCTATCTTCTTTTGAACTTACAACTGCATCGTTTTTGCTACTTTGCATGGATTAGAGTTTTTACTTAAATAAATTGCAATTACTTTCATTCATTTTGAATTCATATGATTCTTGCTGTGTATAGATGCTTTTAACAGGTTTTTGCAACCAAGTTTGGGGGTATGCTCATGGAATTCACAAAGTGGCATATTTTTTGCACCGCCACTCAATTCCTCTTCAACTTGGTACTATTGTTCTTATTGCACTCTTCATTTTTAATTATTTATCCTCTATCTTCTCACATTGAGGACAATGTGAAATTCAAGTTTGGGGGTGCATTTTGCATTGTTGCATTTTTGAGATAGCATTTTTGGGATGCATGTAAGTTAATAAAACAATTTTTGTTGGAAGCAATGATAGTGCAATCATGGAACCTTTTGGAGATTGAACATGTGTTTAAGACTTTGTGTATAGAGGCAAATGATAATTTTGAAAATAAAGAAAAATTTGAAATGACCATGTTGATTCATTTTGGTTTGTATAAATGTTTCAATTGAATTTTCGTCGGATTTCATACTCTTTTATGCTTCAGATTGCACAGATGCACACCAGGAACCTACTTGTGAGGTATACAACCCAACTGAACTTGACCTTAACAAAGTGGATTTGAATTGATGGCCCTAATGAATGGTTACCTTTGGCATAAGTTATAAAAAAAAAAAAAAAAAAAAAAAAAAGAGAGCAATTTTTGATAATGACCGTTTTAAGTTTGTGGCCTTTCCAACTCGAGTCATTAAGCCCTAGGAGTGTCTCTACACTTAACACCCTAAAACCATCTGGTTTGGGAGTTGTTGGCTTAACATTTGCTACATGGGTTGGTTAGAAAGCTTAAGGGACTTAGACATTGCACGGTCATTCATAAAAAGATAAATAAGTAGATATGGTTCATTAGAGTTCATAGCCTTTCCAACTCGAGTCATTAAGCCCTAAGAGTGTCTCTACACTTAACACCCTAATGCCATCAGGTTTGGGAGTTGTTGGCCTAACACTTGCTACATGGGTTGGTTAGAAAGCTTAAGGGGCTTCAGCATTACACGACCATAGTATGTAAATAAAATAAGCAACAAAAGTTGTATTGTGAATAAAGTCATGCCTTAGGGATCCCATTTAGAAGGAAATTAAATGATTTGAAAGCTTGTGTTCCTGAGATTGGGAAAAGAGGGTAAAAACCGCATATTGGGAATCCGGTTCACTTTCACTGAAGTTAGAGTTCAATTCTATTTTTAGAAATGACAATTAAAGTGTTTATATAGACTATGATGATTGATGCATAATAGTTGAAATGTGTTTAACCATGTTGTATATCAAGGCCTCATATATGCAAGGTAGTCTACCTAATGAGTCTTTCTCTAATTTTCTGTTGTTCCAAGTTACATTTAAGCCTTGTAGATATTTTTGCACTTCACGATTGATGCATGTTATCAGCACTCCATATGTTGTCATTTTTATTTAGGTTCTATATTTTGGTTTTGCTATGGGACTATGATCGGTTGATCAACTACACATCAACCTTCGCAATAGCACGAATCATTGTAAAATAGGGCTATTGGTCGGGTAAGTCGAACCACTGGGACTGCGCTAGTCTAAGGCAACCTAAGTGTCTAGAGTCATTCTTAGGATGATGAAGGGGTGTTCATAGAGGTTTTGTTTGTTGTCACTTAAATTAGGAATTCAAAGTGCATAAAACACTAATTTGCAAGGAATTTAGGATGAAAAGATTAAGAAAATGAGACTAGGGAAGTGAATCCGCCTCCATCCCTATACATATGCTAGATTAGACCTAAATTGGGGGAAAAACAACATATGATGGTCAAGACTTACATAGCAACACATGGTTGCCATATAAGTAATCAAGAGGTACATTAGGTCTCAAACAAGTATAATCCATCAAAAGATAAACATGCTTAGACTACCTAACTAAGGTGTAGCTTATACACATTTACTTAAATGAGAGACTATCAAGTTCTTGACAAAATGATAAAGCACATGGAGTTAGAGATTAAGCATACACCATCAAAGGATTTCCTAAGCAATGGTCTATCAAAGTCACCTATCAACATGCCATGAAACCATTTCATAACCTTGCTTCCACTCTCACCATGAAAAACTCAAGCAATATGATTACTCTAAGACATCATCTAAGACAAGATAATCAACTTAAAGAAATCATCCATACATGTATCAACATTCATTACAACAAATGAGGTGCTCTTGGTTATGAAAAGACCATAAAATATACATGGCAAATCCCCAAAATAGACTATCCTAGGACATGCTTACAAGGGAGGGACTTCATCACCTCCCTAGAAGAAGAGTTAGTTACCCATTGGAGCCTTAGAATGAAGAAGAAGCTTGAACTCCATCTCCAATTTTTGAGCTCCCTCCTTTAAGCTTTAAGAACACCTTCTTTTCTTGCCCTCTTCTCTCCCTTTATCTTGCAAAAATTCCAGCATAAGATGCATGTGGCCCTTAGTTGCCTTATATCTATCACCTAAGCTCTCTCTCTCCTCCAAAGACATTCCCAACCACTCCATAAAGAAGGAGGGTGGAAATGTGGAAACCAATGCACAAGTGGGCTGAAGAGGGGTTCATTTCCGAGCTGCAATCTGGCTGATTTTCGAGCACTCTAAATTAGTGCAATGTGCAACATGCTCTTCTTGCTCAGCACTGACCTACTTTGGTAAAACTGCTATAACTTTGTCCTCCAAACTCTAAATGATGATCTGTTTGAAGATTTTGAGAGCTGATTCAGTACTTCAAAAACTTCATGTTTTGATGAAGACCCAATTCTCAAGTCTGGTTGGTCGAAAATGGGGAGAAAGGCAGTACTTCAGTGCTGCCAGGCAGTTCTGCGCACCTCTGTTAAGAAGATCATAACTCTCTGTTCCGAACTCCGAATGATGAACTTCTTGAAGATTTGGAAAGCTTATTCAGAGCTCTAAATCTTTTATGTTATGATGGAAGTCCAGTTCTTGAGTTTGCTAGGTCGAAAATGGTGACAAAAGTCAGGTTCTACCGCTGCCAGAAATTCAGAATTGGCACCCTTTTTGTTCATAATTCCACAAGGCATCATTTTTGCTTCCTTTTTGCACTTTAACCTGAAAATGCACAAAAACATGCAAATGGAGTTAATCTACATAAAATAATCAATTAATGGACTTTGTTAATGTAATTTAGGGCGCCTGAATATACAGTATTCAACGCTTATCACACCCCCAAACTTACATTTTGCTAGTCCCTTAGCAAAACCAAAATGCAAAACTCAATGGAATGAAAACACGGGAATGCTATTACAAAAATATTCACCATGGCAAAAATAAACATAAACATAGCTCAAATACAACTTGAAACAGATAAAGAGCTGGAGACGGGATCATTGGGAAGACTACCTTGCATATATGAAGCATTGATACAAAAATTGGGAAAAACCATTTCAACATGTATGTAGCAACATCATAGTCCATATAAATAATTCAATTGTCATCTCTTAAATGGAAATAACTCAAACTCCAGTGAAAGTGAATTGAATTCTCAACATGCGGCTTTTACTTTCTTTTCCAATTCCAAGGCACAAGTTTTCAAATCAATGAATTCCCCTTTACATGAAGTCCCTATGTTAACAATTTATTGTAACTCATAAGCGAAACATAGAATGGTTGTGCAATGCTGAAGTCCCTTAAGCTTTCTAACCAACCTATGTAGCGAGCGTTAGGCCAACAGCTCCTAAACCAGATGGCTTTAGGGTGTTAAGTGTAGAGACACTCCTAGGGCTTAATAGCTCAAGTTGGAAAGGCTACGAACTCCAACGAACCATGTTTATTACAAATTTTTTTTTGAATGACCGTGCAATGTTTAAATCCTTTAAGCTTTCTAACCAACCCTTGTAGCAAGCGTTAGGCCAACAACTCCCAAACCAGACGGCTTTAGGGTGCTAAGTGTAGAGACACTCCTAGGGCTTAATAGCTCGAGTTGGAAAGGCTACGAACGTCAACTGGTCATCATTTTTTTTTTTTTTACATTAGGTCCAACTTAAATCATGCCAAAGATATTCATCTATCAGGTTCATCAAATCAAATTAACTAGGCCAAGGTCAAGGTCGATCAAGTTGCATGCCTCACAGTTAAGTTTCCAATGTGCATCTGTGCATTGTGAAGCTTATAAGAGTGTAAATCTAGCAAGAATCTAATTGAGGCATTTATACAGACTACATTGTATTTGCATGATCACTTTAATTTCAAATTTCTTTATTTTCAAAATTTTCTCAACTGCTTCTATACACAAGGTATTAAACATATGCTTTGTCTCCGACAAATTCCAAGTTACACTATCATTGCTTTACAAAAATATGATACCAAAACTATGCCAAGAATGCTTTGATGCACCCCCAAACTTAAACTACACAGTGTCCTTAATGTGGGACATGGATGTAAGTCAGAGACAAAAATGACAAAGAGTAAAAAAAAAGGAACAACAATACCCAGGGGGAGGAAACGGCATGGTGATACAAAAACCCCCAAACTTGAATTGGACTGCGCAACCTGGAGAGCATCATGAAGAACAAAAAGAAACAACCACAAACAGCATTAATAGCATAAGCATAAATACAGAAAAAGAATGTACCGAAAGTTAACAGAACAGAAAGAATTTGCATTTCAAAAAAAGTTTACATGATTACAAAAAGAGCTGGACAGGGATCATGTCTACCAGAGCAACCTATACATAGCAAATTCTTACTGTTCAAAAGGAAAACAAAAGATACCAGAGAAATAGTTACATATGAAACAAAAAGATAAGGGCCAACACTCGCAACAAGCTACGGTCCAGAGGGTAAACGGGCGAGGATAGAATGGAGGAGAGATTGAGTCTTCCGCCGTTCAGCGGAAGCTAAACGACGTTCCTCAGCTGCGACACGACGGTCTTCAGCAGCAAGACGACGATCTTCTTCAACACGTGAAGAAGTCTCACATAGAGTCCGAGTGTATGCGGACAAAGAATTCTCAAAACGATCCAGTCGCTCATGAATACCGGCAATGCTAGCCCGGATGAAAGCCTGGTCCTGGTGAGGGTCGACCGGAGGCTCTACCCTTGCAGCGGCTGCTGCGGTGGAAGCATCCTCAGAAGGAGGAGGAGGTGGAGCTTGGATGAATAGGGGTGCAGCAGGCTGAGGGGTATTAGAATGGCTAAGAACATTGATCCACCGGCGCTTGGTAAAAAGTTTAATCTTTTCACCTTTTGGTTCATGGGGAGGAATAACGAAACCCTTGTGCTGAAGGAGCCGAGTGATGAAAAATGGCAAAGGCAATTTCTGATTTTTAACTCGCGGAACCCGTGCATTATGAGCGTCATGCCAAAACTTCATAAATGTGGTCCAAATATAAGGCTTGCAAAAGGAGGCCCCGATGCTCGGTGCTATGCACCAAAGGGCAGACATTGTGCTTGAAGACAGTGTCAATGAACCAGAGGCATTCCGGAAGATTGGTTTTGTGGATAAAAGACCGGGGTCTAGTACGATCGTCAATAGTGCAAATGGCAGCGGTAATCTGCTCCACAGTTAATGTATCTGGCTCCTCATATAAAGGGAGATTCTCACGATTGACAATGTCATCGGGGCACTCAATGGGGCAACCAGAAACCTGAATGATGTCAGTCATAGTGAAAGCATAGGTGGTGCCATCAATGGATGTAGTGAGAGAAATGGGTGGCTCTTCAGGGCATTGGAGATTCTGATAGAAGAGGCGCACTACACGGGGGTAGGCAACCCTGGCAAGGGGCGCGCAAATGTGCTGCAGACGTCGGTTAGTCAATTCGGCTACAGCCCACGAAGTTATGGGGAGAATATCAAAGGCATCGGTGAGCGGAAAAGAAAGCTCGTAGTTGAGTTATTTGCGATCCCAAGGATCACGTGGTCGCTCACGATTGACAGCACGGGCATCTGCAAAGGGTCTAGGAGGGCGAGAAGGACGGGCACGAGACATTTAGAGAGGTGGACTTGGTTGAGGACTTTCAGCGAGCACCTGGCGTGCACCACAAAAGAGAGAATGTGAAGATGAGTGGGAGGGATGAAGAAAACCAAAAATTTTTACAACCAAACCAAGCTCTAGCATAGAGCAATCAGCAACCACATACAACATAACCTCCACAATGCATTCCGGTCCTCCTTATAAAGGAAATAAAGACAAGGAATTGAGAAGAATATGAAGCTCACATACCTTGAGAAGAAGAGTAAGGATGGAGGCACATGGAGTGAATGCATGCATGCATTAGAGTGAAAACTGGGAAGGTGGGGTGGAAGTGAGAGAAGGTTGTATGTGGTGTGTGGCCGAAGATGAGGGGTTAGAGAGAGAGATAAAGAGGGAGGCCGAGAGGTGAAGGGTTGTGAGATTGGGTTGTTGGTTGTGAGGTGGGGGTGATTTTGAAGGAGGTTGAGAAGGATGGTTGAGGTGGTTTGGTTGAGAGGGTTGTGTGGGTGGCGTGGTGAATGCCGAGAAGAGAGATGTGAGGTTGGTTGGTTGGTTTTTGAAGGTGACCGAGAGTGGGAAGGGAAGTGGAGTGTGGGTTCGGGGTTTAAAAGAGAGGAAGGAGGCTGGGTTCGAGCACTCGAAGGGTGTCTTCGAGTGCTCGAAATTGGGGCAGTGGCCTCGGCTGAGGATGGTGCATTGTGCTCCACACTTCGAGCACTCGAAATGGAACTTCGAGTGCTCGAAGTCTTGGCAGTGAGCTCGGGTGTGAGCTTCAAACAAGCTCGAGCACTCAAGAGGGAAGTGAGAGGGCTTGAGTGATGCTAGGGTGAGGTTTGGTGTGTCATGAGAGGTGGTGGTGTGTGAAGTGGGGGTTGGTTGGTTGTTGGGGGCATGCATGAGCATGCATGATGTGTGAATGCATGAGGGTTGCATGGTTGTTCATGGTTGGTGTGATGGGGTCTATTATTGGAAGTGGGTTGCATGGGAGAGAGAGGGGGGTGGAGTGGTAAGGACCTGGTTGGATGCAGGGTTGGTAAGGCATGCATGGGGTGGGTTTGCATGGATTTGAGGGTGGTTTGATGATGGTGGTGAGGTGGCTTGGCATGGAGGCATGCATGAGGTGGTGGGTTTGGATAGTTGGGTTGGAGCTTAAGGGTGCCGAAAGGTGAAGAGGGATTTTGGTGGTGCCGAGAGGTTGAGTTTGGAGAGCTTGCTGCATGCATGGAGATCGTGGGTTTGCATGGTGGGATGAGAGGGAGGCCGAGAAAGTTGGGTGGAGTGGTGCAGCTTGCATGGAGGTCGTGGAGTTGGTTGCTGCGAGGTTGGTTGCGGTTTGCATGGAGATAAGCCGAGAGTGATTGAGGCTGGGTTGGTGAGGAGGTTGGTTGTGGTTTGCATGGAGAAAAGTTGTAAGATGGATGCAGGTTGGTGGGTTGTGGAAGTTGGTCTGCAGAGATGCCGAGAGGAGGTTGTTGTGAGCATGGTGATGATGCTATTGGAGAGAGAGAAGTTTGGTGGTGAGGTTGGGTTTAGTTGTGAGAGAGATGGTTGATGGAGCTTGAAGTTGCCGAGAGAAAGAGGTTTGGAGGTGGTTGAAGGTGTGGTTGAGCACTCTAAGCATGGAAGTAGAGTGCTCGAAGATGGGACAGTAGCCTCAGCAGCATTCGGGTTAAAACTGCAAGCCAGGTCGAGCACTCCAAATTGGAGTTTAGATTGCTCGAAATGAAGCCAGAGAGTTAGAGGAAAAATGCAAGGAAGCTCGAGCACTCCAAATTGGAGTTTGAGTGCTCGAAAGTGGGTCAGTAGCTTGTAAATGAATTGGCACATGGAGATGGAATGTTTCAGCCAACTTAAATGCCTCTTTGAGAGCTGAATGCATGCATGCAAGCAAAATTTTAAAATTTGTCATTCTGATGCATGCATGATAATGGAATGAAAGATAAACTATCATGGCGGCATGCATGCATGAAAAACTATGAGCTCATGGCTGCAATGAAATTTCTACGCATGAAAATGGAATAAAAATTTTCAATGAATGAAATTCCCCCCTTTTTTTTATTTTATATATATGCCAATGGAAAACTTTCCAAGCTTGATACATTGCAACATGATGCAAAATGGATGGAATTTTTCAAAAAAGAAATTTTGAAGCGTAAAATATTGCAACATGATGCAAAATGGATGGAATTCTCAAAAATGAATATTTCAAGCATAGACAATTTTTGAAAATTTGCATGTCAGTCCTAAATTCAAGCAATGCATGGAAATTTTGAAACTTGGCACATTATTCCAATCCAATGCATGGATGGATAATTTGTCAAACTTTGCAACATCTTGCTAAGGCATTGATCAAATTGGAAAAAATTTCAAACATTTTTTTTTTAATGATGCATGCATGAATGTAAATTACATGGAAAAATTTCCAAATTTTACAACATCACACAGAGCATGGATGAATGAAATTTCTGGAGAAAAAATTTTAAACTTTGCAAATTCATTCCAATCCAATGCATAGGAAATTTTGAGAAAAATTTCAAGCTTTGGAACATCTCTTCAATGCATGGATGAGATTAAGAACATTTCAACAATGCATTGAGGATGAGAGGCTATGCATGTGAGTGCCATGTCGAAAGATCCTATGAAATTGCTCGAAAGCGATTGAAATTTCCGGGAATGAAAATTAGAGCTGAGAAGGTCTAAGAGGCCAGTCTAAAATTGCGAAACACAACTGAAGACCATTTCAGAAAAATCAAATTTTTGGCCTTTTGAAACCATTTCCCAGAAAATTTCAAGGCACGAGCAATTTGAGAAGGTAGGGAAGCTTGGAACATCGAAAGAATTTCTTCCCTTGCTTTGCTAAATTTAATGTCGATAGTTAGACGAAGTTAGAGTTGGCGCTAATCCTCATAAATTGGGTCCGCCAAGAGGACTTCCTCAACGTTTCGGGTTGGGATTGTGCCATCAATGCAAGGCTTAAGCCGTTGGCCATTAACCTTGAAGAGAGATCCTTTTGCAGGGTCATGAAGTTCGATTGCTCCATGAGGAAAGACAGTAGTGACAATGTATGGACCATCCCATCTTGACCGGAGTTTACCGGGAAAGAGTTTCAAGCGGGAATTGAAAAGCCAAACCTTTTGTCCGGGGGCAAAAGACTTCTTGACGATGTGTTTGTCATGAAAAGCTTTAGTCTTTGCCTTGTAGATTTTTGCGCTTTCATACGCGTCATTACGCAATTCCTCAAGTTCATTTAATTGCAATGCATGATTAGAGCCGGCTTGTTTGAGATCAAAATTGAACCTTTTTATGGCCCAATAAGCACGGTGCTCTAATTCTACCGGGGAGATGACATGCTTTGCCAAAGACAAGTCGATATGGTGACATGCCAATGGGTGTCTTATAAGCTGTCCGGTAAGCCCAAAGCGCATCGTTTAGCTTTAATGACCAATCCTTGCGGTCCGGTCTAGCCATTTTTTCCAAAATGTGCTTAATCTCCCGGTTAGAAATCTCTACTTGACCACTCGTTTGAGGGTGGTAAGGTGTAGCAACCTTATGAATGACGGAATACTTAGCAAGGATGGATTTTAGATAACGATTTCGGAAATGAGATCCACCATCACTAATGATTGCTCAGGGCATACCAAAACGACTAAAGATGTGAGACTGAATGAAATGGATCACGACTTTATGATCATCGGTTTTGGTAGCCTCGGCTTCAACCCATTTAGACACATAATCCACCGCTACAAGGATGTACTCATAGCCATAAGAAGATGGAAATGGTCCCATGAAGTCAATCCCCCACACATCAAAAATTTCAACAATTAAAATGTTGGTATGGGGCATCATGTCTCTTCGGGACATGGATCCAAGTTTTTGACATCGTTCACATGATTTGCAAAAATTGTATGCATCCCGAAACAAGGTAGGACAAAAGAATCCACTTTGAAGAACTTTGTTAGCGGTCTTTTTGGCACTAAAATGGCCTCCACAAGCAAGAGTGTGGCAAAAATTTAGAATGCTTGTGGCCTCGGTTTCAGGAATGCATCGCCAGATGATTTGGTCCGAGCAATACTTGAATAGTTTCGGATCTTCCCAAAAGAAATGCTTGACTTGGGAGAAAAACCGGTCCCTTTCTTGTTTGGACCAATGAGCTGGAATTTTGCCAACCGCAAGATAATTGACAATATCCGCAAACCATGGAAGAGTAGAATGTGAAACTTGAAGAAGTTGCTCATCCGGAAAGGAATCACGGATGGCTGCGAATTCTGAAGATTTCTCAATAAGCAAACGAGAGAGATGATCGACGACAACATTGTCGGTCCCTTTTTTGTCCCGGATGTCAATGTCAAACTCTTGAAGTAAGAGGATCCATCGAATTAAACGGGGTTTTGTCTCTTTTTTCGCTAACAAATGCCTAAGAGCGGCATAATCTGAAAAGACGATGACCTTGGAGCCAAGAAGATAAGAGCAAAATTTATCCAAGGCGTACACCACAGCTAGCAATTCTTTTTCAGTGGTGGTGTAGTTCAATTGGGCATCACAGAGAGTTTTGCTAGCATAATAAATGACATGCGGAAGTTTATCCACACGTTGGCCCAAAACCGCCCCTAATGCATAGTCGGATGCATCACACATGATCTCAAAGGGAAGAGACCAATTAGGGGGTTTCATGATTGGGGCGGATGAGAGGAGAATGCGAAGTTTGATGAAAGCTTCCATGCAAGCGTCATCAAAATTGAACGGAACATCCTTGGCTAAGAGATTACACAAGGGCCGTGAGATTTTGCTAAAATCTTTGATGAAGCGATGATAGAATTCGGCATGGCCAAGAAAAGAACGGATTTGATGGACGGAATTCGGAGGAAGAAGATTAGAGATTAACTCAACTTTTGCCTTGTCTACCTCGATTCCCCGCTTAGAAATGACATGTCCTAAAACAATGCCTTCTTGGACCATGAAGTGGCTTTTCTCCCAACTTAGAATGAGATTCGTCTCTTTGCATCTTTGGAGCACAAGAGATAAATTTTTGAGACACAAGTCAAAGGAGGAGCCAAATACGGAAAAATCGTCCATGAAAACTTCCAAGAACTTTTCAACCATATCGGAGAATATGGACATCATGCACCTTTGGAAGGTTGCCGGTGCATTGCATAAACCAAAAGGCATGCGTCGATAGGCAAAAGTACCAAAGGGACATGTGAATGTTGTTTTCTCTTGATCTTGGGGGGCGATTGCCACTTGGTTATAGCCGGAATAACCATCAAGAAAACAACAGAAGCTTTGGCCGGCTAACCTTTCTAGGATTTGATCAATAAATGGGAGTGGGAAATGATCCTTCCTAGTTGATGAATTGAGTTTCCGATAGTCAATGCACACACGCCACCCGGTGGTGGTTCGTTGTGGCACGAGCTCACCCGCTGAATTTTCAACAACGGTGAGACCGGATTTCTTGGGGACAACTTGTGTGGGGCTCACCCACTTGCTATCAGAGATAGGATAGATGATTCCCGCATCTAGCAATTTGATCACCTCTTTTATGACCACTTCCTTCATATTTGGATTTAACCGGCGCTGGACCTCTCGAGAGGCTTTGCGTCATCCTCCATATGAATGCGGTGCATACAAATGGAGGGGTCAATTCCTTTCAAATCTGCCACTGTCCAACCAATAGCTTCTTTATGCTCTTGGAGCACCGCTAAAAGGTTGGTCTCTTGGTCTTTTTGAAGGTCCGAGGCAATAATGACCAGAAGGGTTTGCTTTGGACCAAGGAACACATACTTGAGATGGGCCGGGAGCGGCTTAAGCTCAAGTTGTGGCAAAGATAATAATGATGGGACCGGAGGAGTGGTGGAAAGTTGGGGAAGTGGTTCTTTTGGAATTTTCCAAGGAGGTACATCCATGACAGCATTAATATCAAGCAAGGAATTGACTTCTTGAATGGCCTGATCAACATCAAAGTTTGAGAAGTCAAAATGGGACATGCAAGTTTCAAGAGGATCTTTGCTTAGAATGAAGGGGAGAGATTCTTCGACCACTTCATCAATGACATCCACAAGAAAACAATCATCCTCATTGGAGGGATGTTGAGTTGCATGAAAGATGTGGAGTTTGACTTGCATGTTTCCAAAAGCAATGTCCATCACCCCGGTTCGGCAATTAATTGATGCATTAGCCGTGGCTAAAAATGGCCTACCAAGGATCACAGGAATGTGCTTTTTTGGGTCATGGACCGGTTCCGTATCAAGAACCACAAAATCTACCGGGAAGTAGAATTTGTCCACCTTGATGATAACGTCCTCGAGAATACCTCGTGGATGCTTGACCGATCTACCGGCAAGTTGCAAAACCACGGAAGTCGGCTTAAGATCTCCCAAACCAAGTTGTAGGTAGACTGAGTATGGAATTAAATTCACACTAGCTCCTAAGTCAAAGAGGGCCCTCTCGATTTTGCTGTCACCAATGACGCAAGAGATTGTGGGGGCGCCCGGATCCTTATACTTCGAAGGAGTGCTGTGCTGAATGATAGCACTAACATTTTCAGTCAACCTCACCTTTCTTGGCAAATGATTTTTAGAAGTGCGCTTTTGAGTGCACAAATCTTTGAGAAATTTTGCATAGGGAGGGATTTGCTTGATAGCATCCAAGAGGGGCAAGTTAATCTTCACTTGCTTGAAAACTTCCCACATGTCTTGAATTTTACAATTCTTGTTTCCAAAATGTGTCTACTCTTGAAGACGTTGAGGAAACGGAGCTTTTGGCTCATAAGTAGTTTCCACATTTGGGGTGACATGTGTGGGATTTTCGTGAATGGTATTTGGACAAGAATTTGGATTAGAAGAGCTTGAATTTGGATTAGAAGAGCTTGGATTCAGATTTTTCAAAGGAGAAACTTCCTCACTTTTGTCTCCATCGACCTTGTTGTCAACCACTCTACCACTCCGAAGGGTGGTGATAGCTTGAACTTGTTCATGAGTCGGCCCACTTGGAGGAGGGGTTTCGTCAATCATATGCATTCCTCTAGGATTTTCAAAAGGTTGAGAGGGAAGCTTGCCCTTGTCCTTTTGAAGCAATTGATTCACCGAGTTAGCTATTTGGCCCACTTGATTTTCGAGATTAGCTATGGATTGAGTATGAGAGTGAACCATTTGGAGAGTAGGCTGCAAGGATGTCAAGAGTTGCTTGTTGGCATCCATTATTTGCTTATTTAATGATTCCATCATTTGCTTGTTTGCAGCTACTATCTCGTCAGTTGGACACATAGGAGGTTGATTGGAGACATTTGGATTGTAAGGAGGACGGTAGCTTGAAGAGGCTTGGAAAGGTCTACCTTGATATTGAGAAGAGGGCTGATTTTGCCGCCCTTGGTTTTGGAATTGGGAATTTTGTGGGGCTTGTTGCCGCCACGAGAAATTCGGATGATCTCGCCAACTCGGATTGTAGGTGTTGGAATATGGATTGTTCCCGGGCCGCGAGAACATGGCATTAGCTTGCTCTTGGTTGGGATTGGGAAATTGCTCCGGTGTGGGGCAATCTTCCGAGAGATGGAATGGACTAGTATATGAAACACAAACTGAACTTGCCGAATTTTGAGACAATGAAGGAGGAAGATGTGGTGCCATCAATTGGTAGAATTTATGAGCGATGGCATCCACTTGAGATGATTCCTCCCTTATTGACTTTGGTTGACAAGGGTTGGTATTGTTTGGAGTGGTTGCAGTCGGAGCCCTACGAGAATTGTGTTGAAGTGAATTTTCACTCAAATTCTCAAGTAAGGTCCAAGCCTCATCCGCATTCTTGGACATGAACATCCCACCACAAGAAGAATCAACCATGAATCTATGGGTTTCGGTCAAACCGGCATAGAAAGCTTGCACTAATTGCAATTTTGGGATCAAATGATGAGGACATTTTTTATGAAGATCTTGTAGCCTTTCCCAAGTCTCATGGAGTTGTTCTCCATCAACTTGAGAAAAACTTGGAATGGAACGCCTCATTTGGTTGGTTTTACTCACTGGATAATACTTCTTAAGGAATTCTTGTTGCAATTGAGCCCAAGAAGTAATGGAATTGGGAGCGAGGGAGTTCAACCAATATTTTGCCCTATCCTTTAAGGAGAATGGGAAAAGATGTAAGTGAAGTGCATTGTCCGGAAAACCTCTCAACCGGATGGTCGAACAAATTTCAAGGAACTCATCAAGATGCTTATATGGATCTTCATTATCAAAGCCATGAAATGATGGAAGCATTTGAATGGTACTAGACTTGATCTCATATTGAGCTGCATCGATATTTGGCATTACTATGCAAGAAGGAGAAGCATAGGTGGTAGGAATGAAATGATCTCTAAGAGTCATTGGTTCAACATTAGGAATTTCAGCCCTTTCATTCCCCGGATTTCCTACATTATCCCCCATTGTATTGAATTCAGTTTCAAGATCCCTTGTAAGAGTGGGTTCCCTAAGGTTCCGTCTAAGAGTTCTTTCAAGTGAATTTATATCAATAGGCGAGTCAAGTGTGGGTAGAGAGAGTGACCTATGGCCAAACATCAACAATTCACAACAACATCATCACAACAAATCTTTATCATCAACTCCACATACGATGTTCCCTTTCTCCTCAATTATCAAGATAGAAAATAAATGGCCACGACAAAGACCGATGCTTGTACACGAATTTAAACAAGATAATAGCCTCTACAAGGGCTTCACAACGAAATTAACTACTTCTAATATTAACACATGTACTGTATCTACAAGTTGAAACTAGAAGTCAAGAGACTTACCTAGGGTCCTCTAGACTTACAATTTGCTAGCGTTCCCACGGCGCTTCAAGTCCCTAGAATCTTATAACACTTAAAACACAAAGATGGTCAAAACACGCAAGGAATATTCACAAGACACAATATTCATAATCAAACTAAAATTAACCCTAGAACCTTGGTCGCTAAACCATATGCAAGTCCCCGGCAACGGCGCCAAAAATTGATCGGTTGATCAACTATACATCAACCTTCACAATAGCACGAATCATTGTAAAATAGGGCTATTGGTCGGGTAAGTCGAACCACTGGGACTGCGCTAGTCTAAGGCAACCTAAGTGTCTAGAGTTTTTCTTAGGATGATGAAGGGGTGTTCATAGAGGTTTTGTTTGTTGTCACTTAAATTAGGAATTCAAAGTGCATAAAACACTAATTTGCAAGGAATTTAGGATGAAAAGATTAAGAAGAGGAGACTAGGGAAGTGAATCCGCCTCCATCCCTATACATATGCTAGATTAGACCTAAATTGGGGGAAAAACAACATATGATGGTCAAGACTTACATAGCAACACATGGTTGCCATATAAGTAATCAAGAGGTACATTAAGTCTCAAACAAGTATAATCCATCAAAAGATAAACATGCTTAGACTACCTAACTAAGGTGTAGCTTATACACATTTACTTAAATGAGAGACTATCAAGTTCTTGACAAAATGATAAAGTACATGGAGTTAGAGATTAAGCATACACCATCAAAGGATTTCCTAAGCAATGGTCTATCAAAGTCACCTATCAACATGCCATGAAACCATTTCATAACCTTGCTTCCACTCTCACCATGAAAAACTCAAGCAATATGATTACTCTAAGGCATCATCTAAGATAAGATAATCAACTTAAAGAAATCATCCATACATGTATCAACATTCATTACAACAAATGAGGTGATCTTGGTTATGAAAAGACCATAAAATATACATGGCAAATCCCCAAAATAGACTATCCTAGGACATGCTTACAAGGGAGGGACTTCATCACCTCCCTAGAAGAAGAGTTAGTTACCCATTGGAGCCTTAGAATGAAGAAGAAGCTTGAACTCCATCTCCAATTTTCGAGCTCCCTCCTTTAAGCTTTAAGAACACCTTCTTTTCTTGCTCTCTTCTCTCCCTCTATCTTGCAAAAATTCAAGCATAGGATGCATGTGGCCCTTAGTTTCCTTATATCTATCAACTAAGCTCTCTCTCTCCTCCAAAGACATTCCCAACCACTCCATAAAGAAGGAGGGTGGAAATGTGGAAACCAATGCACAAGTGGGCTGAAGAGGGGTTCATTTCCGAGCTGCAATCTGGCTGATTTTCGAGCACTTGAAGAGTGGTCTCGAGCACTCTAAATTAGTGCAATGTGCAACATGCTCTTCTTGCTCAGCACTGACCTACTTTGGTAAAACTGCTATAACTTTGTACCCCGAACTCCGAATGATGATCTGTTTGAAGATTTTGAGAGCTGATTCAGTACTTCAAAAACTTCATGTTTTGATGAAGACCCAATTCGCAAGTCTGGTTGGTCGAAAATGGGGAGAAAGGCAGTACTTCAGTGCTGCCAGGCAGTTCTGCGCACCTCTGTTAAGAAGATCATAACTCTCTGTTCCGAACTCCGAATGATGAACCGCTTGAAGATTTGGAAAGCTTATTCAGAGATCTAAATCTTTCATGTTATGATGGAAGTCCAGTTCTTGAGTTTTCTAGGTCGAAAATGGCGACAAAAGTCAGGTTCTACCGCTGCCAGAAATTCAGAATTGGCACCCTTTTTGTTCATAATTCCACAAGGCATCATTTTTGCTTCCTTTTTGCACTTTAACCTGAAAATGCACAAAAACATGCAAATGGAGTTAATCTACATAAAATAATCAATTAATGGACTTTGTTAATGTAATTTAGGGCGCCTGAATATACAGTATTCAGCGCTTATCAGACTAGCAAAATATAAGTTTGGGGGTGTGATAAGCGCTGAATAATAAATATTCAAGCGCCCTTACTTGCATTAGTTAAGTCCATTAGTGGAGTTTAATGTACAATTTAACTTTATTTTTGTATTTTTGTATTTTTATCTTCTTTCAGGTCAGTTTCCCCGAATATGGTTACAGAAGCGGTTTTGACAATCTCTTGTTGAAGGTGGTGCACTGTTGCTGGGAGCTATCTTTTGGACCGAGCCTTTTCAGTCGTTGCTTGTGTGGAGTTCGGGGCATAATGATTATAATGGAAATCGCGGCAACGGACAGGCTCGGAGTGTTGCAGCTGAAGTGTTACAGCTGCAAGTCTCCGCGGGCGCCTGCCGTGCCACCACGGGTGACCGCCAAATCCACAACTCACTGCCTTGTTTCGCAGGGCCCCGCCACAGGTTTGCAGGCCCCCGCCGAGCCACCGCGGGCTCCCGCTGCACCACCGTGGGCACCCGCCGTTTATGCCAGTAGCTTCCCTCGAGCCATGAAAGCCTGCGGGCGCCCGCGGATCTGCAGATGGCATCTTACCTACTCCGAATTTCAGGCTAATTTTGGTGTCTTATGAAATTTCTGTGGTTCTAATTCATCTAGGGTGGTTGGAGCTCGAGATTGGGTGGATAGAGAGTAGATTTTGGGTGGATAAGAAGGGTGAAAAGCATGACTTATGGATATCTCACATTTTAGCTAAGTTTTAGAGAGAGAAAGTAGTTTTTTTGGAGGGTTTGGAGTGCTAGCTTGCTTGAGCACGAAAATGGAGGGTGGATTTGCTTCTTCTCCTTCATTCCTTATTCCTATGGGTAACTAAACCTTCATCTAGGGAGGTGATGAAACCCTCCCTTGTAAGCATGTTCTAGACTAATTTCTATTTTGGGGATAATGATGTATAGTTTTGGTCTTAGATGATTTCTTAACTTAATCATAATGCTTGCATTTTCATGGTGACAATGGAAATAAGGTTGTGGAATGGTTTTAATGGCATGTTGATAGAGAGCCTTGATAGTCCATTGCTTAGGTAATCCCTTTGATGGTTTATGCTTGATTCCTAACTTTATGTGCTTTACCATTTGATTAAGGGCTTGATGATCTTTTGCTTAAGAGAGTATACTTGATACTACACCCTAGTTTAGGTAGTTCAATTATATGAACTTTTGATGGATCATTCTTATTTTTGATTTAATGAACCTCTTGACAATTATATGGTAACCATAGGTTGCTATATAATTCTTGACCATTATATATACTGTTTATTCCCAATTTAGTCTTTTTCTAGCATGTGTAAAGGGTTGGAGCGGATTCATTTCCCTGGTCCTCTATTTATGAATTTCTTTTCTTTAAAGTTCTTTTAAGTCATTGTTTTATGCATTTTAAATTCCTAAGTTTAGTGACAAACCAACAAACCTCAATTTACACCCTTTATCAAATTAAAAGGGAATTTTTAAGACCTTAGTTGCCATAAACTGGCAGTCCCAGTGGTTCGACTTACCCGACCAATAGCCCTATTTTACAATGATTTGTGCTATTACAAAGGTTGATGTATAATTGACAGACCGATCAGTCACTGAAGAGCTGGTTTCATTTGAACCAATTGTATTATTGCTGTCTCAATTAGAATCACTTGAGGATTTTCATCAAATTTCACATGGATTGACTCAACCACCTTCGAAGACCTAAGGTTGTAACATTTATAAGCCTTGCTTTTTGTAGAATACCCCAGAAATATGCCTTCATCAGATTTTGAATCAAACTTCCCCAAACTGTCAATGTGATTAAGTATATAACACTTGCTGCCAAATATTCTGAAATAGTGAACTGTTGCAGATCTTCCATACCATAATTCAAAAGGTGTCTTGGTTGAATTTGGTCTAAGGAGAATCCTATTGATAATATACATAGCAGTACTTACAGCTTTAGGCCAAAATCCTTTTGCCAAACCTTTTTCAAGCAACATTGTTCTCCCCATTTCTTGAACTGTTCTATTCTTTCTCTCCACATCTCCATTCTGTTGAGTTATAGCTACAGTTGAGAATTCCTTTTTAATTCCCTTGTCATCACAATAATGTTCAAATTATTTTATGGTGAACTCTGAACCAAAATCAAACCTGAGTTTCTTCACAGTGCAACTTCTTTCATTTTCAACAAGATTAACAAACTTAATAAAGTGTGTAATAGCCTCAGATTTTTCTTTCAGGAAGTAAACCCACACCATTCTGCTGAAATCATCAATGAGTAGCATAAAATACTTACTACCACCAACACTTGTGGTTCTGGTAGGGCCACAAAGATCCATATGTATCAGGTCAAGTTCCTTAGAGATGTCAATTTCCTTGGAATGGAATGAAACTTTAGTTTGCTTTCCTTATTAACATGCTTTACAAAGATGATCATCCATCAAACAGATGTCTGGTTGACCTTTAACATCTTTCAGCTTCAAAATCTTAGACATATTCCTTGAATGAAGATGACCTAACCTCTTGTGCCACAACTTAGCTTCATCATAGGTTGTTAAATTGCATTGAGTGACCTAACTTTCTTCAGTGACTGTGTAAACATTTCCTAAAGATCTACTAGCTGAGAACATAACTTGTTTTGATTCCAGATCAATCACATTGCATCTTTCCTTATTGAAACAGAATTCTTTCCCACTATCACACAATTGACTGACACTTAGGAGATTATGTATGAGCCCTTCAACCAATAAAACTTCTTGAATCTCTAGCAATTCTTCAGACTTACTTACAGTACCAATTCCAACAATCTTAGCTCTTTGATTATCTCCAAAGATAACATTTCCACCATCAAACTGCTGTAAAGAGTTAAATTTGGTACCATCACCTGTCATGTGTCTTGAGCAGCCACTGTCAACATATCATTTGTCCTGAGTATTACAGGCTTTAAAAGCTGTATACAGAATAAAACTTATAGAGTTTAGCTTCTTAGGGATCCACATCATCTTAGACTTCACCACTGACCCTTTGTCTTTGACTTTCACACCATAAGTTAAGTCTGACTTCTTCATATACATCTTAGTGACCTTGAAGTTCCTTGCAACTGATGTAACAAAGTCGCTCTGATTGAAACTCAATGGATTTTGGATGTTATCAAAAATATCAAACCTTGATCTCAGAGGTTTTACAATAAGATATCTTGTATACACTTCCCCAGTGGTTGCCTTCACAAATATTGAATGCTTTTATTGATCTTTGCAGTTGAATCACATACATATCCAATTCCAGTCTTCCTAATTTGCTTAGTGGATTGTTTCCAAATTTCAGCCATCTTCAGGGATCTCTCTTTAAGTATAGTAGATAGTTCTTCCTTGCACCTTTGAGTAGACCACTGAGAGTTAACCTGAGCCTTGAGTATGCTTAAGAAAATAAGGGAAATTGAACACATGGTTGACAGTTTGAGTTTAAAGTGTTTAGTGAGAATTTTTCTAGACTTTAATAGTTCTGAATTTAGCTTTCTGATTTGAGATTTCTGTTGATTGCACTTCACAGCAAGTCTTTCACATTCTTCCAGAATTTCCTCAATCTCTGTGTCAGTATCTTCTTTAGCTTCAACTGAATCTTTTGGTGGTTCAAGGATGGCTATAAATAAGCATTCATCTTCTTAAGCTTCTTTAGGTTTTTCTTCTTCTTCAATAGCTGTTTCCCAATCTGAAAGTAAGGCTTTTCTTCTAAACCTTCCTTTGTTGTTAGGTCCTTCAAACTTTCTCTGAGTTTGCCTTTTAGAGCTAAGACACTTAGACACAATATGACCAGGCTTACCACACCCATAGCATGTTAGGTTTTGCAGTTGAGATTTCTTTTTAAACCTGAATTTTCTGAATTTCTTAGCAAGGTAAGCCACTTCATCCTCTTCAAGATCATCTTCAGACTTGGACTCATCTTCCTTAACAGTTTCCTTGGCTTTGAGTGCAGTTTCTCTTCTATGCAGAGTAAGAGGACCAACTCTCATCTCATAAGCTGTGAGAGATGCTTGAAGTTCATCAATCTTCATGTCGGATAAATCTTTGTCTTCAAGAATAGTGACCTTGGCATTAAATCTGGAAGTGAGAGATCTCAGAATTTTCTTGCACACATCAGAATCTTTAATGTCTTCACCAAGAGCTCTGATATTGTTTATAAGATCATTAATTCTGAACATGTATTCTGTAATGGTCTCTCTTTCTTCCATTTTACAAACTTCATATTGAACCTTGAAAAGCTAAATTTTATTTTCCTTTATAACATTGTTTCCCTCATGAGCTGCCTGAAATGAATCCCACATTTCCTTGGCTGCCTTTCAATTTTTCACTCTAGTAAATTCTTACTGCTTCAAGGCATAGAGAAGAACATGTTTGGCTTTCCCATCATTAGCTACAGCTACTTTATCTTCAGCAGATGGATTTTCAGGACTGAGAATCTCAACACCATGTATGGTAGCATGCCAAACATCATATAATTGAGACATAAAAAAGGCTTCCATTCTAGTTTTCCAAGAATCATAGTTTGAGCCTTCAAAACCAGGGGCTTTGTTAATAACTTGACCTTCATCTATAGCTAGGACCAACTGCAGGCTTGTTAGAACCTTTCAATACAAACCCAAGCTCTGATACCAATTGATGGACCAAGAGGGGGGGTGAATTGTTTAATTTATTTTCAACGGAATCAATAAGATATTTCAGCAAGCATACAATAAGCACTTAAAATAGGATTTACAAGCAAACCCTTTCAACTAAGGAAAACCTTGGTTCTTGGCCTTAGCCAATGAAGTTCACTACTAACTATATGTACCTTGTTACACACTCAGCTGTCTCACCCTCTGCACACACCCAAGCATAAGAATGGACACTAGTTTTCACAACCAATACACACACTAGATTTCAGTGCACACACACACTCCCCCTGTCCTAAGCACCCTTACTTGGACCAACAAGGCTCATATAGCTCTCCATATACATCATTACAAATGATAAACAATTTAGTAAAATTCCTTCTACAAGTGAAACAGCTTAAGCAACATAAAACACCAAGTTACTGCCTCAGAATCACTAAACTGCTGCAGCTAGAGTTTGAGGGGTAAAATTGGAATTTTCTTTCGAGATTAGTTCACCAGTAGCTTCCACAGTCTTATTTCACTGTAGTACTCATGTTAACATCCTTAAATAATTTAGCATAGCATGAGTATATATATCAAGATTCAATCCCAATTCTTGAATAAGCACAACAATACACTGTTCTTGGGGTTTTGCAAGGTCACAATCATAATCTATCAATGTTTTACACCACAGCCAATTTTAACAGCTTTGAATCATCATAATAGAATTTCTAGCACATAGATAATCCATAGAATAGCTAGTCTTAATCAATTTGCACTTGAATCACAATATATGCAGAAAAACAAGCTTATCTACTGATCAAAGAACTCAAAATCCATTTCAGTATGTTTCAGTTCAAAGCAAACTACTGAGCAAGTGTAAATAGCATAGTTATACCTGTGACAACCCTCAAAAATGACCACAACAGCTTGGAACTCAGACTCACTACTCAATCCAGCCCTCTGTGCAACAATTAGAAAGCAGCAGCATCTCAGCACATTGATCACACACAAGGCCTGAGTCAGTGTGTTTTTTTAGCATAGATCATCATTATAAATCACAAAAAAACTTTGTTCAATAATAGGACCTTGAAAGTTCTCTTCCGCAGCTTACTCTTAGTCTATTTTTAAGGCCATTAACCCTAAAAGACTCATATAGCAGCATATATATAGACCTGTGAAAATGGTTGACTGTTCCTCTCTTAATTCAATGCTATCACCTTTCAGCCAATGATTGTATATGAACAATTCTAACATTCCCCCAATGAAAGGATAATGTTGCCCTTGATATTTCACCAAATAATGACACCTTGTGCATCAGTAAGAATAGTTCATACAGGTAAGGTCACACTGACATTTATCTTTGCTTAGCCTCTAAGATCTACAACACCATTGGAGGATAATATATTCATGGAGCACAGCCACGTGTCACACTCCTGAGAATACTTGAAAAGTTCCACAAACTAGCCTTATACCATCTGTATATTACATTTAGCAAAATCCTGTTGCTGAGGTTGTATTAGACACAATGTAGGCTTACCACAGCAATTCAGTGCAATGCAGCTATTCAGACATACGAGTATTCATAGACTACATCAGAGAAAGTACTAAAATACCCCTGAGAGCACCTATAACAAGTTCTTTACACACTGAACTTGATTAAGACCATTCAATTTAGCTGAATTAGGTGTTTAAGCTGTGATGGATTAATACATGCCAATGTAAAAAGTCTGTCACTGCAATGTAAATGACAATGCTACCCCAGTGACATATGTTAAACCACAATACAGATAGGTTATGCACTTAAACTCACCAAACCAAAGCTTTTTGACATTAAACAGGCAAATAGGTCTTTAGAGAAGCTTAGGACCAACATATATATGCTTCAAAATTGAAAAAACTACTTTCATTTAGATTAATGATATACATGTCATAATTATTTCAAGATGCCAGAAATTTGTAATGAACCCGTCTCATGTGTCAAAAACATTTTAAAATAATTAGTAAAAATTATTTAGATTTTTTTTGCGGATCATTTAAAAGGAATTTTTTTTTTTCCTTATGCGTTTGAGATTTTTTATTACAAACCCTTCATATTGCAATCCGTTACAGAAGAAGCTAAACAATTAGCCCAAACATGGTAAATTAACCATAATTGTAAGACTTTAATTATCAATAAAATTTAAGGAAATCAATTAGGCACCTCCAGATTGCAATATGTGATGATAAATCTCAAAATTTTGAACGCCACTAGCTTAGTTATTAATTGGTCTGCCTCTTGAGTCATTCTGGATATGGGGTTGTAACAGAGATGGTAGGCAACGAATGTGGCGGCCTGAATCTTCTTTAAAGATTGGATGTAAAAGATTAGGTTTTAGGAATGGAGGAGGTGGTAAGCAATGTAGGTGGTGGAGGTCAGTTGGCTGAAGAGAGGATTAATATTAAGGTCACACATGCGTGAGAGAAAATTCTTTTTCTTTTTGAATAACCCGTGAAAAGATCCGAATGATTCAGGTTTAATTTCTTAAATTTTTTTTTTTTTTTTTTTTTTTTTTTTTTTTTTTTTTTTTTATACTCGTCATGTTGTTATTGGTCTATATCAACATAAGAAAGAGAACTCTACTTATGGGGCATGAAAATCCAATATAATAATAATTGGTAGGAAAAAAACTTGAAGAATATACTCAAATTGAGACAATATTCAAGCAAGTAATGTTACAAGCTTTTTGGATAGTATGTAATAACCCGGTTATTTTCCCTTCCTTTCATTTTTCTTAAATTTTACGGATAAATTTTTTCCGCTTAATTTTCTTTTCCGAGTTCTATTTCTCATCACTGGGTATCATCTCGAGTGCTTGGAAATGGTTTCTAAGACTCTTTCGTTTGGATTGACAACTTTCTTTAAAGACTCAGTCATTTCCACATTTGTATTTTTTTGACTTTATTCATTTTTCGTCATTTTCTCTATTTTGTCTTTTTTCCCGTTGGTCACTTTATTGGCACAACCTCACTTTTCATGCTTGAAGTTAGTTTTCGACTTCACGTATCTTCATTTTATGTGATTTCCATGAAATATGTATCTTTACTTTTGTAGAAAAGTACTTTCGTTGCTCCCGGTGTCTATAAGGGCATAGATGCATGGTTCTTTGTAAACTTTTTCTTTTCTTGGGGTGATTTTCTTAAATATCTTTTGAAGATATTTTATTTCAGGGGTTCTTAAGAAAATATCTTTTGGAAGATATTTCCATTCTGGGCCAGTTTTACAGTTAATCCTTTTTGGAGGGGCCATTACGCAATTAATGAAAGTTATTGCAAAATACCTCATTTTGAGCCTGGATCCTCGTATGGGATTCATTTTCACATTTTGTCGAGTTGTGTACTCTTAGAATTTCCTCTCGGTCATTTTCCCCCGTTTTAGGGATTTCTGACCTCGGTTGCCGCTGAACTTGTTTGGGGTATATCTCTCTGTTCGGGACACGATTTTTGATGTCGTTTCTTCCGTTGTTCATATTTTCTCATTTTAGTTCTTTTTTGTTCATAGAGTTTTACTATTTAAGCTTGTTTGCTCAAATTCCACTTTTTCGGACCCGGTGGAGCCCTTTCGGGGCACTTTTAGGGTTTTCTATAAATAAGGCAACTTAAGATGAAAAATCAGATTTCTCTATTTCTTTCCCGTCTCTTGGCTGGAATCCATGGCAGCCATGGCTACCACCTTCTCTCTCTTCTTTTGAACCTCTTCCCTCATGTAAAATGCCATAGTGCCTTAGTGTTTTATGTTCGCCTTGATGATGCGCATCTTTCCCCTTGTTAGAACCCATTTCTGACCATTTTTTGAGTTTGGGTTTGAAGTCAAGTTTGGATTTTCATGGTACCTCAAAGGTTAAAGTTGCTCCCCTCATTGTCCCCGATATAACCTAGGATTATCGTCAGATTCAGAGCACTTTTCTTTCGATGGGGATTTGAGTTTTCATCTCAAATGGAGGTAGGGGGTGTTATAGTTTTATATTCTTGATATATTGCATGCTATTGATGCTTATACAACTCATTTACATGCCTTTGTATCAAATCTGGAAATTTTATTTATTTATTTTTCTTGTATGAGATTTGATTCTCCCGATTGGTTATAGCATGGATTAAACAAGTGGCATGATTTTAAATTACACCTTTTGACATTCATTTTGTGCGTACAACATGAGGCAAAGAGCTATTAATTTTTAAGTTCACAAGTATGTTTTTAAACTTGTTTCGGATCATTGGGAATGCATGTATAGCCTCAAGGTTGCCTTAAACTTGATTACTATTTTGCCGTTCGGCAAATTGTTACCTTCTGTTTCGTCGGTCAGAACATCAGAACGTTTGACCATGTAGGTCAAAACGTCAGAACACTTGATCATGTAGGTCAGAACGTCAGAACGTTTGACCATAGGGAAGAACGCCTGACCCTTCAGTCCGAACGCCTGACCATGTAGGTCAGAACTTCTGAACGACTGAACCATGTATGTGCTGAACCACTTAAGTGCTGAACCATGTTAATGCTGAACCACGTAACTGCTGAACCATATATGTGTTGAACTATGTATGTGCTGAACCATGTAACTGCTAAACCATGTATGTGCTAAACCACTTAAGTGCTGAACCATGTAAATGCTGAACCATGTTAATGCTGAACCATGTAAATGTTAAACCATGTAAATGCTGAACCACGTTGTGCTAAACCATGTAAATGATAAACCATGTATATGCTGAACCACTTAAGTGCTGAACCATGTAAGTGTTGAACCATGTAAATGCTGAACCATGTAAATGCTGAACCATATATGTGCTGAACCACTTAAATGCTGAACCATGTAAGTGCTGAACCATGTAGGTACTGAACCATGCATGTGCTGAACCATTTATGTGTTGAACCATGTATGTGCTGACCATATAAGTCAAAACGCCTGAAGCACCGGATTTATAAAACTTGGACCATCACAATTCATGATTTCCTTGACAAGTTCATTCACTTGTATCAAATAGAGAATAATCAGATAAGTTTTGAGACTTATATTTAATTATTTCCTTTGTATGGAATTTAATTCACATTGTTGTATCTTGTATGAAATGGACTTGTAGCATAGTATTGAACTTGTCCTTGACATGATTATTGGCATATCTTATTCATAGAATATTTGGACTTGCCTTGTAATCTTGACAATTTAATCCCTTAAGTAGATTAATTTCCCTTTTATGCTTCCATCGAGTTAATCATGCATTGATATTGAACTCTTGTCAAACTTATGAATCGGACTTGTATTTCATGGACTTTTATCTTTTTATCAAGCATCAAGATCCCTTGTATCTTGGTTTCATTAATGTACTTAATGAACTTGCACAATTGTCTTAGAATGGTTAATTACTCATGTGCTGTTTAGTATTAAATCATTAATTTTATACTTGTGGTATATTTACATCAATGGATTCTGTGTGTTTTAAATCTTAGCTTGTTGTCTATGTAGATGCATACCATGATTTCTTGACATTTCACATGCCATGATAGTTGATGAACTTAGGGTATGACTTGTATGTTCCAAAATCTTGGTTGTGCATGGACTGTGGTTTAATGCATTACTTGTATCTTGATACACTCATGGTTGCACAACTTGTTGATTTTGGGACTTGGGATATCAATCAAGATTTGACATGGCTAGATTTTGGTTCTAGTACGGGAGATAGAGAGCTCCTTCTATTATAGTGCGCACTAGGGGAAGGTACCCATGGGTTAGTAGCCCTAAAGTGATCCCAAGAGTACGGTTTTAATCCGGGCGATATTCGAGTATCCAAATTGGTTGATTTCACTCTTTACATTTCAAGTCGTTATTCCTTGAAGATTTAAAACTGGTTATGTTAATTGGAATGTTCCAATCATGTTAATTGCATTGATAATGTAATTCTTATAATTTATATCCAAGAAATCTTTTATCGTGTTAATTGGAATGTTCCAATCATGTTAATTGCATTGATAATATGTTCTTTATATTCAAGTATCATACTTGTCGTGTTGTATGGATTATCCCAAACCTTGTTCAATTACATTGATAATGTACTCCTTGTTAATCCATATTCGAGTATTATTCTTGTCATGTTAATTGGAATGTTCCAATCATGTTAATTACATTGATTATGTGATCCTTATTAACCCATATTCGAGTATTATTCTTGTAATGTTCTTTGGATTATCCCAACCTTGATTTGTTTCATATCTGTATGTATCATGATTCATGCTGAATTATACTCTATGGTAGCTTAGGATGTTCCTTGAGTCTCATTTTGATATAAACGTTAGGTGGCATAAGCCCCTTCAACATGTTTCACCTTAAGGTGATATTATTGTCAAATGCTAGGTCTATGTATGCTTATCTCCTATGAGTAGCTTTATGTTACTCACCTCGAAGTTATTAGGGTCATTTTTCAGGTACATGATTCAAGACTTGGAGATTTCATTTGCCTTGAGTGATTTGTAGCTTCTTATGACAAAATTTGTATTTTTGTTTTAAATATGTAATGTGTACATAAGTACACTTTTTGTAATATATTTGATATGTTTAACATAAGGCCAAAGGCCAAGCATGTATGACTACATCTCTATAGACTTGTTCATGTTATACTTTCGCATTTTAGGATCCGTTCCGGGTCATCACAGGACACACTGGGTTTGTAAAAAAATCTAGGGTCTTCACATAGTAGTTGTATTAATCATTTTTCTTTACCTTGCTGCAAGATAACTCAACTTAGCAAATTATCCATTACCTAGAAATGTCCATATGCCCTATTCATATATAACTAGTTTAAAGTTCAATAAATATTCTCTAAATAATTGCATCGTCATTGGAAAAAAGCAAAGTTTGCAATTTAATCAATTAAATTTAACCCTTGCTAGCTAAAAGTTTGTAGACTATATATTTTCGTGTTGAAGGCTAGAATTTAAAGTTTAACAAGACATTTGTGAAAGGATATTTTTTGCAAGCAAATAGGGCCACGACCTATATAATACATATGGATTTTTAAAATTATTTTTACATATACATAGAAATTTATATAATATGCACCCCTTAAAAATATTAGTTTCCAAAATTTTCTTTACTTTTTCCCTTTTTCTCTTTCATTTACTCTTTAAATTTCTTTAATTTTCATTTTAAAAAATGTCAAAATTTCCTTCTACTTCATTTCTGTCATTTTTCTTTCCCTTTTCTTCTTCTTTGATTTTTCCTTCTACTTCTTAAAATTATTCATTTTCTTCTTCTATTTTTTTATTATTGTTTTTGCATACTACAGTTGTGCCATTGAATCTAAATCTTGGCTCCGCGGTTGTGCCCCTGAATCTAAATCCTAGCTCCGCCCCTGCACAAAGGTCTTGTTTCATAAGAGGTACATAATAAGCTTGTTTTATAACCAGTTTTTAAGCAACAATCCCAAAAGGTTTACATAGATCAAAAACCAAAAAAATGTGATAATCGTGGAGACTAAGAATTACTGAAAATTAGCAATTGTAATTTTTGTGTTGCAGGCTATAATTTTAATTATGTATTAACCTGCCTTCCCACCGCCGAACTTGAAACCCAATTGGGCTTTCTAGAATCCAATTACAGCACCACCACCAACACCCAGATTGAAGCTGATTTAAAAGTAGGAAACCATATATGTCTTATCCAAATTTATGAACACCCAAATAGTTATGAAATATAAAATTTACAAAATACCCTTTCTGATAATTAATACATTTAACAGAACTAATATCTTGCTCGCGGTATCCACACCTTTTATAGTAATTGTTAGATTTAAATTCATTTATTTCCATTCCAAATACAATAAAACCACATTATCTCTATTCTAAATTTTTAAAATTAATGATACTACTTAAAAAATATAAAATAATTACCAAAAACGCACTAGAATACTTTCAAAATCTTATTTGTGTCAAATCTCTACTCATCTAAAAACTTCATTCAATTCATGGTCATATCAAAATCAGAATTCTGAGAATTTTGAGAATAAGTTATTTTCTCACTGCAAAAATGTTGGTCCCAGCCTTATATTAGGGCTTGTTCTTTAAATGTCAAAAGTGAACTCACAAATTCATTACTATGATATTCCATTGATTTCTCTCAAATTTTACGGATAATTTTTTTCTGTTGATTTCTTTTTTCGAGTTTTCTTTTTCCGTCATTTTTCACTATCTTTTCATTTTGCGTAACCTATCAGGTCATTCTCGGATTAGATTCTGACCTTCCATACATTCATTTTACTTGATTTCTATGCAATCCACATTTTTACTTTTGTAGAAAAGCATGCTAAATGTTCACTTTTGCTCGTAGGGGTATAAATGCAAAGATTCTTGAAAATTATTTTCTTTACTTGGGGTGATTTTTGTAATTATCTTCTGATGAAATTTTGTATTTAAGGTTATTTTAAATGTATCTTTTGAATGGCACTTCATTTTGAGCTTTCTGAGAATTTACTTTTTGAGTTATCTAGTGGAGGGGCATTTGTATAATTATGGAAAGTTCTTAAAAAAGTTTCTCGTTTTGGGTTCAAACTTTCAGGAGGGGTTTATTTTCACTTTTTATTTACTTTGGCACTTCCAGAATATTTTTTTGATTTTTATTTCGAACCCCGTTAGTCGTCAATCTTGTCCAGAGCATATCTCCTCGCTCGGGACTCGGTTTTCGACCTCATTTCTTTCATTGACCTTAGAATTCTAGTCTAAAACTTTTTTGTTCATAGATCATCGGCATTTAAGAGCGTCTTCACTGATTTCACTTTTTGGACTCAGACGGGGCCCGTCCGAACTGTTCAGGACGCCATTTTTATTTAGGGTTAGTGGATGAGAGAAAAAGCATCTCTAACTTTTTATTTCCTAAATTAGCAACCACTAGCCTCCATTGATGAACCTTAAAGCTGCCCCTTCTCTCTCCTCTTTTCATCTATTTCCTCTTTGATTTTCATCTTCGCGATTTATGCTTTTTTGATCTCCTCGATGACGCGGTCGTTTCTATCTGATCGGTTTTTGATTTGTAGCACTTTGATTTTTGGGCTGAGAGTTCAAGCTTGGATTTGGGTCTTCTCACTTAAGGATTCTTGCTCTCCTTGTTGTCCCCATCAAAACCCCGAAGCTTTGTCACATTTTGTGGAGTTTAATTTTGGTGAGATTTGAGATTTTCATCTCAAGTGAGGTAGGGGGCGTTTCATGTTTATTTTCTTAGTGTTTTACATGTTTTTGAGGTTTATATAACTTATATGCATGTTTAAAGTTTAGATCTAGAAATGATTTTTGTTTTAATTAAATGATGATTTAATTTCATAGTTGAAGAATGCTTAGATTTAATTAATAATATGATATTTGGAGAGCCGTTGACTTATAGTTCATCATATATTATTTTTGAAATTTTTGGATGGCTTTTGAAATTTAGAGATTTTTAATTAGTTAAGTTAATTAAAAATTAATTAAGTGTTTTAGTGGCTTAATTAGACTTTTGATTTAATATTTGAGTTCTTCATGATATGTAGCTTATTATGTGTTAATTTCATATCATTTGGTGATGTTTTACAACCTAGAAGAATTAATTAACTTTTATTTTATTAGCTTCCATTTTAATGAAAATATGATTTATTTGCACCTTTGTTGATTTTGGAAGCTTAGGGATGTCGTAAGTTTAACTATAACTAGGGCTCGGCTCTAGTATGGGAGATTTGAGAGCGCACTTAAGGGCAAGCACCCACGGGCTAGTAACCCAAATGATGCTTGGTGTCGGTTTTATTCCGGCGTGACGTCCAAGATTCCACTTGTTTGATTTCGCATTTTAAATTCCAAGTTGTTTACTTTGCGAATTTATATTTTGTTATTTGGCATTTGATGTTCAATGTTGTTTAGTTGCTTATATATTGTGGTTTATGATGTGGATATTATAATCTAGCATAGGATGATCCTTTAGTCTCACCTTGGACATAGATGTTAGGTGGAATGAACCACATGGATTGATTTATATTAACTTATAAGGACTTGCAAAACTTTAGGTTATACGCATGTTCATTTCTTACGAGTAAAATTGTTTACTCGCCCTCATTGTTGGGACATTTTTCAGGTAAAGAACCATGCTTTAGGGATGCACAACATCCTTAAAGCTTGCTTATGGCTTAATGAGTTAGCGTATTTCCATTCATGCACTTATTAGCATGATTTTGCTTTAATTTGAGTTTATTATGTCAAAACTTGTAACTTCTATTTGGGATATGTAATAAGTACCTAAATGCATCATTTGAGACTTATTTGACATGTATGTGATGAGGCAAAGGGCCAAGAACCTCATGCTTTACTTTTATGCTATTTGATATTATGCTTAATAATGAGAAAAATTGGAAAATGCGAAGCTTTAACATGTCCATTTCATTTTGGTTGGTGGGAATTGTGTTTTATCACTTTTTCTAGTACTTGTTTATTATATGTGACGTGTGGCCAAGGGCCAAACAATTCTTTGAATGCATCTATGATGATTAAATTTAAAATTTGCGTAAAAAGACTTTTTTTAATGATTTTTGCGGTTCAAGTATGCCATATTTTGCATATGGTGTATTTTCTGGTCATGAACCATTGGAACACATTTTATTATGTATATTACACTTGGTAGAATGATCACATTGCATAAAATATCAGGCTTGTATGTTATGGTTGATGGTAGGCTTAAAATTTTTCATTTTAAGGCATTTTTGAGGTTTAATAGGTCGAATTTTGCATTAGGCATAATTGGGGGTCATGGACCATTCCCACACGCTTCAAAACACTTTACGCTTGCGTGTACAATTGTTTTAGCCCACAAATTCATATTTAGTCATTTGAACACTTGGTTGCTCTCATTTTTACATTTTTCGCAAAATCTGGTTTAGGGGTATTTTGGAGATTTTCCTTCGAAAATAAATTCCAGTCTTGACATGGTCACTTAGAAAATGTGATTTTAGGGGGTTCTTCACAACTTTTTTTCCAAAAAATGTCGTCTCGGCCTCCAAAACCCTGTGTCAAATCTGATTTCCTGGTGCATACTTCTTTAAGGAAAAAAGTGTGATCTCAAGGGTATTTTGGGGATTTCACGTCAAAAATAGATTTTTCTTTTGGCATAGTCAGTTTGGAAAAATTATTTTAAGGGGGGTTTTTTTTTCGTTTTTCCAAAAAAGGTCGTTTCGGGGTCCAAAAGCACATTTGAAGTCTGAATTTTCGGGCACATAGCAGGTGGCAGCAGCCCCTTTGGCCACCACAACGTCAATTTTTTGTCGGGTCTTTTGTCCCTCGTCCGGATTCCATTTTAGGTGAACTTTTTTTTGAACTTCGTTAATTTTTCGTTGTCTATCCAATGGTGTGCTCAGTAGCACCCATAACTTTATAGAAATTATAATTTTTCCCCTAGGGCTAAACTTGTCCGTTTTTAAAACTTCGCTTCCGCATTTTTGTTTTCTTTTAAGTTCCATGGCTTCATAGGAAGCCATGTTTGTGTCTCAAGGGTGACGTACATCTCTTGACACTTTGTTTACATGTGAAATGACCATTTTGCCCTTCGGGCATATTTGGTATATTTTCACCTCTTGCTTCTGCATTTGTTCTTATTTCCGCTTCCGCATTCTGGACCCATTATCGGGTCAACTTTCAGGTTGTATTAACTTATCCGAGTTGTGAAAATTCAGAATGTCACAATGTTAATGCTTTAGCGATACCTTTATCATGATTTTTATTTTTATTTTTGTTTCTTGGCTATTTGTAGATTTTTACTCAGAGATTTAGACAATTCCATGGATTTATGCTTGGAATGGTCTTCTCCATGCTTTAGGAGATGTTCCGGACTTTTCAAGTCAATTTGGGATTCAACCGGGAAGTTTTGAAGAAAACAAGGCTTTAGGGCTCAATCACTGTAATGACTCGGTCATTTTCCTTCCTTGCCTTTTTTTTGAAATTTTACGGATAAATTTTTTCCGTTTAATTTTCCTTTCTGAACTCTGTTTCTCATCACTTAGTGTCATCTTGAGTGCTTGAACTTAGTTTCTGAGACTCTTTTATTCGGATTGACAACTTCCTTTGAGGACCGAGTTATTTCCACATTTTCACTTTTCGGATACTATTCACTTTTTGTCCTTTTTCCAATTTCGTCCTTTTTCCTATTCTGTCTTTTCCCCGTTTATCACTTTGTTGGCATAACCTCACTTTTTGTGCTCGAAGTTGGTTTTTGACTTCATGTACCTTCATCTTGAGTGGTTTCTACGAAATACGTATTTTTACTTTTGCAAGAAAGTACTCTGGTTGCTCTTGGTGTCCATAGGGGCATGGATGCACAGTTCTTTAGAATCTTTTTCTTTTCTTGGGGTGTTTTTCGTAAATTTTTTTGAAGATATTTTATTCCAGTGGTTTTTAAGAAAATATTTTTGGAAGATTTTTCATCTTGGGTCATTAGTGCAGTTAACCTTTTTTGGAGGGGTCATTGTGCAATTAACGAAAGTTATTGCAAAAAATATCTTGTCTGGAGCCTGGATCCTCGTACGGGATTCATTTTCACATTTCCTCGAGTTGTGTGCTCTTAGAATTTCTTTCTGGTCATTTTTCTCCAGTTTCAGAGTTTCTGGCCCCGATTGCCGCCGAACTTATTCAGGGCATATCTCTCTGCTCGGGACTCAATTTTTGATGTTGTTTCTTCTGTTGTTCATATTTTCTCATTTTGAATCTTTTTTGTTCACAGAGTTTTACCTTTTAAGCGCGTCTGCTCAAATTCCACTTTTTCGGACTCGGCGGGGCCCTTTCGGGGCACTTTTAAGGTTTTACTATAAATAGAATGTCTCAAAGACAAAAATCAGATTTTCCATCATCTTCCTCCCTCTTTAACCAGCAGCCATGGCAGCCCCTTGGGCTGCCACCTTTTCTTCTTCTCCTCCACTTGATTTCCTTTGTAAAAAGCTTCGAGCCTTAACGTTTATTGCTCGCCTTGACGACGCGCCTCTTTCCCCCTTATTAGAACCCGTTTCTGACCATTATTCGAGTTCGGATTTGAGGTCAAGTTGTGATTTTCATGGGGCTTCCTTTGGATTCTTGTTCGTCGTGTTGTCCCCGATAAAACCTCGCAGTATCGTCGGATTCGGAGCACTTTTTTCCCAGTGGGCTTTTGAGATTTTCATCTCAAATCGAGATAGGGGGTGTAATAGTTTATATTCTTGCTATATTACATGCTATGGATGCTTATACAACTCAATTGCATGCTTAGATATCAAATCTAGAATTTTTAATTATTTAATTTCTTGTATGAGATTTGATTTTCCCGATGGGTTATAGCATGTTTTGAACTTGTGGCATGACATTATATTACACCATGATATGTTGAGTGACATATATTAAATTTAGAGCATTTGGATAAGTAACGAAGATTTTATTTAATATTTATCTTGAATAAAAGATAAATTCATGTGGCCTTAACTAACTTGAAATCAACATGTGTTAGCATATTATATTAGGCCCCAGCATGCTCTTCAACATAGGTGAATTTGAGAGTAATCGGAGACGTTATGAAATCTAGTAATATTTAATTAATTTGATTAATAAATTTATTTCGAGTGCACTATTCACTCCATTGGATTTCCGACTTGATATTCTTGATGTGCATGCCATGTACTTTCATATATATTTAATCTAGAATATTTGATTAGGTTTTGAAATCTTTCTTTTAATTAATTTCTTTGTTTGAGATTTAATCCTCATGATAATATACAACTTGGAATTAAAGTGTGGCATACTAGTAATTTAGGCATTGGTATACTTGTTAACATATATTAATTGGAATCATTTTAATAAGAATTGCAAATTTTATTTAATATTTTCTTTTGTGAAAGTTTAATTCACATAGTTGTAACTTGAATGAAATAAACTTGTGATGCAATATTATAATAAGCCTTGGCATGTTCCTTGACATATGTTAATTTGAGAACATTTGGATGAGTTAGAAAATCTAGAGATTTTAATTAAAAGGATTAATTAAAATACATCTAATGGTTCCCTTGGCTTAATTAAGTTTTTAACTTGATATTTGTAATGACCATGACTTGTTTACTAGCATATATTAATTTGGGATTATTTGAAGTTGTTTTAGCACCTTGGGATTTAAATTAGTATGATTTAATTAAAATTCTACTTTATTGTTCCAACAACCTAATTGAGTTTTAGAATGGATATTGGTGATGACCATGTTATGTCATTTAATATGTATTAATTTGAGGTTATTTGGAATAGAATTGGAATCTAGAGAATTTAATTGTGTTTATTTAATTAAATTCTATCAAATTGTTCCATGGATTTAATTGCGTCTTGGAAGTTATTTCTATGTTTAAATTATAGACTTGGAGTTGTTGTATATCCACTTAGTTATATTTGAGCAATTGATAACATTGTTGTTATATTTAAATTCATAAGTTTATGCTTTCAATATTGAATGATATTGTTATAGCGTGTAATGAATCGCACACTGAAGATTCGACATTTGTCATGCCATAGTAGTTGTGGACTTAGAGCATGTATTATATGTGTTTCCAAATTTGGTTGTGCATTGTAGATAGCTGATTATCTTATATATACATGTTGATATGTACGTTGTTGCACAACTTGTTGATTTTTGAAACTTGGGGATATCATTTTTTGACTACGGCTAGGACATGGTTCTAGTACGGGGATTGTCCCTCTACAGTCTAGTGTGCACATAAGGAGGTTACCCATGGGCTAGTAACCCTAAAGTAACTATGGTGTCGGTCTGATCTGACGTGATGTCCGAGTATCCACTTTGTTAGATTACGCATTTCATTTCAAGTTGATAACTAGATGATATCGTAACTTGTTGTTCCTTATATGATTCCCCATTTTGAGTTTCAAGATGTTTACTTTAAGAAATCATGCTTTATGCATTGTATTAGAGGTTCCAATGTTGGTTAATGGCATCGATATTGTGATTTGTGTTTTGATTTTCTAATATAGCTTAGGAATGATCCTATAAATTCATTTGGAACATAGACATTAGGTGGCATGACCCGCTTCTATTATTTTCGTGCATTAGATTTCAAGTCAATGGCTTTGAGGATTTGTATTTTGTTGCTAACATGCTTTTATGTTGTTCAATTACATTCATAATGTGATTCATGTTAACTATAAACTTGTAGTATTCCTAGGATTATCCCAACCTTGATTCGTTTCATATACGTATATGTATCATGATTCTTGTTGCTTATACTCTAAAGTAGCTTAGGCTACTCCCTGGGTCTCAATTTTGACATAGACATTAGGTGGCATGATCCTTTTGAATTGTTTCATATTAGTCTAAAAATCTCTAAAGAAATCGAGTCGATGCATGCTCATTCTCTACGACTAAACTTGTTTACTCACCCCGAAGTTACTGGGGGTTTTGATCAGGTATGAAGACTTGGTCTGCGGTGTTCATCATTGCTTGGATGATTGTAGACTTGAAGGTCTTAACCCTTGTAAAGGTTGGCTTGAAATGCCACTTGTAGCCTTTTTTTGTAAAAATGTGTACATTTGATTCCATGTATGTAATGCGTACATAAGTACACTCTTTACAATGTATTTGACATGTATGAGATGAGGCCGGAGGCCAATGACATGTATATTGCATTCTATGTAACTTTTAACTTTGTGAAATGTTATGAAAATGTTGAAAAACCACAAGCTTTTGTCTTACCATGGTTGCATCGGGTGTGGGAATTCCGTTTTTATTCTTTCATAGGGTCTCATTAATCTTGTATGAAATGTGGCTAAGGGCCAAACGGTCATGTGAAACAATTTCCAAATTTTTGTTTTCATTTTTCCCATTTCAAGTTCATTTTTGCCTTTTTGGCCGTTGGGGGGTCGGATTTTGCATCGGTGGTATTTTTAAGCCATGGACCATTGTAGCACATCATAATAGGTAAGTTACATTTGCATGCATGGTCGTTTCCGGGCAAACCCTCTTCTTTGGTGAAATGAGCCTCTTATGGACTCATTTTGCAATTTTCTTGCATAATCTGAATTTAGGGTATCTGGGGTTTTCCTTCGGGAAATAAATTCCGGCCTTCACATGGTCACTTAGAAAATGTGATTTTAGGGGAGGTTTCTTTTTCGTGTTTTCCAGAAATGTCATCTTGGTGCCAGAAATCCATCGCAAAGTTCAGCTTTCTGTTTTTCATTTAGCAACTTTTTGAGCCATCTTATTCAGATTTCTTGGAGGGGCATTTTGGGAATTTTATAGTGAGTTTTTTTTTTTAATTCTCTAGCGAATCACGTAGAAAACTCGATTTTGGGAGGGGTTTCTATTTCGTGTTTTTCCAGAAAAATTCATCTTCTAGCCCGTTTCTACTCTCAGATCAGGATAGTCACTGTAGCAACTATTGCCCTCTTGTCCAGTTCTGATCTAGGGGGATTTCGTGAATTTGCTTTGAAAAATAAATTCCGATCTTGATAGGGTCACATATAAAACATGATTTTAGGGGGGGTTTCTTCACAAAAAATTTCCAGAAAATGTCATCTCGGACCCGAAAACCACGCGTCAAATCTGATTTCCTGTGCGCACCTACACTATTTGAAAACGTCTGTTATAAGGGCATTTTGGGGATTTCACATCAAAAATAAAATTTTCTTTTGACATGGACAGCTTGGAAAAATTATTTTAAGGGGGGTTTCTTCTTCATATTTCTCCAGAAAACATTGTTTAGTATCTCAAAATGGCACACGAACTTCAGCATTTTGCCCAGGTTACTATTCACGGCCGCCGCGACATCAAAACTTTGTTTTGACTTTTCTCTTCCATCCGGACTCTGAATCAAGTGATTCTTGAGTCTAACTTGATTAATTTTTCACTGTCTTCCCAGTGGTGTGCTCAGTAGCACCTGATTTTATATTATCAGAATTGACCATTTTGCCCTTGGGGCTATTTTTGTCCGGTTTTCTTGTAATTCGCTTCCGCTACTTTCTTTTGAGTTCTGTGATTTCATAGGAAGTTGTGGATGTGTTTTGGGAATAATATACATTCTAGGGACGTTATTTCCATATAAAATGACCATTCCTCCCCAAGGGGCTTATTCGTCATATTTTCAATCTTTTACTTTCGCGTCAGTTCTCATTGAGTTCCACAACCTCATGGAAGGTCATCAAAGTGTATTAGAGGTGTGTTGTGCCTTGGGAGACAGTTGTCTTATTTCTTGCTTCCGCATCTGGATTCGTTATCGGATCAATCTTCGGTTCATCACAGAACGCGCTAACCTAAAAACCAGGGTCATCACAGGTGAAATCAGAGCGTCCGGGTTCGAATACCTTGAACGATGGGTTTTGGGTGCATATCATGCTCACAGTGTTTTACTTTGATATGTCATTTGTATCTTGATAACATGTCTTGTATGATAACATGTTCACGTGCTCAGGTGTTTTGAGACATCTATTATTTGTTAAGCATGCTTTATGTGTATGTGTATATATGCTCTTGATAACATGATCTGAGTTTCTATCATGTCTGCGTGCTTGTGTCAGCATGACTGTATGCGACGTATGTCAGCATACCTTACGTTTTTCATTTGCGTGTGTTTTCATACCATGTACTTACGTGCTTCTTGATAACATGTCTGTTTGCTTATGTGGCACCTTGAGTAGATAGTCCATTGCTATGATGCATGCTAGCTATTTACTTTTATGTCTGGTTTTGACATTGTCTCTTAGGATCTGTCGTATCCCTTGGATGCATTCTTGTTTTATGAGTTTCTTCCTTGGATAGGAGAAATTCATTCCGTAAGGACCCATGTAGGGAACCTTCTTATCTGTTCTGACGGTTGATGCGAGTAAGGCTCATGTGAGTGTAGAATCGCAATCCTTGTCTGGTGGAGTGAGACATGTGCTACAGAGGCACGGTTTCATTTCCTTTTCCTTCGTAGCTTCTAGATCTAAGGCCTTAAGTGTAATGGTGCCAGTGTCATTGTTGTTAGAGTTTTGGGATTAGCTATCCTAACTCTCGCTGATGCCTGGTTCCTGTGGTGCTTTTGGTAATGATTATTTTTGACATTGATGTCATCCATATCGATAGGCTTTTCAGAGTTGACCTAGTTCGGGGTATATTAGGAACTAGTGCCTTATACTATCATGCTACCTTATTGACGAGTAAGTGTGGGTGGGTTCTGGTTGCTGTTTGTACTGCCTTGTCACTCTCTTCTTTCATTGTGTCTCAACGTTTTATTGTCTTAGGATTCTCTCGGTGGTTGACGTTGAGTTAACGTGCCGATTCGTATAAGGTGTTGTCTCGATTCATAGCTTCGCGTTGATCTTGAGACTTTTGGAATTGTCCTTCAGTAATTTATGAGTTGTCCTTTGTTTGACCTTTTGTTCAGTCCTTGTTCTATTCTTTCCGATATGTTTCGAATTTCAGGCACGAAATTCCTTTAAAGAGGATAGGTTGTAATGACCCGATCATTTTCCTTCCTTGCCTTTTTTCTGAAATTTTACGGATAAATTTTTTTCGTTTAATTTTCCTTTCTGAGCTCTGTTTCTCGTCACTTAGTGTCATCTCAAGTGCTTCAAATAGGTTTCCGAGACTCTTTCGTTCGGATTAACAACTTCCTTTGAGGACCGAGTCATTTCCAAATTTTCACTTTTCGGATACTATTCATTTTTTGTCCTTTTCCCAATTTCGTCCTTTTCCCTATTCTGTCTTTTCCCCATTTGTCACTTTGCTGGCATAACCCCTCCGTATAGTCGGATTCGAAGCATTTTTTTCCCGGTGGGCTTTTGAGATTTTCATCTCAAATCGAGGTAGGGGGTGTTATAGTTCATATTCTTACTATATTACATTTTATGGATGCTTAGACAACTCAATTGCATGCTTGGATATCAAATCTAGAATTTTTAATTATTTAATTTCTTGTATGAGATTTGATTTTCTCGTTGGGTTATAGCATGTTTTGAACTTGTGGCATGACATTATATTACACCATGATATGTTGAGTGACATATATTAAATTTAGAGCATTTGGATATGCAACAAAGATTTTATTTAATATTTATCTTGAATAAAAGATTCATGTGGCCTTAACTAGCTTGAAATCAACATGTGTTAGCATATTATATTAGACCCTAGCATGCTCTTCAACAATGGTGAATTTGAAGGTAATCGGAGATGTTTTGAAGTCTAGTAATATTTAATTAATTTGATTAATTTATTTATTCCGAGTGCACTATTCACTCCATTGGATTTTCGACTTGATATTCTTGATGTGCATGCCATGTACTTTCACATATATTTAATCTGGAATATTTTATTAGGTTTTGAAATCTTTCGTTTAATTAATTTCTTTGTTTGATATTTAATCGTCATGATGATATACAACTTGGAATTAAAGTATGGCATGCTAGTAATTTAGGCCTTAGTATACTTGTTAACATATATTAAATTGGAATCATTTGAATAAGAATTGCAAATTTTATTTAATATTTTTCTTTTGTGAAAGTTTAATTCACATGGTTGTAACTTGAATGAAATAAACTTGTAATGTAATATTACAATAGGCCTTGGCATGTTCTCTAACATATGTTAATTTGAGAACATTTGGATGAGTTAGAAAATCTAGAGATTTTGATTAAAAGGATTAATTAAAATCTATCTAATGGTTCCCTTCGCTTAATTAAGGTTTTAAGTTGATATTTGTAATGACTATTAATTTGGGACTACTTGAAGTTGTTTTAGAACCTTGGGATTTAAATTAGTATGATTTAATTAAAATTCTACTTTATTGTTCCAACAACCTAATTGAGTTTTAGATGGATATAGGTGATGACCATGCTATGTCCTTTAATATGTATTAATTTGAGGTTATTTGGAATAGAATTGGAATCTAGAGAATTTAATTGTGTTTATTTAATTAAATTCTATCAAATTGCTCCATGAATTTAATTGTGTCTTGGAAGTTGTTTCTATGTTTAAATCATGAACTTGGAGTTGTTGTATATCCACTTAGTTATATTTGAGCAATTAATAACATTGTTGTTATATTTAAATTCATGAGTTTATGCTTTTAATATTTAATGATATTGTTATAATGTGTAACGAATCGCACACTGAAGATTCGACATTTGTCATGCCATAGTAGTTATGGACTTCGAGCATGTATTGTATGTGTTTCCAAATTTGGTTGTGCATTGTAGATAGCTGATTATCTTGTATATACATTTTGATATATATGTTGTTGCACAACTTGTTGATTTTGGAAACTTGGGGATATCGTTGTTTGATTACGGCTAGGACATGGTTCTAGTACGAGGGATTGTCCCTCTACAGTCTAGTGCGCACATAGGGAGGTTACCCATGGGCTAGTAACCCTAAAGTAACTATGGTGTCGGTCTGATCCGATGTGATGTCCGAGTATCCACTTTGTTTGATTTTGTATTTCATTTCAAGTTGATAACTAAATAATATTGAAACTTGTTGTTCTTTATATGATTTCCCTTTTTGAGTTTCAAGATGTTTACTTTAAGAAATTATGCTTTATGCATTGTATTGGAGGTTCTAATGTTAGTTAATGGTATCGATAGTGTGATTTGTGTTTTGATGTTGTAATGTAACTTAGGAATGATTCTATAGATTCATTTGGAACATAGACGTTAGGTGGTATGACCCACTTCTGTTGTTTTCGTGCATTAGAATTCAAGTCAATGGCTTTGAGGATTTGTATTTTGTTGCCTTGTGTAACATGCTTTTATATTGTTTAATTACATTGATAATGTGATTCATGTTAACTATAAACTTGTCGTATTCCTAGGATTATCTCAACCTTGATTTATTTCATATACGTAGATGTATCATGATTCTTGTTACTTATACTCTAAGGTAGCTTAGGATGCTCCCTGGGTCTCAATTTTGACATAGACTTTAGGTGGCATGATCCTTTTGAATTATTTCATGTTAGTCTAAAAATCTCTAAAGAAATCGAGTCGATGCATGCTCATTCTCTACGACTAAACTTGTTTACTCACCCCGAAGTTACTGGGGGTTTTGATCAGGTATGAAGACTTGGTCTGTGGTGTTCATCATTGCTTGGATGATTGTAGACTTGAAGGTTTTAACCCTTGTAAAGGTTGGCTTGAAATGCCACTTGTTGCCTTTTTTTGTAAAAATGTGTACATTTGATTCCATGTATGTAATGTGTACATAAGTACACTCTTTACAATGTATTTGACATGTATGAGATGAGGCCGGAGGCCAATGACATGTATATTGCATTCTATGTAACTTTTAACGTTGTGAAATGTTATGAAAATATTGAAAACCCCAAGCTTTTGTCTCACCATGGTTGCATCGGGTGTGGGAATTCTATTTTTATTCTTTCATAGGATCTCATTAATCTTGTATGAAGTGTAGCCAAGGGCCAAATAGTTATTTGAAATCATTTCCTAATTTTGGTTTTCATTTTTCCCATTTCAAGTTCATTTTTGCCTTTTTGGCCGTTGGGGAGTCAGATTTTGCATCGGTGGTATTTTTAAGCCATGAACCATTGTAGCGCGTTCTAATAGGTCAGTTACATTTGTGTGCATGGTCGTTTTTGGGGAAACTCTCTTCTTTGATGAAATGAGCTTCATGTGGACTCATTTTACAATTTTCTTGCATAATATGAATTTAGGGTATTCTGGGGTTTTTCTTCAAGAAATAAATTCCGATCTTCACATGGTCACTTAGAAAATGTGATTTTAGGGGGGGCTTCTTCTTCGTGTTTTTCCAGAAAATGTCGTCTTGGTGCCGGATATCCATCTCAAAGTTTAGCTTTCTGCTTTTCATTTAGCAACTTTTTGAGCCCTCTTATTCAGATTTCTTGGAGGGGCCTTTTGGGGATTTTATAGTGAGTTTTCTTTTGAATTCTCTCTTGTGTCACGTAGAAAACTTGATTTTGGGAGGGCTTTCTGTTTCGTGTTTTTCCAAAAAAAATTCATCTTCTAGCCTGTTTCTACTCTCAGATCAGGACAGTCACTGTAGCAACTCTTGCCCTCTTGTCCAGTTCTGATCTAGGGGCATTTCAGAAATTTTCTTTTAAAAATAAAGTCTGATCTTAACTTGGTCATATAGAAAACGTGATTTTAGGGGGGGGGGGGGGTTTCTTCACAACATTTTTCCAAAAAATGTTATCTCGGACCCGAAAACCCCGCGTCAAATCTGATTTCCTGTGCGCACCTACACTATTTGAAAAAGTCTGTTGTAAGGGCATTTTGGGGATTTCACGTCAAAAATAAATTTTTCTTTTGACATGGACAGCTTTGAAAAATTATTTTAAGGGGGGTTTCTTCTTTGTATTTTTCCTGAAAATATTGTTTAGTACCTCAAAACGGCACACGACTTCAACATTTTGCCCAGGTTACTATTCACGGCCGCCGCGACATCAAAACTTTGTTTTGACTTTTCTTTTCCATCTCGACTCCGAATCAAGTAATTCGTGAGTCTAACTTGATTAATTTTTTGCTGTCTTCCCAGTGGTGTGCTCTGTAGAACCCCGATTCTATATTTTCAAAAATGACCATTTTGCCCTTAGGGCTATTTTTGTCCGATTTTCTTGTAATTCGCTTCCGCTACTTTCTTTTGAGTTCTGTGGCTTCGTGGGAAGTTGTGGATGTGTTTTGGGAATGATATACATTCTAGGGACGTCATTTTCATGTAAAATGGCCATTCCGCCCCTAGGGGCTTATTCGTCATATTTCCGATCTTTTACTTTTGCGTCAGTTTTCATTGAGTTCCACAACCTCATGGAAGGTCATCAAAGTGTCTTAGAGGTGTGTTGTGCCTTGGGAGATAGCTGTCTTGTTTCTTGCTTCCGCATCTGGATCCGTTATCTGGTCAATCTTCAGTTCATCACAGGACGCGCTGGCCTAAAAACCAGGGTCGTCACAATCACAGCTTTTGTGACATCCCCAATTTCGGAGACACAGGTTGATCAAGTTGTCACGCCCAGAAATTTTTTGAATAAATTTCTCAATTTATTCAAATCCAAATACATCAAAATACACCCATTATATAAAAAAAAAAAAAATGCTCTCTTTTATACAAAATTAATCTCTTCAAATATACACAAAAATTCTCCAAATAAATAAAATAAATCATGCAACGCCGACTCTTCCACCTAAGCCCGAATCTAGCAATCCCCGTTCATCATCGGTACCTGAAACTGGAGGGTGGTGAGACGGAAAGTTCCAGTAAGAAAAATCATAACAAAAATTTCAATGAGGTTTAACAAAACAGCTTCACAAAATATACATATTCATGTGAGTATATAAACAAAATACATATGCATTTAATTAAAACATTTAATAAAAAACCATTGAAGCAAAACTACTCCAAGCCATTCAAGGTATAAAAAACCCTACACTGAAAAAGAATTTTCCTCACTGGATCATCAAAGCCTCAAGCTCCGGCGTCCTCTACAGACTCTTTGTCTCTCTCTTTCCTCAAACTCTCAGCTCACTCTCTACCTCTCTCTCTAATTTTTTCTCAAACTACTCTCCTCTTTTTTTCTCTTCTGTTTTCCTCATACAAACCCAAACACATACACCTTATTTAAAGGCCATTCCACCGACACTGTATATCTCACCATACAAAAAAAATCTCATTCTAATACGTCTGACCAAACCCATGTGAAGCCCACACACTTTTGGCGAAACAAATCAGTTAGTTGGTTCCGCCACCCACTTTCCTTTCTTTCTTACTTTCCTTTTCTTTGTCTCTTTCCAATTCGGCCACCACCTGCTCTCTTCTATCACCATAATTCATATATGTATATATATGTGAACACAATATAAAACCAAATCAAACCAATCTGCTCCTTAAAAATCATCACCTAGAGGTCTCCGCCAATTAACATTTCCCATTTTCCTCTCACACTTCGGCTGGTAGCACCTCATCCACACAACTTATTTATGTAAAAAAAAAAAAAAAAAAAATACATGCAACAAAATAAAAAACAACCCATTTCAAGATCTTGAGTGGGACCCACCCATCATTTTTTTTTCTTTTTCCTTATCTTCACAGCATTTCAATACCAAACAATACCAACTATCAGCCACCAAAAACAAAGCCACGTGAAGAAAATTCAAAGCTAAAAGAATTTGGCCCCAAAAGTCTTTGGTGGGACCCGCCACCATCACATCACAATTCCTTCTTTTCTTTCCAATTTCACTGCCCCCCTTGTATTGCATCAGATGCTATATATATATATATATATATATATATATATATATATGCAACAAACTAATTCAACCCATTAAATAATTCTATTAAATAATTATAGTGGGTAAATCTCTAATAAAAATTAAATACTCAATCTTAACAACTAAAAATCATGGAATAGATTAAATTAAATTCCTAAAAATTTGGGTTGTCATAATCCCCACCACTTAAAAAGAATTTTGTCCCCGAACTTTAGATCCAACAGTCTTTATATATCCGAAAACATTAATAACCATAAAACAAAATCCATAAATCCCTACCCTAGGCGATGTGAGATACCGTGATATATAAGACATTGTGGTAGCTGTTAGTGCTAGTCACCCGCCCATATACTCCGTAACCGTTGTGATAGCTAGTCAATGCGTCACCCACCTACCAAAAAAAACAATAACAAACCCGGATTACCTGCCCAATCACACTAACCAACCATCCCAGTAGCTACTAGTGAACGCTATTCGTCCACACACACCCGACTACGAGTGGTAGCTAACCATTACTACACACTTGCCCACTCGCACCCGTCTGCATCATCACTACACTCACACTTCTGGCTGGATATAGGCTCTGATACCAAATTTGTAACGATCCTAAAATGATACCAGTCATAAAAAAAAAAATTCGGCATGACCTCTGTTAAAAAGGGTCCTACCATAACCTGTTGAAATGCATAAAGAAAATGTAATGGTCTTACTTGACCATAAACTAATCTATATAGTCCTAACGCACAATGTAAATAATATAAAACATTTCCAAAACAACATAATACATATAAAAAGAGTCTTGTTCCTTTAATTCCATAAAAATATATATATATATGGAAGCGTCAGTCCACTACCTAGTCCCAATTCTTCCATTTAATGATGAAACTAATACAACTCGGTAGAATTAAAATCAAATAAGGCCATACATAAGTCCGATACACCATTAAAATTGAACAAGAAAGTCATACATAAAAAAAATATGACCTTAAGGCCTTACATGGATATTGAAATCCTAATGAGATCACAAAATACAAATGGATGGTCTCAAGACCATTTCCAACTATGTAGAAGATACAGAATGTCCCTTAATATTATTTACAACAAAAAGGGTTAATATACACTTCGAACACAAAGGAGTCCAAGCCAGTTAACTTTACTAAACTGGTGGTGGATTGTCGTCCGCCACTTCTTTACCATGCCTTGAAAAATGTTAATAATAAGGGGTGAGCAAAATTGCTCAGTAGGTGGTGCCTAAGACACACCTCTTGAGACCCCGTGAATTCACATAATGAATAAAAAAATAAAGAAACGGGATCATACCATACTGGGGTAAACATAGCAACAAAATCGACAGTCTAAGTCATAATTAAATTATGTCGTGCAATGGGATACAATGTCATGCAATGTCACCCCCCTTTTTCCAAAACCATTTTTGCCATCATTTTCAAACCGTTAGTGCAACCCGACCCATGGCAACTCTATGGCAGCACGAGAGGAGGATTGATTAACTTTCCCTAACCCATGGCAACTCCATGGCATCATTTGAGGCTAGGTAACTCAACCACGCTAAGGCAATCTTGTGACGACCCTGGATTTTTCAACCCAGTGTGTCCTGTGATGACCCAAAATGGATCCAAAATGAAGAAGCAAAAGATAGAACAATGGTCTTTAGAGATACAACACTCCTCTAAGACACCAATGTGACCCTCGATGAGGTCATGAAACCCAAAGGAAGAAAATGCGGAAGCAACGTTTCAAAAATGGAAAAAAATGAACCTAGGGGTAAAAGGGTTATTCCACACTAAAATGGGTGCCAACGTGCACACCATTGGAAAGACAATGAAAAATTAATAAATATAGACTCAAGAATCACTTGATTCGGGGTCCGGACGGCAAAGATATCAAGTTCTGAAGTCGAAGGAAGGAATACCCTATCCCGGTTCGAACTAAAAACAGACACTACCTTACTAAAACTTAAATAACATGAGGCACAAGAAGAATCTGAAGCTCTAATTAGTACCATTAGAAAGCTTATTTCGACGCGATCAATTTAGACTTAAGAACGGACCAATTCGGAGTTAAAATGAAGAAGTTATGATGATTTGAAGTCGGAGGTGTAGTGCTGAACCAAGACATACACACCCGTGAACAGTACTTCGAGCGCTCAAACAAGGACTTCGAGAACTCGAAATTTGCCCTAAGAAATCTGCCCAAAGTTTGAGTGCTCGAACTCCCTATTTAGAGCGCTCGAACTCTTATAGGCTGCGCCTGAAATGCTGACTTGAAATGCAATTTTGAGGACTTTCTGGGCTTTTTTGAGAAAAACACAAAGAAGAAACTACCATCAAAATCATGTTTTCTAGCCAACCATGCCAAAAGAAAACTTTTTTTTCATGTGAAAACCCCAAAATGCCCTTATGCTCAGTTTAGGCTCAAAACGGCAAAAAATGTAAGTTTGCACCAAACATACTTTTGACTCCAAATACACTTCTAGGCTGAAACGAATATGCACGCAAACATAATAAGTGATTTTGAGCGCACGGGAATGGTCCGCGGCTCCCGAAAACGACTGATACAAACCTAGTGAGACAACAACTTAACATTTTTCAATATTTTCATAATATACCATAAAGTCAAAACTACATAGAATACAAATACATGTCATTGGCCTCCAGTCTCATCTTAGACATGTCAAATACATTGTAAGGAGTGCACTCATGTACACATTACATGTTTAAATTCAAATATACATATTTTGACATATAAAGCTATAAGTGGCTTTTCAAGCCAACCTTTACAAGAAATGAAAATCTTCAAGTCCACCAATCATCCAAGCATGACGAGAATCGCAACCTTGATTCTTGTACCTGAAATATGCCCCAGTATCGTAGGGGGTAGTAACATAAAGCTACTCGTAGGAAATGAGCATGCATCGACCTACGTTTTACAAGTTTGCATGATTTAATTATTGTGGTTCATTCCACCTAACGTCTATGTCAAAGGTGAGACTCAAGGAGCATCCTAGCTACCTAGGATCATTTCTAGCATCAATCACCTCATTCATGCAATGTTAGCAACATAGGGTCATGCTTACACAAAGCAACTACATAGGAGCATGCTTACATAAAGCAACAACAATATAGATTCTCAAGATAATCAACTTGAAGTCTAAAATGAAACATCAACTAAATATAACAATTTAACATAATTAGAATATCTAATACCACACATCAAGACATAGGTTCTCTAGGTTATCAACTAGAAATCTAAAAGTGTGAAATCAACTAAATATATCAATTTAGTATGGATGTACTTAACAACATCAAAATGATTCATTAAAATCATATTCATGGATGTACTTAACAACATCAAAATCGCCAATAACTAAAACCATAAGTTACAATATAAACATGATTGTTAACTTAGAATTGAATGCGAAAACAAATAATGGAAGACTTGGACATCTACGCTCGGAATTCTGCTAAGACCTCAATGGTTATTCCGGGCACTAACCCGCAGGGAAGACCACCCTAAGTGCGCCCTATCTCAATGACTTAGAGGACTCAAATTAATTTATATCAAATTAATTTATATCAAGCACTAAGTCATAGTCATACCGTATATCAAGTCTAAGATGGATTACACACAAAACACAATTTACTAGAATTTAAACCAAATTAAATCTATTTAATCTCTAGATTTGAAAACTCCATCTAAATCAACCCAAATTAATATATATCAAAGATCAACTCATGGCCATGCCATTTACCAAGTCTAAAATGAGTTATAAGCAAACTACCATTAATCATAATTTCTCAAATTAAGCATACAAGTTGTATAAGCATCAAAAACATGCAAGACAACAAACATATAACCCTATAACATTCCCTACCTCACTAGAGAAGTGTCTCTCTAGAATCCAAGGCAAAATCAACACAAAATGGCAAACCTTTCTAGGGTTATGAAGAGGAAGATGAGGGGAACAAAGTGTATTCCCAAGTTCAAGCTTGGAAATCAATGGAAGGCTCTCAAAATCAAGGTCAAAGCTTAAGGCTTTAGGCTCCATCCATGGAGGCTAGGGTTTTCTTTACAAAAGAGGGAGGAAATGAAAAATGATGAAGATGAAATATGAGTGGAGGGGATAGAGATCCTCCACTCACTATGTGCTCTTACACTACCTCTCACACACACACTAATGCAAGATCAAATTGTGAGCCTACACTTGTCACAAATCCAAGGCTCCATCCTAGGCTAAATCTCAAGCCTACACTTGTCAACCATCCAAGCCAACAAGTGCACCAATCCTAGGCCAACAAGTGGTTAAATCCCCACCCTCCACATGTCCTCATTCAAGTCCTCAAAGTGTTTCCACACACATGTCAACAAGTGGACCAATGAGAGTGTGACTTGTCACACTTTCTAAAAATTGCAAAAAAATCCTTTTTGAAAATATCTTCCAAATTAAATTGCAAAGTGGTCCCTAAGACGAAAAATAATTATTTTACAGTAATTACACAAAAACCCCTAAAGTTTAGAAAATTACAAAAAAGTCATGCATCTATACCCTTTACAAGAAAAGTAAGCACTTAGCATGCTTTTCTACAAAAGTGAAAATACACATAGTATGGAATTTAAATATCGTGGATGCATGCAAAACCAGAATCGAATCCGAACACAAAAAGTGAGGTTATGCCAACAAAGGGACAACCGAGAAAAAAGACGAAAGTGAATAGTGTCACAAAAGTGAAAATATGAAAATGACTCGGTCCTCAAAAGAAGTCGTCAATCCAAGGAAAAGAGTCTCGGAAACCACCCCGAGCACTCAAGATGACACTAAGTGACGAGAAACTGAACTCAAAAAGGAAAAGATCAACGAAAAAAAAATATCCATGAAAATCTGAGAAAAGGAAAGGAAGGAAATCGGCCGGGTCATTACAAATCTCCCTAGTCCTCTCTAGGCCACACTAATGCCACGATCCCTAGGCAACTCCTAGGTGGCCGGGTTTTTGCAAACCCATTCATCAAAACTTTTCCCCAAAAACCCATTTCTATTTTCTTTCAAACATCATTCCCCATTTTCTTTCCCAATGAGTGCATGAGTATTTCATACATTTCAATGTTGTGCAAAAAGGGGAAATTTCATACCCATCAATTAAATAATCATCAAAGTACATGTTAAGTAAAAATCTCTAAATATAAATCATGTTTTTAAATCACAAAATTCATCATTTATAACACATTAGGCATGAAATCATTGTCATTTAAATATAGTTCTTCATCATATACCAACTAATATGTAAATACATTTCATATACAACACATAGCAAAGTTTGCATGTAATATACACAAATTAATCAAGTAATAACACAATTTACAAGGAATTGACTCACAAAAATTCAAGAGGTTGTTGATTAGAAACCCCTACCTCAAAAGGAAGCAAAACCCCCAAAAATTGCCCAATCCAAACCCTAATTTTTGAAATTCAAAGGTGCACCAAATAGGGCTTGGCTTCGATAAAATCGAAGATCTTAACGTGCTCTCTGACTTGCAGTAAACGGCATAAAAAATCTCTCAAAGATGAGAGAGAAAACAAGGATTGAAATTTTGCTTGGAAGGAAAAAGAAAAAGAGAAAAGAGAGGGGGGAGAGGGCTACTATGGGAGAGAGAGAAGAAGTGAGACCACATGTGGTCTCTTGACCACTAAATGCATTAATGGTGGGCCCCCCTCAAAATAAATATCTCTTTTATTTATTTTTTAATTGCCACCACAAAATGTATATACACTAATATATATTATAGCCACCAATTAACTTTTAAACAATTAACTTATACACAAAAATAATTATGCATGGTATATAATGGACCCATGACACAACTCCCGTACACAAAAATCCTGATAGCGGGTCCCACCTAGGACCATCCGACCCGAAAAATAAAAAAAAAAATGCCAAAATGGCAACCCTTACATTTCTAAGAGTCCTGAACTCAAAGAAATACTTCAACCAACTCTCTAACACATCTGACACACCCCACGGTGTTTAGCACGTAAAACGAGAAAAGACGAAAATGCCTTCGCAAAAACAGAAATTTTCAAAAAATGGTAAATGGCAAAAAATGGAAACATTACACAAGTCCGCGCCCAAAACCAGGGGATATAAAAACAAATTGATATTTAAAATGCACACAAAATACAAATGGAATAAATAAGAAATAAATGATGTTGCTGAAAATGGAAACTAAATAATAATAAATAATTAATCCTCTGAATAAAATTCAATAATTTTCAAATATAAAGGATCCTCCAAAATACAACTTGAAAATTCGTATCATGGACCCCTAATAAAATCCCACAAATGAAAAAATAATAAATGTCTAAAAAGGGAATAATAAAGATGAAATGAAGAATCCTACGTTGACGACACCATAGGAATGATGAAGAGTAGTCTCTAGTCAGCATGAACAGCCTTTAAGTCTGCTACTGACGAGTACCTGAAAAAATATAAAGATGGATCAAAATCAACGAACAAGTCCTTTCTACTATAACTCAAATAGAGACTCGATGAACTATATATCCCTAGCTAACTCATGTGTTAAACACTAATTGACTCTAGAGGGGGGTGAATAGAGTCAATAGCCAATTTTTCAAATTTGCAACTTCAACTAGAGATTAACAATTATGCAATAATCAATTAAAGTAGATAATAATTCAAAACATAAATGTAAGAAAGATAGGGATAAGAAATTACAAACAATGACATGAAGATTTTAGCAAGGTTCGGAAACTCCTACTCCTCAGCTCAAGATCCCTCTTGAGACTTCCCAATCCACTAGAGATTCTCCTTAATGGTTGAGAGAAAACCTTCACATGAAGCAAGCCCTTGCTTCTTTTTCTTGCTAGGAGAACACCCTTCTCCTAGGCTTCTTTAGGGTCACACCAATTGTAGGTGCAGAAATTCGCTCAACTTTGACAAGTCAACGAATTCTTTGCAATTACTACACCCAAAATAATAATATAGAACAAACAATGAACTGGAGAAATTATATAGAGATGCAGGGGTATTTTAATGATATGACCGAACCTAGGATTACCTAGATTGCCTACGTATCCAGCATAGAGCATGGGAATCAGGTCGGAACGTAGTTTTGGCAATGAGAATTGGATCTCTATTTTTGGGGGCTTTGTGATTTTTTCTCTCTGTTCCCTTATTGAGGGTCCTGAGCCCTTTTTATAGGAAAAACCTTAATGGATTCCTTTTAGGACTCGCATTGCTTGTCCCTTAAGAATCTTAATTACATCATATTTTCTTTATAACAAGGATTTACATTATTTGGTTTCCATAAATTATAATTCTTCTTCTAATAGAACAATTACTAAAATGGGTTTAGTAATATACTCGTACCTGGGCTCGGGGTTTCATCATCTCGGGCCCTCTTAATGAGTTCAGCACATTATGATTAGTTGACCCGGCCTAAGCTTCTTGTAGAACCCTAATATGAAAGTTGAATAGTCTCACTATTTGTGGTGGTCCCCTTATATGCTGATGTGTTTTGTCTTAATTGGAAGGGGAGATTTTTGCCCCCATAGTTTGCCCCTTTTAGTTTGATTTGGGAATCATAACTAGAGGGGATTAATCGGATCTAGTGTAACGAATTGTATTGATTAACCGTAGTGAACCAAAAGTTTATGTCACTTGAAAAAGCTGGGATAACATACCTTGATGGCGGTGATGTAGGTAACTATCATGTAAGTTCACTCCTTGGCACTATTTTGTGCCTCAGAGGATTTTATATGAAAATTTAACCTTCGACTCTTCGAGTTAACTTTCATGTAATTTGTTTCTTCGGCACTATTTCGTGCCTTAGAGGAAAATTAAAGTCCTCGGACTCTTGAGATCCGAAGACAAAATTTTATTCCTCGGCAGTTCTTCGTGCCTTAGAGGAATTTGAAGTCCTCGGACTCTTGAGATCTGAAGACGAAATTTTATTCCTCGGCAGTTCTTCATGCCTTAGAGGAATTTGAAGTTGTCAGATTCTTGTGATCCAAAGATGAAATTTTTATTCCTCGGCAATTTTTCATGCCTTAGAGGAATTTGAAGTCCTCGGACTCTTGAGATCTGAAGACGAATTTTATTGTTAGGCAGTTTTTCGTGCCTTAGAGGAATTTGAAGTCCTCGGACTCTTGAGGTCCGAAGATGAATTTTATTCCTAGGTAGCTCTTTGTGCCTTAAAGGAATTTGAAATCCTCGGACTCTTGAGATCCGAAGACGAATTTTATTCCTCGATCGGCAGTTTTTCGTGCCTTAGAGGAATTTGAAGTTCTCGGACTCTTGAGGCTCGAAGATGAATTTTATTCCTAGGCAGCTCTTTGTGCCTTAAAGGAATTTAAAATCCTCGGACTCTTGAGATCCGAAGATGAATTTTATTCCTAGGCAATTCTTCATGCCTTAGAGGAATTTGAAGTCCTCAGACTTTTGAGATCTAAAGACGAAATTTTATTCCTCGACAGTTCTTCATGCCTTAGAGGAATTTGAAATTATCGGACTCTTGAGGTCCGAAGATGAATTTTATTCCTAGGCAGCTCTTTGTGCCTTTGAGGAATTTAAAATCTTCGGAGTCTTAAGATCTGAAGAAGAAATTTTATTCCTTGGCAGTTCTTCGTGCCTTAGAGAAATTTGAAGTCCTCGGATTCTTGAGGTCCGAAGATAAATTTTATTCCTAGGCAGCTCTTTGTGTCTTAAAAGAATTTGAAATCCTCGGACTCTTAAGATCCGAAGACGAATTTTATTCCTAGGCAGTTCTTCGTGCCTTAGACGAATTTGAAGTCCTCAGACTCTCGAGATCCTTTGGACATAGGCCTTGGAGATGGCTCATGGGCCGCCTTTGTTACCAATAGGCCCGCTTTGCGATGTCTGAATGTTTCCTTATCTTAAAGGAGTCAATAAAGTTGTACTTTATCGATGTCTAAAGAAAGAAAAAGAGAAAATATATTTTCTTTTCTTAATATCTCTTTAGGACTGCTCATCTTGCCCCATTATAGAAGGTATTGCCCCCATTAAGGAAAGAAAAATAGTCTCGTTCTTGTTCTTTTTTCTTTTCTTTTTTTATTTTTATTTTTTATTCTGCATCTTCTTAATGTCTACAAGAAAAATCTTGGCCCTAATCATGGCTCATGTGTTTTGATTCAATAATAGAAATTAAGAAGAAAACATTAATTAAAGAGGCGATAGTACCTTGATCGAAGATTAAACCATTGGAATACCTTTGAAGTCCTTTGGATATTTGCTGCAAAATTGTCTGGGACTACTCCTTTGGCGATCCTTAATTTGCGATTTTGGTGTTAGCCTTTGTTTACACTTTTTCAACACCATCTGAATTTATACTGGTGGTTGTAGAAACTAGCGGTCTGTGCTATCTGCTTTTCCAGTGTAAGCGCTTGTAAAGCATTGCCTAATGATGAAAAGCTGTTGTGTGAAAATGGCGATTGAGATGGATCGGATACTTCACTTGAAAAAATCGTCAAAATGCTTGACGTCCGACTCTTGGTGCTACTGCCACACCTTTTTTTTTTTTTGGGCATTCTGACGCCACAAATAGCATAGCTGCATAGTTGGGCTATTTGCCACTTCATTTGGGGATCGGGCTTTCCTAGCCGATAAGTCTGCTGAAGTTTATAACGTTGAGCGGCAACCCATCTTTGATGGATCAAAGCACTCAAAGAAAGAATTTCGTGCAAACTAGAGCAATCCTCAATAGGAAAAAAGCGGTAAGAACTGAAGTTTAAATATATAAAAATAAATGTTTAAAAAGTAAAGCTCCAAAAGCACTTGTACATTACTTCAAGGAAAGAATGTCAAGAATTTCATGTGTAGAAAATTGCCAAAAGCATGCAAAAGGAGGACACGCAACATATGCCAACTGATTAAAATTGGGAGTTCCGGGAGTTCTAACTAATCAGTTAGCATTTATTCGTTTACTACATATAGTATTTGGCACTTCTAATAATTATTTAAGGCATGCTATTGCTACAGGTTCAGAACTTTGAATAATAGATCATCACATTTTAGTGGAGAGTCAAGAGGGACCCTAGTAATACGTACAGTATTACATGATTGAATTAAGGAATCAATCAGAATATATATATATATATATATATATATGTACAACCACATGTATACACATGCTGGATAAAGTAATTTGATATGTAATAAAAAAAAAAATCAAGATTCCTGCTCTAAGATTTGATGGGTCAGAAAGTAAAATTGTATGAATTAAACTTCACACATGCATATTTGAGTCATGCATAATTGCATGGGATTCCAAAATGCAAATTCAATATCTGCTTTCAATCTATCCATTGGTACAATATGTAGCAGCTGAATATATATACATACGTAGATAGGCCAAATTATTTTATCTGTATTGCCTAATTTATTGAACTGGCGAAGAGAGAAACCGTAGGCCTCCGGCTAATATTTTTGTCTCATGTAACAATAAAAAGAATATTAAATACTAGATATAGCATGAAGTGGGCCAGCAATATATATATATATATATATATATGTGTGTGTGTGTGTATAAAATGATTGTGATTTGAGTGAATGCAAGCAGCGATATAGTAGTGTTGTTAGATGTCAAGATCCGCACAACACAAGTAATAAGGTGTATATAACAAATATTTGTAAGAGGAGTAAATATTGAAATAAGGAAAGAGATGGAGTGAGATCACCGTATGAAGCGTGAGTTCACCTAGAGAAATCTTTCATTTTTCATGGCAGCAAGTGTAAGATTGCAAATAAACCAATAGATCAATCAGCCTAAACCAGTAGATCAATAGAGGAGGCGAGCAAGGAGAAGCTCAGATGTGGTGGACGGCGGGCTGTTCCGCCTGTGGGCGACGGCTTGGCGAGGATGAAGTTAGGCGGCGAGCTCGGGGCAGAGATGGACGGCTGGTGAGATGAAAACCACCGGCGAGACAGATCCGCGAGCTTGGTGAGGACCTACGGTGCAGACAGGTGGTTCGGTTTGGATGAGCTCCAGTCCGGTCATGAGGAAGCGGCTGTGAACTCTCAGCGGTGCACCGGCAGGCTTGACCGGTAGTGACGGTCTAGGCCGCTTGGGCGATGGCGGCTTGTGCAACTGTGGGCGACGGTCCAGCTCATATGAGGGCGACTTGCGACGATCAAGCAAGGGCCTGATGGCGGTGCAGAGACGGTAACTCGGTTGAACTCGGCCGGTGAGAAGGACGGCGATGGGCAGCGGCTGTGGCTAGGATGATGGCAGCCGGCTCGGATGAATTCTGTTCCGGCCGTGAAGACGGCGAACTTCGTCTGAACTCACGGTGGGATTAATGTGCAGCCGGTGATGGGTGAAGATGGTTGATTTCGTTGCTAAGAGAGAGCTATTTTTATGTGATTAAAAGTCTCAGTGATTGGGCAGTTGCGTACCAGAAAAATGGGTCATTGATTTTTCTTGTTTAGCGCTTCAAGTAACAATGTTTCACCTTCATCAAAGTTCCCCATATGCATGCAGCAAACATCTTTTCCATTCAGAATCAAGCCCGTCATCTGGTACTTCTCACAGAAATCTTGGAAGATAAGATATGATTCCTGTATCTTGGAACCACCCACAGCCAAGTTTTGCCATGCATTTAATTGCCAGTTGAGTTGAAGTATGGTCCACGTCAATCTGGTCCATGATCCTCAATTGTTTTTCTGCATAATCTGATCTGTGCATCGTAAGGAATATATGAACATTCAATGCATGCAGCTCAATAGTCCCTCCGGTATTGGTGTGTTTCAAAGCTTCATTATAATCCTGCTCGTGCATGAATATAATCCCAGCAATAAGCAGTAAGATTGGATTGTTTCCTATCGCTGGATCTCCCAACCACTCCAAGAGACTCGAAATTGTAGCCGCCTTCTTGTCAGGACTCGAGAGATACAAAGTGAACAATTTCACAGCCTGAAGAGGGGCCGCCCCCGACGAGTCGATCTCATTGATAACAAGCTGGTAGTTTCCAAGGGCAATGTAAGATTTGTAAACGAGGCAGTCTCTCTCAACGGAGTCTTCTTGAGAAAGATTTGGGACGTCACTGTTGTTAATCGCCACCTGATATGCTCCTACGTAGAAGTTGTTTCAGAGACCGAACAACAGGTCTGGTGCTGCCATGGTTGCTAGATCTCAAGCTTAGAGAGAGAAACTCCCAACTGAGAGTTTTAGAGAGAGAGAGAGATGGGTGTGTTCGATCAAGAATATGTATATATATATATAATCAATATTATCAGGAAATCAAGATCAGAACACTTATCTGATTGTTTATGGCTTTTTGGGTTCAGATGGATATTTAATTACTAGGGCAAACACGCGTGATGCCTCTTGGGCTTTCCATTCATCAGTCTTGCTACGCATTATCATGCATTATTGTCCGAAAGCGTATTGAGCAACATTGTGGGTGGTCCGGATGTCTGCGCATGTTACATGGAGACCTTCGGCCGTGAAAGTCGTTGTTGGAGAGGATTTGGGTTCAAATCCTGGACTTGAAGATTTTTATTTCAAGTCACGTTGCTGGACTTGGAGATTTTTTTTGAAGTGTTGTAACTTTCGTGGGGATATATTTCTATACATTTTCCACAGACAGCGCTAAAGTGAAGGTGCAAAAATTCGCTCAACTTTGACAAGTTAACGAATTCTTTATAATTACTACACCCAAAATAATAATATAGAACAAACAATGAATTAGAGAAATTATATAGAGATACGGGGGTATTTTGATGATATGACCGAACCTAAGATTACTTAGATTGCCTACGTATCCCGCATGAAGCGTGGGAATCAGGTCGGAACGTAGTTCTGGCAATGAGAATTGGATTTCTATTTTTGGGGGCTTTGCGCTTTTTTCTCTCTGTCCCCTTATTGAGGTTCCTAAGCCCTTTTTATAGGAAAAACCTTAATGGATTCCTTTTAGGACTCGCATTGCTTGTCCCTTAAGAATCTTAATTACATCATATTTTCTTTATAACAAGGATTTACATTATTTGGTTTCCATAAATTATAATTCTTCTTCTAATAGAACTATTACTAAAATGAGTTTAGTAATATACTCGTACCTGGGCTCGGGGTCTCATCATCTCGGGCCCTCTTAATGAGTTCAGCACATTATGATTAGTTGACCCGGCCCCAACTTCTTGTAGAAGCCCAATATGAAAGTTGAATAGTCTCAGTATTTGTGGTGGTCCCCTTATGTGCTGATGTGTCTTGTCTTAATTAGAAGGGGAGATTTTTTCCCCCACACCAACCTTTACAAGTTTGTAGCAAAGTATGTAATTGAAATACAAGATTGAATCTCTCACAAGATAGATTTACAATTGTAAGCTCATAACTAAAGTAAGTATATGGATGGAATGAAGCTCAAATCTCTAAGATGATATGAGGGAATGAAGGATCAAGTAATAGCCTTGAATGCTCTAGAATGAAGCTCTTGAATACTCTTTAAATTGCTCTCAATAGTAGTATGTTGGAACACAAGTTGTAACTCCTATTTATAAAGAGAGAAGGTCAATATAGCTATTGGAGGTCAATATAGCTGTTGGAGATGAGGTGTGAATAGTCCAAGTTCGTAAGTAGTAGTTTGAGTTGAAATTGACTATGTATCGGTCGACTGATGGAGTATCATCGGTCGGCTGAAAAGCTTTTGTCAGTCTGTTGATCCCCAATCATCGGTTGGTCGAAACGATGGTTAAAAGTCACTACTCTCGGCTTCTCATGAAAGCTTCTTGTCGGTCGGTTGATGAGTATTTTTCGGTCGGGTGATACATATATAATTTTTGTAAAACCCTTATTGATCGGTTGAACCTTCATGTTCGGTCAGCCGAAACGTCTTTTAGCCAAACCAAACTCACTGTTTTCTTTGTCAGCCGGCTGGCACATAATGGGCACATTCATCGGTCAACTGATGGATCTTTGAATGTAAACCTCCATCTTTCTTCTCTGTTTCTAGGCTTTAAAAGATATTTGGACAACATATGATGCCATTTAAATCATGATCCTAGGATGTGTGAGCTTTATGACATGCATACATTACTTTAACATTTGAATCTATGGCACTCACCACACTTATCTACCCCGTTTGAATTGCCAAACTTGATTACTTTTCTTCTCCGTGTTTCACCTTTGAAGTTAGGAAGCGAATGACTCGTTTTCTTTTGTCTTTGGAGTGCATAGAATGTATCTTACTTGGCTTTACTTTTCCTTGTTTTCCACTTCACTTTTAGACTTCAAATGACAAACTTGTTATATGTTCTCAAGGCAAATGTTAGTCCTTAAAACACAATTAATGTTTTGTGATCGTCAAAATTAGTCTTAGGGTTAACAATCTCCCCCTTTTTGATGATGACAAAATGTTGATGTGTTTTAGAAATTCGTGGAGTAGCATTAAAAAATACTCCCCCTATCATTATGCTTATTTGTACTTCATAGCAGGCAATTTAAAGACAATTTAAGTTTGTAACTGAGAGTAGGCAATTTTCATATTTGTCTCCCCCTATTTTTATGCATTGTATATAAAATTGTCAAGTAGTCATATCCAAAGTATCATATAGAGACTAAACATTGACATTTGGAAAATGAGTACAATATAGTCATGAACTATGTCAGCAAAATAAAGAGTCTATACAAAATGACTATGTGTCAACCATTAGAAACTATGAACCATTATCAACTTTCAACACATCAACACATCTATCAACACATCAACACAGCTTCTCCCCCTTTTGGCATCCTCAAAAAGAAAATATAGCATAGAGAGGCAAAATAAAAACTGAAAAATAAAGGAGAGTAAAGCATTGAAATCCTCAATAAGGAGGAAGATCGGCACCCATACGCAGCTCCAAGAGATTCTTTTTGATGCCGTCGACATCACCCTCAATAGTGTTTAGACGACCAACTATATCATTGACTTTAGCTTCAATCCGACGAGAGATGCTGATATGCTCATGGAGATGAGCATTTTGCTGCTTGAAGAGCTCGAGAATAGCCGGATCACTCTATGGAGGAGGTATAGGGATAGGAGGATCAACTGGAGGAGGGTAATCATAATCATCATCCTCATGGATAGCAGGGGCTGGAATATTAGTAGGGATAAGAAATTCCCCATTGTCTCAAAGTTCTCCCCTTTCTAAAGCCTCATTCCAAGCCTTCTCAATAGGATTGTACCAATGCCCGTCACGGTCCATCTTGAACCCTATTAACCCAAGAGTGGTGGATTTAAGTTTGCTTCGAAGTCCTTGATCCTTTTTCACCTCTCTTCCAACTGATACCCCCATAGCATAAAAAATATAACTTAAAGGCATGGCATAAAAGAGGTGTTTATCTTCACTTCATTGGCAGTCAAGAATATGGTGAAACATAAGGAATGCAAGATCGAAATCTTTACCATTAAGAAAGCACCAAATGAGAAATGCCTCCATGTATGAGACATCCAAGTGGCCTCTGGATTTTGGAAGAATTGCATACATGATGATGTTGTAAATGACTCGGGCTTCCAAAGTGAGCTGTTTTGCAAGAACTTTTTGAGTATTGGTAATTCGTTTATTATAGCTCATTTGGCATACAGCTTCAAGCTCATTGAACCCCTCCCCTTGGTACCAGGTGAATGTCCAGAAATATTTGATGGAACACTTAGGTAAGTTAAGGATTGTGCGAAGAGTAGGGATATCTAGGGTGAAGGACGTACCCCCAACAAAAGACTCCATTTTCAGAGAGTGTGGAATTCTTTCAAGATGTGTATAAAAGAGATGAACTAAGCGAGGGTAGAATAGGACATCTATAAATACAAATTTTCCCAACCCTATAGCATCAAATATGTAATGACCCAGTCATTTTCCTTCTTTTCTTTTTTTGGTAATTTCTTTTTTCGTCTTTTTCCCTATTTCGTCTTTTTCTCGTTTATCATTTTTACTTGTAAAACCTCACTTTTTGTGCTTGGATTTGATTCCGGCTTTGCATGCATCCATGATATTTAATTTTCATGATATCTACATTTTAACTTTTGTAGAAAAGCATGCTAAATGTTTACTTTTCTTATAAAGGGCATAGATGCATAACTTCTTAGAAATATTCTTGACTTTTGAGGTTTTAGTGTAATTAAATAAAGTAATTATTTTTCATCTTAGGGACCATTTTGTAATTTAATTTAGAAGATATTTTTAAAAATGACCTTTTTGCAATTTCTGAAAAATATGACAAGTGTCACATTTTTATGGTGCCACTTGTTGACATTGTGGTAGAACCACTGGGGAGCTGAATCTTGTGACATGTGAAGGGTGGAGATTCACCCACTTGTTAGCCTAGGATAGGTGCACTTGCTGGCTTGGATGGTTGACAAGTATAGGTGTAGGATTAAGCTTAGGAAAGAGCCATAGATTTGTGACAAGTGTAGGCTCATAATTTAGTCTTACATTGTGTGTGTGTGAGAGGTAGTGTAAGAGCACCTAGTGAATGGAGGATTTCTAGATCCTCCACTCACCATTTTTCACTTTATCTTTTTCATTCATCGCTTTTCTCTCAAGAACCCTAACCTAGCCACCATTGAAGACAAAACTTGGTTTAAGGCTTTGACTTCATTTTTGACCTCCTTCCACTCACCTAAGATCCTTGAGCTTTGAATACAAAAGCCTTGCCTCATCTTCCTCTTCATAACCCTAGAAGGAAAACTTGAAATTCATTTGCTTCCCTTGGATTCAAGAGGAACAATCCTCTTGTGAAGTAGGGGGTGTTCTAGTTTACTATTTAAGTCAATTATTGTTTTTATAATGATGTATAAGTCGTATGCATGATCGTATTAAATTGAGAAACTAATGATTAATGGTAGCTTGCATATAACTCATTTTAGACTTGATATATGGCATAGCCATGACTTGATCTGTGTTGTATATTAAATTGGCATGATTTAAATGAGCTTTTAAATCTTAAGACTTAAGTAATTTAAATTGATTTTAATTCTACTTATTTGCACCATACTTGTATTCCAATTTAGATTTGATATATGGCATGGCCATAACTTACTTCTTATTAAATATTAAATTGGAATCATTTGAACAAGTCTTAAAATCTAGAGAAATTAACTAGTTAGTCTACTTAATTTCTATTTTATTGATCTAATGATTTAGTCATGTAATTCATGGAGCTTTATTGTGTTTTGTCACATATCATGATTTGTTGCTCAACTTGTTAATTTTGGAAACTTGGGATATTATCAAGAACATGACTTGGTTAGGAATTGGTTCTAATATGGGAGATAAAGAGCTTTTTACACTATAGGGGAAGCTACCCATGGGTTAATAGCCCTAAAGTGATCATAAGAGTACGATTTTAATCCGGACAATATCCAAGTATCCACATTGGTTTGATTTTGCACTTTAATTTCCAAGTTGATAAATTTGTGAAATTGCATCTCATTGTGCTATATTGAAAGTTCCAATGTCACTTTAATAGCATGGATTAAATTGTATTGAATTGCAAACTTTGTGTAAAGATAAGCCTATGCATAGTCATTCCCTACGACTAAACTTGTTTACTCACCCCAAAGTTACCGGGTGTTTTTCAGGTAAAGAAGCATTAATGTGGGATGCACAACAATCTTAGGCTTGCTTGACTACTTGGAGTATTTTTGTTATGTTACAATATGCACTTGTTAACATATCATACTCCATTTTGGTCCATTTTGACAAAACATGTATTTAATGTTCAAACTATATAATGTGTACTTAAGTGCACCTTTTGACACTCTTTGGATGTATATGTAATAAGGCCAAGGGCCAGGACATTTACATGACATGTATGCTAGTTTAACTTCATAGTTTGTTTGTGGAGTATATAGGATTTCAGGTGTTGAAGGGTCATATTTTGCATATGACATGCCATAAGGCCGTAGGCCATTGTAACACATCTACTACATTATTTTACGTTTACGTGCATGCTCACATCCCACAAAACTCTTAAGTTTTGGCTTTTGAACCATTTATGGATAAATTATGAATTTTTATAAAAAAAATTCATGCATTGGAGTATGTTTTAAGTTCTCTTTTATTTTAGCATGTTATGGATGCTCTTTTGAGATTAGGGAATGTTTTTAAGCGTGTTCAGATCATATGGGATGCATGCACCACCTTAGAATTGGACCAAGGACCTTTTCCTAACATTTCAGCACCTTTACGAGTCGTTTCGGTCGACCGATGGCTTTTGGGAATTCCATTGCACAGTAAAACATCCATTCCAGTAGCCATTTTCACTATTTAAGGCTATTTCAGTCGACCGATGCCTTATTTTGGTCTACTAAAATGAGCTCCTGTCAAAAACATGTTTTTAGTAAAGTTTCTAGTCATTTTGGTTGGCCAAAACTCCATTTCGGTCGACCTAAATAGCTTGCATTCACACAGCCCATCTGTTATGTTTCAGCACTGATGTTCTAACTTCAAATGGTCATAACTCTTTCATTTCTAATCCAAATAGGGTTATTATTGAGCCTAAACTCAAGGATTTTGAGTCAGCTTTCAAATGGTACCAATTCCATTCTAAGAATCAAATCACAGTGGGAGTTATTCATGTTTTAGTGAGATAGTATCAGTTTTTGCTTAAACCGAAAAAGGGTGTTTTGTGGGATTCTTGTACAAAGTTCTTAGAACCTCTTGGAATGTTGTGAAATGATTAGTTTAGGTTTTATAGATGTCATTTGACTTGCTTGGAGTCAAATTTATCCTCTTGATTATAAATTGACCATTTTTCCCTTAATTAACGAATTTTGTCCGTTTTGACTCCTTTTTCTTCCTTTCGCTTTCTTTAAGTTTTGTGACTCATGGAAGGTCACACCGGTGTCCTAGGGATGATTTATATCTCTAGATGCCTTGGTCCATCTTTTGCTTCCACATTTCAGATCCGTTACCTAATCAACTTTCGGGTCATCACTGACGCACCGGGTTAAAAAACTCGGGTCATGACAAGTGGTATTAGAGCTCCTTGGTTCGAAAACCTTAGGATGACGAGTTTTAGGTGCATATCATGCTTTCGTTGATTTGCTTTTATGCTTGGTTTGATAACATGCCTATGTGCTTACATGTTTAAGTACCTAAAAGTTTTCAGTATCTATTTTAGCATGTTATATATGCTTATTTGCTTTAGCATGACCGTATGTTACATACATTGACATGCTTCTTGCTTCATACATTTATAGAGTGAGTTGCATTCGGTCATAATAACTTGTGTTATTGCTGACCTCTTTCTTTTTGTGTGTTTAGCATCATGGTTGTCACGCGTAGAGAGTCTTCACGTTAGGGCATTGAGGAGCAGGTAGATGACACCGAGTTTATGAGGGGTCCGGGAAGGCCTAGGATTCCAGTCTGTGGTATGGGTCCTAATCCATTATGAGCGCCGACTTATAAGGAGCAGATCGCACAGGGAGTGGCTCATGGGATATCAGAGTCCATTAAGCAGATGTTTCATCAGCATATTGCAGGAATGCAGATTCTGGTACCGGTACTAGCACCGGCACCAATTGCTAATAAGGTATTGGACTACTTCAAGGGTTAAGATTGACCAATTTGCAGGGAGTATGGATCTGCTTGCTTCAAAGGCATGGTTTGATCTCATGGTACGCAAGCTCGATAGAATGGCAGTACCTACAGACCGATTGAGGATCTCCTTGACAGCCTCTATGTTCATAGGAGATGCCGATATTTGGTGGAGGTCTATGACCAATATCCACAATGTGGAGGTGATGACTTGGGAGGAGTTTAGGACGTTATTCTTTGACCGCTTCTTTTCGAGGGCTATGAGGCAGGACATGACAGTGTAGTTCATAGGTCTCTATCAAGGCAGGATGAGTGTCATTGAGTATGAGACACGCTTCACTTCTCTTTCTCGTTATGCACCGGAGATGGTAGACACCGATGAGCTTAGAGCAAAAAAGTTTCAGGATAGGTTACATCTTGATATTAGGCCATGGATTTCAGTGTTGGATTTAAGCACCTACGGAGAGGTGGTCCAGAGGGCTATGATGGTTGAGGCAGAGGATCGAGACCAGCACAGGATTAAGGGTTCGTATAAGCAGCCGCGTGGAGAGGCTCCATCAGTATTTGTTAGGGGTCAGTGGAAGAAGGCTAAGGCCAGGAACAATTCACGCATTCAGGGACAGTCACAGCAGACTCGGTCTACATCTGTAGTTCCAGTATCTTCGGGGTCAGCCCGAGGAGTGATTTGTCACCACTGTCAGCAGCCGGGGCATATCAAGCCTTACTGCCCACAGCTTCAGCCACAAGCCAGTTAGTCACAGGCTAGTAAGCCTACAGCTTCGACGAAGAGGTTTCAGGGGACTTGCAACTACTGCAAGCAACCTGGTCACATGAGGAAGGATTGCCCTCATCCACGGAGTAGGGCACAGGGTGGCGCAGGTTCCCAGGCTAGCACAGTCAATAGTTGTACAGTCAGGTTTCAAGGTGCCTCAAGCACCACAGCCAGTTGCACCAATTAGTTCGTATCCGGGTAGAGGTTCTACGCCTGCTACTTTCGGACATCAGTCAGCTCAGCAGGGCAATTCACAGCAGTCTGGGGCTCAGGGATGAGCTTACGCATTGCCACAGGCCGATACCTCAGAAGGGACTTCTACAATTCAAGGTATCTTTCTAGTTTTCAGTTCTTGGGCTAGAGTTCTTGTTGACACAGGTGCACCACATTCATTCATATCTGCTTTATTTGCACATTCATTGGGTCTGGAGGTCACACTCCGGGACCGTTTTCTCTGTGTTGACACGCCAGTTGGGGGTTCAGTATCTTTAGATCGTGTTTGTCGGGGTTGTGCTATCGAGATTGCAAAACGGACTTTAGAGTTTAATTTCATTGTCCTTGACATGACGGGCTTTGACATCATTCTTGGGATGGAGTGGTTATCTTTCTTTCGGGCTACGATCGATTACTTCTATGGGAGGGTGTCCATTTGCACTCCTAATGGAGATTGTTTTCACTTCGTGGGAGATCGGAGCAATTCCCACCCGGTGATTGTTTTCAGTATCAGTGATTGGAGTCGCCACAGGTCCTACTTGGCTAGCCTATTAGTTGATGAGGATAGCAGTTGGGGCTGTGTTTTTTTGGTAGTTGTTGTAGAGTTTTTGGATGTCTTTTCGGAGGAGTTGACGGAGCTTCCTCCTCTTCGGGAGGTTATCTTTGCCATCAACGTCATTCCCGGTATTACGCTGATCTCTGTGGCACCATACCATATGGCACCAGCAAAGTTGTATAAGCTGAAAGCTCAATTGGATGATTTAAAAGCTAAAGGCTTTATTCGTCCTAGTGTTTCACCATGGGGAGCACCGGTTCTTTTTGCGAAGAAAAAGGATGGGTCTTTGAGACTTTGCATTGATTATCTCAAGCTAAACCATGTTACGATCAAGAACAGGTATCCCTTACCTAGGATTGATGATTTGTTTGATTAGTTGAAGGGAGCCACTTGTTTTTCGAAGATTGATTTAAGATCGGGTTACTATCAGTTGAGGGTTAAGGATGATGATATATCCAAGACCGTTTTCTATACACGATATGGCCATTATGAATTTCTGGTGATGCCATTTGGTTTGACCAATGCTCCAGCAGCTTTCATGGATTTGATGAACCGTGTATTCAGTGACTATCTTGATAGATTCATGGTGGTGTTCATTGATGACATTCTTGTGTACTCAACTTCGGTGGAGGAACATAAGTATCATTTGAGGACAGTGTTATAGATCCTTAGGGATAATTAGTTGTATGCAAAGTTTGAGAAATGCGAATTTTGGCTGCCAAAAGTGAAGTTCCTTAGACATATGGTATCAAGGGGCGGTGTTGCAGTGGATCTGTCAAAGATTGAGTCTGTGATGGATTGGGAGCGTCCGAAGACAGTGTTTGAGATTCAGAGTTTTCTTGGCCTGGCTGGTTACTACTGGAGATTTGTTTGGGATTTCTCTCGTTTAGCGGCACCTATGACTCGACTTACCCGCAAGGGGGTTAAGTTCGTATGGAACGAGGCATGTGAGTTTGCTTTTTAGGAGTTGAAGGTCAGGTTGACATCTGTTCTAGTTTTGATCATTCCTGAACGTGGTTTGGGTTATGTAATCTTTTGTGATGCTTCGCGGGAAGGTTTGGGTTGCGTCTTGATGCAGACAAAACGGGTGGTTGCTTATGGGTCTCGACAGTTGAAGACTCATGAGTTGAACTATCCGACACATGATTTGAAGCTGGCAGCAGTTATCTTTGCCCTGAAAGGGTAGAGACACTATTTGTACGAGGAAAAGTTTGAGGTTTCCTCCGATCATAGGAGTCTCAAGTATCTGTTCTCTCAGAAAGATCTGAACTTGAGGTAGTGCAGATGGGTCAAGTTCATGGAAAACTATGACTTTGAGTTGCAATACCATCTGGGAAAGGCCAATGTGGTAGTCGATGCATTGAGTATGACGTCACGGGGGACTCTTGCTAGCATTTCCATTCACAGATGGAAGATATTAGAAAAGTTTACAGATCTTGGTTTACAGTCTTATGAGGATGTTTCACCGGCTATTTTAGTTAGCCTTGTGGCTTAACCGGCTCTAGTTAGTAGAGTTATTGAGGCACAGTTGGAGGATGGTGAGATGAAGGCCATCCATGTTCGGATTTCAGGGGGCGAGAATATAGAGGGTTGGACCTTACATTCAGAAAGTGGTCTCAGGTACAAGGGGATGATGTTTGTTCCTTTGCCTTGTCGTAAAGACGTTCTTTGGGATTTTCACCACTCTCAGCTCGTAGTTCATCCTGGTGGTACAAAGATGTATCACAATCTGCGGCGACAGTTTTGGTGGTAGGGCATGGAATGGGATGTTTCATAATTTGTGGCTCGATGCCTTACTTGTCAACAAGTGAAGGCAAAGCATCAGCAACCAGCAGGATTGTTGCAACCATTACCAGTAGCTGAGTGGAAATGGGAGCATATCACTATGGATATCGTAACGGGACTTCCGAGGTCTCAGGTAGGGAATGATGTTGTTTGGGTCATAGTTGACAAGTTGACTAAGACGACTCACTTCTTGCCCATGGTAGTGACAGACAATGCAGAGAAACTAAGTGGACTGTATGTGAGGCAGATCGTCAGGCTTCATTGGGTTTCAGTATCCATTGTTTCGGATAGGGCTCCGCAGTTCACGTCTCACTTTTGGCAAAGTTTTTAGGAGGCTCTTGATGTGGGGTGGCGCTTCATTTTAGCACGACATTCCATCCTTAGACTGATGGTCAGTCGGAGTGCACCATTCAGATATTGGAGGATATGTTACGAGCTTGCATCTTGGATTTTGGGGGTAGTTTGGAGGACTACTTGCCTTTGGTTAAGTTTGCCTACAATAATAGTTACCAGACCATTATTGACATTGCACCTTTTGAGGTATTATATGGCAGACCTTGCAGATCTCTAGTTTATTAGACCGAGGTCGGTGATACCGTTGCCTTGGGTCCCTACATTGTCATTGAGACTACAGAGAAAATTAAGTTAATTTGGCAACGGTTGGCTACCGCACAGAGCAGACAGAAGAGTTACGTTGACAGGAGGAGACGATCCTTATCTTTTGAGGTTGGGGACTATGTCTTTCTTAAGATTTCTCCGCATAAGGGACTTCTGAGATTTCAACAGATGGGCAAGTTGTCTCCTAGGTTCATTAGACCATTTGAGATATTGGAGCGCGTCGGTGAAGTTGCTTATCGTTTGGCATTGCCACCAGACCTGGATAGGGTTCACGACGTCTTTTATGTTTCTATGCTGAGGAAGTACGAGCCGGATCCATCACATGTTTTACGATGGATGAATGTTGTTGTTGATAAGGACGTGACCTACGAGGAAGGTCCAGTCCAGATTCTTGATTCACGGGAGTAGGTCTTGCGGACCAAGACCATTCCATTGGTTAAGGTTTTATGGAGACATCATAGCATTGAGAAGGCTACCTGGGAGCTCGAGCAAGAGGTTCGCTCCAGGTATCCCCATCTATTCTCTCTTTCAAATACGATTCGATTTTTGGGGATGAAATCCTTTTAAGGAGGGTAGGTTGTAATGACCCGGTCATTTTCCTTCTTTTCTTTTTTTAGTAATTTCTTTTTCCGTCTTTTTCCCTATTTCATCTTTTTTTCGTTTATTATTTTTCCTTGTAAAACCTCAGTTTTTGTGCTTGGACTTGATTCTGGCTTTGCATGCATCCATGATAGTTAATTTTCATGATATCTATATTTTTACTTTTGTAGAAAAGCATGCTAGATGTTTACTTTTCGTGTAAAAGGCATGGATGCATAACTTCTTGAAAATATTCTTGACTTTTGGGGTTTTAGTGTAATTAAATAAAGTAATTATTTTTCATCTTAGGGACCATTTTTCAATTTAATTTGGAAGATATTTTTAAAAAGGACCTTTTTGTAATTTCTGAAAAATATAACAAGTGTCACATTCCTATGATGCCACTTGTTGACATCGTGGTGGAACCACTTGGGAGCTTAATCTTGTGACATGTGGAGGGTGGAGATTCACACACTTGTTGGCCTAGGATAGGTGCACTTGTTGGCTTGGATAGTTAACAAGTGTAAGTGTGGAATTAAGCCTAGGAAAGAGTCATGGATTTGTGACAAATGTGGGCTCACAATTTAGTCTTACATTGTGTGTGAGAGAGGTAGTGTAAGAGCACCTAGTGAGTGGAGGATTTCTAGATCCTCCACTCACTATTTTTCATTTTATCTTTTTCATTCATCTCTTTCCTCTCAAGAACCCTAACCTAACCACCATTGAAGACAAAGCTTGGTTTAAGGCTTTGACTTCATTTTTGACCTTTTTCCACTCACCTTAGATTCTTAAGCTTGGAATACAAAAGCCTTCCCATTTTCCTCTTTATAACCCTAGAAGGAAAACTTGAAATTTCCTTCCTTCCATTGGATTCAAGAGGAACAATCCTCTTGTGAGGTAGGGGGTGTTCTAGTTTATTCTTCAAGTCAATTATTGTTTTTATAATGATGTATAAGTCGTATGCATGATCGTATTAAATTAAGAAACTAATGATTAATGGTAGCTTGCATATAACTCATTTTAGACTTGATATATGGCATGGCCATGACTTGATCTGTGTTGTATATTGAATTGGCATGATTTAAATGAACTTTTAAATCTAGAGACTTGAGTAATTTAAATTGATTTTGTCGTGACCTGAGTTTTTCAACCCGGTGCGTCAGTGATGACCCGAAAGTTGATCCAATAACGGGTCTAAAATGCGGAAGTAAAAGATGAAACCAAAGTTTATAGAGATAAAAATCATCCCCAAGACACCAATGTGACCTTCCATGAAGTCACGGAACTCAAAGAAAGTAAAAACGGAAACAAATGTCAAAACGGGCAAAATCTATTAACCAAGGGGCAAAATGGTTATTGACAAACAAAAGGAGGAACTTGACTCTAAATAAGTAAAACATGGTGAGTACAACCTAATCTAATCATTTCACAACATTCTAAGAAGTTCTAGGAACTTTGGACAAGAATCCCACGAAATGCCCATCCCCGGTTTAAGCAAAAACCGACACTACCTCACTAAAATATGAATAAATCCCACTTTGATTTGAATCTAAGAATGGAATTGGTAACATTAGAAAGTTGACTCAAAATACATGAATTTAGGCTCAAGAATCACCCCATTTGGATTAGAAATGAAGGAGATATAACCATTTGAAATTAGAACATCAGTGCTGGAACACAACAAAGGAGCTGGGCATGTACAAGCTATTTTGGTCGACCGAAATAGAGTTCGGTCGATTGAAACTCATAGAGAGTTACTGGAATTTTGATTTTTGAAGTGATTTTGGTTTGATAGACTGATTTGGGCCATCAGTTGACCGAATAGGAGTTTCGGTCGACCGAAACTCCTCGAAAAGCTGCTAAATGACCTGTTATGAGTGTGAAAAGTTGAGGCTTCACCCAAGCCTCAAACCCCAACATGAAATTGAACTAAAAACATGATTTTAAGCTATACAAGCATGCTTGCAAGTGTACTTTATACATTGAAACATGTTACAATGGCCCATAGCCTTATTACAGAACATTTACAAAATTTGACATGCCAAATCTCCAAAGTTGGTAAAAATACATATTCAAATAGAATATGGTGCCTAATGAGGACAAGTACAAAATTAAACATACTTGGCCCTTGGCCTCTTGTCATACATATCAAATACATAGCAAAGAGTATGCTTATGTACACTTTACATGTTTAGAATCAAATATACACATTTTGACACATAAGGCTACAAATGGCTTTTCAAGCCAACCTTTATAAGAATGGAAGTTTTCAAGTCCACAAATCATCCAAGCATAATGTGAATTCCAACCTTGATCCCTGTATCTGAAATATACCCCAGTAACTTTAGGGTAAGCAATATAAAGCTACTCGTAGGAAATGAGCATGCATCGACTTAGCATTTTATAATTATATCACCTTAAGGTGAAACATGTTAAAGGGCTCATGCCACCTAATGTCTATGTCAATGATGAGACTCAGGGAGTATCCTAAGCTACCCTAGATCATCTCTAGCATAAATCACATCATCCATGCAATTCAATCCACATAGAAGCATGCTATACAAAGCAACATGATATAGATTCTCAAAGGCATCAACTTGAAATCTAAAATACGAAAACAACTAAAGTGGGTCATGCCACCTAACGTTTATGTTCCAAATGAATCTATAGGATCATTCCTAAGCTACATTTAAACAATTTAAACATAATGTACTTAACAACATCAAGTTTACGATGATTCATCAAAGATCATAAAACATCAATGTACTTAACAACATTAAAAGCATATTATGATTCATTCAAAATCATAATGCATAGATGTACTTAACAACATCTAAATCGCCAATAGCCAAAACCACAAGTCACAATTAAATATGATTGTCAACTTAGAATTGAATGCAAAATCAGATAGTGAAAGACTTGGACATCATGTCTCGGACTAAACCAAGAACAAAATGGTTATTCCGGGCATTAACCTGCTTGAAAGACCACCCTAGTGTGCACTATAAAATAGGGAGAACTCATACCTCCCATACTAGAGCCAAACTCTAGCCATATCCCTTGTAACAAAAATGTCCCAAGACTCCAAAATAAATCAAATAAGTTCACAACTTATACATAATTTATATAATGCACAAAATCACCTTCCATGCATAAGTAGGTCAAAATCACACAATCCATGCCTTAGAGTTTAGATTCTAAAATGGCATATATAATGTCAATTACAAAGTGTGCAATTCATTACACAAGGCAACAATATATTCGATAAAGAAAACATATTCTCATGAATATAAATATAACAACAATGTTATCCACTGCTCAAAACACAACCAAATGAATACACAAAAGTCTAAATCCATGATTTATGCATAGAAACAACTTCTACAACAAAATTAAATCCATGGAGCAACAAGATATAATTTAATTAAATAAAAATAATTAAATTCTCTAGATTTCAAATCATTTCTAAATGGCCTCAATTTAATATATGTTAAAGGACATAGCATGGTTATTACATATATTCATTCAAAATTCTAATTAGACCAATGAAACCATAAAATAGATTTTAATTAATTCTCTTAATCAAAGTCTCTAGATTTTCAAACTCATCCAAATGCTCTCAAATTAAAGTATGTTAAAGAACATGCCACGACTTAATTTAAAAGCAAATCACAAGTTAATTTCATGCAAGGAACATCTATGATAATTAAACTTTCACAAAAGATAATTATTAAATAAAAAGTGCAATTCTTGTTCAAATAATTCTTATTTAATATATGTTAACTAACATATCAAAGCATGATTTATCATCATGCCACATTTCAATTCTAAGCTATATACATCATTGTAAATTAAATCTCATGCAAAAAAATAAATATTACTAATATTCTAGACTTGACACAAGGCATGCAAACAAGTTGTATAATCATGAAAAACACTCAATACAACACATACAAAATCTTAAAACATCCCCTACCTCCATTTGAGATGAAATCTGAAATCCCCACCGTAATGAAAGTGCTCCGAATCCGACGAAACTTCGGGGTTTTGTCGGGGACAACACGGCGAACAAGAATCCCAAGGAAGCCCCATCAAAATCACAACTTGACTTCAAACCCGAACTCAAGAAATGGCCAAAAATAGATTATAAAAAGGAGGAAAGGTAGAGCACGACAAGGCGAACAATAAACGTTAAGGCCGAAGACTTTTCACCAAGGAAAAGTGGTTCAAAGGAAAAGCGAGAAGGTGGCAGCCCCATGGTCTTCCATGGCTACCGGCCAAGAGAGGAAGAAGAAGAGAAAATTTGATTTTTCTTCTTTAAGTCCCCTATTTATAGAAAAACCCTAAAAGTATCCAGAACGGGCCTCGCCGGGTCCAGAAAAGTGGAATTTGAGCAGACGCGCGTAAACAGAAAAAATTCGTGAACGAAAAAGAACTAAAATGAGAAAAGATGAAAAATGGAAGAAACGGCGTTGAAAACTGATTCCCGAGCAGAGAGTTATGCGCCAAAAAAGTTTGGCGGCAACCGGGGTCAGAAACCTCGAAACTAGAGAAAAACAACCAGAAGGATATTCTAAGAGTACGCAACTCAATGAAAAGTGAAAATGAATCCCGTATAAGGATTCAGGCTCAAAATGAGGCATTTAGTAATAACTTTCATTAATTGCATAATGGCCCCTCCAAAAAGTGAAAACTGCAAAACTGTCCTAGAATGAAAATATCTTCCAAAAGATATTTTCTTAGAGACCCCTGAAATAAAATATCTTCAAAAGATATTTATGAAAAATACCCCAAGAAAAGAATAAGTTTCTGAAAAATTGTGCATCTATGCCCCTATGGACACCAGGAGCAACCAGAGTACTTTACTGCAAAAGTAAAGATACTTATTTCATGGAAACCACTTAGAACGAAGATACGTGGAGTCAAAAACCAACTCTGAACATGAAAAGTGAGGTTATGCCAACAAAGTGACAAACGGAGAAAAGACAAAGTAGGGAAAATGACGAAATAGGGAATAGTGTTAAAACATGAAAATATGGAATTGACGCGGTCCTCACAAGAAGTTGTCAATCCTAGGAAAAGAGTCTCGGAAACCATTCCAGAGCACTCAAAACGACACTATGAAACGAGAAACCGAACTCAGAAAGGAAAAGATCAACAGAAAAAAAATATCCGTGAAAATTTGAGAGAAAGAAAAGGAAGGAAATGACCGAGTCATTATAGATTTTAATTCTACTTATTTGCACCATACTTGTCTTCCAATTTAGACTTGATATATGGCATGGCCATAACTTACTTCTTGTTATATATTAAATTGGAATCATTTGAACAACTTTTGAAATCTAAAGAAAGTAACTAGTTAGTCTACTTAATTTATATTTTATTAATCTAATGATTTAGTCATGTAATTCATAGAGCTTTATTATGTTTTGTCACATATCATAATTTGTTGCTCAACTTGTTGATTTTGGAAACTTGGGATATTATCAAGAACATAACTCAGCTAAGACTTGGTTCTAGTACGGGGAGATAGAGAGCTCCTTACACTATAGTGCACACTAGGGGAAGGTACCCACGGGTTAATCCGGACAATATCCAAGTATCCACATTGGTTTGATTTTGCACTTTAATTTCCAAGTTAATAACTTTGTGAAATTGCATCTCATTGTGCTATATTGAAAGTTCCAATGTCACTTTAATAGCATGGATTAAATTGTATTGATTGCAAACTTTGTCTAAACATAAACCTATGCATGCTCATTCCCTACGAGTAAACTTGTTTACTCACCCCAAAGTTACCGGGTGCTTTTCAGGTAAAGAAGCATTAATGTGGGATGCACAACAATCTTAGACTTGCTTGACTTCTTGGAGTATTTTTTTTATGTTACAATATGCACTTGTTAGCAAATTATGCTCCATTTTGGTCTATTTTGACAAAACATGTATTTAATGTTCAAACTATGTAATGTACACTTAAGTGCACCTTTTGATACTCTTTGGATGTATATGTAATAAGGCCAAGGGCCAAGGACACTTACATGACATGTATACTAGTTTAACTTCATAGTTTGTTTGTGGAGTATATAGGATTTCAAGGGTTGAAGGGTCATATTTTGCATATGACATGCCATGAGGCCGTAGGCCATTATAATGCTTCTACTACATCATTTTATGTTTGCGTGCATGCTCACATCTCACAAAACTCTTAAGTTTTGACTTTTGAATCATTTATGGATAAATTATGAATTTTTATAAAAAAATTCATGCATTGGAGTATGTTTTATGTTCCCTTTTATTTTAGCATGTTATGGATGTTCTTTTAAGATTAGGGAATGTTTTTAAACGTGTTCGGATCATATGGGATGTATGTTTCACCTTAGAATTGGACCTTTTCCTAACATTTCAGCACCTTTGCGAGTCATTTCGGAAGACCAAAATACCATTTCGGTCAACCGATGGCTTTTGGGAATTCCATTGCACAGTAAAACATCCATTCCAGTAGCCATTTTCACTATTGAGGGCTATTTCGGTCAACCAATGCCTTATTTCAGTCTACCGAAATGAGCTCCCTTCAAAAAATGTTTTCAGTAAAGTTTCTGGTCGTTTCGGTCGACCTAAATAGCTTGTATTCACACAGCCCTTCTATTATGTTTCAGCATTGATGTTCCAACTTCAAATGGTCATAACTCCTTCATTCCTAACCCAAATGGAGTGATTATTGAGCCAAAACTCAAGAATTTTGAGTCAAATTTCCAATGGTACCAATTGCATTCTCAGATTAAAATCATAGTGGGAGTTATTCATGTTTTAGTGAGATAGTATCAGTTTTTGCTTAAACCGGGAAAGGGTGTTTTGTATGATTTTTTGTCCAAAGTTCTTAGAACCTCTTGAAATGTTATGAAATGATTAGTTTAGGTTGTATAGACCTCATTTGACTTGCTTGGAGTCAAATTTCTCCTCTTGATTATAAATTGACCATTTTGCCCTTGATTGACGAATCTTGTCTGTTTTGACTCCTTTTTCCTCCTTTCACTTTCTTTAAGTTTCGTGACTCATGGAAGGTCACATTGGTGTCCTAGAGATGATTTATATCTCTCAAGGCCTTGGTCTATCTTTTGTTTCTGCATTTCGGATCCGGGTCAACTTTCGAGTCATCACTGACGCACAGGGTTAAAAAACTCAGGTCACGACAAAATAGGTCATAAGTATTGAGATGAAGGGCCTCACATTTAGATTTTGACAAGACTTTCCCAAAGGCAACTTTCCTATAAAGGAACTTAGTGTCATAAAGATTTTTTATGGCTGGGTTTTTGAAAAGAGTTAGGTTTGAAACGGGCAGGGACTCGATGTTGCTAGCTTCAGCTTGCTCAATGTGACTAGTTTTCTTCCATTTGCTTTGAGAGCGAGTGGGGTTTCTCCTAGGCTAAGAGGATAACATGATTTGGTGAGGTTTTGTAAAATTCCTTTTGACAGAAAACCAATCGAAAATCCCAAACACAAATCAATTTTGACAGAAATCCCACACCAATTTGATCTGAAAATGATCTGAATTCCCAAATGTATTTTGATAAAGAACCAACAAGAAAATATAGTCCACACAGAGATTTTTAGAAAGGTTTGAATGAGTGCATTAATGAAAACCTTAATTTCATTTGAATATTGAAAAAGCCTTAATTTTGGTGCAGCAAAATTCTAGGGTTTGACAGGATGAAGCCATGGCAAGATGACACCTAATACAAACCCACAATATTTTGCATGAATCAAACCAAGGGATAAAACAATGAAATCAATAATTCATGCTTACAATCAGTTCGCACAGATTTGACACGATTAATCTAAGGTTTAGTAGATATGAGATTGTGGAAATAATAAACCCTGAGATTGACACAAAGGATGAGATTTAGAATTTCAGAAAGCCAACTCACAATATAAACTTAGAATTTGTACTTGACACATTCATGATGAGTTCACATATATATATAATGGATTATGAAAGTGAATGGATGATTAAGGAGAGATGTACTTACCAAGGAAGATGAATTTGATGATTTGATGAGATTGAGATTTAATGAATGGCTTGGGGAGAGAAGAGATGAGCCAGCGGCGAGGAAGAGAGAAAAACCTTGAAATGAAATGACTAAAGAGTGGCTTAAAACCCTAATTATAAAATCGTAGATCTAATTTTCGATTGCCTGACAAGACATCATCGGTCGGCCGAACCTATGACTTTCAGTCGGCTGATAAGTGATTTTCGGCCAGTTGAAGTGTCCTTTATCACAATCTTAACCACTAGAAAAGACATCCTTCTCATATGCCATTCCAAGCTCTCTTTTGATGAGGTAAAAAGTATCCTCTTGAAGTGGTTTGGTAAAAATATCCGTTAGTTGCTTATCGGTGCTTATAAAGATTAATTCAATGTTGCCCTTTGAAACATGATCTCTAATGAAGTGATATCGTATCTCAATGTGTTTCGTTCTTGAGTGAAAAATAGGGTTCTTTGAAATACAAATGGCACTCGTATTATCACATTTTATGGGAATGTGGTCAAATTTAAGTCCGAAGTCTTCAAGTTGTTGCTTAATGTAAAGCGTTTGGGCACAACTACTTCCGGCCACCACATATTCGGCTTCCGTCGTTGACAAAGCCTCGGAATTTTGCTTTTTACAAGACCAATATACTAGTGATTGAACGAGGAAGTGACAAGTGCCACTAGTACTTTTTCTATCAACCCTACATCCGGCAAAGTCAGCATCCGAATAGTTAACAAGATTGAAAGTAGTATTTCTAGGAAACCAAAAACCCAAATTTATTATACCACATAAGTAGCGAAAAATACGTTTAACGGCACATAAATGAGATTCTTTAGGACAAGATTGAAATCTAGCACATATGCATACACTAAAAATTATGTCCAGTCTACTTGTGGTTAAATATAAAAGATTACCAATCATGCCTCTATACTTCTTGATATCTACATGTTTGCTTTTCTCATCTTTATCAAGTTTCAAAGATAAACTCATGGGAGTTTTGGCATGTTTGACTTCCTCCAAGCCAAATTTCTTTAGCAAATCTTTAATATACTTAGATTGACAAATGAAAATGCCATCAAGTGCTTGTTAATTTGCAATCCTAGAAAGAAGGCAAGTTCACCCATCATGCTCATTTCAAACTCATTTTGCATGCACGAAGCGAACTTTTCACAAAGCACACTATTAGATGATCCGAAAATGATATCATCGATGTATATTTGAATAATCAATAGGTTTCCATCAATGGTTTTAGTAAAAAGAGTGTTGTCAATTTTTCCTTTAATAAAACCATTTTTAAGAAGAAATCCACTTAGTCTTTCATACCAAGCTCTTGGAGCTTGTTTTAAACCATACAATGCTTTTGAAATTTTGTAAACATCGTTGGGACTATCATAACTTTCAAATCCCGGTGATTGTTCTACATGCACTTCTTCCTTAATGAAACCATTTAAGAAGGCACTCTTTACATCAATTTGATATAACTTAAAGTTTTTATGGGATGCAAAGGCAAGGAGCATTCTAATGGCTTCAAGCCTAGCTATGGGAGCAAAGGTTTCATCATAGTCAATTCCCTCTTCTTGATTATACCCTTGAGCAACAAGCCTAGCTTTGTTTCTTACAATTGTTCCCGATTCATCCTTTTTGTTCCTAAATACCCATTTTGTTCCAATGATAGTCTTATCTTTAGGTCTAGGAACCAATTCCCAAACTTTATTTCTTTCAAATTAGTTAAGTTCTTATTGCATGGCCAAGATCCAAAACTCATCATTTTTGGCTTCATAAATATTTTTTGGTTCAAGTTGGGAAACAAAAGCCACATAATTGCATATATCATTAATTTCAGATCTAGTACTTACTCCTTTGAATAGATCACCAATAATTTGATTTATTGGTTGATTAGGCACTTACTTCCAATCCTTAGGAAGTGTGTCTTTAAGAGGATGACTTTCTTTTGGATTACCTTTGGGAAGATCTTCAAGAGATGAATTGTATGGATCATGATTCTCAAAATTCTTTTCAATCTCAATTACATCCTCATTATTATCCAATGAACATGTAGGAGGGGGCAATTGTGACTCATCAAATACAATATGTATGGATTCCATAACAACAAGTGTTTTTTTGTTGAACACTCTAAAAGCTTTGCTACGAGAAGAATATCCTAGGAAAATTCTTTCATCCGATTTAGGTTTAAATTTCTCTAGAATATCTTTATCATTTAATATAAAGCATTTACATTCAAAAACTTTAAAATAACCAATGTTAGGCTTTCTTTTGCTCCAAAGTTCATAAAGGGTTTTATTGAGAAATTTTCTAATGATGACTCTATTTATGACATAGCATGAGGTACTAATGGCTTTGGCCTATAGAGATCTAGGAGACTTATGTTCATTCAACATAGTCCTAGCCATTTCTTGGAGTGACCTATTTTTCCTTTCAACAACTCCATTTTGTTGAGGAGTTCTAGGAGCCGAAAGATTATGATTATATCCATTTTCATCGTAAAATCTTTCAACGTCTTGGTTTTCAAATTCTCTACCTCTATCACTTCTAATGATTTTAATCTTACACTCCTTTTCGTTCTCAACTCTTTTACAAAAATTAGAGAAAATTGTATAAGTCTCATTTTTGTGTGTAAGGAAAAATACCCAAGTGTATCTAGAGTAGTCATTAACTATGACAAAAGCATAGAGTTTTCCACCAAGACTAGCTACTATCTCTGGACCAAATAAGTCCATATGAATTAATTCAAGTGGTCTTATAGTCATTATATCCTTTTTTCTTTTGAATGATGACTTGATTTGCTTGACTATTTGGCATGCACTACAAGTTTTATCTTTTGAGAAGTTAGTCTTTGGGAGGCCTTTGACTAACTCATGCTTAGATAATTTTGAAATCAATTCCATGCTAGCATGACCTAATCTTCTATGTCACAATCAATTATTTTCATTTGAAGATACAAGGCACTTAACATCTTGATCATGCAATTCACATAAAAGTAAAGCATACACATTACCATTTCTAAGAGCATGAAACACTTCATTGTTATTCTTTTTAACAATGCATTTATCCGATTTAAATAACACATCATATCCTTATCACATAGTTGACTAATGCTAAGCAAGTTATGTTTTAAGCCTTTGACAAGTAACACATCATCAATAGATAGGGAAAAAGAGATACCAATGGATCCAATGCCAATGACCTTGCCTTCTGAGTTGTCTCCAAACGTGACGCTTCCTCCTTTGTGAGGCTTGATAGAGAGAAATTTTGAATGATCTCTCGTCATATGTCTTGAGCATCCACTATCAAGGAACCACTTGTCCTTGGATGATGATGAAGTCTTCAAGAAAACCTACAAAAGGAATTTAAGTAATCTTCTTTTGGTACCCACATTTTCTTAGGTCTATGAGAGTTAGGAAGAGGCATATATGTTCCTTCAATAGGCCAAATTTCTTTTGTCTTACATAGCCTAATGGGATAATGATTAATCTTACGTCCTACCCTTTTATAATAATTGCATTTTAGACTTTGAGAGGAATTTTTAACAAAGTATTCGTTCAAAGATTTTCTCTTTTTTATTAAACAAGAATCTTTGTTGTGAGGATCATATCCAAGCCCATCCTTAGCATAAGCACTTCTTTGCTTACCAAGCATAAGATTAAATTCTCTCTACCATTTGTGAACTTGGCTAAAGTCTCAATTTGATCCTCAATTATGACTTTCAAGGACTTATTTTCGGAGACTAAATCAATAGAGGCTAATTCTTTAGCTAACTCGCATTCTTTTTCCTTTTTCAATACTTCATTTTCAAGAAGATATTTTTCAAGCTTTTGAGAGATAATATATTTTTCTCTTGCCTAATTCGTCATGCATTTCTTTAAAAGTATCAAGCAAGTAATTATGAGCATCAACTAATTCATCATAAGTAGTTTCTAAATCGAATGAGTTATGGTTGGAGTTTACCTCATCTTCATCAACCATGAGGCAAAAATTGACCAATTCATTGAGTTCATCATCACTTCTAGATCCATTTGAATCATCATCCTCACATGTAGTACGCATGGCTTAGGCTTTCTTTTTTCGTTCCTTTTCATTTTTGTATGCATAACAATCCGATTTGAAGTGCCCCGGTTTTCCACAATGAAAACAAGTAGGTGCTTTTCTTTTTCCTTTCTTACTTGTGGAACCACTTCTTTTGAGATTGTTGCTCTTTTGGTACTTCTTCATTTGAAGGACTCTTCTCATGGTTTTGGTGATGAGTGCAATTTCTTCTTCTTCTTCATTATCAAGAGCTTTCTCAACTTTAACCTTTTTGGTGGTGGCTTAAAGGGCTAGATCTTTCTTGTGAGTTTCTTTGTTGTCATCTCCATCATTCATCTCTAGCTCATATGCCATCAAGGAACCAATGAACTCATCAATAAGAAGTGTGTTGAGTTTTTAGCTTCTTAAATAGCGGTCTTCTTAGCTTCCCAATTCTTAGGCAAAGACCTAAGAATTTTTCTCACATTTTCGGATGATGTATATGACTTTCCAAGAGCCTTCAAAGGATTGACAATGTTAGTAAAGCGAGAATACATTTCATTAATTGTTTCTTTGTTGTTTATGGTAACTAATTCATATTTATGGACAAGCATGTTCATTTTAGATTCCTTAACATGAATAGTGCCAACACATGTAATTTCAAGTTTATACTAAATCTTTTTGGCCGTTTCACAATTTGAAACTCTATTGAATTCGTCTTTACTTAGAGGACAATAGAGATTTGTGATAGCCATGACATTACATTGAACAAGCTTACGCTCATTTTGAGTCCACTCATCATCGGTTTTAGGAACTCTTTGACTATCAACAACGTGTTCGGTGGCTTTCCAAGCATCGATGTCTAAACCTCTTAGAAATGCTCTCATTTTGAATTTCCAATAGTTATAATAATTTCCATCAAACCAAGGAGGTCTATTGCTAGATTGACCTTATTGATGAAAATTGGCCATGATCGTTCTCTAAGATGATTAGATCTTTAATTAGAGATTAGGCTCTAATACCAATTATTAAACACTAATTGACTCTAGGGGGGTGAATAGAGTCAATGGCCAATTTTTCAAATTTGCAACTTCAACTAGAGATTAACAATTATGAAATAATCAATTAAAGTAGATCATAATTCAAAACATAAATGTAAGAAAGATAGGGATAAGAAATTGCAAACAATGACACGAAGATTTTAGCGAGGTTCAAAAACTCATACTCCTCGGCTCAAGATCCCTCTTGAGACTTCCCAATCCACTAGAGATTCTCCTTAATGGTGGAGAGCAAACCTTCACATAAAGCAAGCCCTTGTTTCTCTTTCTTGCTAGGAGAACACCCTTCTCCTAGGTATGTAAAATACAAGATTGAATCTCTCTCAAGATATATTTACAATTGTAAGCTTACAACTAGAGTAAGTATATGAATGGAATGAAGCTCAAATCTTTAAGATGATATGAGGGAATGAATGATCAAGTAATAGCCTTGAATACTCTAGAATGAAGCTCTTGAATATTCTTCAAATTGCTATCAATAGTAGTATGTTGTAACATAAGTTGCAGCTCTTATTTATAGAGAGAGGAGGTTAAAATATAGCTATTGGAGATAAGGTGTGAATAGTCCAAGTACGCAGGTAGTCGTTTGATTTGAAATTAACTATGTATCGGTCAGCTGATGGAGTATCATCGGTTAGCCAAAAGGCTTTTGTCAGCCGGCTAATCCCCAATCATCGGTCAGCCGAAACGATGGTTAAAAGTCACTACTCTCGGCTTCTCATGAAAGCTTCTTATCAATCGATTGATAAGTATTCTTCGGTTGGCTGATGTACATATAATTTTTGTAAAACCCTTATCGGTCGGCTGAACCTTCATGTTCGGTCGACCGAAACGTCTTTTGGCCAAACCAAACTCGTTGTTTTCTTTGTTAGCTGGCTGGCACATAATGGGCACATTCATCAGTCGGCTGATAGATCTTTGAATGTAAACCTCTATCCTTCTACTCTATTTCTAGGCTTTAAAAAATATATGGACAATATATGATGCCGTTCAAATCATGATCCTAGGATGTGTGAGCTTCATGACATTCATACATTACTTTAACATTTGAATCTATGGCACTCACCAAACCTATCTACCTCATTTGAATTGCCAGACTTGATTACTTTTCTTCTCCGTGTTTCACTTTTGAAGTTTGGTAGTGAATAACTCATTTTCTTTTGTCTTTGGAATGCATAGAATGTATTTTGCTTGGCTTTACCTTTCTTTGTTTTCCACTTCACTTAGACTTCAAATGACAAACCTGTTATATGTTCTCAAGGCAAATGTTAGTCCTTAGAACACAATTAATGTTTTATGATCGTCAAAATTAGTCTTGGGGTTAACATCATGCAATATCTACATAGTCAATAGATATATACACACACTAAAAACTCTCACTAAACTAAAGACAAACTCAACCGGATAGTGAGTATCTCATGCAAAGCACACACAAGGTGGTCATGAGTCCTCTTTCTACCAGAGCACATACATCTCTATATCCAGCTACCAATCTTAACCAGCAATATATGTCTCAATCCTAACCACTGATACGAGACCTCAAACTCGTATCATGGCATACCTAATAATATATATCTATCTAGCCACATCCTAACAATGGCACAACCACGTAAAACTATCGTAACCATATCCTGACAATGGCATAGGCACATAAAATATATTGTAATCATATCCCGATAATAACATAATAAAACAGTATAGTCATATCCTGACAATGGTATAAATAAACAAGAATCCAATTTAATAGCCAGTCCATCTATATTAATACAATACTAAAACCATATCTTGACAATGGTCCCTCATAACCATAGAGATAGATCACATATTAGATCATACAAACAGCCATGGACATGATTAAAATCACATTAATTTGTTAATGGAATAAGAAAGAAAATATCCTGATGTGGCTGTAAGGTTGTGTAAAATATACAATAATTTTACACCGTTGTGATGTGGTAGTATATCTTAATAGACTACTGAAGATAAAAAAAAAAATAAAAAATAAAAATAAAATAAAATTACACATTATATGTGACAGTGTAAATTTTACATAAAAAAATATTTTAATAGACTGCTGGAGATGCTCTAAGTTTTTTTTATAAATTAAAATGAGAAAGTGTGATAACTCGAAACTTGTTGATAATAAATAATAGGGTTAATTCCACCTACACCCCTTCTACGTTTCATAATTCCAGCTACCTCCCCTAAGGTTTGATCTGGGTAACAAATCGCCCCCTAACGCTAAAAAACTCACGATGTGTGGTGATGTCATCAAGAAAAAATTGATGCAAGGTCAATTTTGCCCTTTTAATGTTTAAAATGACATCTTTAACCTTAATAACCAACACAAATTTACAAAACTACCATTGACTTATAAAATCAAAAGGACAACAATACCCTTCCCTTGAATCATTCCCTTAAGCATATATATATATATATCATTGTCTTCCTCTCACATCGTCACTACTAGAGAAAAAAAAAACTTAGAAATAAGACCTGTGCCACATCTGCCTCCGGCAAAACCGGTTGCTCCAGATTGCTACCGAGCAGTAAACTCAACAACAATAATCAAGAGGATGGCCATCGCGAAGGCCCTCATCGACGCCGATCCAAGTATAGCCATCGTTACGTTTGTAAAGGTGAAGCTCTCAGTTGTTTCCATGGAGTTTCAGCGCCTCCCACTGATCTTTAATAACCACGTTGACTTGTGTTCTCTAAATGAATTTCATATTTAGCAAGCCCTGATGAAGTTTACTATTTAGATCAAGGTTTTGGACCTCTCTGATTTTTAATTTCTGTTTGGCTCACTGTACCTTCATTTTTGGCTCAATTTGTATATGAAACCTCCTTGGTTTGAATTGAAAAATCATGATTATTTGTTAGAATATGCAACAACTTTGATTTGAATGCCCAATGAATTTTTTTTTGTAACACCCAATCACATACACCCAAACACCACCTAATTTCCCAAAAATCCTTAAACTGCACACACACACACACACACTCTCTCTCTCTCTATGTATATATATACACACACAGACAAGCCCACTATCTCTCAATCTAAAACTCAGAATATACACACCATCTCTCTATCAAAAATTCAAAATATAATATATATATAGCATCTCTATGTGTCTGTCGCCACTCTCTGTATATGTGGGTATATATATATCTGTAGCCTCTCCCCCACTATATATTGGTGGTTGCCAATGGAAGAAAAATCTTATAGTCCCCACAAAAAATTACAGATTAACGTATAGAAAGAAATCGCAAAAAGAAAAAGAAAAAGAAATATATATATATATATATATATATATATAGATGATGGTGAGTGAGTATGGCGGATTTATAAATTATTTAACCTTTTTCTCTTTGTCTATCTAGACAAAAGATTAATTTTAGAGAGAGAAGATTGTTTATGGAGAGGCCATGAAGTCGGAGAAAACTAAGGAAATGGGTGTAAGGGAAGAAGATGAAGGACTGGAAGTCTGTAGAGAGAGAGATGGAAGAGGGTACTTTGTCCACCTGTGTGCATATAGAGACAAAATAAGAAAGAGAGAAGTAAGAATGGTATTTTTGCCTTTTTGATTCAGTTACAAATTTTTATAAATATCAATATATAATTTATGGGCAATATCGTAAGAGCACACATTTCTATTAGTAAATTGAATGACGGCTCAGGAGGTGTAGTTGAAATTATAAAACGTAAAGAGGATGTGAGTGAAATATTGGCAAAGATCAAAGGATGTAGGTGAAATTAACCACAAATAATATTATGCGGTAAGGAAATGGCTTGTGTTGGACCTCCGTGTTCTTTGAATGTAGGATGTCATGTCTTGTTTGGCTTTTTGATCCTTTCTTTAACTCTGCAAATATTGGTACTTAATTTCTTTATTAATTTTTTTTTAAAAAAATAAATAATAAAAAATCATCCACGTGAATGTTAAAAAATTAAAAAGATTCTCGCTAGGGACAATTTGTTAATAATTGATGCTTTTGTTTGTTAAATACAAATTAAGGTGGTTGGTGATTCTTTCTTTAAGTTGGAAGTTGTGGGCTTCTAATCAATGAGCCAAATAAAAAATTTAAAACAAACCCAATTAAAATATTGAGAAAAAAATAATAATAATAACTGCACTGAAATGGGATCGATAAAGTTTTTTAGAATAAAAAAATGTAGAAACGAAATCTTCTTTGTTCCACCTTACTTCTGGCAATGTGAAATTAAAATTCACTTAAGTTCGTTGTAGTTATTGAAAGCCTAGAAAATTTTAAATTCTTTAATTAATACGTTTAGAACAGCATCATAGAGATTCACTCTGCTGATTTTGAAAGATCAGAAGTGATGAGATCTAATTATGAAAAAGAAAAAGAAAAAGGAGGCAATAAATTACAGGTAACGAAGTTGTAAAGAAAAGCATTATTCAATAATTAAATTTATCAAACAATTTTTAAATTTTTCAAAAATTCAATTTTCGAATTATTATTTTTTATTACTTTGATTCTACTTTGAGAAATATATTTCATTATTATCATAATAAAAGATTAAGAGAAAATATGTAACATTATAACTGAATTGGTGTTTTTAATATATATAATTTGTCATCTAACATGTGATAACTAAAAATATTAATATATAAAATATTATTGTTATTGGCATTCTTGTCATCTTGGTCTAATGATATTTTAATTTTTGTACCTTCCAATGCTCCCAAGACTCGACCATAGAAATTGGTATAGAATTTTAGATGATTTTTTTTTTTTTTTTTTTTTTTTTTTTTTTTTTTTTTTTTTTTGTGTAAACATTGTTAAACGAATGGCTGGCAAAGAAAGTTCATGTATTTTAATTAATTATAAGGATCTATTAATGTAATTTTTATTTATCTGATTTGATTTTATATGTTGAATATTGAAAATTATAAGTTTGTATATATAAAAGAACTACTGTAACATATTTTTATTTGACAAGATTGGAACTTTTAAGAGTAATTTGAAAAAATTCAAATTGAAAAAATTTATAAGTTTTGTGGGGGCACAAGTTATACTTATTTCTAAACTCATTTTATTCAAGCAAATAAATAAGTGTTTTGAATTTATTAAATTTTTTTTTTTTTAATCAAGAGGCACTGGCACATTACAGCATGGGGTGAGTTACAAGTGCACAATCTCATATCGTCTAGGTGTGGAAAAGGGAAAATGTTATATATGTAGGCGAATCACTCCAATTGGTATGAGGCCAGTAAAACCCAATAATAAATTTATGTAAGTTCGGATCCAAAACGGATAATATCATATCATGTGATTGAATAAATCTTCATATTAAAAATAATAATAAAAAAATTATAAGATTTGGGACCATTTTTTTGGAGGCTTAAAGACGAAATTTGAAACTTTTTAGGGGCTTAGCTTCGCCACTTATGATCATTGACTATATATACCCATGCCATGTCCCTTTCATTTCATCTCTGTCCTTTCCAATCTCTTCCTTTTTTGGTATGTAATTGTTTTTCATCTTTTTGGCTATTACATTCTGCAACCTTTTTCTTTTCTATTTTTGTTTTATTTTTCTATATTGATCCTCAAAAATATTTACTTATCAGCAGCAATTTTATAGCCAGAAAAGAGTAACTAATTGTTGTTCATAGTCACACCTGCAATAAATAATTCTCCACCAATAATATTCTTGAGTGATCTTGTCTTTCATTTTAGCTTTTTATTCCATAATCTTTACGCACTATTCTATTCTTAAGTGTCATTTTGTGAAAAGTTAGCGAGAAGTTAACAAGGTTTATGTCTGATAAGGAGCGAATATATTGTGGATAATGAGTGTGTGTTTATTAATTAAAAATTCATATACATCATAAAAGAATTATGCCTTTCTACATTTTAATGAATTGCATGCTTGCATACATATAATATACAATTTTTGATCTAATTACTTTCTCATGCAAACTTAAGTATTATTTACACTTCTATATCTAGAGTTTTAAGGACTCCATGGCAAAAGAGCAAGTTGTTCTTTCTGGACCATATGGTGGTGGAGGAGGACAGCAGTGGGACGACGAAACCTACAACACAATAAGAGAATTAACTATACAATCAGAATCAGAAATTATTTCCATCCAAGTCGTCTATGATGATATTGAAGGAGAGCCTGTATTGGGGAAAAGGCATGGTGGTGATGGAGGAACACTGAACAAGGTAAAACATATATATATAGATATTTGTTTAATTTGTTGCTTCTACAATTGGTTATTTTAATCATTGAAGGTATATGTAAATATACTGTCTTAAAGAAAAGATTCAAATCTTATCCTATAAATGATATACGCATATCTTAAGACTCCACCATCTATATTATGAAGCATACAAACTATATATACATATCATAATATAGAAATCTGCAAATTTGTAACCCAAATTTTGTTTTGATTCATGTCCTGTTGCAACCTAGTTTTAATCCTATTCTTGGGCTTTGCCTTCAATGTATATTTTTTTTTCACACAATTTTATTTTATTTATTTATTTTTTTACGTGGACCCCAATCCTAGTCTCTATTGTAACCGAGTTTTTTTGTGTCAAATAAGAAACACTGAAAGACAAAATAGAGAATCAGAAGAAAGATTGGGGGCTTGAAAACTTGTAATCTCTATTATTTTTTGCATATTTATTAACTAATCTGGGAAAAAAAAAAAAAAAAATTCACCTTGAACATTATGTGTTTTTTGTCATTTTTTATTGTGTTTGTGGTTTGCCGTATTTGTCACAATACTTAAGTATATACCACTTGTTAATTGAAATCTTACAGGTGGAATTACGCTATCCTACTGAGTACATCCTTTCAATATCAGGGCATTATGGGTACAATGCTAAACAATATCTTATAGTGAAATCCCTTACAATCCAGAGCAATATGATGCAATATGGACCGTATGGCAAAGAAGAAGGAACACGTTTTACAACCCCGGTAGCTGCTGCCAAGGTTGTTGGACTTTTTGGACGTAATGCTAGTCTTTTGGATTCGATTGGAGTATACCTTAAGCCTACTGGGGAAACGGAAGTTTTAAGACAAGTTTTATGCATGAAGAATACGATGATCTATTCAATTTAAGGATAGAAAACTTACATCAAGGTTTGAGTAAACTTTAGATCTTTCCTCTAAAGTGAATGTTCTCACTTATTATAGATCCATTTCCTAGATGCCTCCTCCTTGGATCTCCATCTTCTTGGTAATGATCTTACCTTTAGGAATCACCCATAAGCCTTCATGAATGACCTTGGAGAGCTAAGCTTATGGGAGCTTCCATTAGATGAGAACACTAACCCTAAAATTTTAGATAGAGAAAATATTTTCTTGTCTTCTAAAATTATTTTACAAAGCGTAATCTAAAATATACATGGACTCCATGTATATATAGGCAACATAAAAATAATAATAATAATAATTAAAGACATTATATTTTTCTCAATCTCTAACGTGATATCTCAAATCTAATAGGTTTCCAATATCATGTTGGGCTATGAGTGAAAATCCTTTGGACCGGTCATGGACCCAATTGAATTAATTCATTAATTAATTTCTAGTCCACTAAAAGAAATTAATTAAACTCCAATTAAATAATAAATAACATCTAAGTCAATGTTGCATTTTGACCCTTCTATGTATAATTAGTTATCGGATAAATAAAGCTATAAATCTGATTACTTAATTAATATATTTATTTTGGTACCTTTGATTATTTCCGGCTCGATTACAATAAAACATTTGTTTGACAAAAATAATAATTTAAATATATAATAAATTATTTTGTCTAAAAACACATGAAGGTCTTCGAATTTATTTTGTGACCAACCATAATCAATACAAAATAAATACAAGTAGCAATGATGCAAATATTGAAAATATAACCCTCTAACTATTAATTACATAATTATCCAAAGTGACGGTCTATGTATTCCAAAGATTCCACCGAATAAATTAAAGTAATTACTTATCAATAAAAGAGTATATACATTTATCATGCTTAGGAGTCAAATGCCATTACAGTAATAGGGAGCAATTGCATACGACGGCTCTCGCAATATATCTTAACCTGATGCAAATTCAGTTCTCCATCCATAATTACCGACTATGAACAATTTATGATTACTATTTATATTCATGTATTGATCACCATCACATACATATATAAATATCTCTTGTAATCAAGTGGACACTATCAATTCCATAATGAATCGAAACATAATACATTGAATTCACCAATTATATAAATCATAAATATTTCAGATATGTCAGGAACATATGTCACTTTAATCTAAATAGGAATTTGCTATGCTAGGGCATATAAATCCTAACAAAACCATCCCACCAAATCCATGCCACAACACCTTTTAGTCCATTTAGAGGTGTTAGTGGGCTACACTGGGATGATGGAACCTACAGTACGGTGAGGGAACTAATTATACACTCCACAACGGAAATTATTTCCATCCAAGTTGTCTATGATGATATTGAAGGAAATCCAATATCAGGAAAAAAAACATGGTGGTGACGGTAAAACACCAAACCCGGTAATTTATATATCTATGTGCAATTTGATTTTCAAATCTGAAATTCACTATTTCATTAATGATTGTACTACATTATATGTGTATATATATTTTGAAGAAATCTAGTAATCAAGCCACATTAGCATTTCAAGTTTCTAAGTATAATAATTAAACCAACATAACATTTCAAGTTTCAAATCTTCAAGTGAAATTCTCTCACGACTCACTCACCCTTTGTAAATATTATTCGTTTTGCACCTTTTTCGTGCTCATGTTTTTCAACACGCATATACACAATTAGTAGGTCTACACATATAAGTGTCATCAAAGCTCTTCCCCTTGGCGACATAGGACGTCACAATTACTCCCTCTTGGGACCTAGCATCCTCGATGATGTGACCCTCATAGGCTTGTTTACACTCTCCCATTTTTAGCTGGGGATTGGGTCTTAATCCATATGTTATGACTGGCTCCATCTTGTGTAGACATTTTTTGAAAAAAACCGTGAGCACCTAGAGATATGTAAAATTTTTTGTCAAATTACCACTAAAGCTAATCAGGTTAATCCTCCCCATTCCTTATGTTCTCTGTCTTGCTCATCAGGAAAAAAAATAATAATAAAAAAAATAAATACATATTGGAGATTTCCATGGATATAGCCTAAAGGTTGGGTGAATCATGTAAAATTATTGCGTCCTAAGCTTGAGTGTTGTATGATTGTATCTCCATGTTATGTATGATTCATGATGTAATGATTGTATGCATATGTTGTGACTGAATTTCTAACAATCAGTATCAGAGATTATGGTTGTTGTGTCTCTGCCCTAACAACTCGTATCAAAGCTAATTGGAGGGGTTAAGTTCCTTACAAACATGTTAATTTAACATGGGACAAGATCTTACATTTGATGTTAAATGATGTAGTATAATGGTTAACCAACCTTGAACTATGTTATAACTTGTATGTCGAAGTTCGGGTCTGACACATTCACATCACATTACTCATGAAAGTTATATCAATTAATTATTGCTTTATTAATTATTGCTACTATAATGATTTTTTTTATTTGTTTGCTTTTTATTTTTCTATTTCACTTATATGCGTATGAACTACGAGTATTAAAATAAGTTCCAAATCATACTGGGGGCATTTCCTTCCGCTCTCCCAGCCCAGGCCTCGTCTGGTAAATGCATGTATGCCCTTTTTCTATGTACATATATCTATAATTTTTTTTTTACATAATGTCTCCCTAAAATTTTCAATTGCTGGAACAATCTTAATTTTCGCTTTCATTTCATTTTTACCATTCAAATTCCTTTGATTTTTTTAGAAGAAAAAAGTTATAATCTCCTTTTTCAATCAAATCCTATTTTCTTCCAATCAAGTTCTCTTATTTTCTCTCCTCCTCCTCCTCCTCCTTCTCCTCCTTGTTATTATTATTATTTATTTTATGAATTCAATGTGTGTCTTTTATATTTTTGAATGTTGACTAAATGCACTGTTATTGCACTTCTATTTTTTTGGATTATTACGAGTGTAATGTTAGTTGTCAAGTTAATTGAAGAAACAAAAAAGTTACTTTATCATGTTCAACATTCCTCCTATGAAATAGATTTATGTCTCCATAATGTTGATCCCAAACTTTTATGTAATTTTTATTTTTTCTTGTGTGCTAAGTGTGGAGGGAAAAAAAAATCCCCTCCAATGAGAATTGAACACGTCATCACTATGTAAATTTACCCTTAGTAAATTTAAGAAGCCCATCTGGATCAAGCCCAAATTACATTGCTCCTTAATCCAATATCATTTATATTGGACCTCCAAGACCGGGTAGTGACATTAATCAGCCCAACGTCACTACAGTTGAAGTTCTGGCCCATTGGTCAAGTCATTTAAATCAAGTTGCATCCAGCCCAAGTACAGTTAAATATTGTCCAGTCCTATTAAGCAAAGGACTCAACGCAGAAGGAAGGTTCTATGCAAGGAAACTTTGACATGGAAAGAATTAGACAAAGGAAAGAACTCCATTTGTAAAGAATGTTGTATATAGTAAGAATTGGAGGACAAGCAGTGCGAGTCCTACCATAATTCTACCACATTGTTGTATATAAATAGAGGCATAGACCTCCAATAAAGGGATCGAGCAATTCTACGATCCTCTAGACACAGTTGTTGTTTATTATTATTAATTTTTGAGTGAGTTGTATTTTTCTTTTAATTATGATTAGTTGAGAGAAATTTTGCACCAACACTTTGGCGCCGTCTGTAGGAAACGTATAGAAATATACTCCCCCCTTTGTCTCGGATTAATTCTTTTGTTACGATCCAAAATGTCAAACGGAGGACCTTCAGCAACAGATGGTCAATAGATAGAGTTGATGTAAAAGATGCGAGAGGAATTCTTACACTAGTTCGAGACGCTTCGTCAGGCGAACGAAGCTAGTGTAGCCCAGATTGCATTACTTTAACAACAGAACGATACCCTTCAAACGGCAATGACTCAGTTGGCACCGCAGCCTCCACCAGGTGATACGGTAGCACCTCCCCCTAATCAAAACATTCCTCTGATTAACGAGCCTCAAGCCAGTGGGGCGCGGACCATCGAGGTTTGGCCTAATGAAGTTCGGCAAGATCAGAAGATAGGGACCGAGGTTATTGCTTCGGACAGTCATCCTTGCCGTACGCAGGACGAACAGGTTAAGTCCAGCCATAAGCTTACGGTATGGACTAATGGCATTCTGAGTGAAGCAGGCGTCCAAGATGCATTCGACGAGAAGAGGCTCTTGAGGATTCAGACCCCCGCTGAAATGGCCAAAGAGTATAAGAAATCTTTGGTGAGAACTCCGTTCACTAATGACATATACTTTGTTGACAGACCTAAGAAATTCTCTATGCCGTCCTTTACTTAATTCGATGGTACAGGAGATCCTTCTCATCCCCTCGACCATTACGTGCAGAAGATGGCTCTAGACGATCATAATGATCTATTCATATGTAAAGTTTTCCCAACCAGTCTAACAGGAGCTGAATTAGAATGGTTTAGGAATAGGCCCCACAAATCCATCCCGGATTACGAAACCTTGTGTGCTGTGTTCTTAGCACAATATTACGGAAACAAGAAGCAGAAGAAGACCATTGCTAGTCTATTTACCATAAGGCAGAAAAGAAAAGAAACCTTGCACGAGTTCTTGTCCAGGTTTAACATAGAAGCCTCGGAAATAGCAGACTGTCATCCTACAACAACAATAGAAACATTTATGCTCGGAATGATTCAGAGAACTAAGTTCCATACTTCTTTAGTAAAGTATTCTCTTCCGGATATATAAACTTTCAATGCTAGGGTGCAAGTCTACATCTAGCTTGAGGAGAACGTGGCTTACCGAGCACAGCATGCCACCCTTATCACAATGGAAAATAAGCCTTGGGAAAAAGTATCAAGCACAAAAAGTCAAAAGAACCAGCATGCCTCAGCACCAGCCGTTCAGGTACCTGAGAAGAGGCAAAGGACAGAAGAAAGGTTTACCCCTCTCCACATTACCTTAGCTCAGCTAGTCCAAGAAAACAAACTGAGGTTCACAGCTCCTCAGTCGATGAAACAACCCTTAGAGCAAAGGGAGAAGAGCAAGCACTGCGCTTATCATAGGGATTACGGGCATACAACCAACGATTGCAGATCCCTAAGGCGACAAGTGGAGAACATGATAGCCAAGGGCGAGCAAAAGGACTACCTCTCACCAAACGAACCAGTAAGGCTGAGGGAAACCAAACTTTGGAAAGTCAAGGGAACCCAAGTGAAAATAATCCATGTGATACATGGGAGGTCAGAAGATGATCAGGAATCAGAGAAGGTATACCGATCCAAGCTAAGGACTGCCCACAAGTTAAGGAGATTGTCCTTGGTAAATACTATCACTTCAGGTAGTATCAGTATTGGGTTCGGTAATGGAGATTTATCTAGAGTTTAGCTCCCTGATTGGTATGACAATTATACATCAACTTTTGTAATAGCACAAATTATTGTAAAATAGGGCTATTGGTTGGGTAAGTCGAATCACTGGGACTGCTAGTTTATGGCAACCTAGGTGTCTAAAATCATTTTTAGAATGATGAAGGGGTATTGAGATTTGTTGGTTTGTCACTAAAGTTATGGATTAAAAAATGCATAAAACACAAATGCTAGGAAGTAAAGAGGCAAAGACAATTAAATAGGGGACTAGGGAAGTGAATCTACGCTAAACCCTAAATACATGCTAGATCAAGACTAAATTGGGGATTGACAATAAATAACTGATGGTCAAGAATTATATAGCAACACATGATTGGCCTATAATCATCAAGAAGTTCATTAAATCCAAACAAGAATGATCCATCAAAAGTTTATACATTTGAACTACCTAAACTAGGGTGTAGTATCAAATATACTATCTTAAGCAAAAGATCATCAAGCCATTGATCAAATGATAAAGCACATGAAGCTGGGAATCAAGTATAAACCATCAAAGGGAATTCCTAAGCAATGGACTATCAACTTTCTCTATCAACATACCTTGAAAACCATTCATAATCTTATTTCCATTGTCACTATGAATATGCAAGCATTATGATTAATATAAGAAACCATCTAAGACAAGATAATTAACTTACAATAATCATTTATAAACATTAGAATTCATTACAAGAAGGAATATGTTCTAGATTATGAAAAGACCAAAAGTTATACATTATTATCCCCAAAATAGAGCCTAATCTAGAACATGATTACAAGGGAAAGCTTCATCACCTCCCTAGAGAAGGATTTAGTTACCCATAAGAGCAAGGAATGAAGGAGAAGAAGGAAATCCACCCTCCATTTTCGTGCTCAAGCAAGCTAGAACTCCAAAGCCTCAAGACTCACTCTTTTTCTCCCTAGAACTTAGCCAAAAATGTGTGTATCTTCATACAAGCTTCCTCCTCTCTTTTGTAGACAAGATGTCTACCAAACCCCCCAAAAACCGAGGTTCATGCTCCCCAAAAGAACATTTCCAACCACCCCATAAAGGAGGGAAACCAATTGAAAGGTTTAAGGAGCCAAGTGGGTCTGCCATGTTCCTACAAGCGCTCGTAAGTGGAGCTACGAGCGCTCGTAGTTGCCTTAGGGAAAATTCTTCTTATTCGAGACTATGGACGAGCACTCAAAAAAGGAGTTATGAGCGCTCGTAGCTGCTTAAATTCATACTGCCTTGATTTGGAGCGCTCGAAGCTGAAATAAGAGCACTCGAAATGCCTTAAACCATTTTGCCTTGATTTGGAGCGCTCGTAGGTGTTACGAGTGCTCGTGAGACACGGAATAACACACTTGGATGCCGGACGAGCGCTCGTAGGTGGTGCTACGAGCCCTCGAAGATGCCTCAAATTGCATCTTCTGCTCCTTCTGCTTTAGACTTCTTCTTTTTGGAATTGGTACTGGCCCATTGAGAATCATATGCCCTCTTTTTCATCGTAAAAGGCTTCATGGACCTCCTTTAGTAGATTCTTCTCAGAAATCTCCAGATGCAACAACCCAGAATGGCTTGATCTTTACAAAAAGCTTCAAAAACTTCCATCTTATTTCCAATTTGGAAGAGAAACCTGAAAATACATAGAAACACAGAACTTAGAGAAAAACTATACAATTTAACCACTAATGGACCTAACTAATGCAAATAAGGGCGCCTGAATATGCAATATTTGGCGCTTATCACACCCCCAAACTTATATTTTGCTAGTCCCATAGTAAAAACCAAAATGAAACACTCAATGAAATGACAACTAATGGAATGCTTCCCAAAAATATCAACCATGGTGAAATAGATTACATGCATAGCTCAAATATAACTTGAAACAGATAGAAGATAGGAGACGGGATCTTTAGGCAGACTACCTTGCATATATGAAGCCTTGATACAAAAATAAATGGTTAAATATATTTCAACATCCATGCAACAACATCACAGTCTATATAAATAACTCAATTGCTATCTCTGGAATAAAAATCAACTCTAACTTCAGTGAAAGTGAACCGGATTTCCCAACATGTGGCTTTAACCTTTTCTTTCCAATTTCAAGACACAAGTCTTCACATCATTGAATTCCCTTTTAAATGAAGTCACTAAGGCATGAATTTATTTACAATACAACTTTTGCTGCTTGCTGAAAATTTATTATAACTCAAGATGATACATATTATGCTTGTGTAATGCCGAAGTCCCTTAAGCTTTCTAACCAACTCATGTAGCAAGTGTTAGGCCAACAACTTCCAAACCAGATGGCTTTAGGGTGTTAAGTGTAGAGACACTCCTAGGGCTTAATAACTTAAGTTGGAAAGGTTACGAACTCCAACGGACTATGTTTATTATTTTTTTTAATGATCGTGCAATGTCTAAGTTTTTTAAGCTTTCTAAACAACTCACATAACAAGCGTTAGGCCAACAACTCCCAAACCAGATGGCTTTAGGGTGTTAAGTGTAGAGACACTCCTAGGGCTTAAGAACTTAAGTTGAAAAGGTTACAAACTCAAACCGGTCATTGTCATTAATAGCTTTGTTTTTTTTTTTTTTTTTTTTTTTTTTTGAACTTACATGCCAAAGATATTCGTCCATTAGGTTCATTAATTCAAATCAACTAAGTCAAGGTCAAGGTCAATCAAGTTGCATGCCTCACAGTTAAGTTTCCAGTGTGCATCTGTGCAATGTGAAGCATAAAAGAGTATAAAATCCAACGAGAATCTAATTGAAACATTTATACAGACTAATTCGAATTCACGTGATCTTTTCAAATTTTTCTTTATTTTCAAAACTTAACAATTGCTTCTATACACAAGGTATTAAACATATGCTGCATCTCCAACAAGCTTCAAGATTACATTATCATTGCTTTACAAAAAATGATTTTATTACTTTATATGAACCAAGCTAAATTATGCAACCAAAAATGTAGTACCAAAAATGCAATATTGCACCCCCAAACTTGAATGGCACATTGTCCGCAATGTGGGAAGACAACGAACGGTTACTAAAAATTAGAGAGGGTAACAAGAACAAAAATACCAAGAATAGGAGGAAATTGCATGGTGATGTGACAAAATGCTCCGGTGCAAAGTCCAAGAAAAACAGGCCCCCAAACTTGAAATGTATAACCTGCAAAGGGAAGGCTGGGAGAAATAGATGGAAAAAGATACAAAAGACAGAAATAACAATGAAATATGCAATACAGATAAACAGTTAGGAAGAAAATAAAAATAGGAATTTCCATTGAAAATCAGGTTGACATGTTTACAATAGGGAATGAAACGCCAAAATGGTCAACCGAATAAGGTAGAGCAAAGTTCCACAAAACATCATAAAAAGATCCTAGAAATAAGAAGAACCACAAAATGCAGAACATAGAACAGAGACCAGAACATGGCAAGCGAGCTAAGGGTGAGGATGTGATACCTCCGGATTTTCGAATGTGGGTTGGCCAGGACCATACCTGATTACCTGAGGATATCAAACCAATTAGTAATAAATGAACACAGAATACAAATAAGGAAACAGGAATAAATAAAAATTTGTTGAAAAGAAACTAGAATGATAATCCAAATACTGAAACCTCATAATAAAATTAAATTAATAAAGAATTATTCTGAGACATCCAAAATCTCCATTTCTAATACAACTTGGGAATCCATCTAGTAGACCCCTACAAACTCCAACACTAAAATCATCAACTGAAGAACCCCACTGCTAAAACATGAAAAAGCTCTTACATCGTCGGAAGAATGAGAAGCCGTCTCTGCTCAGCATGAACAAGATCTAAGACCTGGAACCGTCCATTACCTGAAAAATAATAGTGGGTCAGGCCCAAGAACAAGTTCTATTCCAACTACAATCCAAACAGAGATCCAATACGCAGATACATCCTTGATGTCTCAACCATATCTATATAGTCCGTAATAGATAAATATATATCCACACTACAGGACTCTCACTGAATTATGTACAGGGTCTCAACCTGAATAGAAGACAATATGCAATACGCACCTAAGAGGGCATGACTGCCTAAGCCTAACAGGGTATACCTCAACCAACATAGCTAGCTACGCATCCTACTGCATATACGCACCCTAACCGTCGACTATGAGACTCAAGCTCAGATCACGGTACCATAATTTATATATATAAATTCCATCCAAACCAACGCAGTGCCGCTCAATAGTTTGTTGCCATGACACAACATAAAATTAGGATTTAAGTGTTTTAGTTAAATCCCTATCCATTTTACTACAGAAAATATAAACAACCATCCGTTATGTCATTCAACTGTTTTAGTTGACATGACACGCATCCATGTAGGAGTTAACTGTTTTAGTTAATCCATTTCGTATGTATGAAGGGGTAGGACTTAGCTTTTTGATCTAATCCATCCCTAATATGTCACCGTCCCATACAGGTATATATAATGCAAATGATCCACAAATGATGCAACATTTTATATAGTACATCAAACACATCCATATAATCCAAATAGATAATAAACAGAATCTAAACAGTTCATCATCTATAATCCAGAATCCATCCACGTAACTAACAAGACAAGGTCTAACAGTTCATCAAGTTAATTATCCAGTATCCATCCAAGTAACTGATGAGACAAGATATAATAAATTCATCAATTCAAAGTCTAGTATATATCCACGTAACTAACAGAATGTAATTTACCTATTCTGTAATTAAAACTAGACCAACATCCATGTAAATTGACAGAAATTATATAATTAACTCTTCAATTCAATCCAGGAAAAACATAATGGAATCGAATATGTATAAGGTCCTACTATGCATCCAAAACAACCTTTAAAATCCTACTCCAGTTATTTAGGTTGCAAAACCAATGTAAGCAGTTAAATACTTTACAACCGTCAACCGTGAGAAACATTTGCTTAAAACTTCCATACGGTGAATATTATTAACATATAGAGATAAATTATGCATTGTGGGTTCAATTTTAGCATAATCTAATGTTTGGGATCCATGGTACAATCCATTGAATTCCTAGACCCAGTTGAACCAATTAAATCCACTCTATCCGTTACATCTGTGAACAGCATGCGACTTGTTTTAAATTTTACATGTCGTTTTAAGAAAACAATAGCATAACTAATTTGTTGCATACTAGGGCATTAGAACCTCATGAATTAATATTTAAAAACCTCTCCCCACTCCAACACAGTTTAGAAAACCAAAATTGGACCCAAACAGTGCCTGAAAGTTCCCAAAACTGTTCCGGATTGCAACCAAACGAAGACTAACCAATTGAGCCTGCTCTAAAAAAATTGAGCAGGCTCTAAAACACCTTAGAGCCAGCTCCCTTGCCCTTGGAGCCGGCTCAATGAAGGGGGGAGCTAGCTCCCAACTTCCTGGAGCAGGCTCTCTCTTTCCTTGAGAGCCCAGTACCCTTCCAGCTTCGTTTTCGATCATCCACTCCGTCTCCGGTTCGTTCCTACCCTTCTATTCTTCCTTAAAATTGGTCTTAATAGTTTAATAAACATCCAATATCAATCCCAAGTCCTTAGCTTTCACAGTAAGAATTAATACAATGATTTAAATCAACACCAAATTTGTTTACTTTGAAACAGACAACGAAGAACAGATTTTCAAGTATATTTTTTTTCAGACAATATGCACATATACAGATGATCCAATTAACATATACCAATCATATAAGATTCAATAAATATTCAATTACAATCCTAGAGATCATCTAACGATGCACAGAACATAGGCAAAGGGAGAGAGACAGAATAGAACTTACCTCTGTAGTTTTGGTTTGAAACCTTTAACCGTCCTCTGTCCTGACTTTCCGGCGACCTCTCGACTGTCGTCTACTCCTTTGTTGCCCCAAGTTCAACCCACGAGCAACACCTTTTCTTCCTCTCCTTGGTTCAACCTTGGTTCTTGGCCGAAACCCTAATTCTCCTTCTCTCTATTTTCTCTCAAAAACTCACTGTTCGTGAAATAGAGTTCTACCACCCTCATATCCAGATCTATTAGATTGGCTAGAAGTTTGTATTTCTACCCAATCTTATGACCATACTTTCACAAATCCTAACGTACATAGCGTTACTACCCATGTCATCAACATAATTGTTGGTTGATCACATACTTGTGTTCCCAACCAATCCATACTCCCAATCTGGACTAATTAACAAAAATGAAACACGAAAGAACAAAACTGAAACACATAACAATCAAAGATGAAACACGTAATACACACAATACACAAAACAACCAAAATATAACTCCACTTAAGACATATTCCATTCCAGAGAAGAAAACCTCCTTTGAACTCAAGTTCGCAAAAGTTCATTCCAAAGTTTCATTGGTAATTATCCAACCTTGAAACTTATCCATTAACCGTAGCTTAACTGCACAATCGTTTGCTTAAACAAATATCCAAAGGCTTAACCCTCTCCTCCTAATATGCGGAATGTAAACCATCTATCATGGCTTTATAAACCAAGTTAGAATGTCACAACCTAATCCCCATACTCTCCGAATTGTGTTATAAAATCATGTCTTTGTTCTGGTAAGAATTCTATCCGATTCCCAAACTCCTAAAGAGTACTTCGCAAATAACTCCCAGAGAGATGTTACGAAACATTAACTATATATAGATTGGTTCACACCAACTCCACTGGTACCATTCACTATACTATTGGTGAATGTGAGCACCTTCGTACGATCCTTTATCTTTAAGCTTCAATATCCCCTTTCTTGGAGACGCTGATATCTCCTCCTTTAGGATCTTCTTCAGAATCCTACTCTTCGCTTACCTCCTTTTTGAGAACAACTGAAGTTGTGTTGGCCCTGTTATGCGCTGACCTAACACCTACACCTTAATCAGTTCTTAGCGTATACTTCCCAAGCAATGCCAACCTCAAAACTACCTTATTTCCCAAGTTCTATTTCTGCCAAAGAACTCGACAACGTACTCCTTCACGCCGTTGGGTCCGTATCGCTTTCGCCGTGAACCCCATCCTCCTCCTAGTGTCAACCATTCTGTTTCCACATAATTCAATTGACATCAACTCCTCCTAACGAACTGCAAATAGAGTACAACGAATCCTAACATGGCTCTAAGTTTTAAGAGACGCAACGCGGAAGTCTTATAACGAAAACACTCCTAAGGACAATAGAACCTGGAGTGCTCTGATACCAACTATGATACACCCGGATTTCCGGATACAGGTTAGCCAAGCCAACACCCGATTACCCGAGGATATCAAACTAATTAGCAATAAACGAAAACAGAATACAAATAAGGGAATAGGAATAAATAAAAATTTGCTGAAAAGAAACTAGAATGATAATCCAAATACTGAAACCTCATAGTAAAATTAAATTAATAAAGAATTATTCTGATACATCCAAATTCTCCATTTCTAATACAACTTGGGAATCCATCTGGTGGACCCTTACAAACTCCAACACTGAAATCATCAGCTGAAGAAATCCACTGCTAAAACATGAAGAAGCTTCTACGTCGTCGGAAGAATGAGAAGCCGTCTCTGCTCAGCATGACCAAGATCTAAGACCTGGAACCATCCGTTACTTGAAAAATAATAATGGGTCAGGCCCACGAACAAGTTCTATCCTAACTACAATCCAAACAGACACCCGATACGCAGATACATTCTAGATGTCTCAACCATATCTATATAGTCCGTAATAGATAAATATATATCCACACTACAGGACTCTCACTGAACTATGCTGAGGGTCTCAACCTGAATAGAAGGCAACATGTAATACGCACCCGAATAAGCATGACTACCTAAGCCTAACAAGGTATACCTCAACCAACATAGCTAGCTACGCATCCTACTGCATAAACACACCCTAACCGTCGACTATGAGACTCAAGCTCAGATCACGGTACCATAATTTATATATGTAAATTCCATCCAAACCAACGTAGTGCCGCTCAACAGTTTGTTGCCATGACACAACATAAAATTAGGATTTAAGTGTTTTAGTTAAATCCCTATCCATTTTACTACAAAAAATATAAACAACCATCCGTTATGTCGTTCAACTATTTTAGTTGACAGGACACGCATCCATGTAGGAGTTAACTGTTTTAGTTAATCCATTCCGTATGTATGAAGGGGTAGGACTTAGCTTTTTGATCTAATCCATCCCTGATATGTCACTGTCCCATACCGGTACACATAATGCAAATGATCCATAAATGATGCAACATTTTATATAGTACATCAAACACATCCATATAATCCAAATAGATAATAAACAGAATCTAAACAGTTCATCATCTATAATCCAGAATCCATCCACGTAACTAACAAGACAAGGTCTAACAGTTCATCAAGTTAATTATCCAGTATCCATCCAAGTAATTGATGAGACAAGATATACTAAATTTATCAATTCAAAGTCTAATATATATCCACGTAACTAACAAAATGTAATTTATCTATTCTGTAATTAAAACTAGACCAACATCCATGTAAATTGACAGAAATTATATAACTAACTCTTCAATTCAATCCAGGAAAAACATAATGGAATCCAATATGTATAAGGTCCAACTATGCATCCAAAACAACCTTTAAAATCCTACTCCAGTTATTTAGGTTGCAAAACCAATGTAAGCAACTAAATACTTTACAACCGTCAACCGTGTGCGACATTTGTTTAAAACTTCCACACGGTGAATATTATTAACATATAGAGATAAATTATGCATTGTGGGTTCAATTTTAGCATAATCTAATGTTTGGGATCCATGGTACAATCCATTGAATTCCTAGACCCAGTTGAAACAATTAAATCCTCTCTATCCGTTACATCCGTGAACAACATGCGACTTGTTTTAAATTTTACATGTCGTTTTAAGAAAACATTAGCATAACTAATTTGTTGCATACAAGGGCATTAGAACCTCATGAATTAATATTTAAAAACCTCTCACCACTCCAACACAGTTTAGAAAACCAAATTTGGACCTAAACAGTACCCGAAAGTGCCCAAAACTGTTCCGGATTGCAACCAAACGAAGACTAACCGATTGAGCCTGCTCTAAAAAAATTGAGCAGGCTCTAAAACACCTTAAAGCCAGCTCCCTTGCCCTTAGAGCCGGCTCAATGAAGGGGGGAGCCGGCTCAATGAAATAGGGAACCAGCTCCCAATTTCCTAGAGCCGACTCTCTCCTTCCTTGAGAGCCCAGTACCCTTCCAGCTTCGTTTCCGATCATCCACTCCGTCTCTGGTCCGTTCCTACCCTTTTATTCTTCCTTAAAATTGGTCTTAACAGTTTAATAAACATCCAATATCAATCCCAAGTCCTTAGCTTACACAGTAAGAATTAATACAGTGATTTAAATCAACACCAAATTTGTTTACTTTGAAAAAAACAACGAAGAACAGAGTTTCAAGTATATTTTTTTCAGACAATATGCACATATACAAATGATCTAATTAACATACACCAAGCATATAAGATTCAATTAATATTCAATTACAATCCTAGAGATCATCTAACGATGCACAGAACACAGGCAAAGGGAAAGAGACAGAATAGAACTTGCTTCTGTAGTTTTGGTTTGAAACCTTTAACCGTGCTCTGTCTAGACTTTCCGGCGACCTCTAGACTGTCGTCTACTCCTTTGTTGCCCTAGGTTCAACCCACGAGCAACACCTCTTCTTCCTCTCCTTGGTTCAGCCTTGGTTCTTGGCTGAAACCCTAATTCTCCTTCTCTCTGTTTTCTCTCAAAAACTCACTGTTCGTGAACAAAGTTCTACCACCCTCATACAGACTTATAACAATATATATATAGGAAATACTAAAACCTAGGTACAATTGTAATTAGAGACAGAAACCCTAATTAACCCCAGTCGACCAAACCGTAATTCCTAAAAGAATATAACCCTAGGTTCACATTATAATCAATAACTCTAATTTAATCCAATTAATTCATTTAAAAAAAAACCAATAAACCAATAAACAGTTTAAAACAATTAAAACAAGTAATTCAATTAAAAGAAATAAAAATACACTTAAATAACATCATTAAACAAACCACACAATTTAAATACAATAATTAAAACAAATAATTTAAATACAATTTGACACCTAAGCACATAAAACAATTTAAAACAATTAAAACAAATAATTCAATTAAAAGAAATAAAAATACACTTAAATAACACCATTAAACAAACCACACAATTTAAATACAATAATTAAAGCAATTAATTTAAATAAAATAATTAATTTAAATACAATTTGACACCTAAGCACATAAAATAAAATTTGAAATTTCACTATTATCCTTTTGAAAACTAGGGGTATTACAGAGGAGGAAACGGGCAAGGAGTGCAGTCAGGAGGGAGCGAGTTTCACGCCTGTCTTCTTGAGCCACCCGACGCTACTCCACCGCAGTATGGCGGTCTTCTACAATAACCCGATGGTCTTCGGCGGCAGCAAGGTTGTCTTCCCGCACGTTCCTATTGTAGTCAGCGAGGGCGGTTTCAAAGGTGTCCAGCCGAGCATGGATACCAGCAAAGCTAGCCCGAAGAAAAGCATGGTCATGCAGAGGTGCAACAGGGGGCTCTTTTCGATCAAAATCTTCGGCCATTGGATCATCCTCTTAGATGGGAGGAGATGGTTCACGTGGAGGAATAGCAGCAGTTCCGAGTTGGTTGGGAGATGGCCGAGCACATTATTCCATCGCTTGATAGAAAAAGGCTAAATCTTTTTGCCCTTTGCTTCACGGGGAGGAATGATGAAGCCTTTGTGCTTCAGGAGCTTGGTGATGAAGAATGGGAATGGTAAAGCCCAGGTTTGGGCTTGTTGATGCCTTAGATTTATGCATTCGTCCCAAAATCTCATGAACTGGCTCCAAATCAACTTCGGAATAGAAATCCAAAAGCCTTGGTCCAGGGCATACAGAGCATTTAACATCAACCAGCAACGCTCAATGCTGTGTACCAAAGGGCACATATTATGCTTAAGAACTGAATCAAAAAACTAACTGCGGGGCCGATATGGGTCAGAAACATTGCAAATGGCGACAATAACTTGCTCCACAGTTAGATTATCAGCTTCCTCATACAATGGACGACCCTCATGATTCAAGAGATCATCAGGGCAGTCCAGAGGACAGCCGGATACAGCCATGATGTCAGCAAGAGTGAATGAATAGAGAGTGCCATCGATTGAAGTGGTGAGAGTATTAGGTGACTCTTCCGAGCAATTGAGATTTTGGTAAAAGAGGCGTACCACGCAGGGGTAGACAACCTTAGCAACCGGTTGACAAATACCCTGGAGGCGCCTGTTGGTTAATTCAGTAACAGCCCAAGAAGTTGTACAAAGAGCGACAAAGACACCCTCAAGTTGGAAGAGGAGTTCGTAGTTGAGCTCTTTGGTGAACCAAGGTGCCCATGGGTGCTCTCGGTCCATAGGAGGAGCATCCGCAGAGGGCCTAGGATGTCGAGAGGATTCCCCACGAGTCATTTGGAGACGGAGAAGTGGATGGGGACTTTCAACGAACACCTGGTGTATAGAAAGAAATAGAAAAGGTAAGAAGGGTATCTATGGAGGAGAAAACCCAATTTTTTTTGTTAAAATAGACTCTAGCCAAGCATCAACATCACTATCAATGTCTAATCCTCCAAAAAAAATCAATGCCCATACTCCTTGAAATGAAAAGAAAAAGAAAAGAAAGAAGAAGAAGGAAATAGTGCTTACCTTGGGATGAGAAGTAAAGGAATGCCCAGGAATGAGAAGGGAGGGTTGGAGGAGGTAAGTATTTATAGGAAAAGGGGAGGGAAAGAAGGACGAATGAGGAGGGGGAAGGTTATGGGAGTTAGGTGGATGGTGGGGGTTGGGGGGGAGGGGGGAAGGAATGAATTTGAAAAAAAAAATGAAAAAGTGGGAGAGAGGGAGTTGGTTTTAAGAGATAGGGAACAACACGAGCGCTTGTAGAGGTCATCACTAGCTCTCGTAAATGGGGCAGTGAGGTTTGGGAGAGTGAAGCTTTGATGCTAATGAGCGCTCGAAAATGAGACAGTGAGGTTTTTGGGTTTTTTGAGCGATCGAAGGTGACTTCACGAGCGCTCATGAGGCATTGGGATAGGCGAGGAGGTTATGGTTCAACGCACGAGCACTCGTAAAAGAGGTTACGAGCTCTTGAAAACTCAGAAGTGAACATTTGGGGACTTACGAGTGTTTGAAGGGAACTCACGAGCGCTCGTGACTACAGTGCAAAATTTTTCTGAGTCCTATGAGTACTTGGATTTCAATCTTTGCTGAACGGCATTGGCAACAAGGTCAGAGAGTGCCAAAGTAGAACTTAAGTGTTCTCATGAGTTTGGAAAACCTCGAAGCACGGGCGCATTAAAAATAGAAGCTCATGCGCAAGAGTGCCATTTCGAAGGTCCGAGAAAATTGCCGGATAGAGCTGAAAAACTTCCGAGAACGAAAGCAAAAGCTACAGAAGGCCTAAGAAAACCTAGTATGAACTTTTGGAACGCAATTTACAATATTTCCAGAGAAGGTCAAATTTTTGCTTTCCTTAGCACATTCCAGGAAAATTCAAGGCCCAGGCAATTAAAAATAGGGAAGCATGGAAGTGGAAAGAATTTCTTCCTTTGAGTGCTAAATTTAAAGTCGATAGCTAGACAAAGCAAGATCATGCATTAGTCCTCGTAAATTGGGTCCATCAGTAGGACTTTCTCAACTTTGCGAATAGGGACTATGCCGTCAACATAAGGCTTAAGCCGTTGGCCATTAACCTTAAACAGAGATCCATCGGTAGGATCTTGGAGTTCAACTGCACCATGAAGAAAGACAGATGTAATGACATAAGGACCATCCCACCGTGAATGGAGTTTACCAGGAAAGAGTCTCAATCTAGAATTGAAAAGCTAAACTTTTTGTCCATGGGCAAAAGACTTGTTGACAATGTGCTTTTCATGAAATGCTTTAGTCTTAGCCTTATAGATTTTGGCATTTTCATAAGCATCATTGCGAATTTCCTCAAGCTCATTAAGCTGCAATTTGCGATTAGAGTCGGCTTGTTTGAGATCGAAGTTGAGCCTTTTTATGGCCCAATAAGCATGGTGCTCTAATTCAACTGGGAGATGATAAGCTTTTCCAAAGACAAGCCGATATGGCGACATGCCAATGGGCGTCTTGTAAGCTGTCCGGTAAACCCAAAGCGCATCGTTTAGTCTTAATGACCAATCTTTGCGGTCCAGTTGAACCGTTTTTTCCAAGATATGCTTAATCCCCAATTAGATACTTCCACTTGACCACTCGTTTGAGGATGGTAAGGTGTGGCAACCTTATGAATGACAGAGTACTTGGAGGGGACGGATTTAAGGTAACGATTTCAGAAATGAGATCCATCGTCACTGATGATTTCTCAGGGCATACCAAAGCAACTAAAAATGTTGGATTGAATGAACTTGATCACGACTTTATGATCATTGGTTCTAGTAGCCTCTGCTTCAACCCATTTGGAAACATAATCCACCGCTACAAAGATATACTCATAGCCATAAGAAGATGGAAATGGTCCCATGAAGTCGATCCCCCACACATCAAAAATTTATATTATTAAGATGGGAGTGAGGGGCATCATGTCTCTCCGGGACATGGATCCGAGCCTTTGACAACGCTCACAAGATTTACAGAAATTGTAAGCATCCTGAAACAAGGAGGGCCAATAGAATCTGCTTTGAAGGACTTTGTCAGCAGTCTTTTTGGCACTAAAGTGGCCTCCACAAGCAAGAGTGTGGCAGAAATTTAGGAAACTTGTGGATTCGGTTTCAGGAATGCATCGCTGGATGATTTGATCCGGGTAATATTTGAACAACTCTGGATCTTTCCAAAATAAATATTTGACTTGGGAGAAGAACCGGTCTTTCTCTTGTTTGAACCAATTAGATGGAATTTTGTTATCGCTAGATAGTTGACAATATCCGCAAACCAAGGAAGACTTGAATTGGAAATATGAAAAAGTTGCGCATCCGGAAAGGAATCACGGACTGCAGCAAATTCAGAGGATTTCTCAATGAGTAAGCAAGATAGATGGTTTGCGACAACATTGTCGGTCCCTTTTTTGTCCTGAATTTTAATGTCAAACTCTTAGAGTAAGAGTATCCATCGAATTAGGCGAGGTTTGGTCTCTTTTTGAGCGAGCAAGTGCCTAAGGGCAGTATGATCCGAAAAGACAATGACCTTGGATCCAAGAAGGTAAGAGCGGAATTTATCCAAGGCATACACACAGTTAGCAATTCTTTCTCAGTGGTGTAATTTAACTGAGCATTAGAGAGAGTTTTGCTAGCGTAATAGATGACATGTGGAAGTTTATCTACACACTGGCCCAAAACCGCACCTAATGCAAAATCGGGTGCATCAAACATGATTTCAAATGGAAAAGACTAATTAGCCAGTTTCATGATTGGGGCGGATGAAAGAAGATTGTGAAGTTTCACGAAAGCTTCCATACAAGCCTCATCAAAATTGAACGGGACATCCTTGGCAAGAAGATTACACAAGGGCCAAGAGATTTTGCTAATATGATGAAGCAACGATAGAAACCGGCATGTCCAAGGAATGAATGGATTTGACGGACCGAGTGTGGAGGAGAGAGGTTGGAGATTAACTCAACTTTGGCTTTATCAACCTCAATTCCCCTTTTTGAAATGACATGTCCTAAAACAATGCCTTCTTGGACCATAAAGTGACTTTTCTCCCAACTTAGAATGAGATTGGTTTCCTTGCACCTTTGAAGTACAAAAGATAGATTGTGGAGACATGAGTCAAAGGAGGATCCAAAGACAGAAAAATCGTCCATGAACACCTCTAAGAATTTTTCAACCATATCAGAAAATATGGACATCATGTACCTTTGGAACGTAGCTGGTGCATTGCATAGCCCAAAAGGCATGCGTCTATAAGCAAAGGTTCCAAAGGGACATGTGAATGTGGTCTTCTCTTGATCTTGCGAATCAATTGTCACTTGGTTATAGCCGGAATAACCATCAAGGAAACAATAGAAGCTTTGGCCGGCTAACCTCTCTAGGATTTGATCAATGAATGGGAGTGGAAAATGATCCTTCCTAGTAGTAGAATTGAGTTTTCGGTAGTCAATGCACACACGCCACCCGGTGGTGGTTTGTTGTGGCACGAGCTCACCCGTTGAGTTTTCAATCACGGTAAGGCTGGATTTCTTGGGGACCACTTGAGTAGGGCTTACCCACTTACTATCAGAAATGGGGTAGATGATTCCCGCACCTAGTAATTTGATCACTTCTTTCATGACCACTTCTTTCATGTTGTAATTCAACCGGCACTGCACCTCTTTAAAAGGTTTACCGTCGTCCTCCAAATGAATGCGGTGCATACAAATAGAAGGATCGATTCCTTTCAAATCATCCATTGGCCAGCCAATAGCTTCTTTGTGCTATTGACGCACCGCTAAAAGGCTATTTTCTTAGTCTTTTAAAAGGTCTGATGCAATAATGACAGGAAGAGTTTGATTGACACCAAAAAACACATACTTGAGGTGGGCCAGGAGCGGTTTTAACTCAAGTTGTGGTGGAGATTTCAAGGAAGGGACTGGAGGAGTAATAGAGAGTTGGGGAAGTGGTTCTTTTGGCATTTTCTAAGGAGGAAAATCCATGATAGCGCCTATGTCAAGCAACGAATTCACTTCTTGGATGGCTTAGGCAATATCAAAGTTTGAGAGGTCAAAATAAGACATGCAAGTTTCCAAAGGATCTTTGTTTAGAATGAAGGGGATGAATTCTTCAACCACTTCATCGACCATATCAAAAAGGAAACAATCATCCTCTTCGTACGGATGTTGAATGGTATGGAAAATGTGGAGTTTGACTTGCATATTTCTAAAGGCGATATCCATCACCCTGGTTCGGCAATTAATTGAAGCATTAGCCGTGGCTAAGAATGGCCTACCAAGGATCACAGGAATGTGCTTCTTTGGGTCATGGACCGGTTCCGTGTCAAGAACCACAAAGTCTACCGGGAAGTAGAATTTGTCCACTTTGATGATGACATCTTCAATAATGCCCCGTGGATGCTTGACCGATCTGTCGGCAAGCTGTAAGACCACGGATGTTGGCTTTAAGTCTCCCAACCCAAGCTGTAAGTAAATTGAATATGGAATCAAATTTACACTAGCTCCTAAGTCAAGGAGGGCCCTTTCTATCTTGTTGTCGCCAATGACAGACGAGATAGTTGGGGCACCCGGATCCTTATACTTTGGAGGAGCACTGTGTTGAATGATTGCACTCACATTTTCAGTCAACCTTATCTTTTTTGGCAAATGATTTTTAGAATTGCGCTTTTGAGTGCACAAATCCTTGAGGAATTTTACATAGGGAGGGATTTGTTTGATAGCATCCAAGAGAGACAACTTGATCTTTACTTGCTTGAAGACTTCCCGCATGTCTTGAATTTTACAATTTTTGTTCCCAAAATGTGTTAACTCTTGGAGACGTTAAGGAAACGGAGCCTTAGGCTCATAAGAAGTCTCCACATTTGGGGCAACAAGCTTGGAATTTTCAGTATTAGACTTTGGGATTTCAGGAGTGAGATTTGGATTAGAAGATAAGAGATTTGGATTTTTGAGAGGTAGAACCTTGTCAGTGCTACTTCCATCAACCTTGTTATCCACCACTCGACCACTCCGAAGGGTAGTGATTGCTTGGACTTGTTCATGAGTTGGCCCACTCGGAGGAGGGGTTTGATCAATCACATGAATCCCTCTAGGATTCTCACATGTTGAGTGGTAAGCTTCCCCTTGTCTCTTTGAAGAAGTTGGTTCATTGAAGTGGCTATTTAGCCCACTTGATTTTCAAGTTTAGCGATAGACTGAGTATGAGAATGAACTATTTGGAGAGTGGGCTACAATGATGTCAAGAGTTGCTTATTGGATTGCATCATTTACTTGTTTAAAGATTCAATCATTTGCTTGTTTACAGCCAAAATCTCATCAGTTGGAAACGCAGGAGGTTGATTAGAGACATTTGGACTATAAGGGGGACGGTAACTTGACGAGGCCTGAAATTTTGGAATTGAGAAGGGGGCTGATTTTGATGCCCTTGATTCTGAAAGTTTGGATTGTAGGTATTGGAGTATGGATTATTTCCAGGCCTTGAGAACATTGCATTTGCTTGCTCTTGATTGGGATTAAGAAATTGTTCCGGTGTGGGATAATCTTCCGAGAGATGGAAATGACTAGTGCATGATGCAAACACAACACTTGCAGAATTTTGAGACAATAAAGGAGAAAGGTGTGGTGCCATCAATTGATAAAATTTGTGAGCTATGGCATCCACATGAGATGATTCTTCCAACATTGTTTTTGGTTGACAAGAGTTTGTGTTCTTAGCATTGGTTGAGCCTGGAGTCCTACGAGAATTATGTTGCAGTGAGTTTTCACTCAGATTCTCAAGTAGGGTCTATACCTCATCTGCACTTTTGGACATGAACATCCCTCCACATGATGAGTCAACCATAAATCTATGGGTATTTGTTAAACCAGCATAAAAGGCTTGCACCAATTGCCATTTTGGAATTAGGTGGTGCGGACATTTCCTAAGGAGATCTTGTAGTCTTTCCCAAGTCTCATGGAGTTGTTCCCCCTCGCTTTGTGAAAAGCTAAGAATGGAACGCCTCATTAGGTTGGTTTTGCTCACTAGATAATATTTTTTTAAGAATTCTTGTCGCAATTGAGCCCATGAAGTTATGGAGTTTGTAGCAATGGAGTTCAACCAATGTTTGGCCCTTTCTTTTAAGGAGAATGGAAAGTGATGCAAATGGAGAGCATTGTCAGGGAAGCCCCTCAGTTTAATGGTAGAACATATTTCGAGGAATTCATCAAGGTGCTTATAGGGGTCCTCATTTTCAAAGCCATGAAAAAAGGGGAGCATTTGAATTGTACTAGATTTGATTTCATATTGGGCTGCATCGATGTTTGGCATCACTATGCAAGAAGGAGAGGCATAAGTTGTAGGGGTGAAATGGTCCCTCAGAGTCATAGGGGCATTAGGAACTTCAGCCCTATCATTATGGATCCCCTCATCCCCGCCATTCCCCCCATTGTTGGCCACTGTATTAATCTCAAGGTCAAGTCCTCTTAAATTTTCTGATTCCCTAAGGGTTCTTCTAAGAGTTCTTTCAAGGGAATTTATATCAATTGGCCCTTCAAGAGTAGGCAAGGATAGCGATCTACGGCCCAACATCAACAACACAATTCACAACAAACATAATATCCCTTCACCATCACATCCACATACGATGTTCCCGTTCTCCTCAATTATCAAGACAGAAATGTAAATGGCTACGACAAGGACCAATGCTTGCAATTGAAAAGAACAATAAATAGCCTCGATAAGGGCTTCATAACTTAACTAAATCTATTCTAAACACATGCAAGATATCCACAACTTTGAAACTAGAGCTTCGAAAACTTACCTGAAGTCGTCTAGACTTACAAATTGGATAGCTTTCCTCAGCAAGCCTTGAATACCTAGAATCACACAAACACGTAAAATGTCAAAATGATCAAAACCACACAAAAAAATATTCACAAGACACAATATTAACAATCAAACCAAAGGTAATCCTAAAACCTCGGTTGCTAAACCGTTTGCAGTCCCCGGCAACGGCGCCAAAAATTAATCTGTATGACAAGTATACATCAACCTTTGCAATAACACAAATCATTGTAAAATAGGGCTATTGGTCAGGTAAGTCGAACCACTTGGACTACTAGTTTATGGCAACCTAGGTGTCTAAAATCATTTTTAGAATGATAAAGGGGTATTAAGATTTGTTGGTTTGTCACTAAAGTTATGGATTGAAAACTGCATAAAACAAAAATGCTAGGAAGTAAAGAGGCAAAGACAATTAAATAAGGGATTAGGGAAGTGAATCCGCACTAAACCCTAAATACATGCTAGATCAAGACTAAATTGGGGGTAGACAATAAATAACTTATGGTCAAGAATTATATAGCAACACATGATTGCCCTATAATCATCAAGAAGTTCATTAAATCCAAACAAGAATGATCCATCAAAAGTTTATACATTTGAACTACCTAAACTAGGGTGTAGTATCAAGCATACTATCTTAAGTAAAAGATTATCAAGCCATTGATCAAATGATAAAGTACATGAAGCTAGGAATTAAGTATAAACCATCAAAGGGAATTCCTAAGCAATGGACTATCAAGTTTCTCTATCAACATGCCTTGAAAACCATTCATAATCTTATTTCCATTATCACCATGAAAATACAAGCATTATAATTAATATAAGAAACCATCTAAGACAAGATAATTAACTTACAATAATTATTTATAAACATTAGAATTCATTACAAGAAGGAATATGCTCTAGATTATGAAAAGACCAAAAGTTATACATTATTATCCCCAAAATAGAGCCTAATCTAGAACATGATTACAAGGGAAAGCTTCATCACCTCCCTAGAGAAGGATTTAGTTACCCTTAAGAGCAAGGAATGAAGAAGAAGAAGCAAATCCACCCTCCATTTTTGTGCTCAAGCAAGCTAAAACTCTAAAGCCTCAAGACTCACTCTTTTTCTCCCTAGAACTTAGCCAAAAATGTGTGTATCTTCATACAAGCTTCCTCCTCTCTTTTGTAGACAAGATGTCTACCAAGCCCCCCAAAAACCGAGGTTCATCCTCCCCAAAAGAACATTTCTAACCACCCCATAAAGGAGGAAAACCAATTGAAAGGTTCAAGGAGCCAAGTGGGTCTGCCATGTTCCTACGAGCGCTCGTAAGTAAAGCTACGAGCGCTCGTAGCTGCCTTAGGGAAAATTCTTCTTATTCGAGACCATGGACGAGTGATTGAAGAAGGAGTTACAAGCGCTCGTAGCTACTTGAATTCATACTGACTTAATTTGGAGCGCTTGAAGCTGAAGTAGGAGCACTCGAAGATGCCTTAGACCATTCTGCCTTGATTTGGAGCGCTCGTAGGTGTTACGAGCGCTCATGTGACATGGAATAACACACTTGGATGCTGGATAAGCGCTCATAGGTGGTGCTACGAGCGCTCGAAGATGCCTCGGATTGCATCTTCTGCTCCTTCTGCTTTGGACTTCTTCTTTTTGGAATTAGTACTGGCCCATTAAGAATCTTATGCCCTCTTTTTCATCGTAGAAGGCTTCATGGACCTCCTTTAGTAGATTCTTCTTAGAAATCTCCAGATGTAACAACCCGGAATGACTTAATCTTTACAGAAAGCTTTAAAAACTTCCATCTTATTTCTAATTTGGAAGACAAACCTGAAAATACATAGAAACACGAAACTTGGAGAAAATCTATACAATTTAACCACTAATGGACCAACTAATGCAAATAAGGGCGTTTGAGTATGCAATATTCGGTGCTTATCATTCCCCCATGAGGATCCACTCGTCATCAGTCTTTTGGTGGCAAATTGCATAATCAAAAGGGTTTTGATAGATCCAGGCAGTAATGCTAATATCATTACAAAGACGATCTTTAAGCAGCTGGAGATTCTGTCACCATCAATACGGCCCACCTCTAGTCCCTTGATGGGGTTTGATGGTACGAAGGTGGACCCCCTTGGGGTAATAGATTTATCTGTCACTTCGGTAAAAAGGACGCTAAAGGAGATCTTCATTTTAACAGAGATCCATCATTCCTATAATCTCACTATGGGAAGAGGCTGGATTCACCGAATGAATGGGGTTCCATCTACCCTCTATCAGGTAATGCGATGCTTATCTCCGGATGGTAAGGTGGTAATCAATCTTTGGGGAGATCAGATCGTTGCAAAAGAATGCTACATGCTGACACTGAACGAAACAAAGAAGGTAGCAAAATAGCCCCAACCAATCGTACCTCCAGGAAGCACGTCCAAATAACAATTACAGAACCCTCTGCCCAGGTATTTAAAAGCAGAGGTGAAGCAGAAGCTATAAAGCCCACTGAGAAGTCTCTGGAGGCTGTTGAGGTAATCCTCGGTGATCCACAAAAGGTCACCTATATGGGTACTTTCCCCACAGTCAAAGAAAATAGAACATTAATTAACATCATTCGACGGAACGCAGATGCATTTGCTTGGGATCACTCAAACATAGTGGGGATTAATCCTGTAGTCTTATACCAAAGCTTGAAGGTAGATCCGTCATTCAAGCTGGTCAAGCAGAGGCACAAAAGGTTTGCTCTTGAGCGCAATCGAATTATAGTAGAAGAAGTAAACAAATTGCTTCGGGCAGGCTTCATCCGAGAAGTACACTACCCATAGTGGCTCTCTAACGTGGTGGTAGTTCAAAAGAAGAATGGAAAATGGAGCGTGTGCATAGATTTTACCAATCTCAACCAAGCCTATCCTAAAGATAGCTTTCCACTACCTAAAATAGATCAGATGGTCGATGCTACCACTGGTTTCGAGAGACTCACATTTCTTGATGCGTACTCCGGTTATAACCAAATCCCTATGAATCCAGAAGATGAAGAGAAAACTGCCTTCATAACAGAGAAGGGCATCTACTGCTATAGAGTCATGCCCTTAGGATTCAAGAATGCTGGGGCAACTTACCAGCGCCTGGTGAACAAGATCTTCGACGAGATGCTGGGCAAGACAGTCGAGGCCTACATCAAAGACAAGGTAGTCAAGAGTGTGAAGAAGGAAGAACATCCCAAGTACCTTTACGAGGTCTTCGACACCCTGAGAAGGTATGGTATGAGGTTGAACCCGTCGAAGTGCTCTTTTGTGGTGTCTTTAGGGCAGTTCCTCGGCCATGTTATGAATAAAAGGAGAATTGAGGTAAGTCCAGCTCAGGCTCATGCCCTTATACAGAATTAAGAACCAAAAACCCGCCGGGAAGTGCAGGTTTTGACTGGTCGAATCGCAGCTCTTAGTCGATTCATCTCTCGATTATCAAATAAGTGCAAGCTATTCTTTAGCGCAATAAGATCCAAAAGCAAAGACATATGGGGACCTCAGCAACAAGCGGCTCTCAGTCAATTGAAGTGTTACATGGCTAAACCCCCAATTCTATCAGCTCCGAAGCTTGGTGAAATTCTTGTCATGTACTTAGCAATCTCCTGTATAGCCACGAGTGCGGTGCTGATTAGAGAAGAAGGGAAGAATCAGTATCCAGTCTTCTACACTAGTAAGATAATGATAGATGCAGAAACACGATACAGCAAAATCAAGAAGATCATACTAGCACTGGTGTATGTGAAGAGAAAGCTTCGGCACTACTTCGAATCAGACAGTATCAAAGTCCTTACCAACTACCCCATGCGAGTCATTATTTCTAAGCCAGACTTATCCAGGAGAATATTTAAATGGGCAATCGAGCTCAGTTCATTCGATATATCCTACGAACCAAAGGTGTCACATAAAGGGCAAGCACTAGCTGACTTCCTCTTAGAGTATGAGGATAAGCCTGAAGAACCAGGCCCTCCTGAGCCACAATGGGAGCTTCGGGTGGATGGTTCCTCGAACCTAGTTAGTGTCGAGGCCGGAATCGTTATTACGACCTCCGAAGGCACCAAGCTATAGCAATCAATTCGTCTGACTTTTCCTGCTACTAACAATGAGGTGGAGTATGAGTCCCTGCTTGCCGGGATTTGGTTAGTAAACCAGTTCCAAGTAAAGTGTTTAAAGGTTTTTAGTGTTTAAATCAGGTAACAGGACAGTATCAGCCCAAGGAGGATAGAATGAAAGCCTACAAGGAAGCTGTGGAAAGCGCCACACGAGGATTCGATTAAATCGAATTCCATCAAGTACCTCGGGAGGAGAATTTCGAGGCAGACCAGTTGGCTGTTGCAGCATCTTCTTCGGACAAAGATTTGGTCCGAATTGTACCAGTTGACATCTTGGATGAACCTAGTATAAGCCATTGGCAAGAAATAATGGTGATCCCAGATAGTCCACACGAACCATGCTAGATGGATCCATTAGAAGCTTATCTCAAGGACGGAACTCTTTCGAACCAGAAGGCCAAGGCACAGAAACTCAGGCTTACTATAGCCAAGTATTCTATCATCAATAATCAATTATATCAGAAGTCATTCTCAGGCCCCTACCTGAAGTGTTTAAGTCCCACCGAGGCCCTCACGATTCTGAAGCAAATCCATGATGGGGACTGGGGTAATTACTCCGGTGGTAGGTCCTTAGCACATAAGGTCCTAACTCAGGGCTATTTCTGGCCATACTTGGCTCGAAATGCTGAAGAATACTCCTTGGTGTGCTCGTCGCGATGCAACTAAATTTGTGCAAAGTGGACTAAGATGAGTGTGGTCAAGTTCTACATTTATAAATTGTCACTACTACCTTTCACTAAAAAAAATATAGTTAGGGCAAGTAGGGATCGTCCCAATGGATTGGAGGGTCGTATTAGGTTATGGAATCGAGATTAGGGTTAGTAAGTCAAGTGATCAAAAGATTGGTTGGTGGTTGAATTACACTAAGATGCAATTTAGACTAAAGTAAACAATTAAATGCAATAGAGGTAAAATAAGAGAGAGGGAGATCTTGGGGTTTAGAGATCACCACTAAACATATCTTTTCTATACCTTTAATGAATGATTAGTGAGGGAAAAACATGTATTGCAACAATAGTGTGTGTGTGGTTGTTTCAATAAGCATGGATGACCAATTAAGTATATATTGTCTAGACAACACAATGAATAGCACAATATATCAAACTAAGCCATTAATTCCTCTTTAAGCTCACAATCCAAACACATCACAAAATTAGAGGAATATGTTACTTGCATTCATAAGTATGGAACATCAAACAACAAGCATGGATTGTCCTCCCACTTAATATCTAAACTACAACTACATTACTATTAAGCTAATGACATGAAATTAAACTAAGGGAGAAGTACAATCCATCAAGAAATGAGAATGAACCATCAAATAAACCACAAGAGCAGTCTATTAAGCACTATGTCTTGATAATCTCTAGATCTATAGCATTAATACACATAGACACATAGACATGCATCAACAACACAAGAAATAGATATAAGCACATGAACATCTATTCTAGCATACATAGACATATGGATAGAATGAAATGGTCACTTAAAAACATTAAACCACACAAATCATTGAAGCAACAAGATCTATGTATATAAACATGTCAAAACAAGTATCACAATACAAATCCCCTTAAAAATACATAAATCAAGATGTAGAAAGCATGCTTAGGGCTAACTCTACCCCAAGAGGATGTTTAGCCACTCATGGATGGTGTTTCCCAACCCTCAAGGGCTAACTCCATGGTAGAGATTGCTCATCTTCTTGGTTGATGGAAGAACTCCAAGCTTGTGTCTCCAGCCTCCTCTCTTCTTTTCTTCCTCACTAAGGATATGGAAATTGTATCTAGTCTCTAGTGTAGCCTCTAGTGTCTCGCTAACATATGTGGTAAAAGTGGCTCATATTCCTTATATAGGTAGGTCAAATGGCACCCCCAAATATCTAGGCTCGTGCTCCAAGATTCCTTCCCAATGATTGGATATGAGACAACTTTTAATAAGCTGGAAATTGCATTTTCTCAGATTTGGAGAGGTTTAATCGATCGAACTTGTGGTGAGATCAATCGAACTTGTGGTGAGATCAATCGAACATGGCTGAGATCTATCGAATATAAGCTAAATTGATCTTCTATGGTGGCGCCTTTTTGGATAAAGACAAATCTAAGATATTTTGGAGATATTTTTGGGAAAGAGACAAAAGTGGTAGGTGGGGTGGTACAACTAGATAAGATGAAATCTTTTCAATCGATCTGAAGAAAAGTTGGATCGATCGAACATTGTAGGATCTTTGGATAAGGACAACAGAGCTCAGATCCATCTTGAAGTGTAGAGATCGATGAACTTTCGATCGATCAAGCCGTTACTGAGATCGATCGGACTTGCTGAATTTGCACCACTTACTTCCTTTTGCTCACACTTTACTCCTTTCTTTGATTCATCTCAAGATTGCTTCAATTATGCTCTTATTTGGCTGAGTTAGCTTATTTTAGGGATAAGTACCTGAAAAGGATAATAACACGAAATTAGTCTAAAGCAGAAAAATAAGATAGATAAAGGTCCTAAAATGTTCAAGCTTAACGGATTTAAATGCGCACTTTTCAGCGCTCATCACACTCCCAAACTTAAATATTGCTAGTCCCCAGCAATGAACTACAAAGTAAAGGAATGAAATGAACAACTATACAAATATGAATCTAGAAAGTAATAAATGAATAACGCCACTTTTGTAGAGAATACGATTAAATTTAGCATATGCAACAAGCCTTTAAACCCCTAGGTTACCCCTAATAGACAAGTGAAGTCTCATGAGGGTTTCCAGAAATGATACCCACAAACATGAAGCTCAATATCACAAGAGAGGCACCAATATTGCAAACAAGCTTTGGGAGAAAACTACCGCAAGTATGCAATTTTTTAAACATTTCCAAGTAATCTCTCAAAATTTCAACATCAAGCAAGCAAATATGGTCCACCACACATCAATAAAATGATCATGCAAATCGAAACAACTCTAGAATCCTTTTTGAATGGACCGGAATTAAGTGTGTTATTATCTAAGCCAACTAAAGAAATGATCACATCCTTAACCTCAAACTAGCACACAAATCTAGTACCGATCATCAAAACAAAGAGTGGACCTTTTATTAAAACTTTATTGCTCTAGGTGCACTTATTCTTTCCACTCAAAATTTTATTTTTTATTTTTTTATTTTTTATTTTTTGCTATCCTTAGGATCAAAGATGGAAGCATGGTGCAATATGTTGATCTATTAAGCTTTCTAGTGATCCATGAGGTCGAGCGTTAGGTCAATGACTCCCAAACCGGATGGCTTTAGGGCATTAGGCGTTCAAACACCCCTACGGACTTACAAGCTCAAATCAACTATGTTACAAATCAAGACAACCTCCATGTAATCATTTTCCACTTCTCACCTTTTGGGAGAAATCCTCACTTTTATTTGCTTTTGCAACAACTTTTTTTTTCATTTTTTTTTTTTTTTTTTTTCAATTATGATCCTAGAGTTTGGGCCCTCCACATTTCGGCGCGAGAAATTCAATGCTTGATGAGGCTAGAATCTCGGCTACTCAATAAAAAGGGTTTGTTATCCACCTTGTCAAAATGAAAACTTTCAATGCACTACTAACCCAATTAGGATATAACTAATTCAATAATCAACAAAGCATGTACCCCACAAATGAATGTTAGTGTACGTCTGTGCTAGTGTAGAATCCTAGAGTGAATCTCAAAACAACCACAAAATCAGGATGATGTGGACCACAAGTGCAAGCAAGATATCAATCTTTCGAAAAATTTACTCCTAAATGGCATTCACAAGGCATACAAGGAGTATTGGACTCTCAAGTCAAGCAATTTTTAAATTTTAAGCAATATAGTTATCAAAAGATCAAAATTATCATAAACATCAATCTCAAATCTCAATCATGCAATTGAAGCTCAAACTTAAGTAGAATGCAACAAAGACACCTTACCCCCAAACTTAAACCGCACATTGTCCTTAATGTGCAATGAGAACAATGAAAAAAAATGGAAAGAGTATACTATGGTGGCGAAAGCATGAAGTTCGGTAATGATCCAATTTGAAAGACGTCTCCCCCAAACTTGGAATCAATAACCTATTTGAATAACCACACTAGCAAACTCATATCAAATATCAAATGGGATAAAAATAATCAAATCATGCATTCTAAGGCAATATAACACAAAATGAAAGAGAGATATGAGATCAAGCCCTAACTAAAGCGTAAAGTATGTATGACTACACAAAAGGGCACAATGGTGAAAAGTTTTTATATTTTTCTTTTTATGAAAGTAAGTATATACAAAATACAAGAAAAATAAAGAATAAAATGCATGAACAAAGTGCAAAAAGAAAAATAAAGAAGGAAAAATACAATGAAAGAATATGTACAATGCAAGAAATGAAAAACAAAAAGTAAGAAAGGATGCAAGAACAAAATAATGAAAAATGAAAAATAAATTTTTTTTTTTTTTAAACAAAAATGGAAGGAAATATGAACAATGATTGCTAAGTTTAACATCTCTAGCTAGACGGAATGCTGCTTTGAATAAATAAGCTCAAGATTCAAAAAGGGAAGAAAAAAAGTCAAACCAAAGATGCTCAGATCAATCAAGTTCAGATCGATCTCAAAAGCTTTTCGATCGATCGAACATGTATAAACCTGCAGATATGTTCGAACGATGGGACAGAGAGGTCTTTAGATGCAAGCTGGATGCAAGTCAAAAAATTTCTAAGTGTTGAGATTACAGATCGATTGAAGAAGAAGTTGGATCGATTTAAGAACTAAAGATCGATCTAGGAAAAATTTTGAACGATGGGACAGAGAGCTCTTTGGATGCAGTCTGGATGCAGGTCAAAATTTTTCTAAGTGTTGAGATTGCAGATCGATCGAACCTTCATTGAGATTAATCAAAAAGGTAAAAATTCGTCCATTTTCCATTGCAACCCTAGATATCTTCATAAACAGGGTTTATTAGATGTGCAGCTTCCAAATGTCTTTGGAAGATCTGCCCCTCAATGTAGGGTTTTAATCTCTGTCCATTAACCTTGAAAATGTTCCCCTTTTTCAAACTTTGAATTTCAACCGCCCCATGAGGGGCAACAGAGATGACTTCATAAGGACCTTCCCATTTGGTTATCAACTTCCCAGGAAAGAGTTTCAATCTAGAGTTGAAGAGCCAAACTTTTTGACTGGGTTCAAAAGACTTCTTTATAATGTGCTTATCATGAAAAGCTTTAATTCTCTCTTTGTAGAGTTTGGCATTATCATAAGCATTATGTCTCAACTCTTTCAACTCACTCAATTGTAATAACCGGTTCTCCCCGGCTTTATCAAGGTCAAGATTGAGCTTTTTAACCGCCTACAAGGCTTTGTGTTCCAACTCAACCGGAAGATGGCAAGGCTTTCCATATACAAGTCTATAGGGAGACATGCCAATGGGAGTCTTATATGCCGTCCAGTAAGCCCACAAAGCATCATTTAACTTTCGTGACCAATCTTTTCGGGTAGTGTTAACCGTTTTCTCAAGAATATGCTTGATTTCTCGGTTAGACACTTCTACTTGCCCACTTGTTTGAGGGTGGTAAGGAGTGGCCATTTTATGAGTAACGGAGTACTTAAGAAATAAATGCCTTAAGAATTGGTTGCAAAAATGCTTTTCTTCGTCACTTATCATAGCCCTAGGCATACCAAAACGAGCAAAGATATTGGATTTGATGAATTGAAGAACCACGGAATGGTTATTTGTTTTGGTAGCACAAGCTTCCACCCACTTGGAAACATAATCAACGGCAAGGAGAATATATTGAAAACCATAGGACATAGGAAATGGACCCATAAAATCAATGCCCCATATGTCAAAGATTTCTAGAACAAGGATATTGGTCAAAGGCATCATATCTCTTCTTGACATTGATCCCATATTTTGACATCTCTCACACGACTTGCAAAAGTTGTAAGCATCTCTATGGATAGTGGGCCAAAAACGCCCACGTTAAAGAACCTTCAAGGCTGTCTTCTTTGCACTAAAATGTCCCCCACATGCAAGCGTATGACAAAACACAAGAACATTTGGAATTTCGCTTTCCGGAATGCATCTCCTCACAATTTGATCTGGACAATAACGGTACAAGACAGGGTCTTCCTAATAATAATTCCGGATGTTGGCAAAGAAACAATTCTTCTCGTTCTTTGACTAAGAATTCGGAAGTTTTCCAATTGCCAAATAATTCACAATGTCGGCAAACCAAGGCATTTGTCCATTGGAAATTTGGAAGAGCTGTTCATTCGGAAAAGAATCATGAATTGGTAGGCTAGGGGAAGGTTCTATCAATAACCTTGAAAGATAATCGGCAACCACATTTTCGGTGCCTTTCTTGTCCTTGATTTCAAAATCAAATTCCTGAAGAAGCAAAATCCATCTAATCAATCTAGGTTTTGTTTCTTTCTTTGTCAAAAGATGTCTCAAAGTAGCATGATCAGAATAGACAACAACCTTAAACCCTAAGAGATAGGACCGAAATTTATCAAGGGCATATACTACGGCAAGTAACTCTTTCTCAGTAGTGAAGTAGTTCAATTGAGCTCCCGAGAAAGTTTTGCTTGCATAGTATATGGCACATGGAAGCTTTCCTACTCTTTATCCCAAAACTACTCCCATGGCATAATCTAAAGCATCACACATAATTTCAAATGGTAATGACCAATTGGGAGGTTGCATGATAGGGGCGGATGACAATAAGGCACGCAATTTATGGAAGGTGTCTAGGCATGCTTGATTAAAGACAAAAGGAGTTTCCTTGGCAAGAAGATTGCACAAGGGTCAAGTAATTTTGCTAAAGTCTTTGATGAAACGGGGATAGAGACCTACAAAGGAACGAACTTCTCTCACCGTTAAAGATGGAGGCAATTCAGAATTAAGCTCAACTTTCGCCTTATCTACCTTAATTCCCCTCCTTGAGATGACATGACCCCAAAAAATACCTTCTTGAACCATGAAATGGCTCTTTTCCTAACTAAGGAAAAGGTTTGTTTCACAACATCTTTTAAGCACCAAATCTAGATTTTTGAGGCATGTATCAAATGAAGACCCGAAGACAAAAAAATCATCCATGAAGACCTCTAAATACTCTTCTATCATGTTCAAGAAGATTGACATCATACACCTTTGGAATGTGGCTGGGGCATTGCACAAACCAAAAGGCATCCGTCTATAAGCAAATGTGCCAAACGGACAAGTAAAGGTGGTTTTCTCTTGGTCCAAGGGGTCAAGGGTTACTTGATTATAACCCGAATAGCTATCAAGAAAGTAATAATATTGTTACCCAACCAATCTCTCTAGAATTTGATCAATGAATGGCAAAGGGAAGTGATCTTTTTTAGTGGCGGCATTTAATTTGCGGTAATCAATGTATAAAAGCCATGAATTGGCGGTACGCTTAGAGATTTCCTCACCTTTTGCATTTTCTACCACCGTAATCCCCGACTTCTTGGGAACCACTTGAGTTGGACACACCCATTTGCTATCTGAGATTAGGTAAATAATCCCGGCATCTAAAAGTTTGACCACTTCTTTCTTGACTACCTCCTTCATGTCTAGCACGCAAAACGAGAAAATTCTAAAATAAATCTTGAAAAATTAGAAAAAAAAAATCCCACAAAATAGAAAATAGAAAAAAAATCGAAAACGTCACAATCTCCCCAACTTTAAAAAATTTCGTCCCCAAAATCAACCCGCCTCACAAGGAAAGAATGAAAGGATACAACAACAGAGTAAATCTCCAAGTACCCCACATATCACGCTACACTAGACATCTCAACACAACGGATCCCACGTCCCATGTCACTCGCAACCCTGTGCTTGTGACCTAACGCCACAACGACTGAACAGTGTGCACAATCACATGTAACCTTTCCCCTACAACACTAAATGGGCATAAGGGCACACCCTATACCGAACAAAATTCTCTATCACCACATACCAAGCACACGAGGTACAAGCCCCCAACTAACTCAGTGACTCCACTGAATCCTGGCCATTGAGAACCATTAGGATTGTCATCTTCTAACCAGTACGTACCACTAGTCGATACTGAATCCACAAACAACGACTTCAGTCAACCCCCACGAAGACATAAATCAAGAAAAGAATCCTTCAATCTAAGTCATCATAACACTCAATCATCTACTCCCGCACATGAGATTAAGGGAAAACACTAGACTTAGGTTAAAACCAATCCGATTCATAAAATTGCACTAACGCGGTCCACACGAGACATCTTGCCAGATAGCTGTTAGATCCTATACATAGTAGGTCCAACCAGTAATGCCTCACATAATCCGCGCTAAACACCCTAAAGCCCACAAAACAGTGGTTACAAAACTGATCAACAAACCTATGACTATAATCGAGAGAACCATCCGGCCTGTCAAATATACCATCAGGTACCGTGGAAAACAACCTATCCACATAGCTCAAGGATCAACTGATCCAACAACTCAAACTTCTTGGACACGTAGTCCCATACCAAGTACACTACCACCCACAACAAGTCATATGAACACGTACAAAGAATACCATCAATCCCAAGCGAGTCTTTATTCTAAAATTGGTTCGTCCTACCACATGTACATAATGCACAACACCGTACTCTGACTGTTTCTAAGCACACTAAAAGCAATGATCGTTGACCTTTGACCCGACATTATGTTAAGAAAAGACTAACTCAGAGAAATGGTTGGCCAAGCCATTCTCGTCGTCAATCCAACCTTAACACCAACGTCATTCTCGTCCTTAGGTCCATTCCTCAAGCATACATACATATCAATCTCTACGTCTAACTTTAGACACACGGTTCATGACACACGATCTAACCATCCTCAACACACGAGTCACACCATAACTACTAGATACCACAGTTAACACCAAGAGTCTAAGAAAACATACGTAACGGTCAACAAGTCGCGTCTCACGCTGTATCGATCATAACCTCTCTAAACGAATCCCACAAAACCAAGAACTTCACCTCCTACCGTGGAGGTAAGCCGAATGATCAAGATCAAACCCCCACTCAGGATCCCTAATAAAAGAGAGGACACTGTAAAAATCCGTCCATCTGTTGACATACACAACTCCTATGTGGAGGTACTAACTCACAGGCAACAATGTCCTTATAAGGACTGAAACAAGAAGAAGGAAGAGTAAGTCCCTCTCCCGCAACCAAACTGAACACACACCTATCGATACCTTGCATACGAAATATTAAGAAAGGGGAACGATACGGAGACGAAACAGCTCGATCTGTAACTCATACTCCTAATATCCATATGTAAAAAAGAATAATGCCCCTTCCAAAAATGCCGAAGCTAGACAATGAATCGTAAGACATCGCATCCCATCCTGCCCAAAGAATAACATTACAAGCAATAATCTAGACCTTCCATTCATAGAAAAAACTACGTGACGACCTCATCAATAACCTTTAACCCATTATTAAAACCATTATATGAGAGCTTAACTGTTCACAAAATTCACATCATCATCTAATGAAACTGTCTATGAATACTCACATAGTCTTACAAATACATCATTACTTTAATACATAATGGTTATAAATGGTACATCATTACAACTTGGAACGCATACAAATTATCTCAAACTATATCTCACCCTAAGGGCTCGCACTAAGCATCATCAACATCACCTAATCTGGAACCACACTACGGGATATGTCCACCATCCAGGTACAGATGAACTCGACGCTGCACAAAATGCATAAGCATCTGCCCAAACTCAAGGGTCGCCACCGTTACTAGAACAACAGTGTGCAGGCATCTCCTATCACACCCAATCTCACAGGTATCCCCCGTTACAAAACTCACAGATATCCCCTATTACACAGTCATAGATAACCCCCGTTATTGCACCAGACTCATAGGTATCTCCTGTTATGACACAGCACGATTCACAGGTATCCCCCGTTACAATACGACACGACGCACCGGCAACAATATGACAAGACGCACATATGATAGTACGACATGACTCCCAAATAACTATGCAACACGACTCACAGACAATCGTACAACATGACTCATAGACAATAGTGCAACACGACTCACAGGTATCCCCCATTATAACACGACATGACTCACAGGTGTCCCCCGTTACAACATAACACAACTCACAGGTAGCCCCCACTACAACACGACATGACTCACAGATATCCCCCGTTACAACACAACACAACTCACAGGTAGCCCCCATTACAAAACTCATAGGTATTGGCCATTACACAGTCACAGGTAACCCCCCATTATATTACAATCACAGGTAACCTCCCGTTATATCATAATCAATCACAGTAATATCTCATCTCTTCTATGGACAATCCCTCTTTATGTGGCCCAGCTAATCACACTGAAAACAACTCCGGAGCTAGGTTTATCGAGAGGACACTTCGCCTTACAGTGTCCTGGCTGTCTATAGTGACAACACACCACACTCGTCCTTGAGGATTCTGAAGACATACCAACAGTAGGAGTAGCACCTACCATTCACTGCTCTTGAGAAAACAATGAAGTTCCTCTGTGCCTCTTCCTGTCCTGGCTCCCGGAAGAAATACCCACACTCGTACCTCGTTCCTGAGAACCCACAATACCACTCCTTTCTTGTCAATCTTTGACTTCGGCTTCCCCCATCAATGCTCTCGTAACCGCTTCCGAATAATTCTTTAATCCCAAAAGTGTTACCCCCGGCTTAATAAAACAATTTAGACCATACATAAATCGCCATGTCTTTTCTTTTTCGTTCCCTAACACATTTGTAGCGAAACGTGAAAGAGAAGTGAACATATTCTCATGTTATGTCACTGACATGTCACTTTGTTCAAGCCCGTCAAACTACGTCCTCAATTCCCGTCTCTTAATCTGCGGGAAATACTTATCAAGGAAAAGACTCTTAAATGCATCCCAACTAATACTGTCAATATCATGCGCGCTAGTCATGGTCTTCCACCATACTGTCGCGTTGCTAACAAATTTATACGTGGCTAAGGTGATCTTCAACCGATCATCGTGTACAGCTATTGCTCTGAAATGCTTTTCAACTTCATCAAACCAATTGTCCGCTACCAACGGACCTCCTTCCAATGCTACTTTCATGAGTTTGTCAAACTAAATCAGGTACCTAAGATTCCTCTCCATTTCTATCTCCTGTGGCTGAATAGCCGGTCGTGGTACCACTTGAGGAGCTGTAGTACTCATTAAATTTTGAAAGGCTGAGGCTACAGCCCTTGCTAATAGAACATCATCCTCCGGTACTTATGGATTATCATCCACCTCTCCAACTCGGCCCTGTCCCAGTGAAACCCTATCCAGCTGGGATAGCCCTTCACCTGCTCACTCCCCAACTTCATCCGGATCCATCACTTGACGTAGTCTTTAAGCGCGGTACTACAAAAGTAATTAAACGATCAAAACAAGGATACATGAAGCAGCTCAATCCATGAGCTACGGTGATCACACTATCCGTTCGATAGGAACTAAAACATTTAAAGACATAGGAATGATCAAGTTCCTCACATACATGGGTCAGAACCCTTCGTAACCCAACACAACACTACCACGAAACCTCAGACTCATTAATAACGAAACGCGCTAGTCATACATACATCCATTCCCTAGTAGATGGACAACCACAACGTAAACCTAAACGTGCAACTACATCCCAAAATAGGGTCATAACTATCGTGCTCAAATAAACGTCATCACACCATATAATTATTGCTTTCATAAGAAATAAATACTTAATCATTAAATACATAATCAATTAAGTATGCTTGCATCAACAGTAAACAATTAACAATTAAGTATGTAACAATTTAAGCATGTATTAGGCAACTTAATCATATAATCAGCTACACATAAACATTTAACAAATAATCACGCTTTCACATTCACTAAACAATAAACTTAATAATAATAACACATTATTATTTAGTATTATTTAGCATGCTTTATTTCATTCGTGATTTCATAAATTATAAAATCAACTCATATGCAATCACATAACAATTAATCATGCTTTCGAACTAAACAAACAACAACATAAGCGTGCAATCACGTCGAACCCAATTCTAACTTATCCTGGGCCAACCCTACCCGTCGTCCTTAGGTTTTTGAACCTAAAGCTCTGATACCAATTTTGTAATGACCCGAACCTGGGTATCCGAATCACTAACCGGGTCCTTAACTAAACCTGAGGACATACTAGGGGTAAAATGGTCATTTTACAATATGAGAGGATAATCCATCCTTAAACTAATCAAATGACGTTTAAAACAATTATTCCAGTCATTCTATGATACTCGGTGAGGTTCTACAGTCATCGGTTATGAATTCCCAAAAATAACCTTACTTGGTTCAAGAGAAATTCTAACACTATTCCATTAGAAATTTCATAACTCACAACATGAATAGAATTTGAAGATAAGGTTGGTCTCATTGGAAAGCTAACTCAAAATTCTTGAAAATGGACTCAAGAATGCTATTTGGATTTAGAACAAAGAAGTTATGACCGTCCGAAATTAAGTGATCAAAGCTGATAAAACTGTGAAGGGGAAAAAGCCTACTGGAGGACTTGAACCGGTTCCCAATTCTTAGTACTGGTTCTACATGGGTAGAATGCCCAGACATGAACCAAAAACACCTTTGAACTGGTTCTATGAAAGTTATACCGGTTCCAGAAGACCAGAACCTTAAAAATGCCCAAAAAAAGGTCTAATTTCAAGCACTTGTGTACATGGTTACATCCTTGGTCCCTTGATGACTTTATTTAAAGTCTAATCTTGTCCTAAATCATACATTTGATACTATATAAAATATAATTAAACTCCCATGCCTTCAGTTAAACCGAATACAAGTCTAATACACCGTTTAATGACCGAATTACACAAATCTCATTTTATACAATTTCCAAGAATTAAATACAAGGAATGAGGCCTCTATGGCCAAAATTACATGGATTTAAAAAAAATGAAATCCTAACTACATTAATACCCATGGATGCATATCATACACCGGCTCATCTTTGAAGTTCCTGAAAATCTTAATAATGATAAGTGAGCTCAACAACTCAGTAGAAAAAGTCTAAATACATTCCTACAAATTCCGTGAGCCACAACCAAAGAAGAGGAGATCAAAGAAAAGGTATCATGGAAATATAAGTCATGTCATCATACATGAATTTCACAAATTCACAAACCAATCTATTACACATGAAATGCAAATGCCCTCTTCTTCCTTTCCAACCCAACCTCACCAAAACCTTCATAACCTTCACCTTAACTTACAACACAAATCATCACCTCACTTCCTAATCTTCTCTCCCACATCAAACCTTCATCCTCTCAACTCACCCCATGCCAAGATTATGTATGTCAAACTACCATTCATCAATATACAAGTCATGATTTATATCATAATTATATTAAAACATCCAAACATAAAAATTGATCACATAAATCATACTTTCACATTTTCTCATAGAAAATAGCATGCTTGGCACAAATACAAGAAACCATCATATTCTTAATCCACAACAATTAAATCAACACATTCTCATGCTTAACATCACAACCAAAATTTACAAACTAAGCATGTCTCACAACATCAAAATTTCCATTTAAGAAAGTATATAGAAACTCACTAAAACTTTGTAATTTAAACTTTCCTTACCTTAAGATGGCAACCTAAAGCTCCAAGCCCAAACTCAAAATTTCACCAAAAGCTTGTAATATCAGTAGCAAAATGTAGCCCATGCAATGATCTATAACTTTGCTTACTATGGCATAAACCTAATCTTCTTCTAACTTGATGAATTTTAGAGAGAAGGAAGAGAGGAAAATAAAAGAGAGAAAGAGAAGTGTAAAGATAGAAAGTGACTCTCGGTAGAAATAAGAGGAAAGAATGACCAAAAAAAATGAAGATGAGGTCTTTGTATAAGCATTATCAACCATGGGTCCCACTTCCTTTAAAAATATCTCATTTGTCCCCTTTATGTATACATATATACATATACATGCTACAATTAATTAAATCATACACTCGGTCACACAAATATACTCCAAATAAAAATATTTGAAGTGCCATGATGCCGCAACATAATCTCGTGCATGAAAAATCTGGGTGCGGGTCTCGCCAGGGACCTTCCAACCCGAAAAACTGAAAAATGCCGAAATGGCCAATAATGTATTTCTAAGAGTCCTGAACTCGAAGAAATGCCCCAAACAACTATCGAAACTTACCCGGCACACTCCACGGTGTCCGGCACACAAAATTAGGAAATTCTAAAATAAATCTTGAAAAATTAGAAAAAAAAAAAAAAAAAATCCCATAAAATAACAAATAGAAAAAAATCGGAAATGTCACACATCCAAAAAATTCATTCTCAAAATTCATGGTCACATTAAAATCAGAATTCTGAGAATTTTGAGAAGTTCTTTTCTCACTGCAAAAATGTTGGTCCCAGCCTTATATTAAGGCTTGTTCTTTAAATGTCAAAAGTGAACTCACAGGTCCATTACTATGATATTCCATCCTTTATAGTGTGTGCAAGATGAATTTGATATAAATAGGGGGTGTAGTATGGTCATTTTTGTGAGATATTATTTTGTAATTGGTAATTATCGGAAACAAAACAAGTCCTAGTCGAGTTGTAATTCAAGTTACTATATTGGAATCTACAGCGACTGCTAAATTAAAAAGTTGTTTAAAGTGACCATGACTAAATCCATTCGAAAGAGGTTAGAACAACACATTCGGAATGATTCTAAAAAGGTTAGGACACATTCTACGCTTGGTATATGTTTTAGACTTACCAAAAACAGTGTTTTCAGCCTTATTGAACCAAAAATTCAAGTCTGGCACACTTGAACCGGTTTAGCATCCTTGAACCGATTCAAGGCCTCAAGTTAGCTTCAAAATTAAATGCTGCCATTCTTGAACTGGTTCAACGCCCTTGAACCGGTTCAAAAAGTCCTATTCAGATGCTGATTTTAGTTTCCTGTTTCAGAATTCTAGCCTATTTGGTTTAGAAGTGCACCAAGTCCTATGCACGAAATTTTCCATATTTTTAGAGGGACTAGCACATTCTAAACTCCATATTAACCTTGTTATTCATCTAGGTTTATTAATGGTTTTAGCACTATAACTTCATTATTTTTAAAAGCTTTAGGAAGATTATTTTTGTAGAAAATTCAAGAGATTTATCTACTGGTCTTTCTAGAACATACATATAAACACATAGTGAGTTTGGAGTTGTGTTGTTCAAAATCCTAATCGTGATCGTACAGTTGCATCTACATTGATCAGAGAAAAACAGATTTACTTCTACATCGAATTCAGATATTAAAGAACAAAAGTAAAAGCGATAACACTTTCAAAGGGTCAAAACATTCGTGGTGTGTTATTTGATCTACCTGCTACTCTTCTACAAAGATTACACATAAGCCTGAAGTCAAGTTGTTGTTGGACAGGATGTCACAAAGCCAGAGAATCGTCAAGTATTGGTTTTTGGTAGAATGATAGGGTGTGAGCCCGAGTCAAAGTTCAGTGTACTTTGTTTTAAACATAGTGGATCGGTTTTCTATTCCAACAGCAACCCCAAACGAGTTATCCTCTCTCCGCAATCACTCATTGGCATAGTTACTAGTCTGCACCTATATTGACAAGATCACACCGTTCTCTGGTTAGTTTCTCATCTCTATCTCCACCTATGTCCACAAGATCAAATCTCTCTCTGGTTCATCTCTATTGATCTTCACAAAATCGTAAAAATAAAATAAAACTGCTCTTTATAGGGTAAGGGGAAGTTTAGGGTCTTCATGAAAATGAAGGGAGATGAGTTATCACCAATTTTTCCATACGATGTCTTTCTTGTGTCTATGAGGATACTATTGCCATAACATATTCGGTGATAAGGGAATACGGCAGGATAGAGTCTTGGACTAAATGGATTTCTCAAACAATGATAGAACTTTATTTGCATTTGGTAATACAAATAAATGATGGAACTTTATTTCTCAAACAATGATGGAACTTTACCCAAGGGTCGCCGAAATCAGAGAAGAAAATAGAGAAGGACATTTGGGTTTTCAATATAAAAACCTTAAGGCAAGTTTTTTTTTTTTTTTTTTTCTACTCTTCCTCTTTGACTACGTATTTTGTACATGTCTAGATCAATTCCAGGATGTTTAATTTAAATTAATAAACCTCTTTGCATGTTGAAATCGAATTAAAATAGTGTTTGTGTATCTATATATGGGTATATATATATAATACATGATTTAATGATTTGATGTTTGGTTTGTGATTTAAATTGATGTAATAATGTTTAATGACCTTAAAATCAATATTGGGACACTCTGGGACGTAATATTGATGCATAGGACCTTTAACAATGGAGGTTGAAAGGAACAGAAGTTGCCAGAGAAGAGGAAGATGATCTGTCGCAGCAACCGGTCGACCGGTTTGGAGTATAGGTTGACCGAATTGGCTCAAACGAACGACCAGTTGAACATTGGTTGACCGATTTGAGGAAATCGGATGACCGGTTGTTGTTTCGATCGACCGATTTGGTAATGTGAAGAGAGTTTTAGGGATCTTTTATACTGGAAGTTTTTCGGGTCGGTTTTATGATTTTTAAAAAGGCTATAATAGACTCGATACGGACTGCTATACATAATATATTGTAATATGCTAAGGAATTGGATAATATGGAATTTTAAGAATCTTCTATGTTGTTTAATAGATAATTTCATGAATTTAAATTGTTTTAACAATTGAGTTAATGCTTAAATGATTTTAATCATGTGCATGGAGGATTATATAATTTAACTGAGATATAAGTTAATTACTTGTACTGTAAATTAATTACATGCTAGTTAAATTGTTAATATTGCTTAAATAAATACAATAGATATTATATGATTTATATCATTATTATTTCTATATTAATTGATGTGAATACATGCTTGCATCTTTGTATGGATATGAAAACGTTTATTTGGTTATGATATGGATGAATGCACCATTATTAAGATATGGGGACATATTATTTGATGGACTGGCTAATAAGTTAAGTCACATCTATTCGTATCAAGTCACGGAACCATGTGAATGATATGCCATTGAAAGACTATGGCGGATAGTTTACTTTTATGCTATGGATAGGATAGATTTATATATATATATATATATATATATATATAGATGGATATGTGTCATGATATGAGCTTGAGTCCTCAAGATCAGTGGTTAGGGCACGTATATTGCCTTGAATGCATAGCTGGATATAGTGGATAGTTGTGTGCCTTGGTAGATTATGGTACTCATGCCCACTATTTGTACGTTTTGTATGTTGCTTACTATTCAGGTTGAGGCTGCCCTATAGCCCAGTGAAAGTACTTTAGTGTGTATCTATATATATACGAACTATGTAGTTATTGCATGAGTTGACTAGGATGTATATGTGTATCGAGTCTCTGTTTGGGATGTAGTAAAATAAAACTTATTCGTGGATCTAACCCACTATTATTTTTTAGGTGTTCGTCAGGTGTAAAGATTGTTCATACTAAGCAGAGACCAGTTTACATCATTCTTCCGATTATCTACGTAGGATTTTTCTTTATGTTTCAGACTTTGGACTTAGTTTTTAGTTTTTAGTTTTTATTTCCATTGGGATTTTCATTAAGGGTCCACGTTATGGATTCCCGAGTTATAATCTAGAGGATTATTGGCATCAAAGTATTTGGATATTTATTGGAGGATTTATTATTAGTTTCTTTTCATCTTTATTATTTATTCTTTTATTATCTTTTGTATTCCGTATTTGTTTATTACCTTAATTGTTTGATACTCCCTTGGCATCGTGCGTTGACCTGATCAACTCGTATTCTGGAATCAAGAGGTATTACACAATATTTTGGTTGGAGTTTAGGATTAGGCGATTGTATGAAGGACTGGAACGACCACCTTTAAATGTTCTTTTTGCCTTGAAACAAGACTTCGGGATTGTTCTATAGCTAGTGGAAAGAAAGATGGTATTAAAAGTGTAGGATTTTGAATTAAAAGTGTTATGGACTACTTGCTGGAAAGTAGGAAAAGAAAGTGCTAGACTTAAATTAGATGTAATTAAAATACATTACTGGAATGTAAAGATACATGAAATCATATTGATAAGTAAAGATGTTGTATTGTTTGTGTGTGTTGAACATGATTTGTATGCTAATCCTAAGTGCCATATTTATAGAGCTCTTCTATGCGGCAATTGATGTGTGGCAGTTCCAGCAGCTTCCACTTGGCTTATCTTCGGACTATCAAGTGTCCCAGATTCTTGGCAGTTATCCTTTATTTTTGCATCCACCTTCTTACATCTTCTTGTTCCTCCAGAGTTATTCTGACGCATGACTTCAACTATGTCCTTTGAATCCTCCACGATTATGAGTTGTGGGTAGTTTTAAGGTCGATCTTTTCACCTGGCCTTTCCATAGGATTCTATTTGTCCCACGTTTCTCTTGTTATTCAAATTCGTGCATGGACTCTCCCTTTATTTCAGACACATGATTCCATAGATTCAGCCATGTTATCCATTATCTTCAACCATTTTTTTTAATTCGTGGTAGTAATAGCATGAAAAACTACCAACCTTCATCTGATGTGTTAGTATTTGGCCAAGTGTCCCACGTTTCTGATAATCCTTTCCTTGAACAAAGTCCTTTTTCTTATATAATTCTATATATATCATGCATATATATGTCTGTCTCCTCAACTTTGGTAACTTCTTTTAGTTGGAATTTTCTTCTGGTTTGCTTCCATGGCATCGTGCGCCCCATAATTTTATCAATTTCTTCTTTACATGTATATGTTTGATATATATATATATATATATATAGACACTTCCCCATTTTATGGATGATCACCCACGTCCCTTATCTTTAGCAACCTTGTGTTGACTTGGCATAAATAATGGCTGAATAATTATTGGGATTTTCCTACAAAATAGGAGAAAATTCAGCACCACGTTCACCTTTTTCTTTACTTGGTAAACTTAGTCTTGCCATATTTTGGGAAATCTCCATCTACTTAAGGATTTTGACAACGCATAGTTTGTCCAAAACCTTCTATAACTCTAATTCTTGAAAGAATTGATATACCATGGTAAGCTCCATAGAACTCGCCATGTGTCACTCTCTTATTGGTTTACAAACACCATTATCTCATAGACTCTATGTGGCGAAAGCTAATTGGTTATATGAGTCTTGTCTTGAATAATTGAGTAAGGTTGTATGTATAATAGTATTTCTATGCAATCTTTATTTTCCACATCTTTAGGAAAGTGTGGGCCATTAATCTAGTGTGGCAAGTCTTACAATAGTCACCATATACTTAACTTAAAAAACCCCATGTGATGGAATACGATTGGGTTATTGGTCCTTGCTTTGGATTACTACGTGAAGTCACATATGTGCTTTAATGCTTCAATATGACCTTCCTTTCCAAGCTTGCAGAATTGTGATCCAGTGTTAGAACTTGCCACATGTTTCCTTCTTATTAGTAGATAGTCCCTCTCTTGATCCTTATCTTACACTTAAGTCTATATGGTAATATAACATAAAATCAACTTCAATGATGCCACAATAAAACTTCCTTTTTTAAGTAATTAGGCAATAATCTAGTGTGGCAAGTTCGCTAGAACTCACCATATGTCATCTTTCCATTTGTTCAAAAATAATGGGATAAAACACATGTAATTTGCAAATTAGAAATTTTGTTTTCATTGAGTTGTGGGTAAGAAAGATGCTTTATACTTCCGTTTTTCTTTTTATTTTTATTTTTTATAAGATTATATTTAACTTTACATTCTTATTATATATTTAAATATTATGAAGTGATCAAGATCCTCCCCTTGATGGCTGATTTTTGTTAGTATAAACAGTGGATGATAGTCAATCTTTCCTTTTTATTTTGGGGTAAAGTGCAAAAAACACCCCTGAAGTATACATTTCATAGCATTTTTACCCCTATTTAAAAAGGTGTGCAAAAACCACCCATCAATTAATATAATACCCATTTTACCCTTTTACTCTTCCAAAAATGCTCCTACCAAACCTAACGCCCCAAAACTGTAATGACCCTATCATTTTCCTTCCTTTCCTTTTTCTCAGATTTTCACAGATATTTTTTTTCCGTTGTCTTTTCTTTTCCGAGTTCGGTTTCAGACCACTTAGTGTCGTCTCGAGTGCTCAGAAATAATTTCTGAGACTCTTTTATTTAGATTGACAACTTCCTTTGAGGACCGAGTCATTTCCATATTTTCACTTTTCGGATATTATTCGTTTTTCGTCATTTTTCCTACTTCGTCATTTTTCCTATTTTGTCTTTTCCCTATTTGTCACCTTGTTGGCATAACCACACTTCCTGTGTTCTAAGTTGGTTTTTTACTTTACGCATCTTCATTCTATGTGGTTTTCACGAAATACGTATTTTTACTTTTGTAGAAAGGTACTCTGGTTACTCCCGGTGTCCAAATGCACAGTTCTTTATAAATATTCTTATTTCTTGGGGGTGATTTTCATAAATATCTTTTGAAGATATTTATTTTAGGGATTTTTAAGAAAATATCTTTTTGGAAGATATTTTCATTCTGGGGCAGTTTCGCAATTTTTACTTTTTGAAGGGGCCATTGTGCAATTAATGAAAGTTATTGCTAAATGCCTTGTTTTGAGCCTGGATCCCCGTACGAGATTCATTGTCACTTTTCGTCGAGTTGCATACTCTTAGAATTTCCTTCTGGTCATTTTTCTCTCGTTTCAGAGTTTCTGGCCCGAGTTGCTGCCAAACTTATTTGGGGCATATCTCTCTGCTTGGGACTCGGTTTTCGACGCTGTTTCTTCCGTTGTTCATCTTTTCTCATTTTGGTTCTTTTTCGTTAACGGAGTTTTGTCGTTTGAGCGCATCTGCTCGAAATCCACTTTTCCGGACCTGGTAGGGCCCTTTCGGGGCACTTTTAGGGTTTTTCTATAAATATGAAGTCTTAAGAGAAAAAGTTATATTTTTCTCTCTCTTTCCTCTCTCTTGGCCGGCAGCCAAGGGGCTGCCACCCTTCTCTCTTCTTTTCCGGCCACTTCCCTTTAGTAAAAAGGTGTAATGCCTTAATGTTTTATGCTCACCTTGACTACGCGCATGAGCAAGTGAAAGTAGTCTTGTGTTAGTCATCAAGGTACACAGGGATTTGATTATAGCCAGAGTAACCATCTAAGAAGCAATAGAATGACTAACAGGCCAATTTCTCTAACATTTGGTCAATAAATGGTAAAGGAAAATGATCCTTCCGAGTTACACTATTGAGCTTTCGATAGTCAATGCAAACTCGCCACCCTGTTGGACACGAGTATGAACTAACTCATTGCGATCATTAGGAATGACAGTAATGTCGAACTTCTTAGGAACCACTTGGACTGGACTTACCCACTGGCTATCAGAGATTGGATATATGATACCGGCATCAAGAAGTTTGATAACTTCAGTACGAACAACTTCCTTCAAGTTAGGATTCAGTCTCCTCTGGGGTTGCCTACAGGTTTTAGCATCGTTCTCCAAATGAATATGATGTTGCACCACTAAAGGACTAATGCCTTTGATATCATCAATAGACCAACCTATTGCTTCTTTATTCGCCCTAAGCACCTCAAGTAGCTGGGTCTCTTGGTGATTGGTTAGGTCAGATGCGATCACCACAGGAAAAGTATTAGATTCACCTAGGTAAGAGTATTTTAAAGTCTCAGGGAGAGGCTTTAATTCAACCTTAGGGGACTCTTTCACTGTTTCAAATTTAGGGTTATTTGGTGAAGACAATGATTCAAAGTGGAGTCGGTACTTGGGTGTATCAAAGATTGGAGTGGAATCTAACAAGGCATTGACCTCACCAATATAATTATCCTCATCAAAATCAGCACCAAAATATGCTAGACACTGGTGGAGTGGATCCTCAGGGTAGGATTGCTCAATGGTTTTAGCGGTCAATGACTTAACGAGACAAACTTCTTCAACAGAATATGAGTCGGGGGGTTGTTTCATCAAACTAAACACATTCACTTCCACTTTCACATTTCCAAAGGTTAGGGTCATGTTCCCATTTCGACAATTGATCAATGTATTAGCGGTACCTAAGAATGGTCAACCTAAAATGATGGGAATTTGTTTACTGTGAGTAGGTTAGGTGTCTAGAACAATGAAGTCAACTGGATAATAAAAATCTACCACTTTGATAATCACATCCTCAATGATACCCCTTGGAATCTTAACTGATCGATCAGCTAATTGGATCCTAACATCGGTTTTCCTCAAATTGTTTAATCCTAACTCTTGGTACACATAACAAGGTAACAAGTTCACACTAGCACCTAAATCTAACAGGGCCTGGTCAGCAAAAGTTTCGCCAATCCTACAAGTGATAGTCGGACTACGAGGATCTTTATGTTTGACCACAGCTTGGTTTTGTAAGAATGAGGAACAATGTTGGGTTATGAAGGCTTCCTTCGAGATGTTGGTTTTCCTCTCGACTAAGTCTTTGATGAACTTTGCATAAGAAAGAATTTGCTTAATGATAGTGAGAAATGGAATATTAATTTGAAGATTTTGAAAATTTTCTGAGATCTCATTGTATTGTGAATCCTTTTTATTGTTAACCAGTCGGGAAGGGAAAGGTGCAGGTGGAACATATGGTGAAAGAATAAGATTATCAATTTGAGAATCTTGGTCCTTTTTGGCTTTTGGAGGGTTTGATGGACGAGACTCTGATGGCTCAGGTTCATGTTGGGTGGGTAGTTAAACCTTATTATCAATTTGTTTCCCTGACCTAAGCGTGATGATGGAATTCATATGACCATTTGATTGGTCAGTGGAAGAGGAAGTTTCAATGTGATGAACCCCTTTGGCTTAAGGGTTGATTTCAGGTTGGCTAGGTAAGGTACCTCTTTGTCGTTCAGACAAAACTGAAGTGAGTTGACTTAACTGATTTTGCATGGACTGTTGGAATTGCAGTTGGTTCTGAGTCAAAAGGTCAAAGTGACTTTCTAGCTTTTGAATTCTCTAATTAGATTGCTTATTTGATTGGTCGAGATTAAGGGCAAGCATTTTTAGAGTGTCCTCGTAGTTGGAAACATGTTAGTTCTGTGGGACAGGAGGAACATAATTGCTCATTGGATCAAGTGCGAGATCACGATTATTACTCAGTTGGGTGTTTGATGGGAAGTGACTTTGAGGAACGAGCAAACCTTGAGATTGAGGTTGCCTATTGGAATTACCTTAGAAACTGGGTTGGCCACCTAAGTTTTAGGGAGGCAAATTTTGTCGTCAAGAAAAATTAGGATGGTTTCTAGTATCAAGATGGTAAGTTTGGCTAAAGGTATTAGCCGTAAGTCTTCTATAGGTATTAAAGGCACACATTTGAGCATCTAAAGGTTTAGAGGTAGAATAGACAGGATATGCTTCAGTAGGATGAGATGAACTAGAACACACATTGCATTGCGCATTTGTGGACATGAGTGCAAAAGTATCAAATTTTTTTGTCAAGTCTTTTACTCCTTCAGTTAGACTGTGCATCACAGATTTTAATTCATTCTCAGATTTAATCTCATACCAAGAAGATGTTTTATTGGTTTGGTCATTCCTAGAAAATTCATCAGTATTCGAATTCCAATTTTGGGCATTCTCAGCTAGTTCCTCTAAGAATGTGTAGGCTTGGTTAGGGGTTTGGGCCTTGAATTTATCTTGGTGCATAGACTCGATCATAGTGCGGTTCAAAGGTGAAAGCCCCTTACAAAAAAATTGAACTAGCTGGGCTTTATCAAAGCCATGGTGTGGGCATTTAAGAATTAAATCATGAAAATGCTCCCAAGTTTGGTGAAATTGTTCCTCATTTTCCCCTCTAAAATTGCTTATGGAATCTCTCATTGACTCTGTGTTTTGCATGGGATAAAATTTGTTCATGAATTTCTTTGCAAGTTCATCCCATGATCAAATAGAATTTGGAGAAATGGAGTTTAACCATGAGGTAGCCTTATCTTCTAAGGATAAAGGAAAGACACGCAATTTGACACCCTTTTCATTCAAATTCTGGTTTTTGAAAGTGTTGCAAATAGTTAAGAACTTGCCTAAATGGATATAGGGTTGCTCACTATCAAAGCCATGAAATTTGGGTAAAAGGTGGATCGTAGCAGGTCTAATCTCAAACTGGAGTGCTTCAGTTGCAAGGAGAACTATGCAATTGGGTGGGTTGGCTGTGATGGGTGCAAAATAATCATTCAAAGTCTTAGATTCAGCCATTGGAAATTGATGGGTGGTTGAAGAGAGCATAAGGGGTTTCTCAAACTCAAAGAGTGAATGATCACTAGAACAACGGATTAAACGTTTGTTACCCCACAACCACTTGGGCATAAACACACAGACAATTCAGTTTTTTTTTTTTTTTTTTTTTAATTTTTTTAGAGAATGAGTCAAGTAAGTTAGATCCTAAAAGAGGGCTATACATGGGACAGAACACACAAACCATACAAAAAAAAAATTGGCTTTTTATCTTGAGCTGAAATTCAAGGGTGATGAATTTTTTAATCTAATCATAAAAAGAATTAATAGGATGGTATCCAAATTAATTCTCCCTAATTAGACAACTCCTACTCCTTTCCAGATTTAAGTTGAGAGATTACCAGTTAAGGACCATCAACCTAACAACGGAGTAGTTCCTAGGAAAGAGTGGAGAGGCTCTTGGCCTGCTTAATGACGGTTCGTCCACCCTCCTAGTCTGGCCTACCGTTTATCAATTTGATAATTGCGCACTGGAGTTACTAACAACCGCGTCCTTCCCAGAGGGCCTATGAGTTCGTAACCCTAGAAATGGGTGATGTTTAAATGAATTTTAATTAAATTCAGAGAATTTGACAAATGCTCGAATTTTGTGATTTATGGATCACAGAGACGGGTGATGAAATCCCAACCATATCTTGTTGAGGTTCTGCCCTTAAATAGCTTATGCAAATGCTAATTAAAATATGCACAGGCAAAACAAACAATAAAAAGAAAAAAGGGAGTGGAGTGTGTAAATTTTCTTCCTTCTCTTTTTTTTAAGATAAATAAAAAAATAATAATAATAATAATAATAAAAGTAAAAATAAAAATAAAATGAAAAAAAGTGTGAAACTAGGGTTATTTCTAAGTTATTCTATCCTAGAGTTCGCATGCAAAAATTATACACCTAAAAAAAAACTTTGTTTACCTAATCTAAAAAAAATAAAAAAATAAAAAAACCCTGGTGCAAATGAGATACTTACCTGGAAATTTGTCTTTTTACTCCAATAAGAATAACCAAATATTGAATGCTCCCAAATAAGTACCCAATCGGATTCAGCATTTTTTTTTAAAGAACTGATTGACAACTCAAGATTGTTAAACTGGTTTAGAATCTGGTTCAGTTCCTGAATGAGGACAATGCTACACTTGTAGCCAAACAGACCAAATATGGTACTGTATATATATCGATACGGCATGTCCCAAACAGAGAAACTCCGCAACGATGATGATGAGGTTGCACGACGATGAGCACGGTGATATCCGGCAAAGCGTGACGACCAACAAGGATTCCGGCGGGACTGAACCGGTGATAATTAACGGCAGGTAAGGATCCACAATTCCGGCTACAAAGACCAGCAACTCCGGCGAAAATCAGAGACGATAACGGCGAGGATGGAGGACGGAACGGTGAGTAAAACGCTGATGGGCGGTTGTTGTTTTAAGGTGGTGATTTTGGGTTTTGTGAATTGGTGGTGGCTGTTCTTGGTAATTGAAGGAGGAAGGTGAGGGCTTGGGTGTTGGGTTGCTTTTACACAGTAGTTTTGGATGGTGGTGATGGAGGGATTTTGGTGTGGCAAAGAAGATGATGGGGGTAAAGTAATTTTTTATTTTTTATTATTTTTTTTTTTTAATTGGGGTGTGGCTGAAGGTGATCGGCTGTGATGATGGAGATGGGTAATAATGCCTTTTACATGCCACTTTCCTGGAGAGAAGAGAAGAGAAAAGGAAAAATTAGGAAGAAAAAGAAAATAATATAAAAGAATTACCGGAGAATGCATTTTTTGTTTTGTTTTTATTTTTATTTTTTTACAAAATCCTACTCAAATAAAATAAATAACAATAAAAATAAGAATTAAAAGAAGGCAAGGGAGGGATAGAAAGTTTGGATGGGCTCCCAAAAATTTTAATCTTGAAGCGGCAACGGCACCATTTGACGAATGTATAATTATGTATTCTGTTGTATTTTTACAGCAAAAATAAGAAAAACCTGCAAAAATTAAATTATAGATGATATAAAATAAGTAAGGTCAAATCATACAAAATCTAAACTCGTAAATCAAAATTAAAACCAAAATTTAAGGAAAAATAACTTTTAAAACAATTTAATGATTTATTACTAATAAACTAAAAATAAAATAAATAAATAAGATGAAATAAATTCTGATCAACTAATAGGAAAAATCTCAAGGAAAAGATCCACCACCACAGCTTATTATAAATAAATTTGTATATTTCTCTGTATATAAATTTTCTTATTGTAAGCAAATCACTCCACCAGTCCAATTACAACTTGGAAAGATGAAGGAAAATAATAGCGTGAAATAATAATAATTGCTTGAGAACATATTTTACTTAATCTTATAAAATAAAAATACAGAATAGAAGAGTAAAATAATACTCTAAAGAGGAAATTTCATAAAAGAATTAAACTAAATTTACTTATATTCAGCCATGGTGGCTTCCTCACTCCCTTGAGGAAATTAAAATAATCTTCATAACAAAAATTATAAGAAATAAATTGAACACAAAAATTCTCTAACTTTTATTATTTTCTATCACTCACAATGTACATCTCTCTTCCTCTATATATGTCCCTATTTATAGAGTTTAGAATGGAACGATCGGGAGGAAAAAATTCTAATTACAGAAGTAAAAATAAAATAAAATCTTCTTAAAATCTTCCTACTTTCCAATTTGGCTTGATATCTTTGACTTGACGTGCTTTCCAATCTATCTGGATATATTTTCAATTTGGCTTGATCTTTGCTGATTTGATGAAAAGTCAAATTTGAATTTGACTGATCGTATAATCTCATAAACTTGTTATTTTGCCTCTTTTATTCTAATTCTGATATTAGCCCCTATAAAACATGAAAAGTAGGGATAAGAACATTAATCTAATAAAAAATATCAATTAATCATTTATTATATAAAATAACAATTTTTGTGCACTTATCAAAAGGGAAGGACTGTCACTAACTATCATGGAATTGAAGCCAATGACAGTCCTACGGTGTCTGTGGGAAAGCGTTACAGTCATTTGTGTCGAAATTTTCGTGAAATTTCATCTTTAGTTTCAGAACACGAGAAGTTATATATATATGCAAACGAACATTCTCTTGTGTTGCTTAATGACCTAGAGGAGATGAAGAAATAACTTTACTTGAACAATTTAAGTGGTGACGGAAGTTCAATTCGTCGAAATGAGCAAGTTGAAATGATAGCTCCAACTAACAATTGTGTGCCCATAGGAGTCAAAAGAAAAGCCACGGTTGGACGCGCACGTAGTCGACTAAATGGTGCACTTGAACGACGAAGACAAAAATCTATTGCCAAAACCACCAAAGTTTCAACAAGACAACAAAAGGCCACAAAAGTTTGCTTTGAAACTTATATATTAATTAAATATGTGATTTTTTGTTGTACTTATTTTCTTTTATTTTCACTAAATGCTATAGAAGCATGTTTCCAGTACTTACGAGTTACAAGAACAACAAACTGGACATGGAGTTGTTCAATAAACATTTAATAATTTGACTCAAGTAATACACTTTTGATTTCCCATTATATGTTTTTCTCTATGTTTTCTTATTCCATATAATACTAGTTTCCTACCATACCTTTTTTCTACAATATGATTTGTCATTTAAATTTGGTGCTCACAGAACTATTATCATATTGGCCATGGAATGCCTTCCGTAATGCAGTCGAGGGTGAACTCTAATGAAATTTTTGGAGAAACCACAAATTGGCTATCCGATATGACTTTTACTCAATTATTTCAGGTAACTTGTCCTTCTACCATTATTATTCATACTCTTAAAGAAAAATAAGTTATAGATTTATTTATATTAACTACTTTCTCATTATTTTTATTTTTTAATGCTTATAGGAATCAATGAAACATTATAGTAACCTTCCACAAAGTGCAGAAGAAAACAACAAGCTAAAAAATATCCCTTATACTCCATTAATCTAAGGATTGTTTGGAGATTGAGCAACGTGTGCATGTGTTATTTTATTTTATTTTTTTGTGATTGTAGCTGGTTATTAAATTTTATGTATCCAAGAAGTAGGCTTTTTTGTGACTTTGGATAGGATGAAGAGAAGTCACTTCTTTGGTTTTTGTGAATCAAATTATTATTCTGTGTCATTGCTTCTCTTTCAGTGGAACTCTTTGTTTATCTGTATTTATTTTGAATCAGATTATTATTGTCTTGGGGGCAAAGCACAATCAATGCAAAAAAAGCCGGTTCATCTTTCAAACAATTTATGTATTTATGCACTCACTTTGTCTATGACAAATCACTAGACTGCATTCCATGGCTAATTTTTTTAGTCCAGTGTCATTACTCAAATTTTTATTAATTTGAGTATACATTGTACAAATAAGGTAGAAATCGTAAAATTGAGTGAAAAAAAAAAATAACTTTCATATATAGCATGCAAAAAAAACAGTTGAGAAAGATTTTAAAAAGAGAGAAATAGAAACGGTTAGTTTAATTTTTTTTAAGGATAGTTTTCTATCTTAAAAAAAATTAAAAATAAAAGAAAAGGGTAGGAAAGACAATTTTCTATGAGTTAATTAAAATTAGAGTTCAAAGTTGATTGTGAAAAAAAATTAGATCTATCGGGTTTAACCATAAAAAATGGGTAACCCATGTTTTGTATTTTTTTTTTAATTTTAAAAGAGGTGTCTACTTCTTATTGGGACACGTTAGTGTGCATAACATAATCCGTCTTTGTGGGACATGACTGAAGCATCGTTCAATCAGTATTGCATACAATAGGAGTACTAGTCAAAGTTTAACACGTACTCCCACTTTTTATGTCACTTTATATGATTATTGTTAATGCTTGAGGCACAAGTTTAGAAAGCGAGTCATACAGAGAAAAGGCAAAACTTTCCCTGAGTACAGTAAGCTAAAGTTCATCAAATCCATTGGATCCATATGATCACACTACTTGTGATGGCTGACTTTTTCTTAGAGATCTAGAATGCAAAAAATAAAAAACTAGAATTAGTCCATGGTCATATTTTTTGGAAACTTGTGGCCCAAGTATGAGCAATTTCTTTATTTGATTTTATGTGGGAAAATAAGAAGAAGAAATAGGTTTAAAATAAAATTCGAAAACAGTGTTAAAAAACTCTACTAACACTCATTAAAATATGTTTTGAAAACTATATTTTATCTTTAAAATGTATGACAATTTATTTCAATGTCAATATTTAATAAAGCTCAGACTTAAATGTTACCGCTCCATTTATCGTCTTCGTTGTGGTTACGTAGTACGACCAAAACTGAAGTTGCATACTTAAGAAATGGAGATGAATGTCCCAACTCAACAACTAGAATGACCATAAAGATCGAGCAATGTGTGATACCCCTTGATTTTAGGGCCACGGGTGATCAAATCCGAGCACAGATCCAAGGGATATCAAATAATTAAAGTATTTAACAAGCATTTGAATACAAGAAGAATAATAAGAAATAATAAATAAAGCTGAAAGAAACAAAAATAATAAATCCTTGAATTAATAAAATAATCCTCCATAAAACAATTCCAGTCCTCTGATACCATTATAACTTGAGAATCCATCATGTGGACCCCTAATAAAACTAACTAAAAGAAAACTGAAAGGAAGATAATATAGATAGAACCCTACGTCAAGTCGGTAGAGTGATGATGATTGTCTCTGCTCAGTACAAATAATCCCTAAGCCTGAATCCGAAGAACACCTGAAAAATAATAGTGGGTCAGGCCCACTAACAAGTTATACGTACTCTACTACAATCCAATCAGATACCCGATACACGTATACATCTTAGTCTACCCAAAAATATCTAATAGTCCGTATATATACATATATATATATACACACAGATGCACTAAAGGAACCTCACTAGACTATAGGGTTGCCTCAACCTAAATAATAGACAACATGCAAAATGCACATATAGTGGGCATAAGTACTTAGATCTACCAGGGCACACAACTACACTATATCTAGCTACACATCCCTAGCAATATACGCGCTCTAACCACTAATCCTGAGACTCAAATACATATCATGACATATAATAACATATAGGAAATCCTACCTGTCTAAAACTTTAAAATAAATATTTATTATGTCATCCAATTTAATTAGTGCTCCGACATGAAAATAAGTAGGATTTAACTTTCTAGTAAATCCGTTCCCTTATAAATCCGAATAGATAGGACTTAACCTTTTAGTTAATCCATCCTTAGAGTGCCACCATCCCATACTGGTGCTTTACATTCATACAATGATGCAAATAAATATAAATACATAAAATAGTCCAACATAAACATGATAAAAATCATATATATAATTCTTGCATAAAAATAAGCAATAAAACAGTTCTAAGTAGCATGCATTTAATTTACAATATTAGAAATTAACATGCATCTCAAATAGACTGATTAAATCTCCACAACATGATTAAACTATTTAAATCCAATTATGTGATTAAATTAGTTTAATGTCATCCATTAATTTTTATTTAATTGAATCCATATTTACCATATTATTGAATATCATGCCTTCCAGTAATTTATTGGGCTAATTTTAGACAGAGGTTATTAAAATAGTCCCAAACACACCATAAGTGATGAACTCCAAAAATTCCTACGCTGGGCAAATTAGTCAATTTGTTTTTCCCCAGACGTTGATGGGAAATCGTATTAGAGGTGGTACATATACTAAAAAAGTTGTCTATAAGGAGATTCTCTAGTCTGAAAGGTAAGGATACACCCACATTAATATCCATGTCTTCCCATTCCAAAATTATTTTGCATTGTTCGAAAGGTCAACTTCGATTTAACTTACTGTTGATGTATATATATATTTTTTTCATTTCTATTTTGATACTCGATCATTCTTATTTCACAATTTTATTTTTTAGTTTTATTTTCTTTAACCTCAATTCTTTTTTTCTTTTTATCATGCAGAAACAATCATGAAAATGAAGAAAGGTCACCAAAGCTTTGAGTTAATAAATTCACTTGTTACTTTAAAAACAGAATCGACAATAAAAGTAGTTGTACTTCGAAGAGCAATCGAGGAATACACATCAAGAACAATGTTGAAAGTAGTTCTAATGGATGATGATGTAAGTATACCATCGTCTATTTCTGTTAGTTTCATTAAATGCATCTATATTTATATGGCAACATTGTTATTTACTGATCTTAGTAATCCATTTACACATCTTTTTTACTCTTTCAGGGAAGACAAATTCAAGGTATCTTATTTAACGAGCTCGTCACCAAATTCAGTGATTCACTATTGCTTCACAAGACATACAGAATTTCAAATGTAACTGTAAAAACACATCTTTTTTACTCTTTCAGGGGACACAAATTCAAGGTATCTTATTTAACGAGCTTGTCACCAAATTCAGTGATTCACTATTGCTTCACAAGACATACAGAATATCAAATGTAACTGTAAAAGACGTCAATCCTATATATAGGAATGTGCATAAGGAGTGTGAATTGAAGTTTCTTAATAACACCTCAATTGAAGTTGAAGAGCTTGAAGTAGTAAGCTTAGAAACAATAAACTTTAATTTTGTGGACTTCAAGGAGCTGAACAAGTACACTGATGCAAAAGAATATATAGGTTAGTTTTCATTTAATTCTCAACTCTCCATATATATGTTCTCTATTGTACACATATAAAATTAAAATTAAAATTTCTTATTTTTTATTTTATTTTTAATCTGGTTAGATGCATTGGGAATTGTTATTGAGGTATCTCTTACATTAAACATATGTAAGAAGAACAACAAAGGCACAACCAAAAAGCGGGAAGTCATTATAATGGATATGAGGTACGTCATTACTATATTATTTATAGTATCATAATTATGCCAACATAATATAATGACTAAAGTAATTAATCTTTATTACAGTTCAAGGACAACTACTTTGATGTTATGGGAGGATCTTGCTGAGAATGAAGGAAACTTTATCACGGAACTAATACAAAAAAGACCAATTATCACAGTGACACATGTGACAATCAACACCTACAAAGGTAAATTATCATACAAATTGATATTATTTGCATTATATATATTATTAAGTAAATCTGTAATAACAAACTTTTACAAATAATAATGTTATATTCCAGGTCTGTCTCTTCAAACGCAAAAAAGGATCTACATTGCAAATCAATATGGATATTGAAAGTGTCAAAGCATTAAGGCATTGGTTCGTTGTTTATTCCAACTTCTTTTACATTATTTATATATATATTCATAAAGTTATATGTAATCTTTTTCTTTGAGCATGTTCATATATAACTAAACATATATGCCAGATGATATTTGTTTTTATATTTTTATATTGCAGACTTGTTGGTGCAAAATATACACTATTTGTAGAAAGAAAACATGTTTTTCTATTTTATTTATTGAATTATTTTACAAGATATTTTACAAGATAATTTATATATGGACAGGACCAAAGAGAATATAAATAATAAAGATATAAGAAGTTTGATTTCTAGTATAAAAGATCAAAAATTCAATGGTGCTGAAAAAGTCAAACTTCAAGACATAATAGGAAAATCTACAATGCCCTTTGAGTTATTAAATTATTTCAATTTATATATTGAGAAGTTATATTTTGTTGCACAATCTACAGAAAACAAATTATTGTTTCGAAGCAATAATTGAAAATGTTGTTAATGACCACGAACCGTGGTACGACGCCTGTGAGAAATGCAACAAGAAAATAAAAGTTGAAAAAAATAGAGTATACTGTCCTCGATGCAACACAACAGACCCAAAATGCATTCAAAAGTATTATTATATCCTAAAACCTTATTATTGTATTTATTTCAATGGTTTAATAATATTACAAATACATAATTCTTTGTATTTATTCATGTGCAGATTCATGATGATAATTAAAGTGCGAAGTATGGATCATATTGCAACACTTGACAATGATTCATTTTATGAAGAAATGAGATATGCAAAAAAGATAAAGATTAAGAAATAAATAATTTAGGAATACTTTTATTTTCAAACAGTTATAGTTTTGGATTTTCTAATGTATTTTGTTTCTTTTAAGGTGACAATTATTATAATTTAAACATTGTTAGTACCCTTTCGGATTTTATAATATATAGAATTTTTATATAGTATTTATTTATGAATGTTTTGTAAATTATAGAATTTTAATTTTCATATATATTTTTAAATGTTTATAGTTTTCCTTCATTCATTAATGGAAAACCTTATTTTGTTTCTTTTGAGGTGACAATTATTACTCTCTAAACATTGTTTATATGAATACTTTTATTTTCAAAGAGTTGTAGTTTAGGAATTCATTGAAGTGATAATTATTATTCTCTAAACATTGTTCATATGAATACTTTTATTTTCAAAGAGTTATAGCTTAGGAATTCATTGAGATGACAATTAATACATTCTAAACAGTGTTGATAAAACATTCAACACGTACATCGCACGTGCATTTTACTAGTATATATATATATATAATAAATAAAATATTTTTATGGAGACCTAGTATTAAGGAGATGTTTCTAAGGGAAACTTATATTTGAAAATATATTTATTTCTCTTGTAGTTTAGGATAATGCATATATGCTTCTGGGAAAACCTATATTAAAATATTTATCTAAGGAAATTTATAATTTAAGAATATATATATATATATATCTATATATATATATATATATATATATATAGATGTATGTATGTTTCTAAGGAATATATATATATATATATATAGATGTATGTATGTTTCTAAGGAAACTCGTACATATTTTGGGAAGCTAATATGTAATCGACTTAATTTATTTTGGGAAGATGAAATATAAATTTAAAAGGTGATTTTTATGGACCTACACCTAAAATATAGGAATTTAAGGGTTCAAGAAAATATACATTTTTTTTTAAAGTGGGTTTTATAAATTTAAATAATTTCTATGGAAATTAAAGTGGAAAGAAATCATTGTTTAATTTTCAAAAAAAAAAAAAAATTGACTTTTAGGTTATTATGAGACCTCTATATGAAACTTTAAATTTTGTGATTAATTTAATGCTTTGACGAGAGAAGCCTTATTTTTAACTTTAGGAAAAACTGTAATTTTAAGAAGATTATTTTTTAGGAAAGCTTTATTTTAAGAAAAATAATTTTTGAGAAAGCTCTATTTTTGGCCTTGAAAATGTATGATTTTTAGGAAATTATAATTGAAGAAAACATAGTTTTAAGGATGAAAATACGATTTTTAAGGTAAAACATGATTTAAGAAAACTCGTCCTTTAAATAAAATGATATTTAGAAAATATCATTTCCAAAGGAAAAAAAAAAAAAAACAATCAGAAAATATGATTTCTAACAAAAATAATATTTTTAAAAAATAAGAAATGTGATATTAAGAAGAAGGGATCTTTGGCAAATTTTTATTATTATATATTTTTTTCGATGACTTGAGAGAAGACGGTTTTCAAGAAAGCATACTAGAACCGAAAATATAATCTGTAAAGAATGTCCTTTAAAAGAAAAATCATTTGTTAGATTTGAAAGCATTTACACTTGATTAAAAGGAATTTATTTTAATGGAGGGACAATGTTTGGGAAAGGTTTTGGCTACTCTAGAAATGTGATTCTGGTAAACATTATTTATAGTTCTAAAACAAATGGTTATGTTTAGAAAGGGATGTGACTCTAAGGCAGAGTGGTTATTTCTAAACAATATTATTTTAGATATGTGTTAGAAAATAATGATTCATTGGGAAAATATGATTTCCAATAAATTATTAATATTATTATCGGTACTTCGAAAGTTTCCAAAGAATCCTATTTTTTAGATAATAAGAACCCTAATTATTTAATATATGATTGCAAAACAAATGATTATATATTTATTTTTGTAGAAAATAATGAAAATGGTCATTTGAAAAATATGGTCTCAAAAAATTTTATTTTTTCACTTTATAAAAGATTAAGAAACTCGTGGTTTTTATATGATTTTTATTTCCTTTAGAAAAGGTGTAGTTCGAGGGCAAACTAAAACAATTCTAGTCTACATTACTATTTGAAAATATGATTTCCAGAAAGTATTAATTCTTAAACTTTTTTTTCCAAACGTGATCTAGAGAAATATTTTGTAAAAAGATAATTATTTTAAAATATTACAACTTGATTATCACTAGCTTGGTTCATTTTAAGTGAATGTATATAATAAATTTTATAGAACAAACATATCAGTTATTCATACATATAATCAATCTAATAGAAATTGAACTAGCATGGCTGACATTCACTTTGAGTACATGTGCATAATAAATCCGATAGAATAATCATTATCAGTTATTCATTTTAATTGCATAGATATAATAAATCAAGTATAGGTTGAATGAACATGGCAGTCATTCATTCTGAATGCATATATGTAATAACTCATAGCATGTATACATGTAACACAAAATATTAAACTTTAAATTAGCATGACAATCATTCATTTATTTTATTTTTATATTTTATTTTTGGACAAATAAATATGTGATAAAACCCAGCAAATATATTAATGTCTACTACACAGAGAAATTAGATGAGGAGATGTAAAACAAGAAAAATTCAGAAGAATACCTTTGATAAGCAACTGGCTGTTAAGCTTTTCTTCTTTGCTCTTCCCAGACTACCGAGCGAAGTTTTAATTCCAGTTGGGCTCCCCACCAAAAACTGATGGCTGTAATATGCTTATTATGAAGTGGGGACGGGACTGATGGTTTAGTATGGAGAAGAGTCGTTTAATATCTCACAAAGAGTGATCTTTGAGTTTGTATCTGTGCATTTTTTCTGCGTCTATCTGTGTGCATATTGTATGTCTGGAAGGTGTGTAGTGGTGGATGGCTGTGTATGTGCCCTCAGCCTCCCATGGATACACTGGTCACACCTGGAGACGGCTTGTAGGGTTTCTTTTAGAGTTGGTAATTGGGTTCCCCTTCATGAAATATGAACAGCACCCTTAAATAGACTCACAAGATAGAAGAATTAAGCATGGGATAAGATAGAATAGATCACGTTATCAATCGTAACAACTTTATTTGAATTTAAAAAATGATAATGTTTTATTTTATTAGTTGAATTTTAAAAAATGATAACGTTTTATTTTATTGGGTTAGTTATTTGGGATATATATATATGGTATATATATCTACCAAGCAGTAACAACCTTTTTTTTAGGTTAATGTTTTATGATAATGTTTTCCTTCTTTATATTTCTATTGTATTAATATTATATATATATATATATTTTTGGTCTCCTTGCTGAATGATCATCAGTGATATGTTGGTTTCAATTAATTAACAAGAGTTAATATTTATTTATTTATTTAGTTTTTATTTTTATATTATTTATTATTTTATATTAGTTTCTTTATTTAATATTTATTAACTTTTTTTTTAACACTAAGGTTTTGACGCATTTTGGACACAATGGCAAGGTCCATTTTTTATTTGGTAATTAAATTATATACTATCTTTTCAAGTTTAGTTAAACTTGAACAGGTTAGGGGTGCAAAATTACTATTTTGCCCCATCCTTGATCAAGTGCTAGAAGTCGCATTATGAACTTGACTTTAGGTGTACTCTAATGTTTCGAGTCCTTCCGGAACCATTGATGGCATCCATTTTATGATCTGGTGGTCTGATTTTCTAATTTTCCTAACTTGGCCAAACTAGTTTTACCGAAATACCCCTTCAAATGGGTAGGGGTAAAATTGGGTGTCTTCAAGTACATAAGTCACATAATCAAATAAATAAACAAAGAATTTGCACATAATTAAATTATTGATCCTAGTGTCATTTCAAGGTTTGTTCTTTTAATGTCAAAAGCTTGTCCTTACATGATTAAGTCTTCTGGTATGATCAAGGGGCATTGTAGTCATTTCCTCAGTATGTTAGGCTACACTACATTTGATGCATACTCAATTAAGAAGTATATTATGCTTGATAAGTGCACAAAATTTGCTGTTTTATACTCAATAATAAATAAATAATTAATTATCTATTAAATAAATATTCTTATCCCTACTTTTCATGTTTTATGGGGGCTGATTTTAGAGTGAGAAAAAAAGATGCAAAAATGGCAAAAATGTGAACACCAGAAGCCTTGTAGGAGAGACAGTCCACTGCTTAACCAACTTTGAAAGAGGTCTCGAATTCAAGACTTGAGTGAAGCACAATTGGTCTATTTATTTATTACACGGCCAGTCAAAGTCAAAGTCAATATTGGCGTTCCATCAAATCAGCAAGTATCAAGTGAAATAGGAGGAAGATTTTATATATTTTTTATTTTATTTTATTTTCACACCTCTCCCAATCGTTCCATTCTAAAATTTATAAATAGGTCAGAAGGACGTAGAGAGGAGGGTACAGAGTTAGTGAGAGAAAATAATAAAGAGTTAGAGATTTTTTTGTCTTGAATTTCTTTCTTATAATTCTTTTGTTTTATTTAATGAAGAGCATTTTTATTTTTATTTTTATGTTTTAAGCTCTTGTTAACATGTTAGCTTAAACACCTCATCTCGAGGGAAAGATGAAACTACCATGGCTGGAATATAAATAGCTTTATCTTTTATTTCTTGTGTAAGTTTTCCTCTTAAGAATATTATTTTTGTTCTTCTATAATGTGTTCTTAGATTGAAAAAAAAAATTAAAGGGAGGATTCTTCATATTTGACAATTAATAGTAATTCAGAGAATGCATATTTCTATTTACCAAAGATATATTAGATTAAGTAAAAAATATATTCTCTCATATATGAAAAAGTGTTATTTAACGCTATAATTTTCCTTCATCTATCCAAGTTATAATTGGACTGGTGACATTTTCTACTTATCGGAGAAAAATTTACATAAGAAATATAGAAATTTTATTTATATGGATCCGTGGTGGTGGATTCTTTTTCCTTGAGATTTTTCTAGTATTTGATTACAACCTTTCAATTCTAATTTTATTTTCATTATTCAAACATTTAAAAAAAAATTAAAGTTCTTTTTCCTTCCCTTAAATTTTTAGTTTTGAAATTGAGTTTAGAGTTCGAATCTTGAATGTGTAGTTTGACCTCGGCCTGCTTATTCTATACAATTTTTTGTTTAGTATTTGCATGTTTTATTATTTTTGCACAAGGTGTAGAAGAACGACAAATATCCACAATTCTACATTTATTAGTGTTGTAAAGGTGAATCGCAAGCAAATTAAGCTTAGTTTGCTGGTTCAACATTCATGTTTTAGTTCCATGATCGCCTCTCTCAGTGTTAAGTAAACTTTTAATATTTCTAAGCTTAACAATTTGAGATATGTTCGGCAATATGGTAAAGTGCGGCGGCAAACAATCTCAAAGTCAAGTCTCCTACTACAACTAAGTAAAGTAGTGTCAGTGAAGGTCGAACACAAGGACTATAGTCTTGAATTAAACTTAATATCAATGAACATTTGATTGTAACAACGATGGTTTGTTTGAGTTAATTAATCCTAGAATTGAACTAAGTGTAATAGCAACTAGAATGGTGCAAGAGTTAAATGTAATGGAACCAAAAAAGAGAGACTTAGGGTATGGATTTTACCGATTAGCTCATGCAACTACACAAATGACTTCAACTAATAGGGGAATATTGCATTGCATAATAGAGACATGGCTACAAGCACACATCATCAACAAAGAATAATGTTACACATGCATTCATTAAATATGAATTATCAACCTCAATAATGGACTATCCACCAAATTATTCAACATTATGGAATAGTTCATTATGAATGAGTATAATCCACCAAATCAAATAGTAAGTGTATCCAAATTAGCACAAATGTAAGGCCATCTTTGAACACAATTACAAAGAACATTCAAGGTAGAAATCAACAATATCCAAATTAGCACAAATGCAAGGCTATCATTTAGGAACAATTGTTTCATAAAGCGATTACAAAAATGTTTTCCTCCATCACTAATCATAGCTCATGGCATCCTAAACCGGCAAAAGATGTTAGATTTGACAAAGTCAATCATAATGGAATGGTCATTCGTTTTGGTCGCGATGGCCTTTACCCATTTGGATACAAAGTCAACTATAAGGAGGATATATTCATTTTCGTAAGACATAGGAAATGGTCGATCTCATGAAATCTATGCCCCACATATCGAAGATCTAAACGATGAGTATTGGATTCAAAGGCATCGTGTCTCTCTTTGACATTGAGTCGATCTTTTGACAACGTAAACAAACTTTGCAGAAATTGTAGGTATCCTGATGAATTATTGGCCAAAAGAGACCACATTGAAGAACTTTGAGAGCGGTTTTCTTGGCACTAAAGTGCCCTCCACACGCTAAGGTCTGGCAAAAGACTAAAATACTTGGAATTTCGCTCTCGGGAATGTACCACAACATTTTCAGTGCCCTTCTTATCTTTGATATCAAAACTAAACTCTTGAAGTAAGAGTATCCATCGAATTAAGCGGGGTTTAGTCTCCTTTCTAGACAAAAGATGTCTTAAAGCAGTTTGGTTGGAAAACACTATCACTTTAGAACCTAAAAGGTAAGAATGAAACTTGTTTAGGGCAAAAATGACCATTAACAACTCTTTTTTGGTGGTTAAATAGTTTAATTTGGCCCCGAAAAGAGTTTTACTAGCGTATTGGATAACATTTGGAAGTTTATCTACTCGTTGCCCTAAAAGTGACACCGTGGCATAGTCCGATTCATCGCACAAAATCTCAAAAAGGTAAGGACCAATTGGGAGGCTTCATGATTGGGGTGGAAGAAAGAAGAGCACGAAGCTTTCGAAAAGCTTTAAGGCATACATAATCAAAGACAAATGGTGTCCCATTGGCAAGAAGATTGCATGAGGGTCTAGCAATTTTGCTGAGTCTTTGATGAAACGACGATAAAAAGACGGCATGTCCTAAGAATGATCTAATCTCCCTCGCGGTAGAAAGTGGAGGAAGTTCGGAAATGAGTTTCACTTTGGCTTTGTAGACTTCTAATCCTCTTTTTGCTACAATATGGCCTAAAACTATCCCCTTCTTGAACCATGAAATGGCTCTTTTCCCAACTTAAATTGAGATTAGTCTTTTGACAACTTTAGGCACAAGGCTTAGATGATGAAGTCACGATTCAAAAGTGGATCGAAAAACATAAAATTCATTAATAAAGACCTTAAGAAACTTCTTTACCATGTCTGAGAATATTAATATCATACACCTTTGGAAAGTAACGGGAGTATTGCACAATCCCAAAGACATTCGTCTATATGCAAAAGTACCGAATGGACAAGTAAAGGTATTTTTTTCTTAGTTAGCAAGGTCAAAAGCTAGTTCATTATACCCCGAGTTATAATACCCCTCCATGTCTCGGAGTCGATGGGTATCACACAAGTATCCATCAAAAAAGCAATAATGGCTTTGTTCAACCAAATGCTATAGAATTTGATCAATGAAAGGCAATAGGAAATGATCCTTTCTAGTAGCAGAATCGAGCTTCCTATAATCAATGCACACACGCCATAAGGTGGTAGTGCGTTTGGAAATCAACTCACCTTTTGTGATACTCCCGGATTTCTGAATGCGGGTTGGCCAGGCCCATGCCCGAATACCCGAGGATATCAAAAACAAAATCAGTAATAAATGAACACAGAGTACAAAAGAATAAATAGGAATAAATAATTTTTCTGAAAAAAAAAACTAAAAGAAAAATCCAATAATAAAAACTCTTAATAAATTTTCATTAATAATAAAATCATTTTGATACAATATATTCTCCATTAATACAACTTGGGAATCCACACTGTGTGGACCCCTAAAAACCAATCTTAACAAGTGACAGCAATAACTGTCTACAACTGAAGAACGAAGTATAAAAGAATCTCTTATGTAGAATCAGAAGAATGAAGTAGACTGATCCCCGCTCAGCACGAACAACCTCTACTCCTGACGAACACCTAAAAAATAATGGTGGGTCAGGCCCACAAACAAGTTCTACTCTACTACAGTCCAAGTAGAGATCCGATAAACGTATACATCTTAGTCAATCTAACAATAACTAGTAGTCTGTATATATATATATATATATATATATATATATACACGCACACACACACACTAAAGGAACCTCACTAGACTATAGGGTTGTCTCAACCTGAATAGTAGGCAATATGCAAAACGCACATATAGTGGGCATAAGTACCTAGACCTACCAGGGTACACAACTACACTATATCTAGCAACACATCCCTAGCGATATATACGCCCTAACCACTGATCTTGAGACTCAAGCTCATATCATGGCACCATACTTATATATATATAATTTAGTAACCATCATATCCCGTATAAATTAATCCTCCATAAGTCATTTAACTTATTCAGCTAGCCTAACTTGAATATAAGTAGGACTTAACATTTTAGTTAATCCATTCCATTATATAACAAATAAATCCTCCATAAGTCATTCAATTTCTTCAGCTAACCTGACTTGAATATAAGTAGGACTTAACATTTTAGTTAATCCATTCCCTTATATAAAATAGGTAGGACTTAACTGATAAATTAATCCGTCCCTAGAATGCCACCATCCCATACCGATGCATTAAATCACACAATCCAACAATTGATGTAATGATTAAGGAAATACATCAAATAATCCAGAAATAACTATGATAATATGATATCAAGTTATCACAAAATAGGAATGACTTATAATTTATTGAAGTTTCCTATATCATATGTCCTACACAAACTGAATCTTACATATGATGATATTTTATTATACTGTCAAATAAGCATTCTCCATATCCAATTCAACCTACACATTTAATCTCAATTGCTAAAACATTTTAAAAGATTAAATCCATTTGTTTGTTTAAAACATTCAAATAGCAAGCATTATTATGATTGAGTCTATTTAAATTTATTTAAACCCAAACCTAGTCCCTATTTAATGTTCAGGAATCCTAGGTATATTTCTATGTTCTATCATTTCACAGATATGAAAAATACATAATTTAAATATGTAAAAATTCACACCAGAAATCAAATCAAAATTATGCATTTATAAATTCATAACACAAGAACAGATATGAACCAATTTCATAAAACCTATGTTCTAATCCAATTAAACATGCATAATTATTTAATTTTATGTATTTAATAAATTTTGGAATTTCCTAAGCATGTACAGAAACACGAATTAAAGGGAAAGAGATAAAAGAAGAACTTGACTTAAACTTTCGGATCGAAAGTTAAACTTCTTCTTCCTTGATCTTCTCTATATAAGGTTTTTCTCCTCCTTTCTTCCTTTTCTTCCTTCATTCTCTAACTCTCTCTCTAAAATATATCACGTAAATATTTCTAGTCCCCCTCTTACAATAGCTGTATATTTATAGGCTAAATAAAATAACCCTAATCCTTTTCCCAATCCAAGTCAACTTAAAAATAAATAAATATTAAAATATTAAAAAAGTAAGTAAAATATGTTTCGCATATAATTTATGTATAACTTTATTAAATAAATAAATTATACACAACCCATTATTTATTAATGGATTATCCAATAATACCTAAGTTACCATAATATTATAATGTAACCTTAAACATAACACGTACCAAATCTATGTATATTTTTATAATTTAAATATAAAACATATACATCAGATTAAATATTACTACCTAAGTTACCATAAAAGTAATTAATAAATTACCCATTATTTATTAATGTATTATCTAATAATACTAAAGTTACTATAATATTATAAAGTAACGTAAAGCATAACATGTGTCAAATCTATGTATATTTTTATTATTTAAATATAAAACATATATATCAGATTAAATATTACTACCCAAATTACCATAAAAGTAATTAATAAATTATCAATTATTTATTAATGGATTATCCAATAATACTTAAGTTACCATAATATTATAAAGTAACTTAAAACATAACACGTATCAAATCTATGTATATTTTTATTATTTAAATATAAAACATATACATCAGATTAAATATTACTACCCAAGTTACCATAAAAATTATTAATAAATTACTTTTCCTTTTATATATGTGTGTGTGTGTATATATATATATACACACACACATACACAACTATCCATGGGTAATAATCTGTACCCATCCAACCTCCTATCCAAGTAGTCCATGGGACCCAATTAGTTAGCCCATTACTACTAACCATAACCATAAAAGAAAAATAAAATAAAATAATAAAAGAAAAGAAAACATTTAATTTACAATTAATTAAAACACCATTTAAGCACATAATCTAATTAAACAATTAACACATATACAAATACAAATAACACATAGACATATAATCAAATACTCAAGTAATACTTAATTCAATTAAACCCATAAGCAATTAGTCAAATAATCAATTAAATAATTAAAAATACAATTAAAACAAATAAATAAATACCGAGACTATCCTTTTAAAATTAGGGGTATTACACCTTTGAAATTTTCTACAGCCGTGATTCTCAACGTCTTAAGAACCACTTAAGACTCAGCCACTTGCTATCGGAAATAGGATAAATGATTCTGGCATCTAAACGCTTAAGCACTTCATTCATGACTACCTCTTTCATATTTGGATTCAATCTTCTTTGAGCATCTCTAAAGGGTTTGGCATCCTCTTCAAAATATATGTGATGCATATAAATAGAAGGATTAATGCCCTTTAAGTCGGCCATACTCCATCTTATGGCTTTTTTATTATCTTTAAGCATATCTAAAAGATCATGCTTTTGGTTATTTGAAAGATTGGAAGCTATGATGACCGGGAGAGTATCTTTTGGGCCAAGAAAGGCATATTTGAGATTAGATGAGAGTGGTTTGAGCTTGAGAGTGGGTAAAGAGTCAAGAAATGGGACCAGATGAGTACTTGAAAGTGGAGGAAGTTATTCTTTTAGAAATTTCCATAGAGGATAATCCATTAAGGCAACGATATCTAACAATGCATTTACCTCACAAATTGAATTATCAATGTCCAAAGTATCCATATTGAAATGAGCAAGACATACCTCTAATGGATATTTTAAAAGGATAGAAGGAAGAGATTCTTGGACGAGCTCATGAATTACATCAACTACGAAACACTTTCCTTTATCTATGGGATGCTGGCTCATATTGAAGACATTCAACTTGACCATCATGTTACCAAAAGATACGTCCATGATACCTGACCGACAATTGATTGTGGCATTGGCAGTGGTGAGAATGGTCGGCCTAAGATCATGGAATATTATTGGTAGGATTGGGCACCGTTTTAGTGTCAAGGACTACAAAATTAATCCGGAAATGAAATTTATTCACTTTGATAAAGATATCCCCAATGATTCCCCAAGGTTTTTTTTGTAAACTTATCGGCGAGTTAGAGAACTACCGATGTAGACTTGAGATCGCCTAAACCCAATTGATAATAAACCGAGTATGGAAGAAGGTTCACACTTGCTCCTAAATTCAAAAGAGCCTTATAGATTTCATGGTCCCCAATAATGCAAGAAATTGTGGGGGCACCAGGATCTTTGAATTTTGAAGGTGTGTAATGTTGGATGATTGAGCTCACTTGCTCGGTTAAAAACACTTCATTAGGGATTTGGCCCCTTGATTTCTTCTTTTGAGTGCACAAATCTTTAAAAAATTTAGCATAAGGAGGAATTTAACGAATAGCATTAAGAAAATGAAGATTTATTTTAACTTGTTTAAAAACTTCAATCATGTCGTTTATTTTCTCCGATTATTTTCCAAAGGGAGGAAAGTCCTTTTAAAGCTTGAGAGAAAGAAGCTTTTGGCTAGTATGGTTTCCCTAAAGGTGGAGGCAATGATGACAATGATGGATTCTCTTCTTTTTCACTCTTTTTCTCACGAGGTGGAATGGTTTTTGAAGTAAATAGAAGAATAGGTAAAGTGTACTCTACATCCCTCGCCAATTCAGTTATTTCATTTGGTATCTCCCTTATCTTATTATCTATAATTCTCGTACTTCTCAAGGTTATGATGGCTTGGACTTGTTCATGATTAGAAGTTTCCAATGAGGGATTGGCTTCTACCATATAATGAGTAGTTTGGTTTGGCTCAAGTTGACATGGAAGTTTCCCTTTATCCCTTACACTCAATATGTTTGCAATTTGGACCATTTGGGTTTCAAGATTTGCAATAGATTGGAAATGTGTAATACCTCTAATTTTAAAAGGATAGTCTCAGCATTTTAATTATTTTTTTAATGCATTTTTATTTGATTATTTGCTTAATTGTGTTAATTGTTATTTAATTGAGTTAATTGTATTTTTTATTTTATTTAATTGAACTAATTGTTTTAATTGTTTAAATGGTTTAATTGTATTATTTATTATATTTAAGTGAATTTATTGGTTTATTTTATTAGAGTAGTTTTCTTAATTGTTTAATTGTATAAAAGCCTATTAGGGTTTTATGTTTTATGACATCATGGGTTAGCCAACTTAGAGAAAGGGTTATATTATTTTATTTTTTTAGTCTTGTTTTCCTTCTCTAAGTATAATTAAATATTAGGTTATGAGAGAAGCCTATATATATATATATATCATTTTGTGTCTGCAAGGGTTTTAGAACCCTTTGCCCATAACTGGAGGTAGAGAGAAACAGAGAGGGCTTGAGAGGAAAAACAAAGCGAAAGAGTTAGGGGTTTTTGCTACGAATAAAGATTGAACCAAGGAGGGATAATTGATGCTTGCTCATGGGTTGAACCAAGAGCAATAGAGGTCGGTGAAAGCAAATTGGTTTGCCGGAGTTACTAGAGCAAACGGTTTAAGGTTTTAAAACTGAAACCGAAGGCAAGTTCCTATTCTAACTCCTTCCCTTAAATTTGTGTTCTGTGTATGCCTAGGTACAATCCAGGGTTTAAATGAATGTTAAAACATATCTTTTATGCATGTTTGAATTGTATTTAATTGCTTTGAATTAAACTGGTTTGGGGTTGATTGAAGTTTCTAATTGAATCGGGCTGTCATTGGTTTAATTTATGTCGTTGATGCATAATAATGTCTTATAATTAATTTGGGACATTGATTGAACCCTAGAACGCTTAATAAAAACATTACAGAGGCTCTGAATATCGCCGGAGGCGAAGAAAACGAATGAAAATCAAGTTACGGCTCTTAAGGGAGAGAGAGCCAGCTCCCTCATTGTCAGAGCCAGCTCCCACATGGAGGGAGCTGGCTCCCAACTACTTAGAACCGGCTCCCAAGGGTGGGGAGCCGGCTCTCATGAGGGGAGAGTTGGCTCTCAATTTTTTAGAGCCTGCTCTCGCCCTAAAACGCACAAGAATTAGTTTAGGGCCCTGTTTGGGCTATCTGGGGTATTCTTAAGCCGTTTAAATTACACTAAATGTTGTAAATAACTGTTATGGACCTATAAAAATCCTGAGAAGCATTATTACTGTAATGACCCAGTAATTTTCCTTTATTTTTTTTCCTAAAATTTTACGGATACATTTTTTCCGTTTAATTTTCCTTTCTGAGTTCTGTTTCTCGCCACTTAGTGTTATCTCGAGTGCTTAGAAATGGTTTCTGAGACTCTTTCATTTGGATTGGCAACTTCCTTTGAGGACCGAGTCAGTTCCACATTTTCACTTTTCGGACACTATGCACTATTTCGTCCTTTCTCTTTTTGTCTTATCTCTGTTTGTCAATTTTTAGCATAACATCACTAACTTCACGTGCCTTCATCTTGAGTGATTTCCATGAAATACGTATCTTTACTTTTGCAAGAAAGTACTCTGGTTGCTTCCGGTGTCCATTTTCACGAAATACGTATCTATTTTGAGCTTAGATCCTCGTACGGGATTCATTTTCACATTTCATCGAGTCATGGACTCTTAGAATTTCCTTCTAGTCGTTTCTCTCTAGTTTCAGAGTTTCTAACCCCGGTTGCTGCCGAACTTGTTTGGGACATATCTCTCTGCTCGGGAGTCGGTTTTTGACGTTGTTTCTTCCATTGTTCATATTTTCTCATTTTGAATCTTTTTTGTTCATGGAGTTTTGCCGTTTGACATTTCTGCTCAAATTCCACTTTTCCAGACCCAACGGGGCACTTTTAGGGTTTTTCTATAAATAGGGGACTTAAAGAGAAAAAGTCAGATTTTCTTCTCTCTCTCCTCTCTCTTGGCCGGCAGCCATGGCAGCCGAGGGGCTGCCATGCTTCTTCTTTTTTCGGCCACTTCCCTCGTGTAAAACGCTGTAGTACCTTAGCGTTTATTGCTCACCTTGACAACGCGCACCTTTCACCCTTATTAGAACCCATTTCTGACCGTTATTCGAGTTCAGGTTTGAAGTCAAGTTATGATTTTCATGGAGCTTCCTTGGGGGTTATGTTCACCATGTTGTTCCCAACAAAACCCTTCGGTATTGTAGGATTCAGAGCACTTTTCTTTCGGTGGCCCATCTCAAATCAAGGTAGGGGGTGTTATAATTTACTTTCTTGTTATAGTGCATGCTTGTGATGCATATACAACCTATTTACATGTTTGGATATAAAATCTAGATATTTTATTATTTATTTATCTTGTATGAGATTTGATTTTCCCGGTGGGTTAATACTTGTTTAAAACATGTGACGTGATATTATATTACTCCATGATGTGGTCATTGACATATATTAAATTTAGAGCATTTGGACAAGTAACGAAGATTTTATTTAATATTTATCTTTAATAAATATTTAATTCATGTGGCCTTAATTAGCTTGAAATCAATATATGTTAGTATATTATATTGGGCCCTGGCATGCTCTTCAACATAGGTGAATTTGAGAGTAATCGGAGGTGTTTTAAAATCTAGAGATAATTAATTAAATTAATTAGTTAATTTGCTCCAAGTGCACTATTCATCTTATTGGATTTCCGATTTGATAATCTTAATGTGCATGCCATATAGTTTCACATATATTAAATCTAGAATATTTGATTAGGTTTTGAAACCTTTCATTTATTATTTTTCTTGTATTAAAGTTTAATACTCATGGCCATATCTTGCATGGAATGTACTCATATCATGTTCTTAAATCAAGTCTTGGCATGTTGTATAACATATATTAATTTGAGATCATTTGGATGAATTTTAAAATCTAGAGATTTTAATTAAATGAATTAATGAAAATCCATTCAATGGTTCTATGAGCATGTTTAAGTCTCTAACTTAGTATTCATAATTTTCTTGACAAGTTCCTTCACGTGTATCAAATTAAGAATAATCAGATAAGTTTTGAAGCTTGTATTTAATTATTTTCTTTGTATGGAATCTAATTCACATGGTTGTATCTTGTATGAGTTGAACTTGTATATCATGGACTCATATCTTTTTATCAAGCATCATGATCTTTTGTATCGTAGTTTCATTAATGTACTTAATGAACATACACATTTGTCTTGGAATGGTTTAATTACACATGTGTTGTTTAGTATAAAATTGAATCATGTATTTATACTTGTGGTATATTTGCTTCGATGGATTTCTTGTGCTATATATCTTGGTTCTAGTCTATATAGATGCACACTGTGATTTCTTGACATTCCACATGCCATCATAGTTGAGAACTTAGGGCATGACTTGTGTGTTCCAAAATCTTGGTTGTGCATGAAACGTGGTTAATGCATTTCTTGTATTTTGATACAATCTTGGTTGCACAACTTGTTGATTTTGGGACTTGGGATATCAATCAAGAATTGACATGGCTAGGACTTGGTTCTAGTACGAGGGATTGTCCCTCTACAACTATAGTGCGCACTAGGGGAAGGTACCCATGGGTTAATAGCCCTGAAGTGATCCCAAGAGTATAGTTTTAATCCGGGCGATATCCGAGTTTCAACATTGGTTGATTTCACTCTTTAAATTTCAAGTTGCTATTCTTTGAAGATTTAAAACTTATCGTGTTATGTGAAATGCTCCAATCTTGTTAATTGCATAGATTTTATGCTTCATTCGTGATTTCACTCCTTAAATTTCAAGTGTTACAGTCCTTGAAGATTTAAGACTCTTTTCGTGTTGTAGGGAAGACTCCATTCTTGTTTAATTGCATAGATAGTATGCATTATCCTTGATTTCGTGTACAATCCTTTTCGTGTTTTATGGAATATCCCATCCTTGTTGCATTGCATAGATTTTATGCTTCATTTATGATTACATTCCTTAAATGTCAAGTGTTGTATTCCATGAAGATTTAAGAATCCTTTCATGTTTTATAGAATGTTCCAACTTTGTTACGTTGCATAGATATCATGCCTTGTCCCTGATTTCATGTACCCTGCTTGTCATATTGTATGGATTATTCCAAACCTTGCTTAATTGTATTGGAAATGCAATTCATGTTGATCTATATTCAAGCATCATTCTTGTCGTGTTCTTTGGATTATCCCAACCTTGATTCGTTTCATATACGTATGTATATCATGATTCTTGTTGATTTATACTCTAAGGTAGCTTAGGATGCTCCCTGAGTCTCACCTTTGACATAGACGTTAGGTGGCATGATCCTTTTAAACTGTATCATGTTAGTCTAAAAATCTGAAAGAAATCGAGTCGATGCATGCTCATTCTCTACGAGTAAACTTGTTTACTCACCTCGAAGTTACTGGAGGTTTTGATCAAGTACGAAGACTTGGTTCGTGATGTTCGTCATTGCTTAGATGATTGTAGACTTGAAGATCTTTAATTCTTGTAAAGATTGGCTTGAAATGCCACCTATAGTCTTATATGTCAAAATGTGTATATTCGATTCCATTTAAGTAAAGTGCACATAAGTACACTTTTTGTAATGTATTTGACGTGTATGACATGAAGCCAAGGGCCAAGCATGCCTATTTTTGCACTTGTACTCATTTGGCGCCTCATTTTGTTTAAAAATGTATTTTTTCCAACTTTGGAGGTTTGGCATGTCAAATCTTGTAAATGAAATGTAATGAGGCCATAGGCCATTGTAGCACGTTTAAAATGTCATATTACACTTGCATGTACATTCACATCATCACACAATAGCATATGATGTAAATTGATCATGCCATGGGGGATTCCAAATAGACTTTCAGCCTTGGGTGCATAAGGTCGTTTTTGCACTTTCTCGAGCCATTTCAGTCGACCGAAGCCTTTAGGGCTTCATCTGCACAATGAAAAGTCATTTTCCAGTAGCTTTTGCCTTGTTCAGGTCCATTTCGGTCGACCGATTCATCATTTCGGTTAACCTAAGTGATTTCTCTTCAATTTTAAGAGTTTTGGAACTTTTCTGGTCATTTCGGTCGACCGAAATGGCTATTTCGGTCGACCTAAATAGCTTCCATACACAACACTCTTCAGTTTTGTTTCAGCACTGTTGTTCCGACTTCAAATGGCCATATCTCCTTCATTTCTAAATCAAATGGGGTGATTCTTGGGCCTAAACTCAAGGATTTTGAGTCAGATTTCCAATGGTACCTATGCCATTCTCAAATTCAAATCACAGTAGGAGTTATATATGTTTTTATGAAGTAGTGTCGGGATTTGGTTTGAACCGATAAAGGGCTTCTTGTGGGATTCTTGTCCAATGTTCTTGGAACCTCTTGGAATGTTGTGAAATGATTAGTTTAGGTTGTATGGACCTTATTTGACTTGCTTAGAGTCAAATCTCACTTCTCATTTGTAAATTGACCATTTTGCCCTTGAATAACAGGTTTTACTCGTCTTTCTTCATATTATCGTTTCTCCCTTGTTTGGACTCCGAATCATGCAATTCTTGAGTCCATCTTGATTAGTTTTTCATTTTCTTTCCAGTGGTGTGCTCAGTGGCACTTGAATTCATAGTTCTAAAATGACCACTTTGCCCTTAGGAGCTTAACTGTTATTTTTCCGATCCTTTGCCTTTACATTTCGTTCCTGTGGGTTCCATGACCTCATGGAAGGCCATATTTGGGTCTTAGAGGTGTGTTGTGCCTTGGGAAACTAATTTTTTGTTTCTTGCTTCCGCATCTAGATCCATTATCGAGTCAATTTTCGATTCATCACTGGTGTACCGGGTTGAATAAAATCCAGGGTCACTACAATTACATTAATGTATTAAGGAATGGAGCAACATGAAGTTAAAAAAAAGCCTACATGTTGATTATTGTTTTGTTGATTTATTTGCTTACTGAAACTTAGCAAATCTTTTGTATATGATTTAATAATATTTAATCATATTTCAATAGTGTTATAAGTGTAATGAATTATCTGAAAATAGCTGTGCTTGCATTGGATTAAATTGATATTTTTAATATGTTGTAAACTGCATCAATTTATGGACTGTTTGGAGGATTTAAATGCTTAGCTTTATTTTAGCAATTTAATGGATTGGAACTTGGTTTTTAGGTCCTATAATGATTGCCTAATGTGGTCATATATGTATTAAACTTTATTTATGCATATCTTGGAGTATGGTTGATGAGTATTTATTACTGTTTTATCAATTATGCTATTTGGACGATTGTATGCACCAGTATGGGACAGTGGCATACTCGGGATGAATTAGTTTAAACACTAAGTCCTACCTATTTTGGATTGAGGTATGGATTAACCCTAAAGGTTAAGTCCTACTCATATTGGTGTCAGTTCAATAAACAATTGAATGACATACTTTGGTTTCTGGATGGATTTTTATACATATGTCAGGCCACTATACCAGATGGATGATATTTTGTATTAGGCTTATACGGACTTTATAAATTTATGATTATAGTACCATGATATGACCTTGAGTCTCATAATCATGGTTAGGGTGCGTATATTGCCTAGAATAACTGGACATAGTTGTTGTTCCTTGGTAGGTCTAGGTACACATGACCACGTTATGTGCAATTTACATGGTATCTCTACTCAGGCTGAGACAGACTTATTGGGCTAGTGAGCGTCCTATAATGTGTATTTATACATTTATAGACTACTTTAGTTATTGTTGAGCTATCTAGGATGTAACTGTGTATCGGGTTTCTGTATGGATTGTAGTAGGATAGAACTTGCATATGAGCCTGACCCACTCTAATTTGTTTCAGGTGTCCATCAGTTTTAGGCTTAGAGCTTGATCGTGCTGAGCAGATATAGTCACTCATTCCTTCAACTACATAGAACTGCTTTCTATGTTTAGCTTTAGATTTTTATTTTAATTGTTTCAGTTTCAGTTCGGGACATTATTAGGGGTCCACCAGATGGATTCCCGAGTTGTTAATTAATGGAGGTTTTGGATTATTGGATTTCAATTATGTTTTTGAGGATTTTTAATTTAGAATTCTTTCAGTGTTTATTATTTAATTCCTATTATTCTTTTGTATTCTATGTTCAATTACATATTAATTGTTTGGTATCCCTTGGATCTGTACTCGGACTTGATCACCTGTGGCTCTAGAATTGAGGGGTATCACAGAATGTGTGAGAAACAATTGAGTATTAGCCTTGAGATTACCCAAAGTGGTCAACATTTTATCCTTAAAGAAGAGGTTTCTTGAAGGAGCTTGAGAAAAATGAGAGTGTGGATTAAAAATGGGGGATGCTTGATTATATGAATTTGAAGGATGACCCATATTTTGGTGATAAAAATATTGAGGTGGATGAGAAGATTGAGTATAAACATTTTGGCCACGAGCTCGATGAGGTCGTATATACTTTCCTTGGGAAGGATTTGCACTTGTACTTTGATTTCTCTATAAGAAATTTGGATGATCTCGCCACCAGCGATTATAGGTGTTTGATTATGGATTATTGCCTGGGCAAGAAAATATGGCATTTACTTGCTCTTGAGGTTCATGTGGGATGGGTTGTCCATTGGGATAGTCCCAAGAGATTTGGTAGGGATTGGACCAAATCGTGCAAGCTTCATTTGGAGTGGAATAAGGAGAGATTGAATGGGGTGCCGAAGATTGACCTACTAAGAATTGGTCAAGTCTTTGAGTGAGAGTTTTTACCTCCGCGGTGACTTCCAAAGAATTGTCAATTAAGATAATGAACATTTTTAACTTTTTACCCCTTAACAAAAACAGCCTACCCGAATCGTTAGAAAAAGCACAATGCATTGAGTTTTCACCCAAGTTTTCAAAAAGTGTCCAAAGTTCATTTTCATGTTTTAACAAAAATGTACCCCCACACAAAATGTCTATCATTTGCCTATTTGTGTAGGAGAGACTTTCATAGAAATAGTGTACCAATTACTATTTTGGTAATTCATGGTGAGGACATTTTCTTAACAAATCATTCAACCTTTCCCAAGCTTCATGGAATTGTTCCCTATCATTTTGGGTGAATCCAATGATAGCCGCTCTTATTTAAATGGTTTTGCTTGCGGGGAAATGTTTCTTAAAAAACTCTTGTTGCATGTGATCCCACGAAGTAATGGTATTTGCCCTAAGAGCATTAAACCAAACATTTGCTCTATCCTTAAGAGAAAAGGGAAAGAGTTTTAATTTTAAAGCATCTTCCAGTAAACCAGTGATTTTGACAGTGTAACACACTTCTAAGAAGTCATCTAAATGCTTATAAGGATCTTTATGTGGAAAGCCACTGAAGAAAAGTAATATCCCGATGATTCTGGGCTTAATTTCATAACGATTTGCATTTAAATTTGGCAATTAATGTAATGACCCAGTCATTTTCCTTCCTTTCCTTTTCTCAGATTTTCACGGATATTTTTTTTCCGTTGATCTTTTCCTTTCTGAGTTCAGTTTTTCGTCACATAGTACCATCTCGAGTGCTCAAGAATAGTTTCTGAGACTCTTTTCTTTGGATTGACAACTTCCTTTGAGGACCATGTCAATTCCACATTTTCATTTTTCGTCATTTTCCCTTTTCGTCTTTTCCCCATTTGTCACTTTGTTCGCGTAACCACACTTCTTTTGTTCGGAGTTAGTTTTGGACTTCATGTATCTTCATTCTAAGTGGTTTTCACGAAATACATCTCTTTACTTTTGCAGTAAAGTATTCTGGTTGCTCCCGGTGTCTATAGGGACATGGATACACAATTCTTCAGAATCTTTTTCTTTTCTTAGGGTGTTTTTCATAAATATCTTTTGAAGATATTTTATTTTAGAGGTATCTAAGAAAAATTTCTTGACTTGTTGTGTGGCTATGTGGTCATTTTGCTTTTGAGAGATTGTTCTGTTGTAAACACATGGGTGCGAATGACATTGGTTTGTACGTTGTCCTTCAGTTTGGGATTGCTCCTGTAGCATGTTATGTGGGATACTCGAAGATGTACTCCGTAGTTATCCTGTTTTATTGGGGCTGGAATTCGAGGATGAAATCCCTTTAAGGTAGGAAGGTTGTAATGACCCGGTCATTTCCTTCCTTTTCTTTCTCTCGGATTTTCACGGATATTTTTTTTTCGTTAATCTTTTCCTTTTTGAGTTCGGTTTCTCATCTCATAATGTCGTCTTGAGTGCTCGGGAATGGGTTTCGAGACTCTTTTTCATAGATTGACAACTTCCTTTGAGGACCGCGTCAATTCCACATTCTTATTTTTTGACACTACGCCATATTTCGTCCTTTTCCCTATTTTATCTTTTCCCCGCTTGTCACTTTGTTGGCATAACCATACTTCTTATGTTCGGAGTTGGTTTTTGACTTCACGTATCTTCATTCTTAGTGGTTTTCACGAAATACGTATCTTTACTTTTGCAGTAAGGTACTCTAGTTGTTCCCGGTGTCCATAAGGGCATGGATGCACAATTCTTCAGAAACATTTCAATTTCTTAGGGTGTTTTTCATAAATATCACTTGAAGATATTTTATTTCAGGGGTATCTCAGAAAATATCTTTTGAAAGATATTTTCATTCTGGGGCAGTTTCGTAGTTTTCACTTTTTGGAGGGGACATTGTGCAATTAATGAAAGTTATTACTAAATGCCTTGTTTTGAGCCTAAATCCTCGTACGAGATTCATTTTCACATTTCATCGAGTCGTGTACTCTTAGAATTCTCTTCTGGTCGTGTTTCTCCAGTTTCAGGGTTTCTGGACCTAGTTGCCGCCGAACTTATTCGGGGCATAGCTTTCTATTCGAGACTTAGTTTTCGATACCATTTCTTTAGTTGTTCATATTTTCTCATTTTGAATCTTTTTTGTTCACAGAGTTTTGTCGTTTGAGCGCGTTTACTCAAATTTCACTTTTCCGAACCCGACGGGGCCCGTTTGGGGCACTTTTTGAGATTTTCTATAAATAGGGGCTCTTTAATTAAAAAATCAGATCTCACCCTCTCTCTCCTCTCTTCTGGCCAAAATCCATGGCAGCCATGGCTGCCATCTTCTCTCTCCTCTTTTGATCCACTTTTCCTTAATGAAAAGTCTTTGGCCTTAACGTTTATTGTTTCCCTCAACGTGCTCTACCTGTCACCCTTATTAGAATCCTTTTTTGGCCAATTTTTGAGTTCAGATTTGAATTCAAGTTGTGATTTTGATGGGACTTCTTAGTGTTAATGTTCACGGCGTTGTCCCCGACAAAACCCCGAAGTATCGTCGGATACAGAGCCGTTTCATTTTGGTGGCTTTTGAGATTTTCATCTCAAATTGAGGTAGGGAATGTTTTAGGATTTTGTATGTATTGTATTGAGTGTATTGCATGATTATACAATTTATTTGCATGCCTTGTATCAAATCTAAGAAGTTAGTCATATTTATTTCTTTGTATAAGATTTAAATTTCAGAGGTGTACATAGATTAGAATTAAATTGTGGCAAGATGATAAATTATGTTTTTGTATGTTTGTTAACATACATTAAATTGGGATTAATTGAATAAGAATTGCACTTTTATTTAATATTTTTATTTTGTGAACGATTAATTCCCATGGCCGTACCTTGCATGAAATTAACTTATGATATGTTTTTAAATTATGTCTTGGCATGTTGTTTAACATACTTTAATTTAAGAATATTTGGATGAGTTTGAAAATCTAGAGATTTTAATTAAAAGGTTTAATTAAAATCTATTTAATGGTTCCGATGGCTTAATTAAGTTTTTAACTTGATAATTGGGATGACTAGGACTTGTATACTAGCATATGTTAAATTTGGAACCATTTGATGTTGTTTTAGAGTTTAGGGATTTGATTATCATGATTTAGTTAAATTCCATTTTTATTGTTCAAATGGCCTAATTAAGTTTTTGAATTGGTATATGCAATGACCATGCTATGTTGTTTAACATGTGTTAATTAGGGACCATTTGATTGAGATTTGAAACCTAGGGAATTTAATTAGTTTATTTAATTAATTTTCATTTCTATTGCATTATTGATTAAATCATGTATTTGACATTGATGGTAAGTTTAAAGCATGATTTTTAACTTGTAATGGATTTATGAGTTTATGTTTTCAATATTAGATTATATTGTTATAGTGTGTAACGAGTTGCACACTAAAGATTCGACATTGTCATCCTATAGTAGTTGTGGATTTAGCGCATGTATTGGGTGGTTACAATCTACTTATGCATGGAAGGTAATTTCGTGCATTGTATAAATTATGTATAAGTTGTGAACTTATTTGATTTATTTTGGAGTCTTGGGACATTGTTGTTACATGTGATATGGCTAGAGTTTGGCTCTAGTGCAATGAGTTCTCTCCATTTATAGTGCGCACTTAGGGTGGTCTTCCCAGTGGGTTAATGCTCGGAATAACCATTGAGGTCTCGGCAGATATTCCGAGCTTAATGTCCAAGTCTTCCACTATTTGTTTTCGCATTCAATTCCAAGTTGACAACCAATATTTAATTGTGACTTGTTGTTTTGGTTATTGGCGATTTAATGTTGTTAAGTACATTTATGCATTATGGTTTTGAATAAATCATAATATGCTTTTAATGTTGTCAAGAACATTCATGTTTTATGATTTGTAAGGAATCATTGTAAATCTTGATGTTGTTAAGTATATTATGTTGTATTGTTCAAATGTAGCTTAGGAATGATCTTATATATTCATTTAGAACATAGACGTTAGGTGGCATGACCCACTTTTTTCATTTTTGTATTTTGGATTTCAAGTTGATGGTTTTGAGAATCCATATCTTGTTGCTTTGTATAGCATGCTCCCATGTTACTTAAGTTGCATGAATGATGTGATTTAAGCTAGAAATGATTTAAGGTAGCTTAGGATGCTTCCTGAGTCTCATTTTGATATAGACGTTAGGTGGCATGAACCCATTTAACATATTTCACCTTAAGGTGATGAAATTGTAAAACGCAGGTCAATACATGCTCATTTCCTACAAGTAGCTTTATGTTGCTCACCCCAAAGTTACTGGGGCATATTTCAGGTACAGGATTCAAGATCAGGAGATTACACTTACCTTGGGTGATTAATAGATTTAAGGTCTCTTTAAATGTATTCTTGTTCACATGCAAGTGTTCGCATGTTTGAGTTGTCTTTGAAATGTAATTTTTCTAACTTGGAGGTTTGATATGTCAAATGTTGTAAATGAATTGTAAGAAGGCCATAGGCCATTGTAGCATGTTTAAAATACCATTTTACACTTGCGTGCATGTTCACATCATCATATAATAGCATATAATTAAGTTTGATCATGCCATGGGGGATTCAAATATGACTTAGAGTCTTTTCTTCATTTTGGTGCATAGCAGGTTCATTTTTACATTTTCGACCTGTTTCGGTCGACCGATGGCCCTTAGATTTTAATTGCACAGTACAAATCACAATTCCAGTAGCCATTTTTCATCTCGAGCTTCAAACCGGTCGACCGGTTTGTAATTTCGGTCGACCGAAATGAAGGCTCACTCTCTCTTCTTTCCTGGTCCATTTCGGCAGACCGAAGCTCCATTTTGGTCAACCGAAATAGAGTTGCCTTGTGAGTTTTGCTTGGTTTGTTGCCTTGATGGTGTAACCTTATTCCACTTGTTTCCACTTGACCTTGTTGGTCATGTTCCAGCCATTTAATGGCGTAAGGAGTCTAGTTTGAACTAAGTTTGTTTTCCTTTGGTTGTTATCAATGCCATAGAGTACCAATTGACCTTTTTACTCTAATTTCCTCTTTCGGTTGTTTCTTTGATTTTCATGACTTCATGGAAGTTTATTTGGGTGTCTTAGGGATGATTGAGGTCCCTATAGACCTTGTTTTTGGTTTCACTTCTGCATTTCGGATCCGTTATCGGGTCATCTTTTGGTTCATCACTGAGGCACCGGGTTGAAAAACTTGGGCCGTCACAATTGGTATTAGAGCTCCTAGGTTTGAAAACCTTAGGACGATAGGTTTTGGGTGCATATCATGCTTGTGTTGCCATGCTCTAGGTGTTTATATGATTTATGATAACATGTTTTGGTTTGATAACATGTTTATGTACTTATGTGCTATATGTGGTATGCCATTGTTTAAGCAAGATTTTATTCTATTATAAAGAGCATGACTTATGATGTATGCTAGATTTGATTTGTATATGCATAACTGTGTTGTATATTTGGCAGGACTTAGGATTAGTCATGGGATGTTGAGTTGAGATTTAGACGTTTGGTGAGTTTTCACTTAATGCAATGGTTGGTGTCTTTTGTTTTGTTTAAGCACTCTTCCTTGAGGTTGTTGGTGATAGTCCACATGGTTTTATGATAGTATAGGTTGTAGTCGACCTAGCATTGGTTTTGAGGTTGGTGGTGAGTCACCTTTTGTTTAGACTCTCGTGAGTTGAGTCAATTGGCGTTGCTGTAGTGTTGGATTTGTTGGTTTTGGGCCATGATGAGGTTATGGACCTCTTAGGATCCTTGGTTGATCGGGATGATTCCTCTCGGATTTTTTTTTTTCGTGGGCGGGTACGTTTATGGGCGGGTACATGGCACTGTCATGCTACCGTACTGGCTAGCTACAAGTGCAATTCGGATGGAATCAATGTTAGTTTTGTTTTAATAGGTGTTGTCCTTTTGACCGATGATGGTGATGGTTGTTTTGGGGATCATTCATAATGATTGATTTGGTTGTTGTTGGTATAGCTATAGTTGCCATTTTCTTTGAGTTCTCTTTGCATGATGACGCTTTTGGGATCGAGTCGATTGATTGATGTTTCGGGTAGAGAGAGAGCATTGCATTGTTGGTGTCACTTGTAGTGTCACCTCTAAATTTGGAGATGGATTGTCAGAGTCTTACCATTGTGGTAAGGGCTCATGTTTGTTTTGAGACAGGTTGTTGTCGCATTGGTTTTTGGAGATAGTTATGGTTAGGACTGGTCCTTCCTTTTTACCTAGACACTCTAGGACATGATGTCCATAGGGTTCATTATTGCATCACTTTTATTTTCTACAGTTTTATTTACTACTATGTTAGTAGTATGATTTATGTTATTGCGATGCATGAGTAGGTAGAAGTGTATCCACATTTGCCTTTTTGTTGTATGGCATTAGCATGCCTTTCTTATATGCTTAGAGATACCATATTGTTACTGCGTTTTAGTGACATGATTTTGTGCTTACTTGGAGACGTGCTGCATATGCCCTTGATTTTACTTATGTAGGTAAACTTACTTACTTGGTAGTTGCATTCATTGTCATTTGCATGACTTCCATGTTTAGATTTCCCTTTTGTCCCCTTCGGTTGCACGTGAGATGTATGTGGGTTTTCGCAAGGGTTCGTTGTGAAATTCCTTGTAGAGGAGTTGTCACACTTGTGTTGTCTTGAGCTATCCACTTCCCTAAGGTGGGAAGAATGCTCCCTTTTCTTGTTTGTCATGTTGACACTTGTGGGGGAATAGGGTTTTTCTTCTTCTTCTTGATTCGTGTTAAGAACTTCACAAGGAGTGAGTCTCTTCTCTTCGTTACGTTGTGCACGGTTTTGGAGTTGGTCCATGAGGATCACCATTGTTGTCTTGAGTCCTTGGTGAGGATTTGACAAATTTTGGTCGACTTACTTCCGTGTAGGGGGTGAAGTTTTTGACCTTGTTGTCTTTCACTTCAGAGATAGAGTCGTGGTGTTGTCCTTCTTAGGACTGGTGGTTCCCTTTCTTTTGTGTCTTCCCTTGGAGAGTTTTGCCGTGGTTGTTGACGGGTTGTGGTGCTCAGAGTGAGTGGGTTGGTATGAGATCATTTTATGGGGACTTGTGTCCATATCATTGAGGATCTGTTTTATTCGTGAGGTGAGCTCGATGCTCTTTTGAGAATGTCTTTTGGAGACTTGTTTCAGTTTTGGAGATCTTGATGTGGTTGACTCTTAGGAGGAGTTTAGAGGATCGTTGTTAGATATGGCTTACTTGTGGAGTTTTCTCGTCCTAGTTGTGACTAGGCATAGTTTTGAGGAATTACAGTTCCAGTGATTGTTTATGGATGGAAATTGAGGAATTTTGACTTAGATTGATGTTGTCAAGTACGGTTTCGAGAGATTCATTTTGCGACTTTGGTTCTCAGGATTTTAATGTGTGTACCACGTGGTGGACTTGTATTTTGAGGATTTAGTTATCCATGATAGGGATGTGGATCTGATGTTTAATTACGGTGTCATCTTGTAGTTGATCTGTTTCAGGGAGATATGTAGGACCATTGATGAAATGTCTTATAGTGAGGTTCATCTTGATTTTGGAGGTTTTGATTTTCTTGTCAGACTTTGGATTCTTGACTGATGCTGTTAGTAGGAGAATTTTGAGGTGTTAGAGTTGATGGTTTTATTGTATTGAGGATTTGGGGCCTTAAGCATAATGGTGCCTATGACATTGTTGTGAGAGTTTAGGATTGGCCAGGATGGTCTGGAACGTCTTTGGACTATATTCTAACTCTCACAGATACCTGGTTCCCACGTTGCTTTTGGCCATGATTGTTTTGCGACACTGATGTCATTGGTATCAAGAGGTTCATGGGTAGACCTAGTGGGGGGCAGGTTATAAACTAGCACCTTATACTGTCATACTACCATACAAGTTGTGTGTTATAGGCGAGTGCTAGTTACCGTCGATGCTACCTTACTGACGAGTAAGTATAGGCGGGCATAAGGCGCTATCATGTTATCGCACATTTGAGTACATCGTGGGCGGCATCTGGTCGTAATTTGTACTGCCATGTCATCTTTGTTTGGTACCTTGATTCGATGTGTGGATATCTTGGAGTTTTTTTTGTGGTTGTTTTCGGATCCGTTTGATGGTTCATCCGAAGGGACGTTTCGGTTGTTGCCTTCCATTCCTTTGTCTAACCTTGGGTTCTGTGTGCGAGTTTGGACTTGTTGTGTGGCCATATGGTCATTTTGCTTTTGAGAGATTGTTCTTTTGTGAACACATGGGTGCGAATGACATTGGTTTGTACATTGTCCTTCAATTTGGGATTGCTCCTATAGCATGTTGTGTGGGATACTCGGAGATGTACTCCGTAGTTATCCTGTTTTGTTGGGGCTGGATTTCGGGGATGAAATCCCTTTAAGGTAGGAAGGTTGTAATGACCCGGTCATTTCCTTCCTTTTATTTCTCTTAGATTTTCACGGATATTTTTTTCCCGTTGATCTTTTCCTTTCTAAGTTCGATTTCTCGTCTCATAGTGTCATCTTGAGTGCTCGGGAATGGGTTCCTAGACTTTTTTTCATGGATTGACAACTTCCTTTGAGGACCGCGTCAATTCCACATTCTTATTTTTCGACACTATGCCCTATTTTATCCTTTTCCCTATTTTGTCTTTTCCCCGTTTGTCACTTTGTTGGCATAACCATACTTCTTGTGTTCAGAGTTGATTTTTGACTTCACGTATCTTCATTCTTGGTGGTTTTCACGAAATACATATCTTTACTTTTGTAGTAAGGTACTCTGGTTGCTCCCGGTGTCCATAAGGGCATGGATGCACAGTTCTTCAGAAACATTTCCATTTCTTAGAGTGTTTTTCATAATTATCTTTTAAAGATATTTTATTTCAGGAGTATCTAAGAAAATATCTTTTGGAAGATATTTTCATTCTAGGGCAGTTTCGTAGTTTTCACTTTTTGGAGGGGCCATTGTGTAATGAATAAAAGTTATTGCTAAATGCCTTATTTTGAGCCTGGATCCTCGTACAGGATTTATTTTCACATTTTGTCGAGTCGTGTACTCTTAGAATTCCCTTCTGGTCGTGTTTATCCAGTTTCAGGGTTTTTAGACCCGGTTGCCGCTGAACTTGTTCGGGGCATAACTTTTTGTTCGAGACTCAGTTTTTAACGGTATTTCTTTCGTTGTTCATCTTTTCTCATTTTGAATCTTTTTTGTTCACTGAGTTTTGTCGTTTGAGCGCGTTTGCTCAAATTTCACTTTTCTGGACCCGGCGGGGCCCGTTCGGGGCACTTTTTAAGATTTTCTATAAATAGGGGGTCTTTAATTGAAAAATCAGATCTCACCCTCTCTCTCCTCTCTTCTGGCCGGAATCCATGGTAGCCATGGCTGCAATCTTCTTTCTCCTCTTTTGATCCACTTTTCCTTGATGAAAAGTCTTCGACCTTAACGTTTATTGTTTCCCTCGACGTGCTCAACCTTTCACCTTTATTAGAATCCGTTTTTGGCCAATTTTTGAGTTCGGGTTTGAATTTAAGTTGTGATTTTGATGAGGCTTCTTGGGATTAATGTTCACGGCGTTGTCCCCGACAAAACCCCGAAGTATCGTCGGATTCGGAGCCGTTTCATTTTGGTGGCTTTTGAGATTTTCATCTCAAATTGAGGTAGGGGATGTTTTAGGATTTTTTATGTGTTGTATTAAGTGTATTGCATGATTATACAACTTATTTGCATGCCTTGTATCAAATCTAAAAAGTTAGTCATATTTACTTCTTTGTATAAGATTTAAATTTCAGAGGTGTATATAGCTTTGAATTGAATTGTGGCATGATGATAAATTATGTTTTGTATGTTTGCTAACATATATTACATTGGGATTAATTGAATAAGAATTACACTTTTATTTAATATTTTTCTTTTGTGAAAGATTAATTCCCATGGTCGTACCTTGTACGAAATTAACTTGTGATATGTTTTTAAATTATGTCTTGACATGTTGTTTAACATACTTTAATTTGAGAGTATTTGGATGAGTATGAAAATCTAGAGATTTTAATTAAAAGGCTTAATTAAAATCTATTTAATGGTTCCGATGGCTTAATTAAGTTTTTAACTTGATAATTGGGATGACTAGGACTTGTATACTAGCATATGTTAAATTTGGGACCATTTGATGTTGTTTTAGTGTTTAGGGATTTGTTTATCATGATTTAGTTAAATTCCATTTTTATTGTTCAAATGGCCTAATTAAGTTTTTGAATTGGTATATGCAATGACCATGCTATGTTGTTTAACATGTGTTAATTAGGGACCATTTGATTGAGATTTGAAATCTAGGAAATTTAATTAGTTTATTTAATTAATTTCCATGTCTATTACATTATTGATTAAATCACGTATTTGACATTGATGGTAAGTTTAAAGCATGATTTTTAACTTGTAATAGATTTATGAGTTTATGTTTTCAATATTGGATTATATTATTATACCGTGTAACGAGTCGCACACTGAAGATTCGACATTGTCATCCTATAGTAGTTGTGGATTTAGTGCATGTATTGTGTGGTTACAATCTACTTGTGCATGGAAGGTGATTTCGTACATTGTATAAATTATGTATAAGTTGTGAACTTATTTGGTTTATTTTGGAGTCTTGGGACATTGTTGTTACATGTGATATGGCTAGAGTTTGGCTCTAGTGCAATGAGTTCTCTCCATTTATAGTGCGCACTTAGGGTGGTCTTCCCAGTGGGTTAATGCTCGGAATAACCATTGAGGTCTCGGCAGATATTCCGAGCTTAATGTCCAAGTCTTCCACTATTTGTTTTCGCATTCAATTCCAAGTTGACAACCAATATTTAATTGTGACTTATTGTTTTGGTTATTGGCGATTTAATGTTGTCAAGTACATTCATGTTTTATGATTTGTAATGAATCATTGTAAATCTTGATGTTGTTAAGTACATTATGTTGTATTGTTCAAATGTAGCTTAGGAATGATCTTATAGATTCATTTAGAACATAGACGTTAGGTGGCATGACCCACTTTTGTCATTTTTGTATTTTGGATTTCAAGTTGATGGTTTTGAGAATCTATATCTTGTTGCTTTGTATAGCATGCTCCCATGTTGCTTAAATTGAATGAATGATGTGATTTATGCTAGAAATGATTTAAGGTAGCTTAGGATGCTCCCTGAGTCTCATTTTGATATAGACGTTAGGCGGCATGAACCCCTTTAACATGTTTCACCTTAAGGTGATAAAATTGTAAAACGTAGGTCAATACATGCTCATTTCCTACAAGTAGGTTTATGTTGCTCACCCCAAAGTTACTGGGGCATATTTCAGGTACAGGATTCAAGATCAGGAGATTGCACTTACCTTGGGTGATTAGTAGATTTGAGGTCTCTTTAAATGTATTCTTGTTCACATGCAAGTGTTCGCATGTTTGAGTTGCCTTTGAAATGTAATTTTTCTTACTTAGAGGTTTGATATGTCAAATGTTGTAAATGAATTGTAATAAGGCCACAGGCCATTGTAACATGTTTAAAATACCATTTTATACTTGCGTGTATGTTCACATCATCGTATAATAGCATATAATTAAGTTTAATCATGCCATGGGGGATTCAAATAAGACTTAGAGTCTTTTCTTAATTTTGGTGCATAGCAGGTTCATTTTTACATTTTCGACCTGTTTCGGTTGACTGATGGCTTGATTCGGTCGACCGATGGCCCTTAGATTTTAATTGCACAGTAAAAATCACAATTCCAGTATCCATTTTTCATCTCGAGCTTCAAACCGGTCGACCGGTTTGTCATTTCGGTCGACCGAAATGAAGGCTCACTCTCTCTTCTTTCCTAGTCCATTTCGGCAGACCGAAGCTCTATTTCGGTCGACTGAAATGGAGCTATCTTGTGAGTTTTCCTTGGTTTGTTGCCTTAACGATGTAACCTTATTCCACTTGACCTTATTGGTCTTGTTCAAGCCATTTAATGGTGTAAGTAGTCTAGTTTAAACTAGGTTTGTTTTCCTTTGGTTGTCATTAGTGCCATAGAGTACCAATTAACCTTTTTACTCTAGTTTCCGCTTTCGGTTGTTTCTTTGATTTTCATGAATTCATGGAAGTTCATTTGGCTGTCTTAGGGATGATTAAGGTCCCTATAGACCTTGTTTTTAGTTTCGCTTCTACATTTCGGATCCGTTATCGAGTCATCTTTTGGTTTATCACTGACGCACTGGGTTGAAAAACTTGGGCCGTCACAGTTGCGTGCTGAAGGAAGAAGGAAATGATCTTAATAATGACCACTATTTCCAATAGTGGGTCCCACACAAGTCAAAAATATCTCTTTTGCCTCCTACACACATATAAATACACTAAACAGCCCACAAACACATGGCTAAACATGTAGCCACATAAATATGCATCAAAAAATGATATAAGAAATATAACGATCCCGAAAATAATTCTGTGCACGATAAATCCAATTGTGAGTCCCAATTGGAACTTCTCGGCCCGCAAATTTGAAAAATGCGAAAATGGTCAACAATGAATTTCTAAGAGTTCTGGACTAGAAGAAATGCTCCAAACAACTCTCAGAACTCACCCACCACACCCCCCGATGTCCGGCACTCAAAACGAGAAAATTCTAAAATAATTCTCAAAAAATCAAAAAAATCCCATAAAATAGAAAATAGAAAAAAATCGAAAACGTCACAAAGTATATCCCATAGCTATTCAAGAAAAAGGCTAATTTGAGATAGTTTTTTGGTGTTATTTTCTGATTTTGGAGATCCAAAATTGTAGTGGTTGATTCTGGAGCTAGACCAAGGTTTTAGCAATTTTATTTATCCATCTCAGAATTGTAGAAGGTACTTTAATATTCACAAGTGAGCTGCAATAAGTTTTAATGTCTTAAAACTACTAAAACTTGATTTTCTGGTTTATGACTTTAAATATGAGCTTATCATATTAGAATCATGTTATACATTGATTGTCCATCATCTGAGCATGTTTGATTTAATGATTTGAAGCTAATCAATTTGAGACTTTACCAAGAAAGTGACCATTTCAATTTTTGGTATTGTGAACCTTACTTATTAGGGTTTTCAGCCTAATTTATGAGATTTGTGAAGTGAATCTTATATATTATGTTTACATCATTGTGCTTAGGGGTGCAAATGAACTGAGCCGAGCCGAGCCGAGCCGAGCTTTGGCTTGCTCGGGCTGGGCTCGCCAAGTTTAGAATGGTGTTCGGGCTCGGCTCAGGCTCATCCGAGCTTGACTTAGGTAACCTCGAGCTTGGCTTGCCAATATTTGAACGAGCTCAGGCTCGGCTCGGTTCAAGCTCGCATTTTAGAAATTTTCTTCTTAATCATCGTCATTTCTACAAATCATCTCTACAAATCAGTTTACTTTATCATCGTCATCTCTATAAACCAATCTATATTCTTCACCGACTCATAACTCCATCAAAAGAAGAAAAAAATTGGGTATGAAGAAAAAAAAACATGGTTGAGAAAGATGAAAACATGTCTCAAAGAAGGAGTTGTTGTCGAAGCAAGTTTATCGCATCAATCACCCATAGATTAAGTGGATCTGTGATTGAGAGATCTCATGGCATTACCAAATACCAAGCTTACTGCCCTAACAACTGGTCTTGGCTAGAGAGACGAGAGAGAGAATGTGAAAGTCTCTATGATAAGTTGGTAAAGTGATGGGTTAGTTTGATGCTTCATTTGCTAGATTACCAAGTAGGAATAAACATGGACACATGTCATTATAAGGATATAGCAAAGAGATTACAAAGAGATAAGGTGGCACGGTTTTTTAAAGATAAGGCTTTCAAATTTGACTTGTATATTGTTATTTTTTTTATGTTTTAAAAATAAGTTGATGGCTTTTAGTAATCTATATATTCATAAGAGTTAGTAATTTACAATGTATACGAGCCTTATATGAGCTTGTGTTCACGAACACAAACGAGCCTAAAACGAGCTTATGTTCACGAGCCTATACGAGCCGAGCTCAACACTACTCGGGCTCAACTCATTTAGTAAACGAGCCTATAAATTGACTCAAGGTCGGCTCATTTGCTTAACCAATGAGCCCGAGCTGAGCCCTTAGCAAGCCGAGCCCGAGATGTTCATGAACAGCTCGGTTCATTTGCAGCCCTAATTGTGCTTGACATCCGAGCTTGTGTATAATGATGATTCAAGACTGTGAGAGCATTGTTTAGGCCTTAGATATTAAATAATTCCTTTTATACCCTCAGACCGGTGATATTTCACTTATAGCAAAACAGAACTTATTGTATACTATTGGTTACTGTTTTGAGCTACATTATTTCATCATTGCGTGTGTATCTTAACTATTCATCTGAGCAAGTGTAATTCATTGATTTGATGTTGTGAGAGTCATTGATTGAGAAGATTTTGAAGTATTCCAAGGCTGGGTTTGTAATACCTTAAAAGCTAAGGTTTTAGCCTTTGTACTATTGATTTACAAATCAAATGTTGATATCTTGTTGTACTTATGTTGACCATCATTTAAGAAAGAATGTTTTGTTGTATCAAGTCTATGAGAAACCTTGTTTAGCTCAGGTTTCAGGTGAATTTCCAATTTTACCCTTCAGAGCTTGAATCTAGGGTTTTTGGCAGAATACAAGTTTGTTGAATTCTTATAATGTTGTACCTTGCTAAGTTTAGTATGAGTTTCATTTGAGCAAGTGTATCTTGGCTATTGAAGAATGTGAAATTAAAGTTTGGTTCCTCTTTGAAGCTACATTGCAGAATGACACCTTGATTCTTTGAAATCTATGGTTTGTTGAATTTAAGCCTTTTCAGTGTTTGTATTGTTATACCTTACTATTTGAATTGTCTTCATTAACTGAGCAAATGTATGTTGGTGATACAAGCCCATGGAAGTCAATTGCAAATCTGAACTGGAAGTACATTATGAAGTGACTATTATACCTTCATATTTGTGTTTTAAGTCTATTGAGTTCTAATATTGTGTTACCTTCCTTATCTAATTATGTACTTCATTGAAGCAAATGTATAAGGTTAAGACAAGGATGTGGAAACCTAGTTTGAGCTATCATTGCAGATGCATTGAAGTTTGACAGTTATATCCCATTGATTGCAGAGCAGTGTGAGTTAGGGTTCTAGTTCTTTGCACTTAGAGATGTGTATTCATTCTTATCTTGTGTAACAGCTTAAGTAGGATGTACTTGGTATGTTGACACCTTTATTTTTATATTGAATGAGTTGTGAGAGCTCATAGGGTCCAAGCAATGGTGCTTAAGACAGAGGGACTGCTTGTGAGCATTGTGTTGAGCTAGTGTGTGTGTAGAGGCTGTGAAAAGTAAGGTTTTAACTTATGCATGGATGTGTGCAGAGTGTGAAAAGGCTGAGTGTGTAACTACTTGCATACAACTAGTGAAAATTATATTGGCTGAGGCCAAGAACCAAGGTTTTTCCCTGTTGAGAGAGTTTTCCTTGTAAACATTGTGTAATTATGTTTTGACTATTTTTATGTTCTTAAGTATGCTTTGAATTGGGAAGAAGGATCAAGAAAAGTGGATTGGAATTCACTTAAACCAATTCACCCCCCTCCCCTCATGGTCTAACATAAATTAAACAAGCTAATTAATTATAAATAAAATAAATAAACTAATTAAATATAATAAAATAAATCCTTTAAAATATAGGGGTATTACACATATGTACGATAAATTCGAATTTTTTTTTAAATGGGATATGATCCTATCATATGTGAGTTTAACATCCAATTGGAAATTCATCATGAAAGCATTATGTGGATGTGTTTTCACGTTAATGGACATCTTGAGAAATTAAAGTATTTGTAACCTTGCTATTACTTAGAATTTTGTGAACATTGTAAACTCTTATGTGACAATATTGAGCTTGCAAATTCTAGACATGGTAGGTGAACAACTTGTTAAAAAATCATGATCCCACAAGGTTTATTTGTGTAATGACCTAAACTTTAACTAGGTCATGACCCGACCCGAAACCACCCAAAGGTAAAATGGTCTATTTGACCAATACGGCATACTAAAGACCATAATAATGTCTTAACACTCAATACAAACCACTTTGGTCCACTTGTGGTTGAAGAAACCAACTTAATCCTTAAACCGGTCCAACACTATAACTGTCAAACCATTAATGTAACCCAACCCGAGGTGACTCCCAGACACCACGAGAGGAGACTATCCCTGACCTGAGGTAACTTCTGACCACCCAATTTTTGCAAACTTCTTTTCAAAACTCTTCCCAAATCAATTTCTCTTTTCAAAAATAATTTCCAAACTCACCCAATGCCAAGTATATGAAGGTGTCATGCATTATATAATCATGTCAACATAAGGTTCACAATACATTATATCATACTCACAAGCTTAGGCAACAAATTGATAGTATAATTCCAACACAACCAACTTCATGATCATGGCATCTTAAACATATAAATCATAAAGCAATGTCAATAAATCACATAATCCCTCAATAGTTCACATAAGCATAAAATTCAACACATTTTGGCACATAAGGCATATATATACTACTATTACAATAACTACCATAACTATCAGGTTTCATAATCAACATTTATACAAGTAAAGCATTATTATAAGAAATTGATTCATAAAAAATCAAAGATAATGGACTTTAGAAACCCCTACCTCAATAATTGAGGAAAAAACCCCAATTAGCCCCAAATTTGAAAATCCCAAGGTTGTCTAATTGAAAATCGGCTCTGATCAAATCATAACCCTTTTCAAAGTTGCAAACTTTGCCTTTTATGGCAAAGTTCAATTCAAGAAGGAAGTAAATGAAATCAAGCCTTAAAAGCTATGATTTTAGAGAGAGAAAGAGTATATAGGGAGAGCCTATTTTGGTTGAAGGAAGGAAGAAAAGTGACAAAAAAAAAAAAAAAATGTGGTCATGTGGTCATATGTATATGGCTTGGTCAAGGTGGGTCCACTTTGACCCTAGAAATGATGAAAACACCCCCATGTGCAAATGTATACATTAAACATGCTATTAATCAGTCAAGATTCGATCTATAATAAATCAACCATTTGCAATAGCATAAATCATTGTAAAATAGGGCTATTGGACGGGTAAGTCGAACCACTGGGACTGCTAGTTTATGGCAACTAAGGTCTTTAAATTCACTTTTAGTTTGATGAAAAGGGTATAGACTTTTGGTTTGGTTTGTCACTAGAATTAGGAATTAAAATTGCATAAAAACAATAATTTGCAAGAAATTTAGAGAAAAGAAATCTAGGTAGAGAGGACTAGGGAAGTGAATCCACTACCTACCCCATTAACATGCTAGTTGATATTAACTTGGGGAAACAATATATATATGTAATCATGGAATACAACAACACAAAATTGCCACATTACCCTCAAGAAGTTCATGAAATCGATAGGCAAGAATAACCTATCAAAGGTTTACATACTTTAACTACCTAAACTAGGGTGTAGCCTTAAACATGCTCACTAAGCTAAAGATTATCAAGCCTTCAATTAAATGATAGGAGCACATGAAATTAAAAATCAAGATTAATCCATCAAAGGGAAATCCTAAGCCATGGACTAACAAGGTTCTCATACAACATGCCATTAAAACCATTCCACAATCTCATTTTCATTGTCACTATGAAAAATTAAGCAATACAACCATGAGAACATACATTCTAAGACAAGATAATAGATTCAACATGATCATTTATATCAAATTCAGTTCATTACATCAAGTGTAAGCTCTAAATTATGGAGCAATCACATATATACATCATTCTCCCCAAAATAAATCAAAAACTAGAACATGCTTACTAGAGAGGGTTTGATCACCTCCTTAGATAGGGAGTTAGTTGCCCATGGATGCAAGGGAGGGAGGGGAAGAAGTGGTCTCACCCTCCATTTTCACACCTAGGAGCTCCAAGACACACAAACCCTCTAAACTCACAGTATTTCTCTCTCTAAAACTTACAAAATATGAGATATGAGATCCCCCCAAAATATCACCCTCCTAGCCTTTCTATATGCCACCATAGACTCCTAACCACTCCAATTTTGTGGTCCATAATCCCTAGGAGAGTGCAGCACCACATAAAATGGGTCAAGGGGACAGCCTTAAAAGAAATAATACAGACCATGCTCACATGTCTGTTAAGAGGCGGGCGCCTGCGAAAGCTAGAAGATTCTACCCAAAACGGCGGGTGCCCGCGGGTTCCTTGCGGGCGCCCGCGGTTGTTCCTCAGCCCCGCGGGTGCCCGCAGTTGTTCCTCAGCTCTACGTACCTTTGGTAAAAAGGCCATAACTCCCTGCTCCGAACTCCAAATGATGAACCGTTTGATGATTTGAAAATCTAACTCAAAGATATAAGTATGTCATGTTAATGGATGTCCAATTCTCAAGTTTGGTGGGTCAAAAATGAGGAACAAAGTCGAACTTCACTGCCGTCAGGCTATAAATTTCAGCATTGCACACCTGGGGTAAAAATGACATAACTCTTTGATCCAAACTCCAAATGATGAACCGTTTAATGATTTGGAAAGCTAACTCAAAGATATAAGTACATCATGTTTTAATGGGAGTCCAATTCTTAAGTGTGGTGGGTCAAAAATGAAGAATAAAGTCAAACTTCACTGCTGCCAGGTTGCTTTTGGGCTCGATCCGCTTTGGCAAGCGTCCTCCTTAGTGCTTTTTGCAAGGAAAACATGAGATTAATGGGTCACTGGCTTGGCCAAAGTGAAAGTCCCCAGCAACGGCATGCTTTGATTCTTCAAAAACTCAACAAAGCAGCGCTTTTATCTATCTTTGGGGCACCAACCTGAAAATGAACAAAAACATGCAAATGAAGCTAATATGTATAATATGATCAATGAATGGACCTAACTGATGCAAATAAGGGTGCTTGAATATGCAATATTCGGCGCTTATTACACCCCCAAACTTACATTTTGCTAGTCCCATAGCAAAACTAGAATGAAATTACTTAATGAAATGACAACAACTCTCCTCTTTCATTGGAGTGACGGTTGCATTTAGCATATGCAACAAGCTTTTTAAACCCCTAGGCATCCCAAGAGGACGAGGGAAGTCTCGTGAGTGTTTAATAGGAATGTTACCCACAAACATCAACAAGGTGCATGAAGATGCACAAAGCTCATTTGCAAACTTATAACATAGAGAACATTGGAGATGGAATCATTATGAAGATTACCTTGTGTATATGAAGCATTGAAAGAACAAAATGGCTAATCATCTTTTAACTCTCACGTATTAACATCATAGTCTATATAAATACTTCAATTGTCATATCTATAATAGAAATCATCTTTAGCTTCATTTAAAGTGAACCAGATTCCCAATATGCAGCTTTTACCCTCTTATTCCAATTTCAAGAACACAAGTTTTCAATTCATTGAATTTCCTTTTAAATGAGGTCTCCAAGGTATGATTTTATTCAAAACACAACTTTTGTTGCTTTTTTTTAAATAAAAAAAAAATACATATTATGGTCGTGCAATGCCGAAGTCCCTTAAGCTTTTTAACCGACCCATATAGCAAGTGTTAGGCCAACAACTCCCAAACCGGATGGCTTTAGAGTGCTAAGTGTAAAGACACTCCAAGGGCTTAATAACTCGAGTTGGCAAGGCTACGAACTCTAGCGAACCATATTTATTTATTTTTATTGTTGTGAATGACCGTGCAATGCCTAAGTCCCTTAAGCTTTCTAACCAACCCATGTAACAAGCGTCAGGCCAGCAACTCCCAAATCGGACGGCTTTAGAGTGATAAGTGTAAAGACACTCCTAGGACTTAATAACTTGAGTTAGCATGGCTATGAACTTAAACTAGTCATTATCCTTATTCATATATATATATATATATATATATATATATATATATATATATATATATATATATATATTAGATCAATGCCAAAGATATCCATTCATTAGGGTCATCATTTCAAATCAACTAAGTCATGGTCATGGTAAATCGGGTTGCATGCCTCACAATTAAGTTTCCAGTGTGCATATGTGAAGTGTGAAGCATAGAAGAAAATGATACTCGAAGATAATCTAATTGAAGCATTTATACAACCATTTTGAATCCACATACTCATTTCAGATTTTTCTCAATTCAAAACTATCATTTACCTCTATACACAAAGTATTCAATACACGCTTCAACCCTCAACAAATTCCAAGACTACAAAATCATTGCTTCCATTTTTTTTTTTTTCAGTTTTATACCAATCTATTTGAAACAAAATAGCAAATGCAAACACTACACAATGCACACACTATACAATACACAATATAAATGCAAACACTATATAACACACAATACCCCCAAACTTGAATGACATATTATCCTCAATGTGTGAAGACAAAGATGCATAAGTAAAGAGCATAGGGGGTAAAAGGAATAATAATACCAAGTGAGTGGGGCAACTCTGGCATTGGAGCCGCATACAATCCCATGAAGAGATGCCAAAATGATCTTCCCCCAAACTTGGACATGAAGCCCTGTCAAAACACAACTAATATACACATATAAAAGCATAGGTCTCTTAAGAAAAACTAAAACAGAATTAATAACACAAACATGAATTTTATTGAAAGATAAAAATCCATATAAAACACAAATCCGTATATAACGAAATCAGCCATAAGTTTAAAACGGATAGCAAAATAATGCCAAAAGTGGTGCCATTTAGAGAGATAAAGTTGGCTTAGGCAATTCGTCGAACACCTGGTGTGCTAGACAAAATGGAAGAGAGCCAAATGTGGATTATAAACTTGAAAACCCAAAAATTTTACCCTACAATCAACAAAACATAACCCCAAACAATTACAAATCCTCCACATAATCAATCCCGTCCTCCATTGATCCATAAATTGAAAGAAAGGGAGAAGAAGACTTACCCCAAGTTGAAGAACTAAAAGCTCCCTTGTTGGTGCAAAAGGATGGGATGATGAGGAATATGGATGAGAGATGATGGAGATGGATAAGGGAGAGGAAGAAGTGAGGAAGAAAAAGAGGAGAGGAAGAATGGAATTGAAGGGTTGAAGGGTTTGGGGTCGCAGGTTGAGATAAGGGGAGAGTTAGAATTTAAAAATGGGCTTGAAATGGCGCATTTTAATGAATCTACGAAGGGCGGCGGGCACCCGCGCCTTGTCAGGCTTGGCCCCGTGGGCACTCACCGAGCCCCCGCAAGGATTGGCGGGGCCCCGTGACCTTGAAAAGTCTACTGCCTATTTTGGCAGGCGCCCGCGAGTGCTGGGGCAGAAAACTTTCTGAATTGAATTTTTGGCCTAACGGAGCCTGGGTCGAGGTCAAAAAATTCTCAAATTTGAAATTTACACTCTGATAGACCCTAGATACCTTATAGAACCTTCGCAACGAGAATCAAAACTCATTTTACAAAAGCGATATGTTTTAGGTCGGAACTTCCCGTGGTTTTCAGATTTGTTGAGAAAATTACCGGAATGACCTTGAAAAATTCCGAAAATGGCACTGAGACCTTAAAATAACTAAGAAAACCACATGTGACTTTTGGAATGCAATTCGAGACAATTCTGTAAGAGGTCACATTTTGGCTATACTTAGCGAATTTTCAAAAAATTCTTAGCCAAGGCAACTTAAAGGAGGGAAGCTTGAAAATTGGAAGAATTGATTCCCATGAGTGCTAAATTTAACGTCGATAGCTAGACGAATCTTAAAGTAGGGTTTACCCTACACCAAGTCTCTCTAGAGAGTTATACTTCCCCAAATAACAAAGTTCTTTTAAAAGCGGAGGAAAAAGAGCTTGAAGATAAAATTTGAAAAGAGGTAACGGAAAGACCCAACCCACTCTTCATCCTCAATGAAGAACTTTAGATTATGGGGTTGTTTTGGATTTTGGGAAGGTGGATCAAGTGAGGGCACATCAAGCAAAGGTTTGTGAAAGATCATATTTAGCACGGGATTGCCCGAAAAGTTATACTTCAAACTTTCAATATTCTCCTCACACTTATCCAGTGGTTCGGGCTCAACATCTTGAGATAACTCAAGTGAAGGATGGGAGGAGGTGCAAGCTCCCAAGAGAGAGATACATTTAATGTTGCCCAATGAGGAGAGTGAATGGATGGAGGAATATCGAGCAAATAATTTACCTCCCAAATAGAATTGTCAACATCAAAATCCTCACAATTGAAATGAGCCAAGCAAACTTTCAGAGGATCCTCCATTGAAGGAGGTGTATCAAGCAAAGGATTATTTAGGGCTATTTGGATTAGGGGAGACAATCTCTTCATCATTATTTTCCTCATTTTGAACCACAAATTATTCAATTTTTTGTGTGGCAACAATTTGATCTTCAACCACCATTTCTTCATTTTCACATGTGATAACCATTTGACTATTCTTATGATGAAAGTTACTGGAAGTAATCTCATCATTCATAGAATTTTCTTTTGGATTGGCCACAAGTTCAATGGGAAATTCTTCTTCCTTTTTATGATTTTGAGCATTAACCATTTATTGAATTTGGGCTATTTGGTCATCTAGCTCAACTTTAGATTAGGAATGAGAATAGGTGGTGGATTGCATGTTAACAGTGTCATCCAACATTTGCTTGTTAGAATCCATCATTTGCGTGCTGATAAACTCCATCATTTGTTTGTTGGCAGCAATAAACTCATCCAATTGAGACGGTGGAAAAAAAGAAGAGGGCTGGAAATAATGATCATTGGGTTGGAAATTGGCTTGAAAATGTTACCCATAAGATTGTGGGGCTGAATTTCCTATGTCATGCCACAAGAAGTTTTGATGATCTCCCCAACCCGAGTCATAACCATTGAAGTATGGATCATTACCCGATTCAAAGAAATTTTCAGTTGGTTGCTCTAGATAAATATCTGAGAATTGTCCCGGTGGAGGACAATCTCTTCTATGATGTGTATGACTAGAACAAAATGCACAAAACTCATGTGGTGTGTAAAATTGAGTTGGAAGATAATTACCCTCCATCTAGGACTAATTCAGCCACTTGCTTAGATACATTAAGGTAACTTCACATAAAATATTTACAACACAAAAATGAATGTAAAACTAGAACATCACACACTTACCCGGAGTCCTTAAGATTTCAAATTTTCAGCTTCTCCTTAGCGAGTTTTGAGTTCCTAGGATCACACAGAAACACACAAAACACAAAAACACAAAAACAAAAAAAATATACATAAAACAAAATATTCACAATCAAACAAAAGGTAATCTTTAAAACCTCGGTCACAAAACCGTTTGCAATCCCCGGCAACGGTGCCAAAAATTGATCGATTAAGATTCGATCTATAATAAATCAACCTTTTGCAACAGCATAAATCATTGAAAAATAGAGCTATTAGACAGGTAAGTCGAACCACTGGGACTGCTAGTTTATGGCAACTAAGGTCTTTAAATTCACTTTTAGTTTGATGAAAGGGGTATAGAGTTTTGGTTTGGTTTGTCACTAGAATTAGGAATTAAAATTGCATAAAAATAATAATTTGTAAGAAATTTAGAGAAAAGAAATCTAGGTAGAGAGGACAAGGGACGTGAATCCATTACCTACCCTATTAAAATGCTAGTTGATATTAACTTGGGGAAACAATATATATATATGTAATCATGGAATGCAACAACACAAAATTGCCACATTACCCTCAAGAAGTTCATAAAATCGATAGGCAAGAATAACCTATCAAAGGTTTACATGCTTTAACTACCTAAACTAGGGTGTAGCCTTAGACATGCTCACTAAGCTAGAGATTATCAAGCGTTTAATTAAATGATAAGAGGAGATGAAGTTAAAAATCAAGATTAATCCATCAAAAGGAAATCCTAAGCCATGGACTAACAAGGTTCTCATACAACATGCCATTAAAACCATTCCACAATCTTATTTTCATTGTCACTATGAAAAATCAAGCAATACAACCATGAGAACATACATTCTAAGACAAGATAATAGATTTAACATGATCATTTATATCAAATTCAGTTCATTACATCAAGTTTAAGCTCTAAATTATGGAGCAATCACATATGTACGTCATTCTCCCCAAAATAAATCAAAAGCTAGAACATGCTTACTAGAGAGGGTTTCATCACCTCCCTAGATAGGGAGTTAGTTGCCCATGGATGCAAAGGAGGAAAGAGAAGAAGTGGTCTCACCCTCCATTTTCGCACCTAGGAGCTTCAAGACACACAAACCCTCTAAACTCACAATATTTCTCTCTCTAAAACTTGCAAAATGTGAGATATGAGATCCCCCCAAAATACCACCCTCCTAGCCTTTCTATATGCCACCATAGGCTCCTAACCACTCCAATTTTGTGGTCCATAATCCTTAGGAGAGTGCAGCACCACACAAAATGAGTCAAGGGACAGCCTTGAAGGAAACAATGCAGACCATGCTCACATGTCTGCGAAGTGGCGGGCGCCCGCATGCGCAAGGGGGGTGCCCGCAGAAGCTCGAAGATTCTGCCCAAAACAGCGGGCACCCGCAGGTTCCTTGCAGGTGCCCGCGGTTGTTCCTCAACTCTGTGCACCTTTGATAAAAAGGCCTTAACTCCCTCCTCCAAACTCCAAATGAGAAACTGTTTGATAATTTGGAAAGCTAACTCAAAGATCTAAGTATGTCATGTTTGAATAGAAGTCCAATTATCAAGTTTTGTAGGTCAAAAATGAAGAAACAAAGTCGAACTTCACTACTGCTAGGCTATAAATTTCAGCATTGCACACCCTGGGGTAAAAATGACATAACTCTTTGCTCTAAACTCCAAATGACAAACCATTTAATGATTTGGAAAGCTAACTCAAAGATCTAAGTATATCATGTTTTAATGGGAGTCCAGTTCTCAAGTGTGGTGGGTCAAAAATGAAGAACAAAGTCAAACTTCACTGCTGCCAGGTTGCTTTTGGGCTCGGTCCGCTTTGGCAGGCATCCTCCTTAATGCTTTTTGCAGGGAAAACATGAGATTAATGGGTCACTGATGTGATACCCCTTGGATCCGAGACACGTGTTGATCAGGCCCAGGCCCAAACCCGAGGGAATATCAAACAATTTAAGTATTTTAAAGCGAACACAGATGACAAAAAGAAATATTAAAGATAGAATAAAGCTAAAAGAAATAATAATTATAAAACCCTCCATGTATAACTGAAAAATAAAACTCCAATCCTCCAAAACTTCAAGGTTACAACTTGGGAATCCACTAATGGACCCCTAACCAAAAGTTCAATTGAAACTGAAAACTGAAAATAGATAATGCTAGAAACAACGAGAGAAGTTCTACGTAATCAGATGAATGTGAGACTGTCCTCGACAAGCACAATCAAGCTCTAAGGCTAGAACCATCCTGTACCTGAAAAGAATAATAAAGGAGTGGGTCAAACCCACGAGTAAGTTCTAATCTAACTGCAATCCATACAGTGACCCGATACGCAGATACACCGTAGACCCCTCACAATATCTATCTAGTCCATACGTATAAATATATCCACACTAAGGGACATTCACTAGTCTATAATAGGGGTCTAAACCTGAATAGAAAGTAACATGCGAATACGCACCCAAAGGTGGGCATGAGTACCTAGACCTAACAGGGTACACCTCAACCTATTATAACCAGCTACGCATCCATTGCATATACGCACCCTAACCAACGAGTCTGAGACTCAAGCTCAATTCATGGTACCATAAACATATATATAAAGTCTGTCCAAATCCAGGGTATGTAGTTCAAATATTTATTAAACTGACATACAACAAACCAACTAGTTAGTCACTCAACTTATTCAGTTGATGTGACTTAACTACCATCTATTAATCCAAAAAGTCATCCAACTTGGTTACAGCTAATCTGACTTAGTCATAAATAGGATTCAATATCTTTCAATCCATTCCATTAATCCATTAAGTTAAGTTTATGAGTTTTGAGCTAAACCTTCCCTAGTATGTCACCGTCCCATACCGGTATACACAATCCTCCATATCCATGTAAATTACAACATATATAACATTTCAATAATTTACAGACCCAAAACCACCATCCAAATAATTGCACAAAAATATTTAAAGTTTCAGCAATTTAAATCCAAGCATTTAACCATATAGTTGCAGGAGACGATTTAATAAATCAACAACTAACATCCAGAGCCCGCATAGACCAAATTTAATATGTCAAGGACTCTATCATGCGTGTGAATAGGTTAGATAATCCTATTATTATCCAATAAATTGCTAAAACAATTTCAAAAGATTGTTTAATGTTTCAGTAATTTAAATCCAATCATTAACCATATAGTTGCAGGAAACGATTTAATAATTCAGCAACTAGCCTCCCGAGCATGCATAGATCAAAATTAATAATTAAATGACCTTATCATGCATTTGAATGCATTTTTAAACAAGTTTTATAAACACATTACATTCCATCAAATTGCCGAAATTTAATTCAGTAATTAATTTAACTTCCATTTGTTAACAACATAGGAAGTGCCTTAATTTTTATACTGTTTGTCCCGACAATTTAGAATTAAACTTTAATCAATTTAGGGTCTTAATAACACTCAAAATTCATTCCTTAATCCCTCTGTAAAGTTCCAAATTTACTCAAATAGTCTCCATGCTCCAATAGTGTTAAACAGTACATAGAAAACTAAAATAAATAAATAAATAACAGAAAACCAAAATTGAAGATGGAGCCTGCTCCAAATTTTGGGAGCAAGCTCTTTCAGCCTAGAGCCGGCTCTAGGAGTCCTTAGAGCCGGCTCTACTTGTTGTGGGAGCCGGCTCTCACCTCCTTTGAGAGCCTCTATCCCCGTTCTGCTTCATTTCAGCTCATCTTCTCCATCTCTGATCCAGTCCTAACACACTGTTGGTCTCTAAAACTAATTTTAGAATTTTAATTAACACCCAGTAGCTTCCTATTAATTCACTTATAGTAACTGGAATCAATTACAAGGATTACATTTGAATTAAATTGGCTACTGAACTGAATACACTTTAAAACCAAACTGAAATTGATTTACCACAACAGTTCCATTCCAACTCATTTGTTCTTCCTCTAATTTTAAATTTAAAGGACTTAAATTACATCTAGTATCCATTTAGATCTTGGTTCATTGTAGTAAGGTTCAAAACCAAAAGTAAAACAGTGGAACGTTTCATGCCAAAACAGAGACAAGAAAAACATACATGCTATAATTATTTTGTAAATAAATTTTTACAGAGAAAACGATCAAGTAAAACATATATAAAACATGCATGGTTCAGTTTAAGGCCAATTAATCTCCTAGAGACTATCTAGGTGCACAGAACACAAGCCAAAGGGAAGGAGGAAGATAAGAACTTGCCTGTAGTTTTGTAAACAAAACCTTGTCGCCGTTGTTCTAAGTTTTCCGACGACCACTGCAATATTGTCTAGCCTCCTATGACTTCTGTTCCTCCTTTCTCCTAAGCCAAATCTTGAAGCCTCGGTTGGAAACCTCACAAACTTGCTCTACTCTCTCAAAGCCTCACTCTGTAACTCTCTATATCTGTGTTACGTGAGTAGGGTTTTTTTCCAACCCTTAATACAGATTAACTATGTATATATAGGCGTAAAAATCATAAACCCTAATCCTTGTTTAATTAGAGACAGAGCCCTAATTCTAAACCTAGTCGGCCCATGAAACTATCTCTGTTATGGCTTACCTATACGTGAATTTTCAACCCCAAAGTTAACTGTAACTTAAAACATAATTAAATTAAAATTTAATTAAATAATTAAATACACTTAACCAATTAATTCCAATTAAATTACCCAATTAAACAATTAAAAACACTTAAACAATAAATGCCAATTAAATAATAGAAGATAACTTACTTAATTCAGTTTAAAACACATGTCACATAGGTAAATAATTAAATCAAATTAATAAATAAAAATAACACATAGGTAAACAATTAAATCAAATTAATAAATAAAAATAATTAAACCAAATAATCACCCAAAAATAATAAAAATAAATAAATAAAATGCCGAGACTACCCTTTTAAAATTAGGGGTATTACAACTGGCTTGGCCAAAGTGAAGGTCCCGGGCAACGGCATGCTTTGATTCTTCAAAAACTCAACAAAGCAGCGCTTTTAACTATCTTTGGGGCACCAACCTGAAAATGAACAAAAATACGCAAATGAAGCTAATATATATAATATGATCAACGAATGGACTTAACTAATGCAAATAAAGGCGCTTAAATATGCAATATTCGGCGCTTATCAGCTATTATAATGTGATAAAACACTCAACCATATAAACACACTTCAAATAACATAATATGAAATATAATGACCTCAAAAAATAATCCCAAGTACGAAAAAAATCCAGGTGCAGGACTTGTCCGGGACCTCTTGGCCCAAAAATTTGAAAAATGTCAAAGTTGCTCAAAATACATTTCTAAGGATTTTGAACTCAAAAAAAAGGTCCCAAACTACCTACGGGACCTTCGTGGCACGCTAACCGGTGCGTGGCAATCAAAACGAGGTGAGAAAATAAATAAATTTAAAAAATAGAAAATCAGGAAACATTAGAATTTGATTCTTAGTGCTTACTTAATGCATGACTTGCATAACCATAGGGCAAGTGGATTAACCATTATCAACTGGGCATTGTTTTGCTCACCTCAACATTCTACAAGTAAGAGACATGCTACAGGCGAAACTTAGGTCTCTTAGAGAAGTGAAGCATGATTTTGAGACTGTTGTTATCTTTTGTTGAAGTTGAATTCATGTTACATTTGGATTTAGAGCTATGTATATGTAAGTTGTACTTAATTTACTATGATTGATGTATGATTTTATTAGTTCTCATACTTATCGTCAAAGCATTCATATCTATCTTGGAGGAAATTCATGTTAACTTGTCATTTATGAGGAGTTTGGGGTTGGATTACACCAATCTCTACTTGTTTTAGCTACTGGTGAATAGTACCTGTTGATATTGTTCATCCATGTCGTAGCACCGTTCACAAAGATGCATTGAATGTACACATGAGCCGTTACATGATAGTTATTGTTTACTTTCATACTGAGTTAGGATTAATGACTAAATTTTTCTAAGTATGGGAAGTGGTCTGCCCAAGTGGAATCAAAAATTCTGTAAGGGGCTATAATGTTCCAAACGCTTTTAAAATTTTACCATAAGTACTTATATATGTCTATAATTCTTTACAGAAAATTCTTGATTTTTTTAATGAGCATAATTTTTTTTTAAAATCCGGCAATGCCTTGTGTCCATTTGTTGTTTACATCAGGTTTGGGGGCGAAGTGTCTAAGCTCTACCGCATGTGTGGAGGCTCACGTTAAGAGTAAGGATGTCTTAGGGAGGATTTATCAACCCTATGAGTTGAGAATGGTGGGTTGTTGTTTTGGTCTAGTTTTTTTCTTTTGAGCATGATGGGATAGGAAGGTTTTAAATTCTTTTGACTTTAATGCCCTATTTGGTTGGAGGGAAGGAAAAATGGATGAAAGAGAGAGGAAAAGGGATGGATAAGGCATCCCTAGGGAAGAAAGGTGTCTCTCTTATTTTATGTTTGGTTAGATGAAATGAATAGTATAAAGGATGGATTGGTGACTTTTATTATTATTATTTTTTTGGTTGGAAGGAAGGGAAATAAGGTTTTATATTCTTTTTATCAATATACCCTCATTATATAAAATTATAAAAATTAGATATATATTTCAAATTTGTGGGAAGGTTAAAAATGAAAATTACTAATTATTTCTTCTCTCCCTTCTCTTCCCTCCAATTTTGGGTAGATAGAAAAATACGAAGTATCCCTCCTTACTTCCTTACTTTTTTCCCTTCCCTCTAACCAAACACCAAAAAACCCTTTTATCCTCCCATTCTTCCATCCCTCCATAATCCTTCCCTCCGACCAAACATAGCATAAGTTTCCCTTGATGTTTATGTGTTTTACTTGATTCCTAGCATGCCTTGATGATATATTGGAAATGTTTTGCATGCCAAAAATATGTAGTAGCTGAAAATTAAATATTTTTCATAGGAATTTTATATGTTAAGATGCTAAAAATGCTAAACCATATTGTTTTTTTCATATTCAATGTAGACTCAATTGGTGTACTATAACGACTTATATGTAAAACGCTCATATGATAACATGTGTATGATACGTGTTTGTTGAAATGCTTATATGAGTAAAATGTTTTAAATGAAAACTTGCATATTTTTATTTGAATATTATATGTAATATCGTAGCTACACTAGTTATAAATGTTAAATATGAATTGACACGAGATGTATGTTGGAATCTGTAAAACAGTGGCATGTTGGTAAATGCAATTAATAGCATAATATAAATGATAAGATTCATTGTTTGGATGCATATTTTATGTGTTTTAAATGCGGGGCTTGTGAATGTAAGGTGCTTTGTGGAATTGAGTGTTGGAATTAAGGAAGTGGGACCTACATGACTAAATAATGGTTTTTTAGATTCGATGTCCATAATTTAGATAGTGGTATATCCTAGAGAGTTTGAAGGTAAGTGTGTGAACTACACCACGTGTGGAAATTTACATTGGGAGTATGGTTGTTTCGAAGAGGGTTGGTTAACCTTATGAGTTAGGGGTGAGGATATCATTTAAGTTGGTTTTCTTTCCTTAGAGGTGGGGGAATTCGACATGCTCGGGTGTCTACAGTTGGCAGATACAGATCGTTATAAGGGGGGGAGTGGTGTTACAAACTCCGGCTGGGGATACTTTTGTTTAAAAGTCCTTGCACAGACTTCGTGATCTGAGAGTTTCAGCTATCCCTCGGTAGGTATGTTCAATGATGAGAGGAAGGTGACTCGTGGGGAGTTACTATCCATAGTTGAGAATTCCTAGATATGTTCTCATAGGGACTAGTTGACTTGCCTATATGGTGAAAGACAGATTCTTTGTCCCGAAAACGTCTTATTGTGGGTTATCGTTGGAATGGATAAGGCTTAAGGTGTCATTACGAGATTCGTTGGGAAGGTTTTATGTAACTTGGTGTTCCCTGTAGGAGCTTCAGCATCGATTTCTAAGGAGGATTAATTGACTATCTTTGCATATAGGTTGATGATATAAGGGGTTGAGTATGGTCATCAATGTGAATGAATACCCATTTTGTTAAGAGTTTGTTTAATTAGCGTGACATAACAAGTAGTCCTTTGGAGGTTGGTTTAAGGGGACTTGTGTTTAGTGAGGTTATGTAACGACCCGAACTCTAGGGTCCAAATCGCTAACCAGGTCCTTACCTAAACCCTAAGTCATCTATGTCCATAACGGCATATCCAATGTCACTACGTCATCATTACATCATTCCAAGTCTCTAGGTACCCCATTATATCATTAAAAGGGTTGGAAGTGACCACAAAGGAAGAAGAAACAATTAACTAAGGAAAACTGAACCGGTCGTCCGAAGTGGTTGCTTTGGTCTTCCAAAATGGTCCAAGGGGTTGTCTAGTTATGTCCCAAAAATAAGCTTAGCTACTAGAAGGTGGCTGCAAAGTAACCGGCTATCGAACTTCCAAATGCTTAAGGGACATAATGGCCTCATTTGGCCTTAAAACTACTCTAACCTATTCCAACACACTACAATAAAAACTATAACCAACCTGGATCAACAACAACATCAAAATACTCCTACATCATCCCATACATCTATATAAAGCTTAATAACAACATAGTTATACATGATTTCCAATAGTCATTTACAAGAAACTGAGGTTCAAATAACTTTCACAATCCACTAAGCATAGTTGTAATCTCTAGTCCAATAATTACAACATTTTACACTATGGCTTTACAAAAAGATAAGGTTCTAGTGCAAAAGTTAACAAAATAAAGGCTTCCAACCCCACCTAAACTTGTGGTGGATCATTATTTGCCACCTCTTTCCTGTGTCCTAAAAGATGTTAAAGTAAGGAGTGAGCACTAGGCTCAGTAGAAGTCACCTAAGGCGTCAGTTTTGGACTCCTTTAAGCCACGTAGGAGTCCATATAATAATATTTGCAATTCCAATATGCATTTATTTCAACACAACAATACATTTCAATCAAAATATCATGTATGATATGAAATGCAATTCATCCCTTCCCGTGCTTGGTCTCCCCACTTTCCATTTTCAAAAAATCACTGACTGACTTTACCAAGGCGAGATTGATAGTTATCCTCGATTCTAAATCCGGCAACCGTTTTGGGCCTAGTATCAACTTTTTCACCCCTTACACCGGGCCGCACTCCTTTTAGGTCAAGCTAGCCCCGGACTCGCGAAATTCGGTTCATTTCTAAAAAACGTCCCTTCTTTAAAAGAAATTTTACTTTCTAAAAACAAACTTTCCTTTCAATTCTTCTCCAAATCCCTCATTTATGTCATGATATGCAATACAATGACTTTCATCCTCATAATTTCAATTTCATCATTATATCAAGACCAATATCATCATGACATTTATGATAATCAACTAAGACTATGGCTTGCTTTGAAAATTCAATATAACAAGAACATCATTATCTCAAGTAATGTATATACAAGAATTATCTACAAGCATGCTCAACATATAATCATATACACAATGTCATGCCATCAATTATACATTAATACAACTTCTCATATAACCAAAACCAAGCAAGCCTTTGACACAAAAGTAAAAAAATTCATGCTTTGACACTTAAAACATTCATAAATCGACAATTTCATATCAAAGTTTACAATTCTAAAAATATAACAAAAGGAAATAGAATTTGCTCAAATAAGAAGGCAAAACTTGATACATTAGGGAGACCCCTACCTCAAAAGGAGAACAACCAAGCAAAGCCCCTAATTCAGCCCAAGAACCCTAAAATTTGAAATCCAAAGAGTGGCCCAAATGGCACTTTGGTCCGATCAAAATGTAGGCCTCGATGCGCTCATCAACTTTCCCTTAAGTGGCAAAATCAAATTCCCAAAGATAAACCCTTGATCTAGGCTTAAAGTTGTGTAGAAAAGAAAAAGAAAAAGGAATTGAGAATGAGAGAGAAACTTACGTGAGAGAGTGAGGAAAGAATGAAATCAGTAATGGCCTTGTGGTCATTAAAATGGTTATAATCACTTGTGGGTCCCACGACCACTAAAATATCTCTTTACCATTTAATACATATATATACCTACACTAATTTAGTTACAACCACAAATAAGCATGTAGTCATATAGTTATACATTAAATAAATATGCATGAAATGCAATTGACCCAAAGTAAAATCTCCATGCACAACACCCCTAGTAACAGGGTCCCACCTGGGATCCCTCGTTCAAAAAAATGAAAAAATATCAAAATGGCAACCAATGCATTTCCAAGAGTCCTGAACTCAAGGAAATGCCCTAACCACTCTCAGGACACACCTAGCACACCCCACGGTGTATGGCACACAAAATGAGACAAGACAAAAATAACCCCAAAAAATCAAAAAAAATATCCCAAAAAAATGAAAAATGAGAAAAATCGAAAACATTACAGGTTATGTGTAGAGAGTTTGGTGGAATCTCTTGAAAGGATAGGGACTACATAAGTGGTATCGTTAGGTTTTTCTGCTCTAACTTGGTTAGCTAGGCATGGCCTGAGAGGAGTAGAAATTGTCAATGTTGTTCAATGGGAGACTATCTTATATCATATGTAGAAAGTGAGATTCGATGATTGGGTAATTCATACATTGGGAGTTATATGCTTATGTAATAGTTGTATAGAATTTATAATTAATTTTAACTATATACCAATATATTAATAAATTGTGTGTATATGAAATTATATATAGGTTTAATTTCAAATTATGTTTGTAAGTAAAATATATTCTACTCCCTTCGTTCTAAAAAGATTGTCTCTTTTGGGGAATCGTAACTCTTCAATTTGTGAGAATCACAGTTCCCTAAAAGATACACTATTTTTGGGACAGAAAGAGTAGTATTTTGTATATAATTTGATAAATTATGCATTTTCAATTCTAAATTAGTGTACAGTATAATAATTGAAAATATCAATTAATAGTTATTTGTAAAGATCTAACTAATGTAAAAATGGCAACGTCTATAAGGCATAAAGGTTCAAATATTTAAGGCTAAAATAGTTCTTTTAAAAAGAGAAAGACTTATTTGGGCATTTAAGAATGATAGTTTTGAATCTTTTTAAAAAGAAAATTAGTTGACTTTAACCTAGCTTATGAAAGAAATGTAGGGCAAAGTCAACTAGGGGTGGTTTAGATTTATGTTTTTTTACTAATTTAATTCATAAGTAATATAAGCAAATCTGAGGAGGTGTAGAGTATTGGATAAATTAAACTGACACCCCCTGAGATTAGGTCATATTTTACCTATATGAATATTTTAGTTTTAACTTTCACTTACACACCAATTTACTTTTAGGCCTCTGACACATGTGAATTGACCCTTTTACCCTTAATTTTTTAATACAAAATATATATAATCTTAAAGGACAAAAGTATCACACACACACACACATAGATATATATATATATATTCAAGCACTATTTGTACAGGCCCAAATCACCGATCATGAACTCGGCGATTGTAGTGGTGACCACAATCCCTTCCACCGCCGACCAAGTCACCATCGTCGTCGTTTGTGTGCCCAACAGCAAACCTTTCAAGAAATCGCATAGTTCCTACCCGATCCGTATAGAGCATATATATATATGTCTTCACTCTTCACTTTGTTACAAACCCATAATATAACCAGAAATGGCTTTAAGTGTTGAGATTTTATCTCTTATAGTACAGCTGTATGATTGAATTATTTACTCCTTGATTTAGGGCTAATTGGTAGGTAATTAGTTATCTATTTTAGCTCAATCTTATTCTATAAATTGGATGTAGCACCATTAATAAATTATTGAATAGAGTTTTTAATTCTCATATTCTTTCTCTGAATTTCAAGTTGGTATCAAAGCCATCTTTGAACCATATTTTTTGAATCTCTTTGAATTTATCTTGTACCCATACACATACACATATATTCACAGATCCATACACATACACATACACATAGATTCACAAATCCATACATCATACACATATACAACAATCGCCTGCTGAGGATGTTCCTAATTTAGTGCCTGAGCCACTTAGAAAACAATTACCATCACGTCACACTAGAGGTAATCCTAAACCCACATATGAACCTGAACTTTCTAGCAAAGTTAAGTATCCCATGAGCAATTATGTGTCGAACCATCGTTTATCAGAATCAAATTTGTCATTTGTAAATCAATTATCTACTGTATCTATTCCTAACAGTGTGTAGGAAGCCTTAGCTGGCCCTAAATGGAAAGTAGCTATAAACGAGGAGATGAAATCCTTACAGAAAAATGAAACTTGGGAACTCATTGATCCTCCATCAAAAAAGAAACCAATTGGATGTCGATGGATTTACACTGTGAAGTATAAAGTAAATGGCACAGTTGAACGCTTTAAAGCAAGATTGGTGGCAAAAGGTTACACCCAAACTGTTGATTAAAGTCCTAATCCATTTGTTTTGATGATAACAAATCAGTTAAAGGAATTTTATATTATAATATTTCAACTGAGTTTAAATGCAAGGAAATAAATGCATCTTAATTGAAGAAATGAAATGATCTTCATGCCATCATATGGACTCAGATGCACATTCCTGAAACATAAAGAGGCTACAAACATTCTATAAAGAATATGGTTAACTAACGCACAAGAGGATGCAAAAATAAGAGAATGCAAATGTTCTACAAGGCAAAGGCAAAAATTCAAAGAACAGCATGCCATACGTCGACCAGTTCATGCCATACGTCGACCGGTATGTATTCAGAGGCAAAATTCAAAGATCAACTCATATATGTCGACCGGTTTGAAGTATACGTCGACCAGTATCTATGCAGTAGCCAAATTCGAGGAGAAGCTCATATACGTCGATCGATTCATGCCATACGTCGACCGATATGTATTCAGAGGCGAAATTCAAAAGATCAACTCATATACGTCGACCGGTTTGCGCATACGTCGACCGGTATCTAGGCAGTACTGAAATCTCAGGAACTCAACATATACGTTGACCGGTAAGTAGCACACGTCGACCGGTTTGATAAAGGATACGTCAACCGGTTTATGTCGTACGTCGACCGGTTTGGTCGCAGCTCTGCAGATTCAAACTTCTAACGGCTAGAATTTGATTTAATGCTTCCAACTACCCACAACAGCTCTATTGAACTTGAAATCTCTTCAAATACAGATAGATGGTCTACAAACAAAGGAACTTCTTTTAGAGATCATTAAAGAATATCATCCAAGTGCATTCAAGAGCATCAAAAGGAGTCTAAAATTCTGATCTGAGCATTTACTTCTTATTCATTCTCTTATATCAGTTTAAGAGACCAGAGCTTCATTTATTTTATCCTTCTACTCTAGTGTGAGACTAATTCTTGTAATATCCTCTAGAGAGAGAGAGAGAGAGAAAGAAATAATAGTGTAATCTTCATATATCTCTACATTCTTGTAAGGGTTGGTGTGACCCAAAAGCAAAGCTAAGGAGAAGGGTGTTCTCCTAGCAAGAAAAGAAGCAAAGTCTTGCTTCAAGTTGAAGGTTTGCTCTCCACCATTAAGGAGGAGTTTTAGTGATTTGGAAAGTCTCAAGGGAGGACCTTGAGCCGAGGAATAGGAGCTTCCGAACCTCGCTAAATTGTCGAGTCATTGTTTGCAATTCTCTATCTCTATACTATTTAATTGTGCTTATATTGCTTGAATATTTTTATTGTGTATTGCATTATATTTAGTTGGAAACAATTTTTAAAATTACGAACATTGGCCATTGACTCTATTCACCCCCTCTCTAGAGTCAATTATTGATTAACAATTGGTATCAGAGCCTAATCTCTAGAAAAAGATTTAACCATCTTAGAGAAAGATCATGGCAAATACAATGTTTCACCAAGAAGGTCAATCTAAGTAGTAAATAGTGAAAATGTTCCAACACCTGATATTGAATGGACCCTTAATGATCGTAGACTTGTACAATGCAATGTCAAAGCCATTACAAATCTTTATTGTGCCTTAAGCAAAGACGAATTCAATAGAATTTCGGATTGCGAAATGGCTAAAGAAATTTGGGATAAACTTGAAGTTTCCTATGTAGGTACTAGTCATGTTAAGGAATCCAAAATGAATATGCTTGTACATAAATGAAAACTTTTTACCATGAATGGCAAAGAAACTATTAGTGAAATGTACTCTCGTTTTACTAACATTGTGAATCCTTTGAAGGCTCTAGGAAAGTCATACACATCATCCGAGAATGTGAGAAAAATTCTTAGGTCATTGCCTAAGAATTGGGAAGCAAAGAAGACCGCCATCCAAGAAGCCAAGAATCTCAACACATTTCCAATAGATGAACTCATTGGTTCATTGACGGCATATGAACTTGAAATGAATGATAAAGATGAAGAGAAGGACACTCAAAAGAAGGATATTGCTCTTCAAGCTTCTACCAAAGAAGTCATAATTGATAAGGCTCCCAATGATGAAAAAGAAGAAGAAAAAATTGCCCTCATTACCAAAACCGTGAGAAGAGTCCTTCAAATGAAGAAGTTTCAAAAGAGCAACAATTTTAAAAGAAGTGGTTCATCTAGTAAAGAAGGAAAAAGAGAAGCACCTACATGCTTTCATTGTGAAAAACCGGGGTATTTCAAATCCGATTGATATGTCTACAAAAATGAGAAGGAAAGGAAAAAGAAAGGCAAAGCCATGAGAGCTACATGGGAGGATGATGATTCAAATGGATCCGAAAGTGACGATGAATTCAACAAATTGGTCAATCTTTGTCTCATGACCGATGAAGATGAGGTAAACTCTAATCATGACTCATTTGACTTAGAAACTCCTTGTGATGAATTGGTTGATGCACATAACCATTTGCTAGATGCTTTTAAAGAATTACATGATGAATTAGGTAAAATGGTTCAAAAATGTGCTAGCCTTAGAAGAGAAAAACTCATCATTTCTCAAAACTTTGAAAAATCTCAACTTAAAAATGAAACTTTGAAAAAGGAAAAAGAACTTGATAAAGAAAAGGCCTCAATTGAGTTAATTGCTGAAAATGAATCATTGAAAGTTATTATTGAGGATCAAGTTGAAACCTTAGCTAAATTCACAAAAGTTAGAGAAAATTTGAACCTCTTACTTGGAAAGCAAAGAAATGCTTATGCTAAAGATGGGCTTGGCTTTGATCCTCACAACAAAGATTCTTGTTTATTGAAAAAGAGAAAACCTTTGAACAATTACTTTGTTAAAAATTCCTCTTTTAGTCCAAAATGTAACTATTGTAAGAAGTTAGGACATAAGATCAACCATTGTCCTATTAGGCCATGTATGACAAAAGAAACTTGGGTTATTAAAGGTACATATAAGCTTCTTCCTAACTTTCATGGACCCAAGAAATTATGGGTACCAAAAGAAGATTACTCAAATTCCTTTTGTAGGTTTGCTTGAAGTCTCCATACTCATCCAAGGACAAATGGTTCCTTGATAATGGTTGCTTAAGACACATGACGGGAGATCAATCAAAATTTCTCTCTATCAAGTCTCACAAAGGAGGAAGCGTTACCTTTGGAGATAATTCAAAAGGCAAGGTTATCGGGATCGGATCTATTGGTATATCATCTTCCTCATCTATTGATGATGTCTTACTTGGTAAAGGCTTAAAACATAATTTGTTTAGTATTAGCCAACTATGTGATAAAAGATATAATGTGTTGTTTCAATCGGATAAATGCATTGTTAAAAGGAATGATGATGAAGTGTTTCATGCTCTTAGAAATGGTAATGTATATACTTTGCTTTTGTGTGAATTACTTGATCAAGATGTTAAGTACTTTGTCACTTCAAAAGAAAATAGTTGGTTATGGCATAGAAGGTTGGGTCATTCTAGCATGGATTTAATTTCAAAATTATCTAAAAATGAATTAGTCAAAGGCCTCCCAAAGACTAATTTTTTGAAGGATAAAATTTGTTGTGCATGCCAAATAGGGAAGCAAATTAAATCATCATTTAAAAGGAAAAAGGACTTAACTACTTCAAGACCACTCGAGTTGATTCATATGGATCTATTTGGTCTGAAGAGAATTACTAGTCTTGGTGAAAAATTCTATGCATTTGTCATTCTTGATGATTACTCTAGATTCACTCGGGTGTTTTTCCTTGCACACAAAAATGAAACTCATTCAATTTTTGCTAAATTTTGCAAAGAGTTAAGAACGAATAAGAGTGTAAGATTAAGACTATTAGGAGTGATAGAAGAAGAGAGTTTGAAAACCAAGATGTTGAAAGTTTTTGTGATAATAATGGGTATTATCATAATCTTTCGGCTCCTAGATCTCCTCAACAAAACGGAGTTGTTGAAAGGAAAAATAGGTCTCTCCAAGAAATGGCTAGAACTATGTTAAATGAACATAAATCTCCTAGAACTCTATAGGCCGAAGCCGTTAGTACCTCATGCTATGTCATAAATAGAGTCATTATTAGGAAACTTCTCAACAAAACCCTTACGAACTTTGGAACAAAAAGAAGCCAAACATTGGTTATTTTAAGGTTTTTGGGTGTAGATGCTTTATATTAAACGATAAAGACAACCTAGGGAAATTTAAACCTAAATCGGATGAAGGGATCTTCCTAGAGTATTCATCTCGTAGCAAAGCATTTAGAGTATTTAACAAAAGAACACTTGTTGTTGCTGAATCTATACATGTTGTATTTGATGAATCACCTCTTCCCCCTTTTAGATGTTCTATGGATGAAAATGAGGATGTGGTTGAAATTGAAAAGAATCTTGAAAATCTTGACGTAAATGATTCATCTCTAGATAATCTCTCCAAAGTCAATTCAAAAGAAAGTCACTCTCATGAGGAAACACCTCCTAAAACTTGGAAGCAAGTGACTCATCATCCAATTAATCAAATCATTGGCGATCCATCCAAAGGTGTAAGGACTCGATCTCAAATAAGCAATATATGCAATTATGTTGCTTTTGTTTCACATTTTGAACCAAAAAATATTCAAGAAGCTGAAAATGATGAGTCTTGGCTCTTGGCAATGTAAGAAGAACTCAACCAATTTGAAAGAAATGAAGTTTGGCAATTGGTTCCATGACCTAAAGATAAGTCCATCATTGGCACAAAGTGGGTTTTCAGAAACAAAAAGGATGAACAAGGAACCATGGTGAGAAACAAGGCAAGACTCGTAGCTCAAGGTTATAATCAAGAAGAAGGAATTGATTATGAAGAAATCTTTGCTCCCGTAGCCAGACTTGAAGCTATAAGAATGCTACTTGCTTTTGCATCATACAAGAACTTTAAATTGTATCAAATGGATGTTAAAAGTGCCTTCTTGAATGGATTCATTGATGAAGAAGAATTTGTTGAGCAACCACCGGGTTTTGAAAGTTATGAGTGTCCAAATCATGTCTTTAAGTTGACAAAAGCATTATACGGTTTGAAACAAGCTCCAAGAGCTTGGTACGAAAGGCTAAGTAAATTTCTACTCGAAAATGGTTTTTCTAGAGGAAAAATTGACAATACTCTATTTACTAAGTCTATTGATTGCAATTTATTGATTGTTCAAATTTACGTTGATGATATTATCTTTGGATCAACCAATAAAATGCTTTGTGAAAAGTTTGCTCATAGTATGCAAAATGAGTTTGAAATGAGTATGATGGGTGAACTAACTTTCTTTCTAGGATTGCAAATTAAACAAACACTTGATGGAATTTTTATTTGCCAATCAAAATATGTTAAAGAGTTGCTAAAGAAATTTGGCTTGGAGGAAGTCAAACATGCTCACACTCCCATGAGCTCATCCTTGAAACTTGATAAAAATGAAAAAGGGGTTAATGTAGATATTAAAAAGTATCGAGGCATGATTGGTAGTCTCTTGTATTTAACCGCAAGTAGACCGGACATCATGTTTAGTGTATGTTTGTGTGCTCGTTTTCAATCTTGTCCAAAAGAATCTCACTTGTGTGCAGTTAAAAGAATTTTTTGCTATTTAAGCAAAACCTTGAGTGTAGGTCTTTGGTATCCTAGGCATACCTCATTTGAACTCGTTGGATACTCGGACGCGGATTTTAGCAAGTGCAAAGTTGATAGAAAAAGTACTAGTGGGACATGTCACTTCCTTGGATAATCCCTAGTATCTTGGGCTTGCAAGAAACAACATTCTGTGGCTCTATCTACTGCTGAAGCTGAATATATTGCAGGTGGAAATTGTTGTGCTCAAACTTTTTATATTAAGCAATAACTTGAAGATTTTGGTCTTAAGTATAACCATATCCCTATCTTGTGCGATAACACTAAGCATATATTAGTGTTAAAAGGTGACATCGTACTCACATATATTAGCACCGAGAAGCAATTAGCGGATATTTTCACTAAACCCATTCAAGAAGATCAGTTCTACTCTCTCAGAAGGAATTTAGGGATGGCTTGTGCAAGTGAAGTGGTCCAATCATAAAATCAAAATTGATTCAGCATCTGGGCACAAACCGGTCGACGTCTCAACACTATACGTTGACCGAATTAAAGAGAACCGGTTAACTCTTGGAACCTTTACGTCGACCGATTCTTGTGACGGGTCAATTTTAAGTTACGGGTAAGTATTTGCTCCGGGCTTTCTTCTTTCACTGATATGCTAAATTTTCACTATTGAACGACATTATTCACTCTCGTTCCCTCTCTTTTCCCTCTCAAGGCGACCTAGGGTTCCTCAAATCCTCTTCCAATCTCACATCATTTAAAGTAAGCTTTTCAAAATCATATTACTCTTGATTCAGTCAGTATCATGCTCTATATATTCATCCTATATATTGAATCTTTCATAAGCAGTCTTAATAAATCTAGGGTTCAAAGTCTCAGTGTTTAGGCTCTCTTTTGTTGTGTGAACACTCAATCTTCCTAGTCTCTAGTCATCATCAGTGCCATAATTTTAAGAATTTATTCATACCCACATATGTATTGATATTTCTTTTATATATATAACCCTCTGTATCACACCTTCAAAATCTTACTACTTAAATTAAGGGTTTCACTAAAAAAAAATTTAAATTACTCTTGTTAAGCTTATCATCACTCCTAAATTAATGGGTCCTAGGAAAAACCCACCCCGTGCCTCCCAATCTCGTGAAAAGAGAACCAAGGCCCGTCATGATCATGAAGCCAGTGCTTCTGCTCCATCTGTTCCACCTCCTCCTATGCTCTTCCAATCCCCTGAGGATAAAGAGAGTTATGAAACCATTTTTCTTTAAAAGAAAGTAGCTTATGGGAAAACCCTCAAAAGGGCCGATTGTCTTGCTAACAATCTCAACACTTATGAGCTGTTTGAAGCTGTAGGCTTGGCTGATTTCGTCTCAATGGAAATTCCATTCTATCCAAAATTAGTCCGCCTATTTTATACCCATCTCAAGAGAGATTCTGAAACAAATAGCCTTAACTCATTTGTCCAAGGTGTTGATCTCTCACTTCGCAAAAGTGATCTAAGGATTTTACTAAATCTTCCCGAGGGTGGTCTCCGGCATTATGAAACCCATGCTTGGTATCAAAATGCTGACTTTGATCCTCTCACAGTAGTTCATGACATTTGTCATGACAAAACTACCGAGGACATAGACATCATAAAATCCAGTGACCTCACCATTGAAGGCTAAATAATCTATCGAGTCATCGTCCATTCCATCATTCCCAAGACCGGTGGCTATTCTGACGTTTCCTACATGGAAACTCTTCTGACCTGCTGTGTGCTTAAGGGACGCAAAATTAACGTGCCTCACTTAATATACCATCACATAATGGATTATGTCAACCATAAGAAATGTCATATATACTACGCAATGCCTCTCACCAAGATCTTCCGAGCAAAAGGGGTTATGTTCGCTGGTCAGCCCAAAATGAACCTGCTATCTCAACATCACTTTGACAAGTCGGCTCTTCTACGTATGAGATTAAAAAGGGATGATGATGGAAATTGGTACGATCCCAAAATTGTAGGTGGTGATCAAACTGAAAACGAAACTGAAGATTCGGATGGAAAGGAAGCAGAGGGCAACCAAAGTGATGATAAAGTCCCTCCAGCTAATACGTAATTATCTCATATGGAAGTTGAGATTCCTCTTGACAATTTGCAGGCTGATCCATCTACTGACCCATCTATTCGAGAGCTCATCCTTCAGCAACTAGTTGTATCTTGTCAAACTCAAGAGGAAGTGGTCATGCTAAGGGCAGAACTGAGAAGCATGAATATTGATCTTCAGAAGTTGTACACCAATTTCGGTTTACCACCTCATTAGCTGTTTGCTCTTCCCCTCTTTTTGATGTGACAAAGGGGGAGAACAATGATGTGATCTGGCTAGCTTAGACTTTCACGTTTTGTTATCTTAACTATGGGTATATTTTGATAAAACTTTCGTATTTGGATAATGTGCTGTGATATTTTTAGCTATGACAATCTTGATAGTATATTTATCTCTTGTTATTATTTGGTTTTATTTTGATCCATGCATCATGAAAAATGTGAAATATTCTATATAGCATGTAGTAAGGGGGAGACATCATTTCCAAATTTAAAACATTTACTTGCAAATATTTTCAGTCATACCTGTCTTAAATTCCTTTTTCTACAAGCATGATCATTATATTCACTATGTGCAAATTGACAGGGGGAGTATTTTACAAATACAACCCAATATCATTTCTAGATCACATACTTGATTTGTCATCATCAAAAAGGGGGAGATTGTTGATCAAAGTCCTAATCCATTTGTTTTTATGATAACAAATCAGTTAAAGGAGTTTTATATTCTAATATTTCAATTGAGTTTAAATGCAAGGAAATAAATGCTTCTTAATTGAAGAAATGAAAGGATCTTCATGCCATCATATGGACTCAAATGCACATTCCTGAAACATAAAGAGGCTGCAAACATTCTATAAAGAATATGGTTAACTAACGCACAAGAGGATGTAAAAACAAGAGAATGCAAATGTTCTACAAGGCAGAGGCAAAAATTCAAAGAACAGCATACCATACATCGACCGGTTCATGCCATACGTCGACCGGTATGTATTCAGAGGCAAAATTCAAAGATCAACTCATATACGTCGACCAGTTTAAAGCATACGTAGACCAGTATCTATGCAGTAGCCAAATTCGAGGAGAAGCTCATATACGTCGACCGATTCATGCCATACGTCGACCGATATGTATTCAAAGGCGAAATTCAAAAGATCAACTCATATACGTCGATCGGTTTGCGCATACGTCGACCGGTATCCAGGCAGTACTGAAATCTCAGGAACTCAACATATACGTTGACCGGTAAGTAGCATACGTCGACCGGTTTGATAAAGGATACGTCGACCGGTTTATGTCGTACGTCGACCGGTTTGATAAAAGATTCAAACTTCTAACGGCTAGAATTTGATTTAATGCTTCCAACTACCTACAACAGCTCTATTGAACTCGAAATCTCTTCAAATACAGATAGATGGTCTATAAACAAAGGAACTTCTTTTAGAGATCATTAAATAATATCATCCAAGTGCATTCAAGAGCATCAAAAGGAGTCTGAAATTCTGATCTGAGCATTTACTTCTTATTCCTTCTCTTATATCAGTTTAAGAGACCAGAGCTTCATTTATTTCATCCTTCTACTCTAGTATGACAGTAATTCTTGTAATATCCTCTAGAGAAAGAGAGAGAGAAAGAAACAATATTGTAATCTACATATATCTCTACATTCTTGTAAGGGTTGGTGTGACCCAAAAGCAAAGCTAAGAAGAAGGGTGTTCTCCTAGCAAGAAAAGAAGCAAAGTCTTACTTCAAGTTGAAGGTTTGCTCTCCACCATTAAGGAGGAGCTTTAGTGATTTGGAAAGTCTCAAGGGAGGACCTTGAGCCGAGGAGTAGAAGCTTTCGAACCTCGCTAAATTACCGAGTCACTGTTTGCAATTCTCTATCTCTATACTCTTTAATTGTGCTTATATTGCTTGAATATTTTTATTATGTATTGCATTCTATTTAGTTGGAAACAAATTTTTAAAAATACGAACATTGGCCATTGACTCTATTCACCCCCCCCCCCCCTCTAGAGTCAATTATTGACTAACACAAACCTATGGAATCGATTATACAGAGACATTCACACCTGTAGACAAAATAAACACAGTTCGTGTTTTGTTGTCTTTAGCTGCGAACTTGGATTGGCCATTATAACAATTCGATGTGAAGAATGACTTTCTGCATGGTGAATTATCTGAAGAAGTCTACATGGATCTCCTACCAGGATGCATGATACTTGAAAAGTATAGTCGAAAGGCCTGCAGGTTAAAGAAATCATTATATGGGTTGAAACAATCTCTAAGAGCATGGTTTGGAAGATTCACAAAGTCTATGATAGCCTTTGGCTACCGTCAGAGCAATTCAGACCACACGTTATTTCTGAAGAAATATCAGGATAAGATCACTGCACTCATTGTATATGTAAATGACATAGTGGTTACACGAAATGATCCTAAAGAAATGAAGGCTCTCAAGAAATACTTGTCCAGAGAATTCAAAATGAAAGATCTAGGTCTTTTGAGATATTTTCTTGGGATCGAAGTATCTCGATTTAATAAAGGAATCTTTCTATCTCAAAGAAAATATGCCTTAGATCTATTATAAGTGACTGGCATGACAGCATATCAACCAGTTGAGACACCAGTGGAAAAGGACTGAAGTTATGTGTTAAGTCCAACTAAGTACCTACTAATAAAGGAAGATACCAAAGACTTGTAGGGAGATTGATGTACTTAGAACACACGAGACCAGATCTGGCTTATGTATTGAACATTGTTAGCCAATTTATGCATGATCCTAGAGAGCAACATATGAATACAGTTATGTGCATTTTGAGGTATTTGAAATCTGCTCCTGGAAAAGGAATTTTGTTCACTAAAAATGCTAATTATCAAAACATAGATGCATATATTGATGCTGATTAGGTTGGAGCTATAGATGATAGGCGATCTACTTCTGGTTACTTTACTTTTGTAGGAGGTAATCTTATTACATGGAGAAGCAAGAAACAAAATGTTATTACTCGCTCGAGTGCAGAAGCTAAATTAAGAGGTATAGCGCTTACAATTTGTGAAACATTGTGGTTAAGACTTCTCTTGCAAGATTTAGGTTATCTACCTGGGCAACCTATTCGACTATATTGTGACAATAAAGCAGCATGTAATATTGCCCATAATCCAGTTCAACATGATCATACGAAGCATGTTGAAATGTACAGATTCTTTATTCAGGAGAAGTTGGATGGGAAAATTATGGAGTTGCCTAAGATTCGATCTGAGAATCAATTAGCTGACATTCTCACCAAAGTAGTCTCAAAGCAAGTGTTTTCAAAAATTTTAGACAAGTTGGGCGTGTGTGATATCTATGCACCAACTTGAGGGGGAGTGTTAAGATTTTATCACTTATAGTACAGTTATAGGATTGAATTATTTACCCCTTGATTTAGAGCTAATTGGTAGGTAATTAGTTACCTATTTTAGCTCAATCCTATTCTATAAATTGGATGTAACACCATCAATGAATTATCGAATAGAGTTTTTAATTCTCATATTCTTTCTCTGAATTTCAAGTTCAAGTCAACGCGACAATGAGCACTGATGTGGATTGGAGGTGACAATCAATGACGGTAGTAGACCATCATATTCAATATCGCCGGCCCATCAACCAGCAGCCATTACTGCTGCTTCGAACTGCCGTCCTTCATCACCACAGACCCACTTCGCCGCTGTGCACCCATGCTCATCGGTGAAGACAGTTCCGCCGGTGAGTTTGCCGGCCACGTTAACCATCTACTACCGTCATCGATTATCACCTACTGCTCTTGTTGTCTCATGGTCATAGCCTATTGCTCTTGTTGTTTTATGCTGTCTTACAATCACGTCATCCATCATCATTGACGTTGGAACAACCTCACCCCCAATTCGGCGATTGCTAGCTGCCACCCATCACCGCTCACCGTTGTGGAATAGACCCACCTCTTACCGATCCATTCCTTGGATGTTGTTCCTTGCATTTTGGCGTTATCTATTACGCATTTCAAGCTTCCCGCCAAATAACTCATTCCACCAATAAACTCTACCGTCTTCACGACCATCTCACACATGTCCTCCATTGTCAGCGTTCTTCGAGCAGAACCTAGCTCACCACCAGCCTCATTGAATCTTTGACCACCAATTGCCAGTTTCTGTCCATTGCTGGCTTATTATAGGCTTTGCTTACTGCCATGCATTTCTGTGTGCCCACCGGATTTAGTTTGTGATTTGAGGATTAAATTTTAGGACATTTTGGTCATTTCAAATCGGTTTATTGGGGTAGTTAAGCCATTTTATATATGAAACAAAGTCAATTCAAAGTCAAAATGGTAATATAGTCATTTTACATCTAAAAGTACTCTGACATCATTAAAAGACATTTGGGGGTGTAAGTAGGGGTGTCAATTTTTACCGCCTCGCCCCATTAATAACAAATATGGGAACACTTTTTATACTACTCGGGCGGGCATGGATACAAATTTTGTACCCATTACGGGTACGGGGCGATTAGGGTTCAGTATACATATCCGTCGGGGCCCCGCCCTGCTAAGCATATAACTATATTTTATATATATATAATATTAATAACTTAATAATATTATGTTCTCGGAATTTTGTTATGTGCATGTTATTTTTTTATTTTTGTTGAGATTCATAATTTCATTTATGTTTGTGCCATTACCAAGCTTTCCACATTTAAATAACAGCAGCTTAAGTCCCAAAAAGTGGGAGAAAAAAATTTGTTAGCGAGGCGGGGCTGAACATGAAAATCTAACCTATCATGGGTCACGGGGTAGGTAGGACTTGACAAAAATTAAGCCGGACGGGGTGGGATTTAGGGAAACCCACTCTAAACCCGCTCCATTGCTATTTCTAGGCGTAAGTGAATTACAAATCATTCTTTGAAATATAAGTGAAAGTTAAAACTAAAATATTCATTTAAGTAAAATATGACGTGTCTGTATAATTTACCCTAGAGTGTTTTATCTTAAATTTTACTACCGTTAGTTTTATACCTACAAAATAAGAGTTGTAGTTCACAGACATCTCAAGATGAAAGTGACAATTCAAGTTCTTGTAGGAAGAATGAAGTGTGAGTTAGTTTTTAACGCAAAATATGATTTTTTTTATTTTTAATACCTTTTAATAACAATTGATCGGAGCCAATTGGGTACCTTCAAATAATTTATCCACTGGATTGAGCATTAGATTATTTCACCCAAGTTGCCCTCGAGGCAATAATTTCTCCAAACGAAATTCCCTCACAGTCCTCGACCTGCAAAACGATGAGATGAAAGAGTTTTGGTTCTATGACGTCTATGGCGCTACTGAGCCGTTTTTCGCCGCCTTCGACTATGGCTTAGGTGATGGGTGGCTCCGCCGCCGAGGTTAGAGTGCAATGCTTCTGAAGGAATAGGTATTCCTTGTTTTGGTTTCAATTTCTCGATATCATTCCTAGCTAATTACCGTTGCTGAAAGTGAACTTTTGATGACATTTCTGGATACATTCTGAACCACCGGAATGTCAATTATTGTAAAACACAATTCCATTTGAAAAAAATATATTCAAATTACAGAATTTATTTCTATGCTCATTTGTAATTTTGTGATTGAATTTGTTAGGGTTCGGTATCTAAGATTCCGGTGATTGATTCTTTTCATTTTATTAATATGTTACATTCTACTCTAACACAGAAACATACATGTATACATTCAAATTTTACTTTGAATACTTGCTTGTATGGAGCTTTCAACCCTTAGCAAAATAATTGTTTAGTAATTGACTCTATACAAGGTCTAGGACTGATTTTATGCTTATTCAATGTTTTAGATTGCTAACAATCCTTAATTTTGGTGGTGGTGGTTGTTGTTGTTGTTGTTGTTGTTGTTGTGTGTGTGTGTGTGTTTCTTTCACAATCGATTTCTCTGCATTTTGGTGGTTATTAATAGATATAAAAAATAAAAATCATAGTTTTGACCTGCAGTTCCATCATATGATTTCATTCATTTTAGAATTGTATTTATTTATCATCAATTGTCAATTACTCAATTGTTTCTGAAAGGGGAAACATTGAAATGTAGGCGGAGGGGAAAACATTGAAATGTAGGCGGAGCAGACTAAGGATTCATTTAAGCGGTCGGTACTCTCTGTTGGTCAATTTGTGATGCTTCAGAGGTTTAAGCAGGTACGCTACTCTCTGTTGTTCAATTTGTGATGCTTTATACTCCATACATTGAATTTTATATGATAAATATAAGTATGAATTTTTAATTTTTTTTCCCTCTTTTTTCCACCTAATGTTAACCGTCCGTGTCTAATTAGAGGTTTTACCCGGATCATGGCAATGCCTCTTTAAACTAGCACTTTATGGTGACACCAGAAGGGTGCATTCCTAGCTTAATTTATTGTGTTTCCTTAACATGTAATTGGGAGGGTCTCTACTAATAGTGAAGATGCATCTAATTAATGGATTGATAAAAGTTCTAACCATATGCAAGCTTCATCCTTAACATGTAATTGGGATGGTCTCTACTAATAGTGAAGATACATCTAATTAATGGATTGATAAAAGTTCTAACTATATGCAAGCTTAAAACTGAAAACATATTTCTCTCACTAAATGGATATGATTTATTATGCAATACAGTATGCTTGTTGATAGTAAACCTAGAAAAAATAGTATGTTATGTCTATAATGGTTATACTTATCGGGTTTGGGATTTTCTCATAGTATAATGATGTTTAAACCACTATTCACCCCATTGTATTGTAAAATTCATGGTAGTATATCATATTGATTGCACTGCTCGCAGATAGTTGTCCAAATGGTCAATATATTAATGACTGGGAATAATTCAAAGGTTTTCATTTTGGATGCACTTATTTCCTTTTACAAATTACTTGGTACTCTGTCGTTCATAGTATTGGTAACTTTACATTGAGATATTGGTATATTGATAATAGTGTAAAAATTGACTCTTTGCAATATAAATATGAAAAGTTAGGGTTACTTGCTTCGGTAGCCACTGTAGTTTTCCGTAGAATCTATTTGATATGGATTATGTTTACAATCCCTCTATTTTATGGGAGTCAAGAATGTCACTTGACGTTTGCTGTTTGTCACCTGATTTAAAGCAAGGGACAATAGGAAGTTTAGTTGCGTGATGCCAAAGTCGTCTTCACTTCTATTTATTTATTTTATCTTTCTTTGTTTCATTTTTCGTTTTTACACTTGGTTTTTATACCGGCTTTCCTTTTGATGGTTATAAGCTAGGTTCAATTGCTTTACTGTGGTTTTACACAAATAAGACACCTTATGAACTTTGGTTTAATAAAAAGCTAATCTTAATTTTATAAGAACTTCTGGCAGTACATGTCATATATTACAAGATAGAGAAAATGGTGTTGGGGTTTTCATTGTGATGATGTTGGTGGTCACGTGGGTATTATGGAAGATGAGTTTATGGGTATTATCCTCAATCAATCGACACAGCACTAGAAGATTACGAAATTTTATTAGTATGTATTACATTCGACAAATCTCCATAGCCTAGAGGATACATTGTTATGCCAATACAAGCTTAAAAAACCTAGAGTTATTTATGAAGAATAAGATGAAAGCTCATGTCTAGGTTTTGTAATCAGTGATGTGGAACATTCTTCTACTGCCAGGGTAGCATGGAGTTCTATTTCCGGTGCTTGTAATGAGGGGGGCTTGGCCTACAACATATCCTTGTACTATACTCAAGGCTCTAGGCTTAGTAGCAGGAGCAACTTTTAATTTATTATGAGCCCAAACGATCGATTTTTACGAATCTATTTGAATACTGGGAGTCAAGAACATGGCTATATATTTTTGGTTTGTCCCCTGCTTTGGGTTATAGTTTAGATTTGTAACAATTTGGGACAATAGGAGGTTTAGTTGCATGGTTCCAAAAATTATCCCCAATTCTATTTTCACTTGTATTCCTATACTCGATTTTCGTTAGGCCTGTCTTTGTAAAATATTTCCACTAGAAGCCAATCAATTATTGGTGGGGAATTTTTTATGTGAATAAATTTGAACAGACATATAATCCCAACTAATTCGCATAGTATTAAATAAATGGTCTCCTTTTATCCATAGATAATGAATCATATGGGAGAACTGCCCGACTCAATTACTTCAACTCAACAAAGCTTTTTCCCCAACTACTTTGAGAACTCCTCACATTATTTAGTGACTGCTAGTGATGAAAACTGTTTTCTTTTTTCAATCTTTCGGTCATCCGAACATCTCCCTCAGTCACCTAGGTCTTATGTTCTTGATGTAGGATAAGAAAGAGCTTTGTAACCAACCGATGCATGAGATAGAAGAGATATAAAGGAGAGAGAAGAACAAAGGCAAGAAGAGGATGATAGAGAAGAAGAGCAGAGAAAAAGCAGTTTAAGATGGGAATCGTATATCAGTAATAAATATTCAATCAATTAGCGTGGATAATCCTAGGATTATTACAAGAGCATTATTTAAAGGCAAAATCGTGCGCAAACCCGACAAAACCCTAATTACTATAAATTCAGAAATGGATATTGTCAAAAATGATAAACAACAAATATAAAGATAGATACTTAATAGCGTAAGTCCTAAAATTAGAAGAAAAGGCCCTAATAAATAAATATATATATTAATGTCTGCAGCTGACATAGGTATATGCATGATGTATGGTATATGGCTTTGAACTCCCTCATGATATGAATCAATTCTACCGGTGGAGAAGAACTTGTCTAGGGAGAGTTATAGTGGTAGTATAGCTTTAAAAATTGATGGGTGGACAGTAAGTCAAACCATGTTTGTAGTGTTTTTTCCATTATGAATGCTTGGTGACTTTTTTTCAACTCAAATTGGCTTGGGTTTTTTTTTTTTTTTTTTCTCTCTCTCAAATTTGACTCTTTTTAAACTCAAATTACCTTTTATAATTCAAATTTGACTTTTTTAAAACTCAAATTCACTTTTTAAAATTATATATATATAAAATTTATATATATATATCCGATGCAAAGGGGACGTTCCAGATGGACCCGGAGGCGGTGGTGACGCTTTAGCTTGTCGAAGAACCCGTCTAAGACGAGTGCTTTATACTGATAGGTACTCCCCTGTTGTTAGGTTTTGTAATCTGTAATCTGTATTGTATAATTATTATTCTTCTGTCAGTTCTATTTATGTTCATGTGATTAATTCTTTTGATTACCTAATAGTTCGTTTGTGAGTTCTGTTATTATTTACTAAATGATTTGGTTAAGATTCTGTTATTTTTTCCCTTTGATTTTTTTGGTTTTTTTTTTTTTTTTATTCAGAGTCTGACAATCTTTGCTGTTCATTTGGCGGGCAAATGTTCTTAATCTATCGATTGTTTTTTAATTCTTTTTGGGCCATATAATCTGTTTTGTTCAGTTAATTTTGTTTTGGCTCTATTACTATTCCATAATTTGTTTGAGGTTTTGACTTTAGGCATGAAGATTAAGACGGATACGCCTGTAATAAAGACGGTACAAGAAAGGGTGATGCAATTTTTGCTAATGAATCATCCCTTCGATTGCCCAAGATTTAGTTTTAGCCTAATACACAAATATTTATAGGCAAAATTGTGGGCAACCCCGACAAAACCCTAATTACTGTATATTCGAAAATGGATATTGTCAAAATGACAAATATAAAAGTAGATACTTAATAACAAAATTCCTAAAATTAGAAGAAAAAACCCTAAAATATAAACACACATATACCTCTACAGCTGACATATATGCATGATGAATGGCATTTGGATTTGAACTCCCTCCTGATCTAAATCAATTCTACTGGTGGAGAAGAGCTTGTCTTGCGAGAGTTATAATGGTATTATAGCTTTGAAGGATCAGGAAGTGCAGTAGTAAACTGTACTTCCTTATAAGGTTCATCTTACAAGCATACTGGCCTTTACTTTTAAAACATATTAATGCTTTCTATCCGGCTTCCTCTATTGTAGAATATTTCTTCCACATTAAGTAGAAGCAACATTTTCCTTGCAAAATTGGAGCTGCTTTGAGGAGTATAAATGTCTAGGTTTGGTATTTGTTACATCCTCCATCATTAAGATGAAAGATTTGGTCACATAATAATCCATTCTCAGGAGAGAAACATCTGGCACAAGTGACTTGGCCTCTTGAGATGTTTTATTGCATTCGTTTCCAATGACTAAAGACTGGGTTTACAATATATCTATACCTAGTTGAAGATCATGATAGTTTAGTTTATTCTAAACTGAATTCAGTAAATTTTTTGAATTTGTGATAATAAATATTCAACTATGTTCCCTATCCAATTTATTCCACATTTTTCTTTTGGACATAAAATGAGATAAATTGATTAAGATGGTTTGGACATTTGTAAAGATAAGATGGTTTGGACATTTGTAAAGACTACCGGTTAAGAACAGTGGCATGGTTCACATTGAAGGTAATGCTAGATGAAAGGGAAGTCCAAAATTTATATGGGTACAGTTAGTAAATAAAAACATTACAACATGTGGTTATGACCAATAAATTAGAATGCAAAAGTAGGATTCTTGTAAGAAACCCCAACTAGTTGAGAAAAGACTGTTTGCTGTTGTTGTATTCGTTCTTGTGTTTGATGCTGATATACATGTGTTTGTGGTGCAACTTGTACAGTAAATTTGTGCAGCTGAGTTCTATATAATTGGAACAATTGTATCTGGGAGAGGGAGATGATAAAAGAATGCTGTCTTGTTTAAGACTATTATGTTGCTCTCTGTTTCTTCTGATAGAAAGTAAGCTACATTTTCAAAGAATTATATAACGTGTTTACAGGCACACAATTGAAATTAGCTTTCATTTTAATCATTTCCCGCGCGTGTGTGTGTGTGTGAAGATAACTTTCTAGAAAATAGCCTTTGCTTTGTACGTGATTGTTATCTCAGGGGAAATACCTCAATACAATAGGATTAGCAATAGCTGCAATGTATATAAATCCTATCTAAGTGAACAGCCAATGTTAGTATCATTTTTCATTGAAACAAAATACATGCATTTGATAGCTCATTAAAGATATGACTTCCTGTTTTCATTTACTTCACATGCAACTTATGGAGAACATGTATCCGGTTGAAAGGAAGTGAAGGCCACCATGGTTCTCAGGAAAGTGTATTCCATGCACTGGGAGGCATCATTTATTCAGATTTTTAAGAGTGGAAATCCATACTTTTAATCACATCCTCAATTAGACGTCCCAGAGAAATGTAGGATGACCCACCCTCCATCATGGCTTCTCTGCTCTTTTCTTTCATCTCATTCACCTTCTTCCTAATTTCCTGGTCGTTCGTCATTACTTTTCTTATCCCAGTCTCTATCTCCTCTGCCGTCAAAGGCTCTTGGTTAATATCTCTACTGGGATCTTTCCTAAAGTCCATCTTGATCTCCACTGCTAACCCCAACTCTCTCACCATTTCAAAAGCATTCAATTGCTGCTCTGCGTACAGAGGCCATGCTGCCATGGGCACTCCACACCACACGCTCTCCAACGTAGAATTCCACCCGCAATGTGACACAAACCCTCCCACCGCCGGGTGTGACAGCACTGCCACTTGTGGCGCCCAGCCAATCACTTTTCCCATCCCTGCCATCCGTTCCAAGAATCCCTCCGGCAGGACTTCCTGTGGATTCTCGTATTCTTTTGGAAGCTCTACCTTTCCCTTTGGTGGAGGCTGACGCAGGGACCACAAGAAACGGTAGCCACTACGCTCTAGTGCATCCGCAATCTCTTTCACCTGTTCCTTACCGAAGCTTCCCAAGCTCCCGAAGCACAAGAACACCACTGACAATGGTGGCTGATCGTCGAGCCAGCTCATGATAGCATCGGATTGGTGGCTCCCATCACCAATCTTGAGGTTGAGTACAGGTCCCACCGGGTAGATTGGCGGGGTCTTACTGTCAGATAGGGACTTCACTGCATGGGATTCTAGCTCCATGAACGTGTTGACCAAGATGCCTTTTGTACGTCTGAACCTTCGGGCATGTGCTAGGAACCTGCTGCACTCATCTTGGTTTTGCAGCATCACAGACGGCAAGACCTTAGTCGGAACTGAATTGGCAAAACTTGGAACTGATAACTCAGTATCCGAGTCCTTGAACTGAATAATGTCTTTGTTTTGGTCATCTTGGATGAACTGGAGATGAAACATGAGGCCAAGAAAACCGGCACTGGACGTGAAGTAGATGTAGGTTGGGATCCCCAACTCGTCGGCCACATCGATCATGCTGCTGCAGAACACATCAACAACGAACCCAGCAAGCCTATTTGTTTGGATTCCGGCAGCAACATCTCTCACTCGAGTCTTGTTGGTTTCTATAAGGGTGGTCATGATGTGGAAACGGGACTTCTGTTCTGTACTTGGTTCTTCGTGAGGAAGTTCCACAAAACGTATGCGTGAGTTCGCGTCTTCAGCCGTTGATTGGGTATGAATACTGGTCTTGGTATCAAAGGGCACCTTCATTATGATGAATGTAATGAAGATCCGTTCGTCGCGGCGGATGAGGAGGTTGGCCATCTCCAGTGCCGATGTGAGGTGACCGACTCCGGGCGAGGGGATGAAGACCAGCTCTGCTATTTTCTTCATTTTTACTACGGCAATGCTGATATGGATAGGAAGACTTTGAACTTTTGATTCTATTTGCAGTACTAGATTAATGGTTGATATATACTAGATGTGTTTATATATATTTTAATATGTATGCAAGTGATGTAATGGCTTTGCTGGCGGAGAAACAGAGAGCTTTGAGAAATTATTACGAGGCGTATATATGGTCTTAGCAAATGTGACTGTAGAAGCAAAATAAAAAATAAAAAAATAATAATACAATTGCATACGTGTAAGTGATTTCGACCCTGTAAATTTATTATAGCCTTTATTATATATCTCATCATACGTTATATTTAATATAAACTAATATAATCTAATCCAGCCCACATCTACAAAACCATCAATAAAGGCAAAACGAAGATAATCAACAATGACGGAATTGCATTAATAAAAGGACGACTTTAACATAGTTGGCACTTTTGACTTTAGGAGGGCAGAAAAAACTTAATGAAAATAATTGGCCCTCCCCTCTTGAAGAGTCCAATGTCTGTCAAATCAGTGAATTTTGAAAATCTATCCTGGCCGTGGCTGCAATTCGGGCAGGTTCGAGTTGGTTTCGGTTATTCAATCCAAATTGCATACTTTTGCTTATTTTTAATATAAAAAATTGAGTTAATCAGCACTTAGCATATGTGCAGGCCCTCTTCCATATTTATTTTTTGAAGTTTTTAAGTACCCAAATAATTAATGCATTATTTTTTAAAAAAAAAATTATCAATATATCCTTTTAATTTAAGTATATATATTGTCAAGTTTGTAATTATTTAAAAATATAAAGAATAATGATAAAAAAAAATTAATATCTATTTACTTTTACTTTTTTTAAATGACAACTAATTTGAGACATCAAAAAAATAAAACAGCAAGTGATGTAATAATTGGCATCCTTTGTTTGTACCTATCAGTAAGAGAATGATTCTAATTGTCCGTTATATTTTGGCTCACCCCATATCTTTTGAAGAAAACATAGACAATATCTCCTCGTAAGTCCACAAAACAAAATCTCCTCATACATGATATATTTCTTTAAGAAAGCTCTTAGTACTGTGTGTGTGTGTGAAACACTTGGCTCCTTACACATGTTAGTAGGAACCTCCATTTCAGTAATGTTATGGCATAATTAGATTATATTAAATTGGATTAACTGATTTTCGATCTCGATCCAAGTTTAAATGAGTCAAATTTTTTTTTTTTGGATTTATTTTTTAATATTATAAAAACACATGTCACATTAATATAATGATACATCAACCCTAACGAAAAGGTTTTTACTTATATTTAAGGAGATAATTATATATAATATTTGATCAGCGGTTCAAACTACATTCATATGTGACCAAAAATCTCTCTTGCAAATTAGTACGGATCTTAATACAAATGGATCCCAGTTCTTTCTAAACTATTGGGTTTGGGGACCCTGATCGTTTGGGGTTGGGTGGAGCCCTAGACATTTGATTGGGAAAATTAAATTATTTTGGCTACTAAGGGTATTATGGTGATTATGATGTAACCCTAGTGTCAAGGCTACATGTTTCATTGTTGGCTACATAGTCATCTGTGAGAGGGCTTGTAATCGTATATCACTATATTCCTCCATTTTTTTTTATAATAGTGAAACCATTGTGAGCTGTTGACTTGTGATGCCCTGAACCCCATGATCCATTGCATTATCGACAATGACCTGAAATCCCGACCCGATACCAAGTTTGAAATGTAGAAGTAATAGCAAGCAAAAGACATCACTAGAGATGAAAACTATCTGTAAGGCAACAATAGAACCACGATGAGAGTCAACAAGACTTAAACCCAATACTATTGCGGAAACTAAGGACAAAAAGGTCATAACATACACGAATGAGGAAGCAAAGGTCAAAACAGTCATTATGAAGAATTAGGAGTAAAATGGTCGTTATGACATCATACTATAGGTGAATAGGTCTATCCTAGTATTGCGGATCAATATTAGACCTGAATACCAGATACAAACGCCTAAAAACAATATTGAGATGAAATGACAAAAATGTTGAGATTATATGTCCTACAAGTCAATTAATTAATATTAATTCGATATTTTATTTATAAATATGATATTCATACATTGGGCTTTACATATATTTGCATGAGATGCATTATTGTCCTCAAGTTACATTATAGGTGATTTAAGTGTATAAATGAGATTTACACATAGGAGATTTGGGCTCACCGATTTCTTGCACCTTGGCATTGTTCACAGTCAGTGATAAAAGTTGGGCACTTTTATCTGTAAGACTGTAACATACTTCACCTTTATAAGATAGGATGGTTTGTCTCGACCATTAGGGTAGTTGACTCTAAGGCAATGTGTTAGTGTGCTTGGAGTACACTGAACTAAATCACCATAAGATCACACCATACAAATTACTGTTATTATTTTGGTGTGATTCTTATCTACTAAATATATTAAGCTCTAAATCCTGAAAGGTTTAGTGGATTCAAGTTTCAGTGTTGGTCACTTTGACTTACCAACATGTGAGATCTTTTAAGGTCAATACTTTGTATCTTGGGTGGCTAATATTGGAGTTCTGGGAACACAAATGCTCAACATGGAATCCACACTATTTATAAGAGTTAGAATATCCCCTTGATGCAATTTAATAAGTTTGATGCAATTTAATAAATTTGATCACTGGAACCTGGCAGGGCATTTTAGTAAAATGTTTACTAAATTATTTATTTAGAAAAATATTTATTTTGAAAATTCTTTTATAAAAGAAATTCAGTGATCATAAGGATTAAATTGGTTACTCAAGGAATATAAGAAGGAAGCATGCCTTAGGTGGGACAGTATTTATTTTCCTAGGGGCTACTTATGGATATTCGGTAGTGGAGGGACTTGTATATAGTTATTTAGTATAAAAGGGCCTTGTTGTAATTTCTGAATCCTATAGTACAATTACAATATTATTGTGGTATTTATTGTAATTAATTAGATAGGATGGAGTTATCATAACTCTATCCTATCTAATTAGATAGTATCTCTATCTAATTGAAGCTAGGATAAGAATCCCTTTTGATCCTCATCTCTAGCCCTATCTAAATACACAATATATCTCTCAAGTTGAGATTCGGTAATTGAGATACAATCTTATAGAATACAGAATAAGGAGGGATATAAAGGTGAACGTTAACTGGTGTTCAAGGTCAAAGGAGGACCAATTTATTCTCGTAGTAGATTAATCGTCTAAAGGTATAAGTTTCCTTTACCGTATCAGAGCCAGGTTTCGATCCTGGGACCTGTGGGTTATGGGTCCACCATGTTTCCGCTGTGCCTTTAATTGGTATCAGAGCCACCCATGTGATTTTTATTAAATCATAGTAATGATTTGATTTTTTTGATAAAAGTTAATGTTTGATTATTTTTATTCAAGATCATGGAATTAATTTTGATAGCATGAATAAATTGATGTGTTATATTAATCTAGACCCCATCTGATTATTGTGTACCAAAGGTTTGTATTGGGTCAGTGCGTTGAGCAGCCGTTGGTAGCAAAAAAAGACTACCCAGTGGAAATTATCTTTTTGTTATTATTATTATTAGTGTAAAACAGTCCATTAGATGGGCTTCATTGTTATCTATTAATAATTTAATACAAAGGTTGTACCCTTTTCATGGTGATTCACACACACACACATAAATATGTATATATGTGTGTGGGACGCACTGGCTAGACAAAGGCTATATATAAAACAGTGTTATGTATGCAGTCCATATAAATTATTTTTTATAATGATGGGGTTCGTATGAGATCACTGTGTATAAATGATAAACAAGTTCCGTGGGCCACAACGAATTATTTATTTTTGATAGGAGTTTATCACTGTTTCATCGGTTTGGAGCTTGAGATAATATCGAGGGAAAATTATATTTTGGTGACCAAAATTAAACATAATTGTTATATAGTGATCTTAAAGTCAAGAAAAGGTGAATAGTGACCAATCTTGAAACTTAATTGATATTAAGTGATCATTTAAGGATAATTTGGTCAAAACACTTAAAAATTTAATAAATATTTTAAAAATAAATTTTAGATGACAAAATTGCTATTCAATATAAATAATAAGTCATTAAATTCATCCTCCTACTCTCTCTCTCTCTTTTTAATCCAACGTTTTTTTTTTTTTCCTTTTTAGTTTATAATTTACCAATTTAAAAAATTAAGATTTTTTTACCAACATTATCTTTTTTTCACCCTTTATCTATTTTTCAAGACTCTCAACCATCTAATATTTTCCTTTTTAGTTTACAATTTACCAATTTAAAAAATTAAAATTTCTTTATCAACATTATCTCTTTTTCATCCTTTATTTATTTTTTAAGACTCTCCAACATGAACGCCATTTACAGTGGCAAATCATACTTTTAAAACACCCTTTAACGGTTAGTAAAATTATGAAATTAATCAACAATAGTCATTATTTCTTAAATTATAACTAAGTAGTATTAAAAATTCCTAAAAATTACAATCTTATATCTTAAGAAAGATCTCTCAGACAAATCAACTCGTAAAGTATAATAATTATACCTTGAAAATAATGAATAAGAAGAAAATTTACAATTTTCTCGTCATGTCTCTTAGAATCTTGAAGAAAATGATGTATAATATTCATCATCAGTTCTTTCCCATCTTGATCTTCTCTTCAGAGACTCACCCTAATAATCTGTCGTCTTTTTGTTAGTCAATTTAAGTAATTGTTTATTTAGGTTAATGTAAACGGTAAATTTGTCTGCTTACATAATAATATATTATAAGAAGGCTATTTAGGTAATAAACCATCAAATGGTCACTTAATATCAATTAAGTTTCAAAATTGGTCAATATTCACCTTTTCTTGACTTTAAGGTCACTATATAGCAATTATGTTTAATTTTGGTCACCAAAATATAATTTTCCCTAATATCTATGGTATAAAAATTATTTGAATTTTTATAAACATATAAATATAATATATATATATATATATATATATATATATATATATTTGATTTGTTTACTGAAATTAACAACCATGAGATGGGTTTTCAGTTAAGAAGAATTGATGAATAAATGTTTACTGAAATTAACAACCATGAGATGGGTTTTCAGTTAAGAAGAATTGATGAATATAATATATATATATATATATATATTTAGCAATATATTTCTTTGATTGGTTAACCCATAAGATGGGAATCCTAACAGTGTATAATTAAAAGTTTTTATTTTTTACTTTTATTGTATCCAGCGGCTGCACATGGCTAGTACCAACACCCATGAGATTGGGTGTTAGTAAAGAAAATCCATTAATTACTAGATTTATGTTCCTTTTATAAAATATATGAGATTTTGATTTTCTAATTATGACCTTCCAGCAAAGGACTTTCTATTTGAGGATTGTCCATGTATATATGGTTTAGTGATGGTCAGTAACACCCATGTGATGGGTGTAATGCAACAATATATAATTAAAATATTACCAGAATAAAATTGTTTTTTGACCATAGTTGGTAGTGTCCAGGGATTTCTCTGGTTATTAGTCTGTAATTGATTAGATATATAGTATTAAATATATAAGGTAATTAGAAGTTTGATTGCCTTTTCCATATATTCATGTGATGAATACTGGAATAAAAAGGCAATGTTTGATTACCTTTTGTGAGTAAAACATGATGTATTTCCATATATTCATGTGATGAATACTGGAATAAAAAGGAAATGTTTGATTACCTTTTGTGTTACCCAATTTTGTGTAACTTCAACTACTAATTTATAATAATATATATTCATATTGCTTACACTGGTGAATAAAAAAAATAATAATAATAAAATGGATGTTTGTACTCCCAGCCACTGTAACCGGGTGATGCCCATGTGATGGGTATAATCAAAAGGAATTATTTTGATTACCTTACACTGGTGACCAGTAGATGCCCATGTGATGGGTATGATGAAATGTAATATTTTGATTATTTTTAAGTTCAAAATCGGTATTTTATTTCCTTACTAATGATATTGAAGTTTGGTCTTCATTTTAAATTACATATTGGATGATTGTTGCGGCTGCACAATGCAGCTACTGACATCATTGTTATATATATATATATATATATATATATATATATAAAAGAGGGTATCCACTGGTTCATGCATGACTTGCATGTGGTAAACCAAAAGTGATTAGATTACTTTTGGTTTTGACACAAATGTGACGTGTACATATTATATGTATGTCTATGATCATGTATTTGTACATGTTTAGCGATCTATGCATGTGATGTGTAGAAGTTACTTTTATGTTATCACTGTTTAAATTGTTTGACATGTAGCAAGTGTAATCTGTTTACCAATTGAATTTATATATATTGTTAAATGCATATGTTTATATAAATGGAATATCAAAGCTTGATTACAGGTGCAGCTAAATAATTAATCTCTCTCGTGGCTCCGTTGAGTTTTAATTTATTATTTAATTGCATGTGATGTAATTAAATAATTAGAGGCGGCGTTTTTAAAGGGCTGACCCAATAAAGGTTGGTTTTCCCTAGTCGAATAAGTTTATTTTATTTTATCTTATTTAGAATTTTTGTAAACCCTAAATTGGATATAGGACAAAGACTTGTGCTATATTTATTAAATTTAGGATTGAAATTCTTGAAGAGTTCAAAAAAGGATTCAAACAAAATAAGAGTTCAAGGCTTCCAATGAAGGAATTTGGAAGCACAAGGTGATCATGAGATGATATTTAACCGGCCATGAGAGGGGTTTAGCACTATTTATGGTGCAACATGATTTTTATTTGCATGTTTATATTCATGTGATGGTTATATGCTTAAATTATGAATTGCTCTAGTAGTGTTTTAGTTAATTTTAAACTAAATAAAATTGAAATTTTTTTTATTGGGGTTGTTTTGGGAAAATTAGCACTTTCCAAAATCTTTTCAAAAATTTAATTTTCTGAAAATTAAATATTTTATTTTAATTAAATTTTGTGGAAAGTGTAAGATTATCTCATAGTTAAGCTCAAGAATTTGAGCTAAGTTGACCCAAATGGATTAGGTTCATTGAGCCTAAAAGAAATTGTAAAATAGATTCCAATATTATTTAGATTAAAATTAATATTGTAATATGATGATATTATGCATAAGATGTATGGAATTTAAAAACTCTCTAATTTCAAAAGTTAAGTGGGAGCGGGATTTAATCTTAAATTCTACAGCTTTCCATTGTCGATCTATTGTAAGGTGGAACAAGTACCTCACCACCAATCTTGGGTGCTCCTCTGGAGGGTATTTGTTTCACTGGTTACTAGATATAGATCTCGCATAATAGAACTAACGGCAGGTGGATGGGAACGATTACCATTAGAAGACAGACTTCATTCAATTGCACTGCTTCTAGACAACGGTATGCACTTGACTAAGTGGGAGTACGCTCCACCTCAGGGGGTATTTTCACTTAGAGGCCAAGGATAAATCGGTTGCCATATTTCATTTGGCATGAGATGCCTAGACAGTAGGATATGGTGGAAATTGTTTCCGTCTAATCAAGGTAGTGACATGATCTCTTGGTAGTGGCATGTTCTTATTGCCCCCCTAAGAGAAACGAGTGAATACCTACATGGATTATGATTACCGATGTTTTCATTACATCAGTGGTTTAAAGAGGCCCACTGAGAGACTATATGTAATACCTCTAGTTTTAAAAAAGATAGTCCTGGCATTTGTAATTATGTATTTAGTTGCTTGAATTACATGAATTATTTGTTTTATTTGAATTGTTTGAATTGTTGGATTTATTTGCATTATTTGATTATTTGATTTAATTGTTTTAGTTAATTTAATTTCATTGTTTGATTTAATTAGAATAAATTGTTTTATTAAATTTTAATTTTATTTTTCCTTTATGGGAATTTACTTGTGGAGTAAGTAGATTAAATCTGTATCAGTTATAAGGTGTTTAATTAATGACGGGTATAGTGTTACACAGTAGGGTTCTCTAAGAAGTTACGATTATATAGCCGATGTATAGTATAACTTAGGTGGTTTGTGGGCCGACTAAGATTTACATTAGGGCTCTGGCTCTAATTGTACAAGGATTAGGGTTTAAGTGTTAAGCCTATAAATATGTTGTCATGTAGATTTAGGGTTTTGGGAAAAACAAAGGAAAAACAGAGAGTTAGTTCATAAAACGGAGGGTTGAGAACAAAGGCATCTTAGGAGCTGTCAAGGAGAAAAACAGAGAGGACCAAGGAAGGGTTGTGGTGGATTAAACCAAAACCATAAGGGGCTTGAAGATGGTCAGTAGTTACCGGAAATTAGAAAGACGGCGACAAAGTTTTGAGACCAAAACTACAGACAATTCTTTTCTTTCTCTTTCTCTTTAGCTCATGTTCTGTGCACCTAGATAGTCTCTAGGGTTTAATTAATCAATAACTGGAAGTTACATGTTTAATATATGGTATATGGATGATCTGTTTGTTTTGAAATCCAATCTGTTACAGTTCATGCATGTTTTATTTCAGTTTTCTGTTCTTTAAGCATGTTGTTTCTGTTATAACTTTAGTCTCTGTAATTGATTTCAACTTCTATAAACAAACCATGGGAAAGTTACTAGGGTGTTATAAGACTCTTAAGATGAGTTTTAGAAATCAACAGAGTGGTAGGAATGGTTCGGAGATAGGGTTGCAAATGAGCCGAGCCGAGCCGAGCTTTAGGCTGTTCGGGCTCGGCTCGTTTATTTATGGGATCAGCTCGGGCTCGGGCTCGGCTCGTGACGAGCTCAAAAATTTGAGCTCAGGCTCGGGCTCGTCTTGATTTTAAAAGCTCGGGCTCAGCTCGAGCTCGGCTCGTTTAACAAAAAAAAAAATTAAATATAAAATTCAAAATTAATTAGTATTCTACAGGCCACAATACCTTTTTCCATTGCTTTATCAATTATCACATAAGCAAAAAGAAAAAGGGCAAAAAAAAAAAAAAAAAGGTGCAGTAGTGCAAGCTTTTATGTTTCAAGAACAAATTAAGGGTTAATTTCGAAAAAAGAAAAAAGGACAAAATTGAGCATGAGTGCATTATGCATTTTCTATGAAAATACAACACATCAAAAAGTTATAAATTCCCATGATAATAATATCTATAGAACCACTGAAACATTGCATATATTAAGTAGAAAAAGAAATCACAAAGGAAAATAAGTTGGAGATAAATTAATTTAGCTACCTATGGCCATTGAGCATTAGTCTTCATAAATTTAGAGGAAGCAGAAGAAAAGGCTAAACAAAATTGTCTACAACTGCCTAAAGAATGTTTTGAGGTTGTCCAGATCCATGGAATTAAAGTGAAAATAAAGTTTTGCCAAAAAATTGCAGTACCTAATTGATGGCGAGGACAAAGGATGGCCAACGATGATGACGAGGATGGAGGGACAGCGGCACAGACGACGGCGGGAAACGGACGACGTCCATGGCGAAGACAGAGGACCGCGGCCGACGATAATGATGACAGACGATGCATTCAGATCTGAGAGAGAGAGTTATAGCGATTGAGTTGATTAGAGAGAGACAGAGAGGTAGTTGTGTAGATGGAAGGGTTGTCGTCGCCGGTGGAGTTGATTCGTAACTCGTGAGTGAGTGATAGAGAGAGAGAGACTGACGATGTTGTGGAGAAGAGGTAGATCTGAATAATGGGATGTAGTTTTAGGGTTTTTTGATATCTTACAAAATCAATGGATGAGATGGGCTCTAATTTAATGGGTGAGACAAAATCTTATTTGGGCTATGGATCTATGTTGGATTTTCTTTGGGCTAATGAGTTATAATTCTTGGGCCATATTAATGAAAAATATGAGCTGGTCCAAACTTAAAAATAATATGGACTAAACATTTTAAATGTACAATAAAAACAAATGGGCCTGATATATATAGAATGGGCCTGATATATGTAACGAGCCTGATACGAGCTTTGTTCACGAGCCCTAACGAGCCTTAATGAGCCCATGTTCACGAGCCGATGCGAGCCGAGCCCAACGTTGCTCAGGCTCGGCTCGTTTAGTAAACGGGCCTAGAAATTGGGCTCAAGCTCGGCTCGTTTACTTAATGAACGAGCCCGAGCCGAGCCCTTAACGAGCCGAGCCCGAGCTGTTCATGAACAGCTCGGTTCATTTGCAGCCCTATTCGGAGATGGAGCAGATGGGCTAAAGCGAAGCAGGAACGGACTGAAGCTCTCATAGGGGGAGAGAGCCGGCTTTATGGAGGGAGGAACTGGCTCCCCCATGAGTAGAGCCTACTCTAGAGGAAGTAGAGCAGGCTCTACCTCTAAAAGAGGCGGCTCTAGGCTCACAAGAGCCTACTCTTAAAAAATTAGAGCAGGCTCCCTTCAATTTATACATTCTATTATTGTTTTTACGAACTACTTGCTACTGTTTGGGCACTTGGGGTTCTTGAACAGTTTTAGGACTTTAATGGGGGTTTCAATAATTAATTTAGGATGTAATCAAGGTCTTGGATTGCATAAAATACCCTCTTTGTATTAATGGAATTAACAGTGCACTATTTAACAACTTGCACGCGGTTAACTGCTGGAAGGAAGTTAAATTGTCTAATTTTAATTTGACAATTTAAAGTGCTATAATATGATTCTAAATTAAATTTTAGATGTATAAGAGAGTCTTTTAATTAACAAATAGGACTTGTAGCATAGTTTATGGCTTGGTGCTAAAACAATAAAACAGTATACAAGGATGCAACCTAGTATGCTATTGATGGATAAAAGGAACTGAATTGCTAGAATTAAGTTTAGCAATTTCTTGGACAATATTATGATTTTAAAACTTATTTATATGCATGATAGAGTTGTTGATTTATTAAAACTAATCTATTCATGCTCTGGATGCTAGTTGTTGAATTGTTAAACAATACATGGTTTAACTCTTGGATTTAAATTGCTGAACCTTTAAATATCTTTCTGCAATTATTTGGATATTGGTTTTGGACTGTAAATTGCTAAACGATTATATATATGTTGTGATTTACATGGATATAGAGGATTCTATGCACCGGTATGGGACGGTGACATACTAGGAATGGTTTAGCTCAAAACGCCTAAACCTAACCTAATGGATTAAAGAAATGGATTGAAGAATATTAAATCCTAATTGTGACTAAGTCAGATCAACAACGACTAAGTTGAATGGCTTCCTGGATTAATTGGTTTGTAGTTAAGTCATATCAACTGAATAAGTTGAGTAACTAACTGGTTTGTGTATTGTGTGTCAGCTCAATGAACTATTGAATGATATACTCTGTTGGACGGATTTTAAATATATGGTTATGATACCACGAGATGAGCTTGAGTCTCGGACCGTTGGTTAGGGTGCGTATATGCAGTGGATGCGTAGTTGGCTATAGTAGTTTGAGGTGTACCCTGTTAGGTCTAGGTACTCATGTCCACCCTTGGGTGCGTATTCGCATGTTGCCTTCTATTCAGGTTGAGACCCCTACTGTAGTCCAGTGAATGTCTTTAGTGTGGATATATATATGTATGGACTAGATAGATTTTATGAGGTATCTACGGTGTATCTGCGTATCGGGTCACTGTATGGATTGCAGTTAGATTAGAACTTGCTCGTGAGCCTGACCCACTCTTCTATTATTCTTTTAAGGTGCAGGATGGTTCTAGCCTTAGAGCTTGATCGTGCTTGTTGAGGACAGTCTCACATTCATCTGTTTACGTAGGACTTCTCTCGATGATTCTAGCTTAAATTATTTTCAGTTTTCAGTTCAGTTGGGATATTATTTAGGGGTCCACTAGTTGGATTCCCGAGTTGTGCTCTTGGAGATTTTGGAAGATTTGAGTATTATTATTATTATTGTTTGGAGGATTTTATATTTCTTTTGGTTTCTTTATTTAAATTCTTAAATTTCTATTCTGTGTTCGTTTTAAAATACTTTAATTATTTGATATTCCCTCGGGTTTGGGCCTGGGCCTGATCAACCCGTGTCTCGGATCCAAGGAGTATCACACTATATGAAAACTAAAGTTTAATTTTTGTTTTAGAATGTATGCACTTTTATTTATGCATGAATGTTTATATTTCAGATGTCGAATGTTTTCAGTCCACTTGCTACTATACTTAAGGACAACAAATTAACCGAGTCAAACTATGTTGACTGGAAGAGAAATCTTCACATTGTTCTTATTGCACAGGAGTACAAATTTGTGCTCACTCAAGAGTGCCCTCCTATGCCTGGCCCTGATGACAGCTAGAAGTTAAAAAAAATGTATGAGAATTGGCAAAAGGCTGATGAAATGGCCAAGTGCTATATTTTAGCTTCAATGTCAAATGTTTTACAACATCAGCATCAGTCTTTTGTCAATGCTCATGACATTTTGTTGAACCTTAAGGAAATGTTTGGGGAACAAAGTAGAGCGGCACGACAAGTCGCAATGAAACAGATTATGAACGCTCGTATGCCCAAAGGAACTCCAGTTGGCGAACACCTTTTTAAAATGATTTCTTATTTCAATGAACTGGCAGACATAGATGGTGAGACCCAGGTTGATATAATTTTGCAATCATTGCCAGAGTCATTCAATCTATTCAAACTAAATTATTCTATGAATAGTATGGCTTATTCTTTATCAGAATTGATGAATGCTCTGCAAGCTGCAGAAGGTATTTTTAAGGGTCAAGGGAGTGTTCATACAGTGGAAAATGGTTCTTCTTCTCATGGAAAGCCGAAAGGCAAGAACCATAATAAGAAGCAAGGTTCCACTGTCCCCAAAAAGGTTGATACTAGTGGTGGAATTGTCGAGGCTAAGGGAAAGGCTAAAATCAAAGGAAATTGTTTCCATTGTGGTAAAGAAGGACACTGGAAAACGAATTGTCGGGTGTATCTAGCAAAGAAGCACTCTGAAGGTATGCTTCAGTCACTCATTATTCAGACATGATATGTGGTTGGATCTACGGATACCTAGTTTTTAGATTCTAGAGCTACTAACCATGTTTGCAATTTATTGTAGGAGTTCCAGGAAACCAGAAGACTGAGTGAAGGGAAGATATCTATCTTCATCTTGCTTCACAAGCAAGGGTAGTGGCAATATCAGTAGGAGTAGTTATTTTGAAATAAATGATAGGAGTTTATTATTAAATATTGTCTTTATGTACTAAAGAGTAGAAGATATTTGATTTCTATTTCAGTTTTTTCAAAATCTAGGTTTTCAATATTTTTAATTTAGAAGTTTTAATAAATAAAAATAAAAGGTTTATTTATTCTGGTATATTGAGGGATAGTCTTTATTTAATTACTCTTATACCTCACTCCTTATATGATACTGAAATAATTGAGACATCAGAAACTACGAGTCCAGAATCTCTTATTATATCGAAACCTTAACGTAGTGGGAGGGTTATCAGGCCATATGATAGGTTAATGCTCTTGGGAAAGTCTAATGAGGTGATCCCAGAAGAGCAAGATCCCTCTATACTTATGAAAAGGTTACAAATGATTGTGACACAAAACATTCGGTTTGTTTAGAATCTGAATGGGGTTTGTGTATATAAGAAGAGTGATGAAAGCGTGGTGGTGTTTTAAAGAAATAGTTCAGTATGGGGATATTGTTGTCACTAAGATTGCATCTGCAAATAACCTTGCAGATCCTTTCACTAAGACTTTACCAACTAGGGTTTTTGAGTCTCATATTGAAGGGATGGGTGTTAGATGTAATGGTAATTGGCTTTGAGTGCAAGTGGGAGATTGTTGGGATTATATGCCCTACAAGTCAATTAATTAATATTAATTCGATATTTTATTTATAAATATGATATCATACATTAGGCTTTACATATATTTGCATGAGATGCATTATTGTGCTCAAGTTGCATTATATGTGACTTAAGTGTGTAAATGAGATTTACATGCAGGAGATTTGGGCTCACCGGTTTCTTGCACCTTGGCATTGTTCACAGTCAGTGATAAAAGTTGGGTACTTTTATCTGTAAGACTGTAACACACTTTACCTCTATAAGATAGGATGGTTTGAATCGACCATTAGGGTAGTTGACTCTAAGGCAGTATGTTAGTGTGCTTGGAGTACACTGAACTGGATCATCATAAGATCACACCATACAAATTACTGTTATTATTTTGGTGTGATTCTTATCTACTAAATACATTAAGCTTTAAATCCTGAAAGGTTTAGTGGACTCAAGTTTCAGTATTGGTCACTTTGACTTACCAACATGTGAGATCTTTTAAGATTAATATCATGGTATCTTGGGTGGCTGATGTTGGAGCTCTGGGAACACAAATGCTCAGCATGGAATCCATACTCTTTATAAGAGTTAGAATATCCCCTTGATGCAATTTAATAAGTTTGATCACTGGAACCTGGTCAGGGCATTTTAGTAAAATGTTTACTAAATTATTTATTTAGAAAAATATTTATTTTAAAAATTCTTTTATAAAAGAAATTCAGTGATCATAAGGATTAAATTGGTTACTCAAGGAATATAAGAAGTAAGCATGCCTTAGGTGGGACAATATTTATTTTCCTATGGGCTACTTATGGATATTCAGTAGTGGAGGGACTTATATATAGTTATTTAGTATAAAAGGGCCTTGTTGTAATTTCTAAATCCTAGAGTACAATTACAATATTATTGTGGTGTTTATTGTAATTAATTAGATATGATAGAGTTATGAGATAACTCTATCTCTATCTAATTGAAGCTAGGATAAGAATCCATTTTGATCATTATCTCTAGCCCTATCTAAATACACGATATATCTCTCAGGTTGAGATTTGGTAATTGAGATACAATTTTACAGAATATAGAATAACGAGAGTGAGGGATATAGGGTTTCCACAAACCTGTGTAGTCCAAGGATATAGAGGTGAAGGTTAACTGGTGTTCAAGGTTAAAGGAGAACCAATTTATTCTTGTAGTGTTAACGATTAATCAATCATCCAAAGGTATAAGTTTCCTTTACCATATTAATTGATTTGATGAAATATCATGTGGATATGTTCCTGAAAATTTATTAAATGCTTCCGTTGTGCCTTCAAAAAATGTGCCTTAAAAGGACCTAGGAGCGCTCCAAAAGCACTGTGCGAGCGCTCGCACAGTCAGGAGTGTGGTTCGAAAGCGAGATCTCAAAAATTACCCCCTAGATCCCTACCAACACTGCTATGCCCATGGGGCAAGTCTTATATAATTAAGTAGTATTATAACTTAAGAGAAAATAAGTAAATAAGACTTACTAAGGTAACAATGTTCTATAATATTGGAATTATTTTTCTTATTCTCATTGGTTTATGTTGTATATATATAAATAAACATATAAAAAAATGATATCATAATAATAAGAGATTACTTACTACCCTTATTATTACATGAAATGTTATTACCTTTAACTCTATCCAACCCGCACACCCCCTTCGATTCCTCACTATCGTCCTCTTTCGACTTTGATCTCACATTGGATCAATTGTGGGAATGGTGGTGGTTGCGGGGGTGGGAGTGGAGGTTGTGGCGCTACATATTGTGGTGGTTGAGGCTAAATTTCTGTCAACCACCATGGCTATGGGGGGTTAATTTGTAAGAATACACGGTGGTGGTGATTTTTGGGTGGTAAAGATGGTGGTTATTTGCTGCAATACACAGAGTAGCGCTGGTGGGGTGGGGATGCTATGGTGGTTGTGGAGGTGAGAATGGTGGTTATGACAGAATCCATGTCTCGGCGGAATGCATGGCGCCATCATTGTTAATGAGTAGTTACTGATTGTTAATGGGAAATTCAACTTTGAGATGAAAAAAAAAATATAAAATATACTAATGTTATGTTTTGGGATACCGAATTCGTGTTTTGGATTTAAAGTTGAAATAAGTTTAGTTCAAAATAAAATGAGAGTAAAGTGTGAATTAAGTTCAGTTCAAAATAACATGAGAGTAGAGTCTGATTGAAATTATACAAATATGGGGTCTGCTTGTAGTATTGACAAACTACAGGGGTCTAAATGAATTTAACCCTAAAAAGAAAATCCACTCGCACTGGATTGGGCTCTAGATTATTTTATCCACGGCTGTGCCATCTAGTAGTACCGTACCAACATTGCTTTATACAAAATTCCCTCACGGTCCCCGACCTCTAAACCGATGAGATGAAGTTTTGGTTCCAAGAACATGGAGGAGGAGCTCCTCAATAACATCTATGGCGATACTGAGCCGTTTCCCGCCGCCTTCGACTATGGCTTTGGTGGTGGGTGTCTCCGCCGCCGAGGTTGGAATGCATGGCTTTTGAAGGAATAGGTATGGTTTTGTGTTCAATTTCTCGATATAATTTGTAGCTAATTACCGTTGCTGGAGGTCAAACTTTTGATGACATATATGGAATGCCAATTATTGTAACGCACAGTTCCATATGTAGAAAGCATACTCAAATTACAGAATTTATTTCTCTGTTCATTTGTAATTTTGTGATTAAAGCTGCTAGCCGCGGCTTCTGTTCGGTCAATTTAAGATTCCCAATTGGTGATTAATTCTTTTCATTTTATTAATATGTTACATGGTAACATTGAAACATACTTGTATACTTTCAATACTTGCTTATATGGTGCTTTCATCCCATAGATAAATAGTTGTATTGTGATTGACCCTATACAAGGTCTAGGACTGTTTATATGCTTATTCAATGGTTTAAGATTGCTAACAATGCATGATTTTGGACATGCAAGCAGTAATTTGGTGATTTTGCTACCCCCCCCCCCCCCCCCCCCCCCCCCCCCCCCCCTCCCTTTTCTCAATTTCTTTTGCTTGTCATGCTGTTAAACTGGTGGTGGTGGTTGATTTTTTTTACAATCAATTTCTCTGCATTTTGGTGGTCATTAATTAATATCATAAAAAACATCATAGTGCTGACCTGCAGTTCCATCATGACTTCATTCATTTTAGAATTGTATTTATTTATAATCAATTGTCAATTACTCAATTGTTTCTGAAAGGGGAAACAATGAACTGCAGGCAGACCAGACTAAGGAGACATTTAAGCAGGTACGGTACTCTCTTTTGGACAATTTGTGATGCTTCAGAGGTTTAAGCAGGTACGGTACTCTCTGTTGGTCAATTTGTGTTACTTCATTCTCCATACATTGAATTTTCTATGATAAAATTAAGAATTGATTTTCATTTTTTTTCCGGTTTTTTTTTTTTTTTTTTTTTTTTTTTTTTCTCCCACCTAATGTTAACTGTCCATTTCTAATTATTTTACACGGATCATGACGATGCCCATTTAAACTAGCACTTTATGTGACAGCAGAAGGGTGCATTCCTAGCTTAATTTATTGTGTTTCCTTATTGCGAGTACATTTTACATGTAATTGGGAGGGTTTGTAATTAATGGATTGATAAATTTTCTAACTATATGCAAGCTTGGTTAAGAAAATTGAACAACTATTGCTCTCACTAAATGGATATGATGGCTCCATTTTTATTATGTAATCAAAGGATTCTTCGGAGGAAAATAACTTATGCTTGTTGATCGTAGATGTGTGCATGAATAAACCTAGAAAAATTAGTTTGTTATGTCTATAATGATTATAGTTATCGGGTTTGGATTTTCTTACAGTTTAATAATGTTTAAACCACTATTCACCCCCCATTGTATTGTAAAATTCATTGTAGTACATCATATTGATTGCATTGCTTGCAGATAGTTTTCCAAATGGTCAATATACTAATGAAATAAAAGGAATAATTCAAAGTTCTTCATTTTGGATGCACTTATTTCCTTGCACAAATTACTTGGTACTCTGTAGTTATTGTTATTGGTGACTTTACATAGATATATTGGTTTATTGATAATAAAGTAAAAATTGCCTCATTGCAATATAAATATGTTATCTCTATGTTTTTTATTGTCTTTGGTATGTTCTGGGTCTTTCCAGAAACCACGATTGATATGTTAGAGGCTTGGAAAGGGTGTATACTAGAAAGCTGAGTTAGAGATGCTTGGAGGGCCACTCCCCTTTGTATTTGGCGGGGGTTTGTAGTGCGAGAGGAATAGGAGATCTTTTGAGGGAGAGGAGTCTCCCATTTGGTCACTTAAATACAATATTTTATCTTCTTTATTCTTTTGGGTAAATGGGCGGGATTGTACCTCTATGGAACATCTTTTGGATTTTGTGAATAGTTTAAGGTTATAGTCAGGGGCGGAGCCAGAAAGTTAAGGTGGGAGGGGCAGGGGTGAAGTGAGGATTTGAACTATGTAACAAAAATAAAGCAAATTTATTGTAATATAATTTTTTTTTTTTAAAAATACTAGTCATAGTATATATACCTTGAGAAAATTAAAAAATGAGAAAAATACAACTTAGACCAAAAAAAATAAAAATGATGTTAGAAAGAAAATTATGGAGAAGAAACGTAAAGAAATAAGCATTGTTAGAAAATCAATTTTCCTTATTGTTTCAGTTTTTTAAAAATCTAATTTTTCGAAGAAGAAAATTAAGTACTTTGATTCCACTTGGGAAGGATATACATAGATAAAAGATTAGAAAAACATAATGATTTTTAACTCAAAAAAATTATTTTAAATTCAACAAGATTATTATTGAGTTATTAACCAAGATACAAATAGTTATAAAATTTGTTAGGGTTAAGTGCAAAAAACCCACTCGTTATATACAAAAAGTGCAAGAAACATACCTATTAGATAATAAGTGCATATAAATCCCTATATTTTCAAACTTTGGAGCAAATTGCCCCCTATTTGTTAATTTTGACCAATTTTTATACAAAAATCCTAAAATGCCCTTGTTACTAATGTCAGCAAAAAAAATATAATTAAATATGCCACAGGCCTCAATTTACTCTCTCTCTTTGTAATATATATATATCACCTTCATCCCTCTCCCTAATTCTCCACCTACTGCCGCCACCTCCCCCACCACTTCAACCACCACCACGAACATAATCCCATGAACACAACCGAACCCTCCACCACCCACTGCCCATTGTTACTCCTTTGAGACATCTTTGTGGTGAGTTTGGCCACGACCTTTGCTATCCTCTGTTAAACCTTCTTGATTCCATATATTATGCAAATATAAAGGGAAAGCTCCGGGAAAGCATCTACAAAAATCACTGTATCCATTCAAAATTTATAATTAACATATCTCATTTTCCTTCCAAACAAACACTTTCTTAACACAAATTCATCCACCAATGGTTTCTTTCCTTCATATTCATCTATTCTGTTTACTCATCTTCATATTCTTCTTCTTCCCTCACATATTTTCATCTAGACACTTCAGCTCTCAAGTATCTTACCCAAGAAACATTCTTCCAAGCTCACTGACTCTCTGAAGCTCAAATTACTGGCATTAGTTCAAATATCTGATATGGGTTTAGTTGAATTTAGTTGAATTGCTTGTTATTATTCTCAATTTTTTGCTTTAAATTTTGTACTTTGCATCATCGATATATATTGACGGCAACTCTCATCTCCATTTCGTTATCATCAATACACCACCACCCACCTCGCTACCTCCATTGCCGCCACCGTCACACCATCACCACTACTTTTATCTAACACCCAAATAGGGCCAAATACCCATCAAAATCAATCAATCGATCAACACACTAAAAGAAAGAAATTGCGAACCAAGAAGCTGCGATTGTGAACAGAAATTGAGATATGGAGGTTAATTGTGGACATGGCGGAATCTGGGGTGGTCGTGAAGGATATGGTGGTGGTGAGAGATGAGATTGAATAGAAATTATGTTGGTCATGGGGGTTACAGTGATGGCTATGGCTGTAATTGTGAAATTGAGGTCTAGGAAAGCTCTGTAACAATGGCGTAGTACTCGATTTTGGTGGTTGAGGCATCCAAAGGTGATGAAGCCACCAGATGGAGTTGCAATTGCGAACCAAGAAGCTGCGATTGCGAACGGAAAGTGAGAACCTAGGTCAACCAACGGGCGGCGATGGAGTGGCGATTGAATATATGGTAGAAGGATGCATGGGATGATGTAGAAGGAGCAACAAAGAAGATGCGGTGGTCACGATTTTGAGGCTGGTGGAGGCGGTGGTTGGCGTTTCTGATGGTGGCAGTGAAGGAGACGGTTGACAGTGGTCGTTCTGTATAAAGAGAAGTAAAAGATAAAATGGGGGACACACACACACACACACACACACACACACTGTACACAATTATTTTTTATATACTTTATCAATTTTTTTATATTATTTTATTGTAAGGCTACATTAGTCCATTCATAGTTGAATTTGCTCAAAGTCCTTATGTGCACAAATTAAAAAATGCAAGGGTGTTTATTGAACAATATGGGGTTAATTGCACATTTTGCATATAATAGAAAGTCTCACCATACTTTAGTTTATCTTGTTTCCAAATATTCCTAGGACTTACCAATAAATATTTTTGTATAAATTTAGATATTTTTCCTGTAAATACTATTTTACAAAAATGTTTGACAAAAAATGCTTCATGCATTTTTACTAAACATGAGGGAATATTAGTTATTTTATTCCTTTTTTTCTCTATTTAATTAATATTATAGATATTGTACTTGTTTATATAAATAAAATAACAATGTGTTGCGATAACGACTATAATAATTATTTACAAAAAAAATAAAAATAGAAATGACTATAATAATAATGAGCTTAAATTTTTCTTTCATAATATTTGAGCTTTTAGAAGTATAGTTAAAAGAGTTGCAAGTTGAAATTTTTTTAAATTTGAAGGAGACACAAAGTAAATTTATTTTCAAACTCTTTATTTTGGGTCAATATATGTGTTTTTTTTAAAAATTGGGAAAAAAACTTGGATGGTCAATATATGTGTTAAAAATATTGGGGGGCCAATTAAATTTTTTAATAGATTTAGGGACAAAATTTAGAAATTAATTAATATTTAGGGATAGTAAAAAAAAAAATTAAAAAGTTTTGGGGAATCATGGCCCCCCCCCCCCCCCCCCCAAACAACCACAGCTCCGCCCCTGGTTATAATGCTGCTGTGTTTGGCTTCTGTTTTCTTTGGGAGCGCTCCCCTTTTGGGCGCCTTTTATGAAATCTTTACTTATCAAAAAAAAAAAAAAACAAAAAAAAATTTACTTCTGTGCAGCACGTGTTAATCCACTGTAGTTTTACTTAGAATCTATTTGAGTATGGATTATGTTTATAACCCTCAATTTTTTGGGAGTCAAGAATGTCACTTCATGTTTTTTGTTTGTTCCCTGATTTAAGGCAAGGGACAATAGGAAGTTTAGTTGCATGATGCCAAAGTTGTCTTTAGTTCTATTTATTTATTTATTTTATCTTTCATTTTTTTTTACACTTCGTTTTTATACTGTCTTTCCTTCTTGATGGTTACAAGCCAGGTTCAATTGCTTCACTGTTGTTTTAGACAAATAAGACACCTTATGAACTTTGGTTTAATAAAAAGCTAATCTTAATTTTCTAAGAACCTATGGTAGTACATATTATATATTAGGAGATAGAGAAAATGCTTCTTGGGGTTTTCGTTGTGATGTTGGTGGTCAGGTGGGTATTATGGAAGATGAGTTTTGGGGTTTCTTGTGTGCTACACTTGGTTTTTATACTGTCTTTCCTTCTTGATGGTTACAAGCCAGGTTCAACTGCTTCACTGTTGTTTTACACAAATAAGACACCTTATGAACTTTGGTTTAATAAAAAAGCTAATCTTAATTTTCTAAGAACCCATGGTAATATATATTATATATTAGGAGATAGAGAAAATGCTTCTTGGGGCTTTCGTTGTGATGTTGTTGGTGGTCAGGTGGGTATTATGGAAGATGAGTTTTGGGGTTTCTTGTGTGCTACTGGAAGATGAGTTTTGGGGTTGCATGGCAATGTTGAGGTTACGGAACTGGCGTCAAGGCATTGTTTTGACTCGGACCCACAGAATTCTGGCTACTATATATTGCTATCAAATAAATGTCCATTCTAATGTTGGTAAATGGGAATAAAACTAGAATAGATATATTTTGTTTCCTTCTCACGCGAGCCCACATCCTTGCTTCTCTATCTACCTCTAATTACTCCAGTGTACTTTGATTGATACATCATAAAGACATTAGAAGATTGCGTAATTTTATTAGTTTGCATTAGATTTGAAAAATCTCCATAGCCTAGAGGATACATTATTATGCCAAAAATCATTTAAGATTTTGTTGATTCATGTACAACAATGACTCTTTCAGTGTTGGATATATCAGTACAAGTTCAAAAACCTAGAGTTATTTATGAAGAATAAGATGGCAGCTCAAATATAGGTTTTGTAATCAATGATGTGGTTGTGGAACATTCTTCTACTGCCTGGGTAGCATGGGATTCTTTTTCCTGTGATTATAATGAGGGGGACCTTGGCCTACAGAACATCCTTGTACAATGCTCAAGGCTGAGTAGAAGGAGCAACTTTTAATATATTATGTGTCCAAATGATAGATTGTTACGAATCTATTTGAATATGGGTTATGTTTATAGTCCCTCAAGTTCATGGATGGGAGTCAAGACTCAAGAGCATGGCTAGATATTTTTGGTTTGTCCCCTGCTTTGAGGTACAGTCTAGATTCCTAACAATTCCGGACAATAGGAGGTTTAGTTGCATGGTTCCAAAAATTATCCCCATTTCTACTTTTGTTCATATTCTTCTACTCAATTTTCTTTTACGCCTCCTAAAATACTTCCAGTAGAAGACATTCAATTATTTGTGGGGAATTTTTATGTGAATAAGTTTGTTTTTTAAAAAAAAAAAAAAAATTAATTTTTTGTCTTTTAACTCAGTTCTACTCAACATTACAGACATATAATCCCAACAACTTCGAATAGGATTAAACAAATTGTCTCCGTTTATCTATAGATAATGAATCACATGGGAGAGAGCTGCCCAACTCAAGTATTGAACTCAACAAAGCTTTTTCTCCAACTACTTTGAGAACACCTCACATTATTTAGTAACTGCTAGTGATGAAAACTATTTTCTTTTTTCAATCTTTCGATCATCTAAACTTCTCTCTCTGGTCACCTAGATCATATTTTCTTGATTTAGGATAGAGTAATGCTATTAAGGGAGGCTCTCTTGGGTGTATTGACGAGCTCTCCTTTTACGCAATTAGATTAGGAAAGTTTAGAGATATGTACCAGGTGAAAAAGCGGACTTTTAAGGAGATCGAAAATGGCATTTCCTTAAAAATAGAAAAAAAGAAAAAAAGGAAACACAGAACCAATAACGCGAATTTTCTCTCCTCTCTGTGTCTCTTGATCTCTCGCTCCCCTGGCTCTCCAAATCTATGCATGGGGAATATGTACGACTCATCTTTGGGATATTGCGCGATTTTTTATTCATGATGGCAGATTCAGGTCTTTTTTGTCTCTAACCTCTATTTTCAAATCTGTTCATTTATTTATTTTTTAATACATTGAGGTGGTGCAAATTGGAGCAGATCTTCTGGGGTTATAGTTTCAAATCAACCAAAAGATAAAAAGAATAGTAGTATCAGAAAAATAAGAGGATTAAATGTTTGGATAAAAATAAAAATGTAAAAGGTTATTGACAGAAAGGGATTAAGAGGAAAACAATAAAACAATAGTGATTTTATTTTATTTTATATATATATATATATATATATATATATATATATATATATATTTTCACACAACAAGAAGAAAAATTACTGTGATTAGAGTTTAGTCTTGGGATTTACCAAAAACAATAATAAATGGAAATTTCATGAACTTGGATCTTAGAAGATTGTCTAGCTAAAGATATAGTGGTTCAGGAAAAATTGAGATTTTTTATATGTTACACATGGAGAGATTTTTTTATTTATTTTTATCATTGCAAAGGCGCAAAGGCCAAGCCATCATTAGCGGTACAGAGACAAAAGCCAAGCTAGAAAATACATATAAATCTTAAAGCAAAACAAGAAAAATGAAGAATAGGCTCCAGATTTGTAAAGAACAAGAGTCAAAGCTCTGCAACGAAAACTATCAAGGGGGGAAATGCAACAACAGAAGTGATCCAAAGGTCTAGTTATCATTAAAGCAACAGTTTTAAAGTAACATTCACAAGGCGCTCTTACAAAGGGAAGACCCCCAAAATCCAGCACAAGATCAAATCAAGGAGAAAAAGATAAGATCAAGTTGGAAACAACCAAAACCGAAATACATTGGACAGTTAGTTGGAGAGAAAACAGATCCACTCATGTTAGCCGAAAACAAGCAACATGAGCAGATCTAGCTTAACAAAAACAAAAACGGTGTTACAAAATACATACAGACCTAACTTATTGAAACATGCTGAATTTATTGCAGCCATAGGAGATAGAACATCACCTCCCCACTCCGGAGCAGGGAGAAAAACGGAGGGGAGGAGAGGGTCTGGTTTAGAGGAGAAAGCTTTATTCTTGTTCAACGGATTTTTGAGTTGGGAACTCCATATTCTTAATTAGGTCCTCAATCAAACATCCCAGATAAATGTAGGATGACCCACCCTCCATCATGGCTTCTCTGCTTTTTTCTTTCATCTCATTCACCTTCTTCCTAATTTCCTCGTCGATCGTCATAACTTTTCTTATCCCAGTCTCTATCTCCTCTGCCATCAAAGGCTCTGGGTAGATATCCGTCATCATATCTTTCCTATAGTCCATCTTGATCTCCACTGCTAACCCCAACTCTCTCACCATTTCAAAAGCATTCATTTGCTGCTCTGCGTACAGAGGCCATGCTGCCATGGGCACTCCACACCATACGCTCTCCAATGTAGAATTCCACCCGCAATGTGACACAAACCCTCCCACCGCTGGGTGTGACAGCACTGCCACTTGTGGCGCCCAACCAATCACTTTTCCCATCCCTGCCATCCGTTCCAAGAATCCCTCAGGCAGGACTTCTTGCGGATCCTCATATTCTTTTGGAATCTCGACCTTTCCCTTTGGTTTAGGCTGACGCAGGGCCCACAAGAAACGGTAGCCACTGCACTCTAGTGCGTCCGCAATCTCTTTCACCTGTTCCTTACTGAAGCTTCCCAAACTCCCGAAGCACAAGAACACCACCGACGATGGTGGCTGATCGTCAAGCCAGCTCATGATAGCATCGGATTGGTGGCTCCTCTCACCACTCTTGAGGTTGAGTATAGGTCCCACCGGGTAGACTGGCGGGGTCTTACCATCTGATAGGGACTTCACTGCATGGGATTCTAGCTCCATGAACGTGTTGACCGCGATGCCCTTAGTCTGTCTGAACCGTCGGGCAATTTCTATGTACAGGCTGTACACATCTGGGTTTTCCACCCCAGTTGGCAAGACCTTAGCGGGAACAGAATTCGTAAAACTTGGAACGGACAACTCAGTATCCAAGTCCTTGAACTGAGTAATGTCTATGTTTTGGTCATCGTGGATGGACTGGAGATGAAACACGAGGCCAAGATAACCAGCACTTGATGTGAAGTAGACGTAGGATGGGACCCCCAACTCATCAGCTACATCGATCATGCCGGTGCAGAGCATGTCAACAACAAATCCAGCAAGTCTATTATTGGTTTGGATTCCGGCAGCAACATCTCTCACTGGAGTCTTGTTGTTTTCTACAAGGGTGTTCATGAATTGTATCCCGGGCTTGCTTTTTGATTCTTCGAAAGGAAGTTCCACAAAACGTATGCGAGAGTTCGCGTCTTCAGACATTGATGGCTTGCGCACCTTCATTACGATTACTGTAATGAAGAGCCGTTCGTCGCGGCGGATGAGGAGGTTGGCCATCTCCACTGCCGATTCTATGTGACCGACTGGGGGTGCAGGGATGAAGACCAGCTCTGCTACTTTCTTCATTTTTTACTACTACAATGCGGATATGGTTGGGAAGACTTTGTACTTAGATTTATGGTTGATATTTGCTTTCTAGTAATTGCAGTGTGTATATATAGACCAGTCAGACCATTAAGTGTATGAAAGTGATGAAATGGCTTTGCTGGCGGAAACAGACAGCTTCTCAAGTTTCCACAACGACCATCTAAATATATTATATATCTCATTATATATTTAACATAAAGTAATATAATCCAATCTAGTCCACATCTACCAAACCTAGACCATTGACTAAGGCACAGGCGCACAATGTTTAATCTCAAAGGCACTTTTGACTTTAGTGGCGACAGGACAAAGGCACGTTTGATTTTATTGGCTCGTGAATCAAAACTTGTCATGGAAATTGTAAAAAAAGTTCAATAAAATTGATGTATTTACGGTATGATTAATCAAGACGATGTCATAATCTTTACATTTATACAATATTAATATTGCTTGAAAATTTTAAATTAAGCATGTGAGGGTTAATTAGTTAAAATATATATATATATATATATTTGAGGAAAATATATAGTAGTTGGTAGAAATTTGAAAGATAAGTTCTTGAGATTTTACTGTCGAATCGTACTCTTAACTCTTAACTTAAATAATGTGTGTATTGTTGCGAGATTGATACACATATTTTAAGAGAAAAAAATTTATATACGTGTGACGGGATCTTGAAGGAATGGCATAATTTTTTTTTGAAAATTTTTAAATGTTGGTGTTAATTTTCTATTAACAATCTAACTGGCATCCTTTGTTTGGGACCTACCCGTAAAAGAGATTCTATTTTGTCCGCTTTATTTTGGCACAACCCCAAGTCTTTGAAGAAAATATATAAAATATCACAAGTCCACCAAGCGGTTTATGAACATAATATGGGCTGGGGTTTCTTGAAGGCCCAAAAAGTCCTTCCAAGTTTGAAAAAAAAATTGTTACTTTTGGTGACATATATAAAGGACTTTTTTGAAAAACCAATGGTCAGAAGTTCATTGATAAGTAAGAAAATGTAAATTTATTATTTTATTAATTTACCCATATACTTTTTATAAATTGACAAAATTATCTTATATTCTTTCTTGGTCACTCTTACATCAACACCTTCCACTCCCATTGCCACTGCCAATGATAAGGGCACAAAACTTATTATTTTATGTACTCAATATATATTAGGGTTAAGTATATAAAAAAACTCCCTAAACTATTGGCCTTTTACAAATAGCTCATTTGAACTAAAATCGTCCACCTGAATTATTGATTTGTTATAATTAAAGATAAATTTATTATAAAAGATTATTTTATCCTTTCTCATTAAAATTTTCATTTCTTATTAATTTATTTTTATTTTCTTTTTTCTTATGTAAATATTAATTATACTATTTTCTAAATATTATACTATTTATCTTATGTAAATATTAATTATACTTTTTTTTTTATGTAAATATTATACTATTTATCTTAATTTTATTCTTAGTATCAATTTATCATAAAAATGAAAAAAAAAAGATTTGTAACTACCATTTTCTAAATTGATTAATTTATTATTAAAATTTTATTATTTATAATAAAACGTATTAAACATTTTTATCGTAAAAATATATCATTTTTTTCATACAATATATTGATGAAAAATTAATAAAATACTTTTGAAAAAAATACCTTCTTTTCATGTAATATATTCATTAAAAATTAAAAAATTAATTAATTTTTTTAAAAAATTTATACTAAAATTTTTTATTTAAATAATTAATTAAAAAATTTAAAGGTAAATTTATGCAAATTTAATGAAAAATATCTCATCAAATTAGTATGAATTTTTTCATAATTTATTTAGATAAGAAAAATATATTAAAATGTAATTCAATACGAAAGAGCATTATGGTCATTTAATGAAATATAATATAGTCTTTGAGGTATGTTGCAACAAGATAAAAAAGTTTAAGGGATTTTATGCACAAAATTTAGTTCAAGGAGGTTATTTGCAAATTCAAACATAGTTATCCCATATATTATTAGTTTTTATATTATCTAAATATTATTATATGTATATTATATGTTTTATTTGTATTAATTAAATAAAGAGAAGAGAAGAAGCAAAAATAGATGACGAAGTTAAGAAATTGGAGCTGCAGCGAAAAAAGTTCTATTTTTTGCTAACGGGATGTGAAACACAAGTAGCTCTCCGGGAATGCTTAGAAATCCAATGTTCGAGTCCATGGTGCGACCAAAGTCCTCTTCACTTCTACTTATTTATTTTATCTTTTTTTTTGTCAATTTTTTTTTTTTTTTTTTTTTTTTTTTTTAACACTTGGTTTTTTTTCACTGTAGCTTAACTCAAGTAAGACACCTTATGAACTTGGGTTTAATAAAAAGCTAATCTCAAGTATCTAAGAACTTTTGGTAGTACATGTAATATGTTACGAGATAGAGAAAATTCTTTATTAATATGCATTATGTTGGAACATTTTATATGTGTGTGTATATACATATACATATATATATATATGTTTGTATAGGGTTTACAGAAAATAGAAAATTGCTTTCCAAATCTTCAGCTTTATCTCTCTCTCTCAAGAACAAAGAATCTACATGGTATCAGAGCAACGATTCGACCATTGTCATTGCCACCGAACTGCTAGGGTGTGTACTAGCTTGTGGGTGTGATTGCTTGGAGAGTTGCAGAGGCTACAGAGTTCCCATCTGCGAATTTGCTTGGAGAGTTACAGAGCTCCCATCCGTGAAGATTCATCGGTTCTTTCGCCCGATTTTTTTTTTCGTTGACGACTACCGATCTGTTCGCTGTTGCAGAGGACTCACTTTTTCCGTTTTTCTGCGTGTTGATTGCTGGGTGGTTGAGTTCTTGCCGGTGCGTCATCGTCGGCCGAGTCACGATCGCGACCTACCTTTTATTCTTCTTTACAGATCGTAGTGCATGACTGAAATGTGGTCGGCGGTAGATTTGTAGTCTTCGCCGTTACCTGTAGAGTTGCAGAATTGATCCCGGCGTCATCGGCGGTGTTTGGGAAGAAGAACAGCTCTGTTTGGCTACAGGAGTAAGCTAGCCCAAACCAGTTCTACTGGAACCCGTTTTCTTCAGTGACCCGGTTCAGATTTGCAACCCGGATTTTCAACCCGATTCGAGATCCGATCATATTTGGAATCCGACCTGGAACGGTTCTGCTCTGAATTTTCTTGCCTTCTCTGGTGAAGCAGAAACTGATCTTCTCCTAGTTCTTCCTCCTTTATTTACTTAAAAAAAAAAAAAACTTGGGAGTCAGTGTGCGTGCAAGCTCTTTCTTCTCAGGACAGAGTTGGGAGTCAGTGTGAGAGCACAGCTTCCTTCATCTCGGGAGAGATAAGTTTTTTTTTTTTTGGTTTAGCATTCCTCCATGTCAGAAACTTCAATTGTTGCCACTGAACCTACTGGAATTAAGTCCCCTGTTCCACATTTTGATTATGTCGGACTGCAAATTACCACTATAAAATTATGTAATTCCAATTACTTAGTCTGGGCTCAAGCTGTGAAAATTTCTTTAGGCGCCCTACGAAAACTGAAATTTGTTACACATGACCCTCCATCTAAAACTGCAACAGGATATGATGACTGGGAAACTGATAATTATATGGTTATGTCAGGGCTGTGGAATAGTATGGAACCTTCCATTGCATCCAATTTTATGTTTGTGAACACTGCAAAGGAAATTTGGGATGCCGTTAAAGAAACCTACCCTATGGACACCTACCCTATGGACACGGATGTTTCTCGCATATATTCACTATATGAAAAGATGTTTCATTCTCGTCAGTCCGGTCAAGGCATAGCCGAGTATTACAGTACTTTCAAATGCTTGTTGGATGAGTTGAATCAGTACCACCCCTTGACTACTGATCTTGAAGTTCTCAAGCGACAACGTGAAGAATTTTATGTTTCTATTTTTCTTGCGGGATTAGACCCTAATCTTCAGAGTATTCGGGATCACATACTGGCCGGTGGTGGAGGACTCCCATCTTTGGGTAACATTTTTGCTCGACTACTACGGGTTTCACAACCCTCACATGGAACGTCCACTGTGAAAGAAAATTCAGCTATGATGATTCCTTCTGTCACCCCACAGTTTTCTAAAAGTCGCGGTCATCCCAGTAGCAACCGAGGGTATGGAGGCAATTTAAGTGGTTCTCGTGACAATGGCGGTCGCGATAGAGGTTGTGGTCGCCGTGGTTGTGGACGTACCGAAACTCGTTACTGTGGCCATTGTCGGGGTACTAATCATTCTATTGAGTACTGTTGGGCTCTTCATGGAAAACCAGCATGGGCGAATCAAGTAGTCTCTTCCTCTCACACTGTTTGTTCTCCTCCCTCCCTTAGCCGAGACTGCCCACCTTCTACGGCTTCTGTATTGCCATGGAGTTCATCTACTAGTGACAGTGTCACACTATCTCGAGCCGAGTTCAGTGCCTTGGTCAACCAGGCGCATCACAAGTCTGCTAATGTTGTTAACTTTGCCCAGTCAGGTAACATTACATGTTTTTCGGATCTACAGAATTCATCCTCCCCTTGGGTTCTTGACTCTAGGGCATCTACCCATCTCACGGGTAATGAATCTCTATTTTTAAATTTTCACAAGTCTGGCTTCACATCTTTTGTTACTTTGTCATATGGTAGAACTCAGTCCCATTATTGGGCAGGGCACAGTTAGACTAACTCCTTCCATTTCATTATCTTCTGTGCAACTAGTTCCTTAATTTCCTTTTAATTTATTATCTGTGAGTAAACTGACTGAAGCACTCAATTGTTCTGTGACCTTTTGTCCTTCATTTTGTGTCTTTCAGGACCTCAAAACGAAGAAGACAATTGGTGGCAGCATTAAAAAGAATGGCATCTATTACTTGGATTTCCAGTCGTCTACTAGTGGTATGGCTCTCCATTCACAGGTTTCTGTACGCCAGTGGCATTATCGGTTAGGTCATCCCTCCTTGAGGTACTTCAAGTATGCTTTACCTTTTCTTGAGTCAGTGTCTACTTTAGACTATGAGTCGTGTCAATTGGCAAGCACCATAAAGTATCTTTTGCTCCCCGTATTGACAATCGTCGGCCTTCTTTATTTGAATTGGTGTAGATTGACATTTGGGGTTCTGCTTGTCATGTCAGTATTTCAGGTTTTTCCTATTTTGTTACCTTTGTTAGGGGACTATTCAAGGATGACTTGAATGTTTTTAATGAAAGACCGTTCTGAATTTTTTTCCATATTTCAATTATTTTTTTAAAGAAATTAAGGTCCAATTTGGATGTGTTATACGAACTTTACAATCTAATAATGCTATGGAATATGTCAAAGGTGCTATTTCTACATTTTGTGACTCTTATGGTATTTTGCACCAAACTTCTTGTTCTTATACTCCGCAATAAAATGGCGTAGCAGATCGGAAAAATAGGCATTTAATTGAAATAGCTCGGACATTAATGATCTATATGCATCTTCCCAATGCATTTTGGGGAGATGCTATTTTAATTGCTTGCTACTTAATTAATTGTATGCCATCTTCCGTTCTTAACTAGAAACGCCCTTATTCAATTGTTTTCCCTGCTCGTCCTTTATTTGCGTTGTCTCCTTGTGTTTTTGGGTGTGTGTGCTTTGCTCACATATTAAATTGTCTCCTCATGCCATTAAATGTGTCTTTGTTGGTTATTCTCGAACTCAAAAGGGTTATAAATGTTGGGATCCTAGCGCTCGTAGTGCTTTTGTGTGTATGGAAGTCACCTTTTTTTGAGGACACTCCGTACTTCTCTTGGTTCATCCTTAAATACTGATTTGTTGCTTCCATTACCTGTTGTGTATCCTTTACCTGAGTTTGTCACAACACAGACAATTCAAGTGTATATTCGACGACCACATGAGCCCTCCCCCCAATTGTCTACTTCTATTGAGGATCCTCCTCTGGTTGATGATCGTCCTATTGCCTTGCATAAAGGTTCTCGCTCTTGTGTTACTGCACATCCCATATCTAACTTTGTCTCCTATAATCATGTTTCACCGTCTCTCTCTTGTTTTTTATCCAAATTGTTTGCTACTCTTGTTCCCAAGATTTTGCAAGATGCTCTTTCTCATCTTGGTTGGGTCGATGAAATGGATGCCCTTCATCATAATATGACATTATCTTGTTCCTTTACCTCTTGGTTGCAAATCGGTTGGTTGTAAATGGGTTTACACTGATAAATACCTTCATGAGGGTTCTATTAAGTGTTTGAAAGTTAGACTTGTTGCAAAGGGGTACACTCAAACCTATGGTGTTGATTATGATGAGACTTTTTCCCCTGTTGCTAAGATTTCTTTTATTCGGGTACTTATTTCCATTGCTTTTAATCACAATTGGCTGTTGTTTCAATTGGATGTCAAAAATGCCTTCTTACATTGTGACTTAGCTGAAGAAGTTTATATGGAGTAACCACCTAGGTTTGTTGCTCAGGGTGAGTATTGTCATACTGTTTATCGCCTTAGGAATGCCTTTTATGGATTGAAACAATCTCCAAGGGCTTGGTTTGGAAAGTTCTCTGTGGTCTTAACAGATGCCAGATAGACCATTTAGTGTTTCACACTAAAGTTGGTTTCATCTTCTTGTGGTGTATGTAGATGACATTATGATCGCATGTTATGATTTTGAAGGCATTGTTAAATTAAAGTTGTTTCTACAGAATTGGTTCCACATTAAAGCCTTGGGTCAACTCAGATATTTGTTGGGTATTGAAGTTGCTAGATCCAAGGAAGGTATAAGTTTATCTTAAAGAAAATATGTGTTGGATTTATTAGAAGAAATATGTATGTTAGGTGGTCGTCTTGTTGATTCTCCTATGGATTTAAATACAAAACTCTTGTTAGATGAGGGTGATCTATTTGATGATCCTGGCAGATATCGATGTCTTGTTGGAAAATTAATTTATCTCACTATCACTCGGCCTACTATCTCGTATGCAAATAGTGTTTTAAGTTAGTTTATGGGAGCTCCTAGGATGCCACATTGGAATGCAGTTCTTCGGATTATTCGATATCTTAAGCAAGCTCCGGGTTTTAGGTTGCTATATAAACCGAATGGACATCTTAGGATGGAAGGTTTCACCGATGCTGACTGGGCTGGTTCTCCCTCAGATAGGAGATCCGCTACAGGCTACTGCACATTTGTAGGCGGAAATCTTGTTACATGGAGAAGTAAAAAGCAAACAATGGGAGCATGGTCTAGTGCTGAAGCTGAGTACAGGGTGATGTCTTATACCTCTAGTGAGTCGACATGGCTACAACATTTTCTTGAGGAACTTGGGCTAATAGTCAAAACTCCTATTCCATTGTTCTGTGATAACCAAACGACTGTTTATATTGCATCCAATCCTGTGTTTCATGAGAGCACCAAGCATATTGAAGTTGATTGTCACTTTATTTGAGAAAAAATACTAAGTGGGAATATTTTTACTCCATTTGTGAAGTCTGAAGTCTGAAGATCAACTAAGTGATATGTTTACTAAGGCTCTTGGTCATAATCAGTTGAAGGCTATCTGTTTCAAGCTGGGATTAGATGATATATATTCTCCAAACTTAATTGAGGGGGAGTGTTAAAACATTTTATATGTATATATATTTATGTTGGGCCAAATTATAATTATGTGGGTGCTATGTAATTTGGCCTATCTCATGTTTGTATATATTCCCTTTTATGTTTAGGGTTTACAGAAAATAGAAAATTGCTTTCCAAATCTTCATCTCTCTCTCTCTCTCTCTCTCTCACTCACAATAAGAAAGAGTCTACACATTACATGTGACAAATCTCCATAGCCTAGAGGATACATTGTTATGCCAAAAATCATTTAAAATTTTGTTGATTCATGTACAACAATAACTTTTACCATATATATCAATACAAGCTCAAAAACCTAGAGTTATTTATGAAGAATAAGATGAAAGCTCAAATCTAGGTTTTGTAATCAATGATGTGGAACCTTCTTCTGCCAGGGTAGCATGGAATTCTATTTCCTTTGATTATAATGAGGTGGGCCTTGGCCTACAGAACATCTTTGTACAATGCTCAAGGCTGAGTAAAAGGAGCAACTTTTAATATATTATGAGCCCGAACAATGGATTGTTACAAATTTATTTGAATATGGGTTATGTTTATAGTCCCTCAACTTCATGGATGGGAGTCAAGAACATGGCTAGATATTTTTGGTTTGTCCTCTGCTTTGATGTATAGTTTAGATTCGTAACAATTCGGGACAATAGGAGGTTTAGTTGCATGGTTCCAAAAATTATCCCTATATCTTCTTTTGCTCATATTCTTGTACTCAATTTTCTTTTACGCCTCGTAAAATACATCCACTAGAAGACAATCAATTAGTTGTGTGGAATTTTTTTTATGTGAATAAGGTTGTATTTTTTTAAGAATTATTTTTTGTCTCTTAACTCTATTCTACTCAACAGCACAGACATATAATCCCAACAACTTCGCATAGCATTAAATAACGGTGTATTTTTATCTATAGATAATTTATCACATGGGAGAAGTGAGAACTACCCAACTCAATTACTCAATTCAACAAAGTTTTTTTCCCAACTACTTTGACAACTACTCACATTATTTAGTGACTGTTAGTGATAAAACTATTTTCTTTTTTCAATCCTTCGATCATCTGAACTTCTCCCTCGGGTCACCCTGATCATATGTTCTTGATTTAGGTAAGGAGAGATTTGTTACCAACTGATGCATGCGATAGAAGAGAAATAGAGGAGAAGAAAAGAGGCAAGAAGAGGAAGATACAGAAGAAGAGAGAAAAGGCAGTTTAAGATGGGAATCATATTTCAATAATCAATATTCAATCAGTTAGCCTGGATAATTATAAAGGCATTAATTATAGGGAAAGTGGTGGGCAAACCCTACAAAACCCTAATTACTATATATTGATTATGATGGTTTGGACATTTGTAAAGAAAGAAGATCATTAAGTGTATAAGAACAGTGAAGTGGTTCACATTGAAGGTAATGCTAGATGAAAGGGAAGACTAAAATTTATACAGGTAGAGTTCGTATATAAAAACATTACAACATGTGATTTGACCGGAGTTACAACCTTAAATAAAGTAGAATGAAAAGCTAGGATTCTTGTAAGCAACCCAAGTAGTTGAGAAAATATTGTTTGCTATTGTTGTGTTCTTTTTGTGTTTGATGCTGATATATGTTGTGTTTGTGGTCCGACTTGTACAATTGTACAGTATATTTGTTCTGCTGAGTTCTATATGATTGGAACATGATATATGGGAGAGGGAGACGATATAAAAGAATGCTGTCTTGTTTGAGACTATTATGTGGTCTCTGTTTCTTCTGATGGAAAGTGAGATCAGATAAGTCTGCACATTCTTTTGATTGTATTATGCATATATACAAGCAACATTTTCAAAGAATTTATATAACTTGTTTACTGGCGCACAATGTGAAGACAACTTTCTAGGAAATTGCCTTTGTTTTGCACGTGATAGTAATCTCATAATGGGAAAATACCTCAATACAATAGGATTAGCAATAGGTGCAATATATATAAATCCTATTTAAATAACAGCCAATGATATCATTTTTCATTAAAACAAAATAGATGCATTTGATAGCTCATTAAAGATCTGACTTCCTGTTTTGATTTAGTTCACATGCAGCTCATGGAGAACCTGTATCCAGTTGAAAATAAGTGAAGACCACCATTGTTCGTGGAAAAGTGTACGTGCACTGAGAGGCATCCTTTATTCAGATTTTTAAGAGTGGAAATCCATATTTTTAATCACATCCTCGATCAGACGTCCCAAAGAAATGTAGGATGACCCACCCTCCATCATGGCTTCTCTGCTTTTCTCTTTCATCTCATTCACCTTCTTTCTAACTTCCCCATCATCCCTCATAACTTTTCTTATCCCGGTCTCTATCTCCTCCGCTGTCAAGGGCACTTGATTTATTTCTCTTCTTGGATCTCTCCTATAGTCCATCTTGATCTCCACTGCTACTCCCAACTCTCTCACAATTTCAAAAGCATTCAATTGCTGCTCTGCATACAGAGGCCATGCTGCCATGGGCACTCCGCACCACATGCTCTCCAGCGTAGAATTCCACCCGCAGTGCGATACAAACCCTCCCACTGCCGGGTGTGACAGCACTGCCACTTGTGGCGCCCAACCGATCACTTTTCCCATCCCTGCCATCCGTTCCAAGAATCCCTCTGGCAGGACTTCTTGCAGATTCTCATATTCTTTTGGAAGCTCTACCTTTCCCTTGGGTGGAGGCTGACGCAGGGACCACAAGAAACGGTAGCCGCTGCACTCTAGTGCATCCGCAATCTCTTTCACCTGTTCCTTACCGAAGCTTCCCATACTCCCGAAGCACAAGAACACCACCGACGATGGTGGCTGATCGTCGAGCCAGCTCATGATAGCATCGGATTGGTGGCTCCTCTCACCACTCTTGAGGTTGAGTACAGGTCCCACCGGGTAGATTGGCGGGGTCTTACCGTCCGATAGGGACTTCACTGCATGGGATTCTAGCTCCATGAACGTGTTGACCATGATGCCCTTAGTCTGTCTTAACCTTCGGGCAATTGCTATGAACAGGCTGCAGTCATCTTCGTTATACAGCACCATCGATGGCAAGACCTTAGACGGAACAGAATTCGCAAAATATGGAATTGACAACTCTGTTTCCGAGTCCTTGAACTGAGTAATGTCTATGTTTTGATCATCGTGGATGGACTGGAGATGGAACATGAGGCCAAGAAAACCAGCACCAGATGCGAAGTAGACGTAGGATGGCACCCCCAACTCATCAGCCACATCGATCATGCCGCTGCAGAGCAAGTCAACAACAAACCCAGCAAGTCTATTGGTTTGGATTCCGGCAGCAATATCTCTCACTCGGGTCTTGTTGTTTTCTGTAAGGGAGGTAGCGAAGTGGACACCGGGCTTGCTATTTGATTCTTGGTAAGAAAGTTCCACGAAACGTATGCGTGACTTCGCATCTTCAGACATTGATTCGGTATGAATACTGGTCTTGGTGTCATAGGCCCCCTTCATTACTATTACTGTAATGAAGAGCCGTTCGTCGCCGCGGATGAGGAGGTTGGCCATCTCCGCTACCGATACTAGGTGACCGACTGCGGGCCAAGGGATGAAGACCAGCTCTGCTACTTTCTTCATTTTTTACTATTACAACGCTGCTATGGTTGGAAAGACTTTGAACTTGTGATTCTATTTATGGTCGATATATGCTTTCTGGTACTTGCTGGTGTGTGTATATATATATATAGGCTACTCGGACCATTAAGTATGAATGCGAGTGATGTAATGGCTTTGCTGGCGGAGAAAAAGACAGATTCTCAAGTTTCCACAACGACCATGTAAATATATTATACTATCTCATTATATATCTATATTTAACATAAAGTAATACTATAATCCAATCCAGTCAACACATCTACCAGACCATTGAAAGGGCCCAATGAAGACAATCAACAATGACGGAGTTGGAATTGTATGATAGAAGGATAAGAGCACAAGTGACTTTAAGTGGCTTGATTTATGGGCACCATTCAATCAGAACTTACTATGTAAAATTAAAAAAAAATAATAATAAAGTAAATAAATTGATGCATTTACTTTTGTGTCAGGTGTGATTAGTCAAGACAATGTTATAATTTTTATATTTATATGGTATTTATACTGCTTGAAAATTTTAAAATAAGTGAGGGTTAATTACTCGGCAAAAAAAAAAGGAAAAAGAAAATTGAGGGAAAGAGAGGAGGAAAAGGCTTAATGGAAATAATTGGCCTTGCCTCAACTTATTTGCACAATTGTGAGTGGGCTGTCCATGGAAAGTCTTAGCCTAACTTCTTATTAATGCAGAAGCAGAAAAAGATAAAATGAAACGAAAAATTCACTATAAAAAAACAAAAATAAATAATTTGGTCAGTGCCTCTTTTTTGTTTTTTTTTTTTTTTTTTTTTTGTTTTTTTGGCAAACAAAGCCAACAAGACAAACAACTAGGGTAGCGTTTGGGAGTACTTTCAAATCTCAAATGGCCTTTTGGTAAGCAGGCCTTTACATAAGTACCGTTACAAGAAGACCTTTAATACAAAAAATATGTTTGGTGAGCATCAATTTGGCAAGTAGTTTTAAATCACAAAAAAGCCATTTCATGCATTCGGTGACACGAGTAAAACAATTTTCAATTTACAAAGTTACCCTCATTTCATGGAGTTGAATATAAATTGAGCCATATAAAAGGACTACAGAAGCTAACATTATTCTTTTCAATTGTGTCATCTATATAACTCAATTATGTATAAATAACTCACCAAATAGTAATAAATTTTATTTAAAGAAAAATAAATATGGGACAATAGATTTATTTTCAAAAAAAATAAAAAGAAAGAAGCAATTAGTTTTTTATTTTATTTTAAAAAAGGTGAAAATAAATTGTAAATGAATTTGAACTAATAGGAAAAAGTAACAAATAATTTATCTAATTGCTTCACATATTGATGCGGCGATTCCATTGCGTATGACCCTCATTTCACCCAAAGGTTGTTGGTATACTGTGCTAGTCTGCCTTTTGATATTATCATTGTCACCAACATAATCTTCATCCTCATCATACATTCGAAATTCATCATGGCTATTGCTTCTTGTGTTATATAATTGTGTAGTGCCATTGATGCAAATACAATCGATCTTTGTGTTTCGAATGAAAAAGGAGCTACATGCTTTAAAATTGACCAACGAGCTTTCCAAACGCCAAAACAACGTTCAATTACATTTCTTAGTGACAAATGAGTATAATTAAAAGCTTCTTTAATTCTTTTTGGTTGACGACTTTTTTGAAAATCTTGTAAATGATATCGTACTTCTTTATATGGTGCTAAATATCCTAATATATTAGGGTACCCAGTGTCAGCAACGTAATATTTACCTGTAAAAAAAAAAAAAAAAAAAAAAAAATTAATGTTAACGAAATAATATAGTTAAAGTATACAATTTTTATTTTTCATAATGTCAATACGAACCCCTTGGGGATTTCCGAAAGTTTATCTCGCCTATCAATGACTTTGTTAAATATACGAGAATCATGAGCTGAGCCTTCCCACCCAACCCAAACAAATGTGAATCGCATGTCAAATGAACAAACAACCATGACATTTTGTGTGCAATATCCTTTACGTCCACAAAATGCAAGTTGTTTATTTACTGGAATGACTGCATCAACATGTGTTCCATCAATTGCACCAACACAACCCTAAACATAAATTGTTATATGTTTGAAGGGGCATAAAATCCTATTTGGCCGAATCCGGCCCAACCCACCTATTCGGAAAGAAATTCCAGTGATTGCCTAGTCCACTCATTTTTTAGTATCGGGCTTGACTTTGTGGTGCAATATCCCAAGAGGAAACCAAGCCCACAAGGAATTTTAGGGCAAAGGTGGACTTCTATAAATGGAAGGAGAGAGCGAATGTAGAGGAGGATATTGGTTTGGAGTGCAAGAAAATTCTTTCCTAATATAGAGAAACATTTTTTTTGCATCTTCATTTGGCGCCGTCTGTGGGAAACGCGACGAGTGATTTCCCAATAGTTTTTCGACCCAATTGATGACACAGCTACGTTTCGGGACAATGATCGGTGAAGAAGGCACGCAGCATCAGGAGGTTAACCGAAACGATCGACGGGAGGAACTTTGGTAGCTGATCTAGACCTTACGCAAGGAGAATGCGGAAGTCGTGGAGATCTTGTGCAAAGAGAACGCAGAGCTCCAATCATGATTGGAACGTGGGATAGAGCCTCATCCTCCACCGTCGCTAGCAAATCAGGCGGAATAAATGAGGTAGACCCTCATAATGATCGCATTGGGTTTGTACACCATGACCCCCGTTCGGTGGCAAACTAAGAGACCAAACGATCGACCAAGAGAGCACCAATAGTATAATTGCTCAGAAGTCGAACAAATACCAGGTGTTCAAAGTAATGTGAAAGGCAAATATCTGAACGCAAGTTCGACAAGAGGTGGGCAAACGACTTAAGGACCTAAAAGCACCTACACCCGCTGACATGGCTGCGAAGGCCTCCGCTGATGACGGTGGCGGTCGCTACACCATAAGCTTAAGAGTGTGCATTAAGGCGAAGGCCAAGTTTTACATTTATAAAGCCACTACTACCTTCACTAAAAATATAATTAGGGCAAGTAGGAATCGTCCCAAGGGATTAGAGTCGAATTTGGTTGTGGAATCACAATTAGGGTTAGTAGGTCGAGTGATCAAACAAATAGTTGGTTGGTTGATTAAACTAGAGAACAAATTAAACTAAATAATTGAATGCAATAAAGAGTAAGTAAGAGAGAGATTTTGGGGTTTAGAGGTCACCACCAAACAATACTTTTCTACACCCTTAACAAGTGACTAATGAGGGAAATGTGTGTTGCAATATTGATGTGTGTGTGTGTTTGGTTGATTCAACTAGTAAGGATGACCAATTAGGTATATATTGTCTAAGCAACATGTGAAAAACACAATATATCTAACAATTAAGTATATATTATCTAAGTAGCATGTGAAAAGCACAATATATCTAATAAGTCATTAATCCTTTCATTAAGCTCACAAGCCAAATACACCACAAGGTTAGAGACATATGCTACTTGCATTCAAAAGTTTGGAACATCAAACAACAAGTATGGATTGTCCTCCTATCTAACAACTATACTACCACTACACTACAATTAAGCTAATGACATGAAATTAAACTAATTAAGCTAAGGGAGAGGCACAATCCATCAAGAAATGAGCATGAACCACCAAGAAAATTACAAGAACATTCCATTAAGCACTATGTCTTGACAATCTCTAGATCTATGGCATTAATACACATAGACATGCATCAATAACATAAGAAATAGAGACAAACACATGAACATCTATTCTAGCATACATGACATATGGATAGAATGAAATGATCAATTGGAAGCATTAAACCACATAAATCATTGAATAAACAAGATCTATATATATATAAGTGCCAAAACATGTATTACAACACTAATCCTTTAATAATACACAAAATCAAGATGTAAAAAGCATGCTTGGGGCTAACTCTAGCCCCAAGAGGATGTCTAGCCACTCATGGTAATGTTTCTCCAACCCTCAAGGGCAAACTCCATGGAAGAAATCCACTCCTTGGTTGATGAAGAGCTCCCAAGCTTGTGTCTCTAGCCTCCTCCTCCTTTCTTCCTCCCTAAGAATAGCCTCTATTGTGATAGATGGATCTTTAGTATCCTCCTCAAAAAGTGTATCATATTCTATATATAGGTAGGTCAAGTGACACACAAAATGAGTTGGGGTCGTGCACAAAATATTCCCCAATGATTGGATAAGGACAACTTTCAATGAGCTGGAAATTTAACTTTTTCGCACTGGAGGAAGTTCGATCGATCGAACCTTGGACTTGGATCGATCGAACATAGCTGAGATCTATCGAACTGAAGTTGGATCGATCCTCAATGGCAGTGCCTTTTTGAATAAAAACAAATCTGAGATATTTCGAAGATATTTTTGGGAAAAGGACAAAAGTGGTTGGTAGGGTGGTACAACTAGATAAGATCAATCATTTGGATAAGGATAAGGTAGTTCGATCGATCGAAGAATGATGTTGGATCGATCGAACTTTGAGATCTCTGAAAATGTCATCATGGCTCTGATCCATCTTGAAGTGCTGAGATCGATCATGTTGGATCAATTGAACTTTGATCTAAGATTGATTGAAGATGTTAATTTTCACCTTTTTCTTCCTTTTGTTTCCACTTAGCTCATTTCTTTGATTCATCCCAGAATTGCTTTATTTCTGCTCTTATTTGGCTGAGTTAGCTTATTTTCGGGATAAGTGCCTGAAAATGGAAATAACACGAAATCAATCTAAAACGGTAAAGTAAGATAGATAAAGGTACTAGAATGCCTAAGCTTAAGGGGTTTAAATATACGCTTGTTAGCGCTCATCACACCCCCAAACTTAAATATTGCTAGTCTCTAACAATGAACTAGAAAGTAAAGGAATGAAATGAACAACTATACAACTATGAAATAGAAGCAATAAATAGATAACGCCACTTTCGTAAGAAACACGATTGCACTTAGCATATGCAACAAGCCTTTTAAATCCCTAGGTTACCCCTAGTGGACGAGTGAAGTCTCGTGAGGGTTTCCAGAAATGATACCCACAAATATTAAGCTCATTCTCACAAAAGAGACACCAATATTGCAAACAAGCATTGGGAGAAAACTACCTCAAGTATGCAATTTTTCAAACATTTCTAAGCAATCTCCCAAAATCTCAACATCAAGCAAGCAAGTATGGTCCTCCACACATCAAGAAAATGATCATGCAAATCAAAACAACTCTAGAATCCTTTTGAGTATACCAGCATCAAATATGTTGCTATCTTAACCAACTAAAGAAATGATCACATCCTTACTCTCAAACTAGCACACAAATCTAGTACCGATCATCAAGACAAAAAGTAGACCTTTTATTAAAGCTTTATTGTTCTAGGTGCGCTTAATCTTTTCACTCGATTTTTTTTTTAATTTTTTTTTTAGGATCAAAGATGGAAGTATGGTGCAATGTGTTGATCTATTAAGCTTTCTAGTGATTCATGAGGTCGATGTTAGGTTAATAACTCTTAAACCAGACGGCTTTAGGGCACTAGGTGTTCAAACACCCCTACAGACTTACAAGATCAAATCAACTAGGTTACAAATCAAGATAACCTCCATCTAATCATTTCCCACTTCTCACATTTTGGGAGAAGTCTTCACTTTTTTATTGCTTTTGCAACTCTTTTTTTTTTTTTTTTTTTTTTTTTTTAAGGATAAATTATTAACCTAGAGTTTGGGCCCTCCATCTTTCGGCGCAAGAAATTCAGTGCTTGATGAGGCTAGAATCCCGGCTACTTATTGAAAAGGGGTTGTTATCCACCTTTATCAAGAATGAAAGCTTTCAATGCACTACTAGCCCAATTGGGATATAACCAATTCAATAATCAATAAAGCATGTACCCCACAAATGAATGCTAGTGTGCGCCTGTGCTAGTGTAGAATATTACAGTGAATCTCAAAACAATCACAAAATCAAGATGATATAGACCACAAGTGCAAGCAAGACATCAATCTTTCGAAAAATTTACTCCTAAATGGCATCCATAAGGCATACAAGGAGTATTGAACTCTCAAGTCAAGTAATTTTTAAATTTTAAGCAATATAGTCCCCAAAAGATCAAAATCATCGCTAATATGGACTAATCATAGAAAATCTCTCAAATACACAAGTCATGCTCAAAATTTTGAATTTGAAAGCAAACACTGTAGTATACACCATTACCCCCAAACTTAAACGGCACAATGTCCTCAATGTGCAAAGAGAACAAAGGGAAAGAGTATACCAGTGCAATTAAGGCAAAGAATGGCTGGGACTGAAGTATCCAAAGTGGGTGGCATGGCCCCCCAAACTTAGGATTAACTATGGTCCTGAAATTTGGCACTTGGATAAACTCATCAGATAACAAAAGGGATAATCAGTGCACAGTGGACATGCAAGTGTAAATGGGATAATTAAATAAAGTAGTGAGAGAGGTATAAGGGTGGTCCTGAAAATTATGTAGTATTCTCTCTCACTGTAGTCACTGTGATGCACCTGATGGAGTCAAACAAACAGATATAAGAATATGATAAATGACATCCATAACAAAAGTATATATAAAGAAAATAAAGTATAGAGTACATCAAAAGAGTAAAGTTGACATATTTGGTTGCAAATAATATACAGTGACAAAAGTAACAGATATGAATCAGGGAGATGGAGTATAGATAGATAGAAGAAACAGGGAATCTCAGGTGGACGAGGCAGGACGGGCAGGGCGAGCTCCGCGGATATCGTTAGATAAGTCTTGGAGTGTAGTCATGACATCCGTGCGGAATGTAATAAAATCAGCTCGGTGGGCCACAGCATCGGCTCGAATGGCAGCAGTATCAGCTCTGATTGCGACCACTGCATCCTCAAGAGCCTGAAGACGCTCTCCAAAGCCGGGAGTCTGACTAGGAGCCTCAGGTAAGGATGAATCAGAAGAAAGATCCCGAGTCTGTTTCTCTGCATGAATGGGTGATCCAACCGGAGAGTGCTGCTCTGCGTCATCTGCAGGTCGCTCTAAATCAATGTCTATATGCTCGACAGCTGGATCAATTGGTGCGTCATCCACTATAGGGTCTGCTGCTGTTGCTGGGGCCTCAGCCTCTAAATCCTCTAAAGCTAAGTCCTCTGTCGCCTGAGCTGCAGCCTTCTGTAATCGGGAAATAATAGCATTATAGCTCTTGTCCCAGTCCTTCTCCAAGAAGTGACAGGAACCTCTCTTAGGGTGCTCCCGAGGATGGAAAGGATAACGCTGATCAATCAGGATCTGGGTGATGAGGTGGCCAATGGGAGAGACTTAGCCCTTTTGGGCCTCTCCTTGCTGATATACTCATCGTAGAGCTTCCTCATCATGCTCCAGATGAGCGTGGGGATAGATACCCAGTGGCCTGTATAAAATGCATAGAGGGCTGTTAGATAGTCTCCTCGCTGCTGAATCTTGTGCCCGGCCATATATATGTTCCGAAAGAGAATGAAATCAAAGAACCATAGGTCATCTGGAAGATAAGTGCGGGTGGCGAAAGTCTCGCCAACGGCATGGTGACCTGTCAAGAAAACTGCCATGTCGGCAAAAGGAGGCCTGTATAGCCTGGGATAAAGCTCCTGTAGCTCCAGAGGGCATCAGTGTGGACAATAGCACAATCTGGCTAGTGTGTCCACAGTAATAGAAATCTGGTGACCATCTATGGTAGTGACCAGCTCTGCCGTGGTACGCGGGGACGGTCAGAGGTTCTGAAAGAACACCCAAACTAGCCGCGGGTAGACTGGCTCAGTTATTAGGGCAAGAATAGTTACAAAGCCCCTCCGGATAATATCATCATAAGCTGATCGGGTCAGTACCGATCTGAGAAGAAATATGTGTCGAAAACTGACTCATGGGCCACTGTCATCTGTGCATATCTAGGCGCGGGCCTGTCACGTTCTCGAGCTGGCTGAGGTGGCTGGTGTGGTGGAGTAGATGGAGATGGTGTAAACGCAGGCTGAGCCTGAAAAGTAGATGGAGAATGCTTAGCCTGAGCCGCATGAGAAGGTGACTGAGGTAGAGTAGGCTCTAATGGCTCCTCCTGTGCATGAGAAGGACCGGCCTCGGCATTGAAAGTGTGCATGCCCCGGCGGTGATAGTGACCGCAGGCTACAGTCTTGCGCTTAGGCATGGCCTGAAAATAATTTAAAACTTGCAAGGGGAGTTAGTGCCAGAATAAAGAATTGAAAGCACAAAATAGAAACATGCATGTCAAATAAGATAGACAAAACATATATGACACAAATCTATACAAGTGACAGGATGTGGAGCATGCTAAGCAGTATAAGTGTAAAATGCATCCAATGTGGAAAATCACAGGCATTGGGCATGAATGAGATAGCATGGATACAAGATAAGATGCATAGAATGTGTGTATGAAATCTATGAAGTTCGATCGATCTCAAAACTTTAATCGATCAATCTCTCAAGATTGATCTGAGAAATAAGTTCAATCGATCGAACTGTGCGATGTGAAAATTGAAAAGTCACAGATCTGTGACGTGGATGGCACGGGGCCTTCACGACATGGTCGTGGGCCCATCAACACAACAATTCCTCAATCCTAGTCACTTTACAAAGCCTATACTCCCAAAATCAATTCAAAAATAAAAAATATACAAAACATATAAACATATATATACACATATATACATAGTGCCTCAAGCTTCATCAATGGAGGAAATCATCATCAATATATCATGGATTCAACATTTAAAACATGTATTTAACAACTTGAAGCTTGAAATCAAAGATGAGGTTTGGATCTTACCCAAAATCGATGAGAGAAGATGAGATGCGAATGGGGTGATGCAAACTCAGATCCGAGAGGAGAGAGAAGAGAGAGAGAGAGTCGAAGCTCACTGGATCTCGCCGGAGATGATGATGGAGATGGGTGCACAGTGGTGACGGGAATGAGGAAGTGAGGGTTTGGAAGAGGGTTGGATTGATCTAATGAATCGATCTTGAGGCCCTCAGGTTCTATTTTTTTAAAAACTTTTCCTGTCCAGTTCGATCGATCGAACTGAGATTTCAGATCGATCGAACTGTGATGATCTCTCTTCAAAATATTTTTGGAATTTTTGAAAAATTAAAAACTAAAATTAAAAATTAAAAATCAAAATTGAAAAATAGAAAATATTTTTGAATTTTTGAAAAATAAGAATAAAAATAAAATAAAATAAAATAAAATCTTTTTGGATTTTTGAAATAAATAAAGTAAAATCTCTTATTTTTTTTTTTTCGTTTTCTTTTTTTTTTTTTTTTTTTCTGGATTTGAAAAATTAAGTAAATAAAAGAAAATCTTTTTGGTATTTTTGGAAAATAAAATAAAAATATTTTTGGATTTTTAAAATTAAAAAGTCAAACAAAGTCAAAGATGGTGAGATAAAGAACATAGATCGATCTGAACAAAATGTTTGATCGATTAGACAGAGAGCAAAAATATGTAGGTTTTTGGTTCAAAAATTGGGCTAAGTGTTGGATCGATCGAAAAAGTTATGATCGATCTGAGAACAAGTTCGAACGATGGTACAGAGAGGTGATTTGGATGCAGGTCTAAATTTTGTCCAAGTGTTGGATGCAGATAGAAGTTCGATCGAACTTATGCAAAATGCTCAATCACAACATAAAAACTCATATAATCCTAATCACAGTCCCTAGCCATGTGTATGAACCCAAAGCCAATATCTAGACATCGTAAAAAATGAAATTTAAGATAGAAATGAGGAAGGAATAGGGTTTTCACACCCTACGAAATGTCGTGCTAGTTTTTAACGTCTCTAGCAAGACATTGGGCTTTTTTAGCCCGGATCAAAGATCTTGTAATGCATCCCCTCCTTATTGGGGTGATAGATGCTTTGAACTCCACCCAACAAATGGTTCTTTGAAGAACTTGTTGAATTTAGCTCAAAATAAACTTTTGATCCCTTGTCAATGCAATCACAATCTTTTGGCTTCCATGCCCTTTCAAATCAAGAATTTGAAACAACACTTTGAGAATGCAAGGTTGAAGATGATCCCTTTGAAGTTTTGGTCTTACACAAAAGCCCACTTCATTGACATTGAAGATCATGACATTTATCTACAACATTAACCTCTCTTTCATATTTGTCAAATGAGTTAGGTGTGGGATTGAAGATATTCAACTTCACCTTCATGTGGCCAAATGAGATCTTCATTATCCCCATCCTACAATTGATGTTGGCATTAGCGGTTGCCAAGAAAGGACGGCCAAGGATAACGGGAATTTGGCTTTTAGGATTGGGGACCGGTTCCATGTCAATGACAACGAAATCAACGGGGAAGAAAATTTTGTCAATCTTTATCAAAACATCCTCAATGATACCCCTAGGCTTTTTAATAGATCGGTCGGCAAGTTGTAAAACTACCGACGTCGGTTTCAATTCACCTAGGCCCAATTTGACATAAACCGAGTATGGAAGAAGGTTAACACTTGCTCCTAAGTCAAGAAGCGCCCGATTAATGATATGATCACCAATGATGCATGAAGTAGTAGGTGAACCGGGGTCCTTAAACCTTGGTAGAGTGTTATGTTACAAAATTGAGCTTACTTGCTCGGTCAAAACCACTTTTCTTGGTGCTTGGCTCTTGTTCTTCATCTTTTGGATGCACAAGTCTTTCAAGAATTTGGCATAAGCCGGAATTAGCTTGATTGCATCCAAAAGTGGAAGATTGACTTTCACTTGCCTAAACATTTCCATGATTTCATTGGTTTTTGCCTTTTGCTTGTCTTTTGAAATGGATCATTTGAAGGCATCCAGAAATGGAGCTTTTGGCTCAAAAACATTTTCAGCATTTTCTTTTGAAAACTCTTCAACACAAGAATTTTTCAAATCACTTTGTTTCAAATCATTTTTTAACAAAACCTTTTCAAATTCATTTTTCGGCAAATCTTTCTTCAAATCATTTTCAAAATCTTCAAATCACATTTTGAAGCTTTCTCATTCACAAGATCATGTATATGCAATGAAGGAGGAATGGGATATGAAACGGGACGGGTGTCAACTCGTGGTTGCACCGATTCACTCTCTTCATTGAGTATTTCAACTTGATTGTCCACAATCCTACCACTCCGCAAAGTAGTGGCCTTCCGATGAGGAATGGGTTTCCACAACACATTGTTGCTTAGGTGGGGCATTCATAGGCATCTTTCCCTTCTCTCTTGCATTAAGAGTGCTTACTATTTGCCCTACTTGGGTTTCTAGCTTTGCAATAGATTGAGAGTGGAAATGAAGCAATTGTGTGTTTGCCTCAAGAGTGCCCAAAGCATTGAAAACTTTTTCTTCAAAGGCGGGACTTCTAGCGTTTCCTTGGGAATAAGATTGGTTGGGAAAATGAGAGTTAACAAATTGATTCCCTTGTGATTGATAACGTCTATAACCTTGGGATCCTTGGTTTTGAAGTGGAGGTGGAATGTACTTCCCTTGAAAACCGCCTTGGAAAGGGTTTGAGCCCTCTCCTTGGTTTTTCCAAGAGAAGTTCGGATGATTTCTCCAACTTGGATTATAATGAGTACCATAAGGATTGTTCCCTTGGTTCACAAAAGCTGCATTGACTTGTTCATTAGATTCATTATGCACTTGTCCGTGAGGACAATGAGAAGTAAAATAAGAACACTAGAACAAGTCATACATGATTCATTTGATGCACGATGAGAATGGTTAGGGAAGGAAGATACTTGGTTCGCCGAGTTTTGGTTAATTAAAAATTGATCAAACCTTTGAGATAAGGACTTCATTTCGACGGCTATTTCACTTAAATGGTCGACTTGATGTAAGCCAACACTCTTCCTACCTTATGAATTTCTACTATTCTTGGATGATAATGTTCTATGCAAAGACTTTTCACTCATGCTCTCATAAAGCCGCCAAACGTCATCCTCATGCCTATTAATGTATGAGCCACCCATGGAAGCATTAACCATGCCTTTGTAATTGTCCGATAAGCTCTCAAAGAAATATTGAACTAATTGCCACTTGGGCATGTCATGATGTGGACACTTCCTAAGCAATTCATTAAAGCGTTCCCATGCCTCATGAAACGTTTCTCCATCCCCATGTGTGAATTCTCTAATAAAAGTTCTCATGGCATTGATCTTAGAAATCGGATAGTACTTCTTCAAAAACTCTTGTTGCATTTCTGCCCAAGAAGTCATTGAAAAAGGCCTAAGATTGTTAAACCAATACTTTGCCTTGTCCTTTAAGGTGAATGGAAAAAGTTTCAGTCTTAAGACCTCTTTCGGCATGTCCGTATATTTTATGGTGGAACATACTTCATGAAACTCATCCAAATGCTTGTAAGGTTCTTCACTTGGAAGTCCATGATAGTTAGAAAGCATTTGAATGGTTTGTGGCTTGATTTCATAGTGATGTGCTCTAAATGGTGGCAATTGAATGCATGTGGATGCATTGTATTCACTAGGTACACAGTGAACTCTTAAAGCAAGTGGAGGATTAGCAATTTGAGGTGTAACATGGGCACCTTGATTTTGATTTCCTTGAATAATGGGAGGTTGTGGAGCATACATTGGCCTTGGCATTTCAAATGGAACTTGGCCTTGTTGTTGTTGTGGTTGGTGAATGAATGTCCTAGGCATATCTAATGGTACTTGAATGTTCTCATGATGCACATTTGGATGGAGGATACCTTGTTGGTCTATGTGACCAAGGTCCTTTACATGCTCTTCATTATAGCCTTCCATTGGTGTAATGGATTGGGTAGAACTAGAACTTCCTCTTCCCCTAGGATTTCTAACTACGGATTCAAGATGCAAATCAAGAGGGGCAAGAGTTGGTCTTAGTGATCTACGACCATGCATGCACAATGTAAAACACACAAACACAAAGAATGAACAAGCACTTCGATTTCACAACAATTCAATGAAACTTCATCCACAAACACTTAACCCATACTCCTATGCTTTAACAACAATGATGCAAAGAACAATTAAGAATTCCTCCACGCGGGCTCACGATTTATCTAAGAATTTAAAAACAAGCCTCCACGCGGGCCGACGATTTAATTAAGGGATTGAGTAAAGAAAGTCTCACAAAGGTCCTTTAGCACTTCAACTCCAAATTTAAAGCTTAGCTTAGCAATTTTTTTTTTTCTTTTTTTTTTAGTTTTTAGCCTTTTTCCTTTCTTGCTTATCTCATTTGCTTGAATGCTCCTTTGCTTGCTTCCTAGCTCAATGCACCTTGTCAAAGATGAACAAACACAATAAGTAATCAAAAGAAAAATAAAAACAAAGTAAAGACACGATCAAAAGAGTACTAATTCCTAATTGATTCCACAAATACGACGTTGCTTAATCCCTGGCAACGGTGCCAAAAACTTGACGGTGGCGGTCGCTACACCATAAGCTTAAGAGTGTGCGTTAAAGCGAAGGCCAAGTTTTACATTTATAAAAGCCACTACTACCTTCACTAAAAATATAATTAGGGCAAGTAGGAATCGTCCCAAGGGATTGGAGTCGAATTTGGTTGTGGAATCACAATTAGGGTTAGTAGGTCGAGTGATCAAACAAATAGTTGGTTGGTTGATTAAACTAGAGAACAAATTAAACTAAATAATTGAATGCAATAAAGAGTAAGTAAGAGAGAGATTTTGGTGTTTAGAGGTCACCACCAAACAATACTTTTCTACACCCATAACAAGTGACTAATGAGGGAAATGTGTGTTGCAATATTGATGTGTGTGTGTGTTTGGTTGATTCAACTAGTAAGGATGACCAATTAAGTATATATTATCTAAGCAACATGTGAAAAACATAATATATCTAACAATTAAGTATATATTATCTAAGTAGCATGTGAAAAGCACAATATATCTAACAAGTCATTAATCCTTTCATTAAGCTCACAAGCCAAATACACCACAAGGTTAGAGACATATGCTACTTGCATTCAAAAGTATGGAACATCAAACAACAAGTATGGATTGTCCTCCCATCTAACAACTATACTACCACTACACTACAATTAAGCTAATGACATGAAATTAAAATAATTAAGCTAAGGGAGAGGCACAATCCATTAAGAAATGAGCATGAACCATCAAGAAAATTACAAGAGCATTCCATTAAGCACTATGTCTTGACAATCTCTAGATCTATGGCATTAATACACATAGACATGCATCAATAACACAAGAAATAGAGACAAACACATGAACATCTATTCTAGCATACATGACATATGGATAGAATGAAATGATCAATTGGAAGTATTAAACCACATAAATCATTGAATAAACAAGATCTATATATATAAAAGTGCCGAAACATGTATTACAACACTAATCCTTTAATAATACACAAAATCAAGATGTAGAAAGCATGCTTGGGGCTAACTCTAGCCCCAAGAGGATGTCTAGCCACTCATGGTAATGTTTCTCCAACCCTCAAGGGTAAACTCCATAGAAGAAATCCACTCCTTGGTTGATGAAGAGCTCCCAAGCTTGTGTCTCTAGCCTCCTCCTCCTTTCTTCCTCCCTAAGAATAGCCTCTATTGTGATAGATAGATCTTTAGTATCCTCCTCAAAAAGTGTATCATATTCTATATATAGGTAGGTCAAGTGACACACAAAATGAGCTGGGGTCGTGCACAAAATATTCCCCAATGATTGGATAAGGACAGCTTTCAATGAGCTGGAAATTTAACTTTTTCGCACTGGAGGAAGTTCGATCGATCAAACCTTGGACTTTGATCTATCGAACATAGCTGAGATCTATTGAACTGAAGTTGGATCGATCCTCAATGGCGGTGCCTTTTTGGATAAAAACAAATCTGAGATATTTCAAAGATATTTTTGGGAAAAGGACAAAAGTAGTTGGTAGGATGGTACAACTAGATAAGATCAATCATTTGGATAAGGACAAGGTAGTTCGATCGATCGAAGAATGATGTTGGATCGATCGAACTTTGAGATCTCTGAAAATGTCATCATGGCTCTGATCCATCTTGAAGTGCTGAGATCGATCATGTTGGATCGATCGAACTTTGATTTGAGATTGATCGAAGATGTTGATTTCCACCTTTTTTTTTTCCCTTTTGCTTCCACTTGGCTCCTTTCTTTGATTTATCCCAGAATTGCTTCATTTCTGCTCTTATTTGGCCGAGTTAGCTTATTTTGGGATAAGTGCCTGAAAATAGAAATAACATGAAATCAATCTAAAATGGTAAAGTAAGATAGATAAAGGTACTAGAATGCCTAAGCATTAGGGGTTTAAATACGCACTTTTCAGCGCTCATCAGTTGATATGGTTGATTCACATTTAATTGAAGAGATACTGAAAGGACCAGGCCAAAGAAGTTCAGCATCCCACCGTTCACGTCATTCAACGGCTCAATGGACCCAATGGATCACGTTTACCATGTCTAACTAAAGATGGCCTTGCATAACGATGATGATACCCTAATGTACCGAGTGTTCCCAACGAGTCTAACCGGGCCAGCTTTTAAGTGGTTCAAACACCTGCCGAAGGGGACTATTGGAAGTTTTTGCCAGTTGTGTGAAGTGTTCGTGGCACAGTATTTCTGCAATTAATATATTAAAAAGAGCGTATCGAGCCTATTCACCATAAAGCAACACAAGGGAAAGAGGCTGCAAGCTTTCCTCACCAGGTTTAACCTCGAGCTGAGTATGGTCGAAGAAAGCGATTAGAGAGCAGCAGTTGAAGCTTTCAATCTGGTTATCATTCTTAGTACTCTCTTTTACGGTGCTTTAGTGCGCAAGACGCCTAAGAATATGGGAGACTTGGGTGCCAAAGCACAAGGCTACATACAAATAGAAAATAAGGAGGCTATATGAATGCATTAGGCCACCATAGTTACCATTGAAGGTCGTTCGTGTGATAAGGTTAAGGGGCAGAAGTTGCCAAGTCAAGCATCGCAACCCCCATAGAGGCACCTAAGCGTCAGAGGGAAGAGGAAGTCATCACACCACTTAGGACTTCCTTGGCAAAGCTTTACTAAGAGAACAAGGCCAAGTTATCACCACTGCAGCCGATCAAACAACTAGATCAATCCAAGCACTATGACTTTCATTGTGATTTTGGACATCAAACCAACGAATGCCGAAATCTCAGAACGCAAGTGGAGATGATGATTACTGAGGGGGAGTTATCCAACTATATGTTGCCTAAGGGACAATATAACCTTACCTAAACGGTAAAGCCGAACGCACAAGGAAGAGTGCATGACAAGACGAACCCTCTGGAAATCTAACCCGTAAAAATTACAAACACTATCCATAGGCGTCATAAAGGAGATGGGGATATTGAAGAGTTACTCTGAAGGCGCCTAAGACAGGCACAAAAGCTTAGAAGGGTGAACAATGTCAGCATCACAATACGAATGGAGGTGGACACCTAAATCAAGTTTGTGGGATCCGATCTATAGAGGGTACAAACTCCATTTGAAGATCCCCTCGTAATTAGCCATATGGTAGCAAGTTGTTTGGTGAAACTAGTCTTAGTCGACCCAGGAAGCAGTGCGAACATAATCACCAAATCAACATTTTGGCAATTGATAATCGACCCAAAGCAGGTTAAACCTATTGGGAATCCGTTGGTGGGGTTCAATGGGAAAAGAGTGGAACCAATCAGGGTGATAGAGTTACTCATCTGTGCAGCCCAGAGGAATCTGAAAGAGAATTTTGTCATAGTGGATGTTCATTCTACGTACAACCTTCTAATGGGAAGGGGATAGATCCACCGCATGCAAGGAGTACCATCCACACTGCACTAGATAATAAGATGCCTTAGTCTAAATGGAAGTAATATAATTAACATTCGAGGAGACTAGGTGGCAGCAAAGGAATGTTATGCGGTGACTATTAGGTTCAAGGACAGGGGAAAGGCGTAGCCTATACCCAAAGTAACAAATAGCAATTACAACCCACTCTATTCAATCACGATCAGTTGAGTAAAAAGATGGAGGAGTAATTCCTCATGGAGGAGTAATTAGACGAAGTCCAAATCGACCCAGCCCACCCACATAGAGTGGTCAGGATTGGATCCTTGCAGTCCAAGGGAAAAAAGGCTAAACTGACAAAGTTGCCTAATACCAATTCAGACATTTTCATTTGGAGCCACTTGGACATGCCCAGGGTGCACCCCGAGGTTGCATGTCACATCCTTAATGTCGACCCAGGTTTTTGCCCTGTTCGTCAAAAGCAAATAAGAATTGCCTTAGAGAGAAATCGAATCATAGCCGAAGAGGTTGACCATCTGCTAGAGGCAGGGGTTCATAAGGGAAGTGTACTACCCATAATTGCTGTCGAACGTGGTGATAGTTCAGAAGAAGAATGGCAAATAGAGAGTGTGTATTAATTTTAGCAATCTAAATAAGGCTTGTCCCAAGGATAACTACTCTCCCCCAAAGATTGACTAAATGGTAGATGCCATTACTGGGTTCGAACGTTTGGCACTTTTATATGCATATTCAGGATACAACCAGATCCCAATGGACCATGAAGATAAAAAGAAGTCATCGTTCATCACAGAACGAGGAATATAGTGCAATAGAGTTATGCCATTTGGATTAAAAAATGCCGGGGCAACTTACCAGCACCTCATCAATAAAATATTTAAGAGCCAGATGGGCTAAAAAGTGGAGGCCTACATTGATGACATGGTGGTAAAAAGTAAAATGAAGCGAAATCACCTTTGTGACTTACAAAATGTATTTGATACTCTAAGGAGGCATGACATGAGGTTGAATCCTTCAAAATGTTCATTTGGGGTTTTCTTAGGCTAGTTCCTAAGCCACATAATCAATTACAGAGGCATTAAGGCTAACCTAATCTAAGCCACAACACTAGTATAGAACGAAGAGCCCAAGTCTCTTAAGGATGTATAGGTTTTGACAGGAAGAATAGCCGCATTGAACAAATTCATATCGCGTCTATCAAATAAGTGCAAGCCCTTCCTTGATACTATTAGAACAAGAGGGAAGCAGACCTGGGGGGCTGAGCAGCAAGAGGTTTTAGCCAACCTGAAAGAGTATATGCAGAAACCACCGATCTTCTCTGCCCCCGAATAGGGCGAGACATTATACCTATATCTCTCTGTGTCAAACGTGATGACGAGTGCAGCATTGATAAGGGAAAAGAATTGGAAACAGAAACCAGTGTTCTATACGAGTAAGATAATGGGGGATGCCAAACGGAAGTACCCGAAGATGGAAAAAATTATTTTCGTATTGGTTAACACGAAAATAAAATTGTGACACTACTTTGAGTCTCATCTAATAGTAGTGCTAACCAGTTACCCTTTGAGGGCTATTCTGCATAAACGAGCCTCTACGGAAGGATTGCCAAGTGGGCGATCGAGCTGAGCCCTTTCGAGATAAGCTACGAGCCTTGCACTATGATCAAGGGGTAGGCCGTGATAGATTTTTTACTGGACCATGAGCCCGATGAAGAATTCAACGCACCCATAGAGCACCAATGGTATCTCTACGTTGATAAATCATCGAATCAAGCAGGGTCAGGGGTCGGTGTTGTAATCAAAACTCCAAATAGAACATTTTTAACCCAAGCGATTAGACTTGAGTTCCCCACAAAAAACAACGAAGTAGAGTATGAAGCTCTATTTGCTGGTCTGTGACTGGCTAAGTAATTGTAGGTACAAAACTTGCATGTGTTCAATTATCTTCAATTGGTTGTGAAATAGGTGGTAGGTGATTACAACGCCAGGGACGAACACATGGATGCTTACCAATCGGTAGTAGAAAACGATGCACAGGGGTTCGGCCAAATCAAATTTGACCAAATCCCTAGGGGGGAGAATTAGAGGGTCGGTCAATTGGCAAGTGCAACATCCAGTTTAGGGGATAATTTGACTAGGGTAGTCCCAATGGACACCTTAGCTTGCCCCTTCATACTAGAACCTGAACATGTCTATGTTATCCCATATGAGCTGAGATGGATTGACCAAACCATAATTTACATCAAAACCATTACATTACCTGATAGTAAAGAAGAAGCTAAAGCGATCAGGTTAAAGGCAACAAAGTATTTGGTCGCCCATGGGAAACTATATCGAAGGTCATACTCAAGCCCCTATCTACGATGCCTAACCCCCTCCAAAGCGGAAGAGGTTCTCCAAACAATTCACATTAGCGTGTGTGAAAATCACACTAGAGGTCACTCATTAGCTCATAAGGCCTTAACGCAAGGCTACTTCTTGCCACACATGTCAAGGGACGCAGAGGAATTCCAGAAGATGTGACAAGTGTTAAAGGTACAGGCCACTCATGCATCAACCCTCAGAGGACTTACACTTTATGGCGATTCCATGACCATTCGCTCAATGGGGGATGAATGTGGTAGGGCCGCTCCCACCTGCTCGATCACAGAACACGTATGTTTTGTTAGCTACAGACTACTTTACCAAATGGGTAGATGCTAAGCCTTACTTATCTGTGACCCACACTCAAGAGAAACACTTCATTTGGAATAACATCATCTGCCGATTTTGAATTCCTAGATCGATCATGATGGACAATGGGAAAAATTTGGATAACCAACATGTCAGAGAGCTCTTCAATGAGTATGGAATCTACCAAAAATTAGCAGCCATTAGCCACCCACATGGAAATATCCAGGTAGAAATCACGAATAGAAAAATCTTCGATTGTATCAAAAACAGATCAGAAAAAGAAAAAAAGGAACTGGCTAGACAAGCTCTCGAAGGTACTGTAAGCCTCCTGAACAACCCCAAGAAAACCAACTAGAGAAATCTGTTCGCCATGCCTTACAGATCCGAGGCAGTGATCCCAACAGAGCATATGATGCCCACACTCAGAAGCACTAATTGGGATCCCTCAGTAAACGATCGTCTGCTTGAATGGAACCTTGATATGATAGATGAGAAAAGGGAAAACGCAGTGATCCGATTGGCTTCATACCAGCAAATCCTGGCATAATCGAAAGGTGACACACCGAACCTTCACTACGGGAGAATTAGTTTTAAAGTGAAAGGTGGGACTGGTACCAAAAATGGAACCCCATTAGGAGGAGCCCTACTAAATAGCTGAAGTCGTAGTCAAAGGAGGCTATAGGCTCGAAACTCTATGAGGGAAGTAAGTGAACAAACCTTGGAATGCCACCTACCTAAAGAGGTACTATCAGCCTATAATTAAAGCTGCATCCAAATTATAATCCGTTGTTTATGTTAGCACTTTATCGAGTGCCATAGCGCTTGGAGCTAAGTGGTCAATAAAAACATTTTTCCAAAATTTCAAGTCAGGGAGTCAAGTGGCATTATTAGGCGATAACATATCACTTAGGAAATCCTACAAAAATTCTAAGTGAGAGAGGCAAGTGGCACTATTAGGCGATCACCTAACACTTAAGAAATCCTATAAAAATTCCAAGTGAGAGAGGTAAGTGACACTATTAGCCGATCCCCTAACACTTAGGAAATCCTACAAAAATTCCAAGTGAGAGAGGCAAGTGGCACTATTAGCTAATTGTCTATCACTTAGGAAATCCTACAAAAATTCCAAGTGAGAGAGGAAAGTGGCACTATTAGCTAATCGCCTATCACTTAGGAAATCCTACAAAAATTCCAAGTGAGAGAGGCAAATGGCACTATTAGCAAATTGCCTTTCACTTAGGAAATCCTACAAAAATTCTAAGTGAGAGAGGCAAGTGGCACTATTAGCCGATTGCCTAACACTTAGGAAATCTTACAAAAATTCCAAGTGAGAGAGGCAAGTGGCACTATTAGCTGATTACCTAACACTTAGGAAATCTTACAAAAATTCCAAGTGAGAGAGACAAGTGGCACTATTAGCACTTAAAAAAATTCCAAGTGAGAGAGGCAAGTGGCATTATTAGCCAATCGCCTATCACTTAGGAAATCCTACAAAAATTTAAAGGGAGAAAGGCAAGTGGTACCATTAGCCGATCACCTAACACTTAGAAAATTATACAAAAAGATGAAAAAAACTTAGCCACTACATCATCGATTATGTTATTTATTCAATTAAAAAGAGAAGAAGCATAGATGAGTTGAGCAGAAAAAAAAAATACTCTTCGTATATAAAAAGGGGAAATAATCCCATTACATCAAATGTCTCCTTGAAAAAAGGAAACTTAAATAAAATAAAATAAAATAAAATAAACAACAAACAAAACTACAAGTTAACTTAAGTGGCCTGGTCTTAGCCTTCTGCATTTGGAGTGAGGGAGTCAAAACTGGTGGGTTCCTCCTTAATTACAGTAGTGGCAGAAGCCATGATCAAGTCAGTAATTTCCCCGCCAGAAACTCCTGCCTTACCCTGAGAAGGCAGATCGGAAGCTACTCCAACTGGAACAGATGGAAGAACGGGGGGAGAAGGAAGAAGTACGGCGAGGGCTGCAATGTAATTCTAGAAAACCCTCGCGGCCAGGTTTTCAATCCGATCCACATAAGACCTAGGAGGATCAATGGACAGCTCCGCATTGTGGGCGTCCGGAGTAGCAAATGCCCTTTAAGGCCCTTCGGGTAAAGGATAGTCAAAGAACCCCTCCCTGTAACCCTTGGCATGCCTCAGGGCAGCCGTTCGAGAGAAGCGAGCCACCACAGCCTCAACCCTTCTGGGAACCCAACCAAGCAGGTCTATAAGCCGAACCCTATTGGAACTAACAGCCTTAAGCTGTTTCTTAGCCTCTAGCTATTTTTTAGCCTCGAGCCTGGTTACCTTCTCAGCCTCCAAGGCCTTCCTTAGATCGTCCTTCTCCTCTTAAAGTCAGCCAAGATAGGCTTTTGCCTTGCCCATATCAGTGTAGAGCTTTTTGATGTACTCTTCAGGGAATGAATCTTCTGATCCCCAGACTCAATGGCCTTTTACATGGCCGCCATCCCAAACACCGTTTGCACAAAGAATGCAAAGTTGTGAGTACCAAAGGTAAAAGTGAAACCCAACGACAAAGGCAAAATATATAGGAGCAAGTTACATCTCTAGTGTTGTTAGGGAAGCAGGTAAACAACTCCCTTTTTCCAATTTCTCTTGAATTTGCTGATCCCTGGGGTCCATAGATCTTGTAGTATGATAGAGTGATAGGTTGGTGCCTGAACATGGAGTCAAGAGGGGTCACCAAAAGGTCGTCACCCTAATCATTTGG